>NC_138772.1:316995382-318195382 GCF_965119305.1 Pelophylax lessonae | reverse complement strand
TGTTTCAAGCTTTCTGCTTTGCCAAAAAAAGAAATTACTTCATTACCTTGACTTCAGAAAGCTGACATTTAAGTGATTTTGCACAGCTAGGATACCTACTGAAAAAAGGTACCTTTATTGCTAAAATGTATATATTAGGCAATTTGTTTCAGTGAATGCCCATAAAACAAAAATGAGTGGAAAACAGCTTTTTAATTGTGCTGTAAATCTTCTGCACACACCGCAGCCCGTACATGTGAACCATCAATAAGCACAGCACATTTCACAGTATAGGTCTACAGGGATATGCTGCATATGGTTGTGGGAAAAAAGACAGAGCAATAACGTCCTGTGCAAGGGAAAGTCACGGGACTATCCAAGCGTTCACATCATCCTAAACTGTATATGCATTACCGCTTTAGTTGACTCTGAAAACGTTAGTTCTGTTTCATTTCTGGTTCTTAAAGTACAGTGACTTTAAATATAAGAGACCTTGTGGGACTAATCTAGTCAGACAAAAAAAAAAAAAAAAAAAAAAAAAACACACGGAATGTACCAATAAACTGCCATGCCATTTTATTTGCTCCATGGAGCAAGACATATCACTTCTGACTTAATAGGAACAATAAATATTCATACTCCCACAGGGATGCCAGGACGTCATACCAGTTCTCGGCAACTAATAAGTGGTCACTGCATACTGTGTACAACACCTCTGGCATATGATGGCTTGGGAAAAAAAACGCAAGCAGTGTAATGTAATGGAAAAGTTGTCTGTTAGGACTGCACCAAGTGCCCACATGGGGGGCTTAATATGGCACATTACGTAATTTTACCCATGCATGGGTGAACGTCACCCTCTGTTGACCAGCAATCTTGTTGGCAGTGATCAACCTGCAGATTCTAAATCCAAGACCTTTACTGCATGTATCCTGTTATATGGCTCCAGTGAGTAGTGCAATTGTAACTATTAAAAATGACCTTTAGAAAAGGAGCTCCAGGCTCCCCCCAAAGAAATTGAGTCAGCGGCTACAAATACTGTAGCTACTGACTTCCAGCGTGTTTAACCCTAAAAAAAAAACGCTTCTGTTCCTTTAAGCAATGACCTATAGCAGTGATGGCGAACCTTGGCACTGCAGATCTTTTGGAACTACATTTTCCATGATGCTCAACTACACTGCAGAGGTGAATGAGCATGGGAAATGTAGTTCCAAAACATCTGGGTGCCAAGGTTCGCCATCACTGATTTGTAGCAGAGCTTGTGCCATGTAATTTGTCCCTGTGTTGTAAAATGCCTGGTTGATCCTGCCTATTTCTGTGTCCCCTGTGTGTGCTGACCATGGTAATCGTGGCTGCTGATCTATAACGCCATGATCAGTTTATGTGCCTCAATCATTCCAGTCTTTGCTCCGAGTCTTTCCTGCTCTCCCCCTCCCTGTCAGTTCCAACAGGGTGTGCCTGCATGTGAGAGCTAATCTCCTTGCCCCTCTCCTCCTGCTGCTCTTCCTTGTGGCTTGAAAATACCATATGTAAATAACTGCCATTCCCTCTGTTTTGCCAAGATCTTAAGTTTTTTTTTTTTTTTTGGCCAGCTGATGTCAGAGGGGTATCTCAGCCCCTCCTTTCCCTACATTTGGGGGGGGGGTCAACTCCAGCTCCGATTACTGTGGCACATCTGACCAAAAGGGGGAGCAGGTACCTTTCAAACCAGGACCTGCTCACACCTCCCCCTCAAAAAGTGCCAAAATGTAGCAGTGGAGAAGAAGGTTGCAAACAAGCAGAAGTTTTTTGCCATATGGTCATTTTGAAAAAAACTGCACTACAATATGGCAACCTGGAGGCATTCTGTATACAGATGGTGTACAGAAAGCCCCCCAGAAATGTAACTTCCTGCGTGTGTGATTGGCCGATTTTCCCAGAAGTCAGCACTAAGTCAAATTTTGGGCATCCCCTGCAACAAAATTTTAGTTTTGGGGAAAATACTCCCAAAGGGAAAAAAAAAATGCAGATGCTGCCACTTCCCTTCAAGTGCAGCAGCTAAATGATTATAAAGTCCTTCCCATTTACTGTATACATAAACAAAAAGTGATTTCTTCAGAACAATGTACATAGACCACGAAGATCTTAAAAAAAAAAAAAATAGTTACGGTTTAGGTTTGTTAATGCATAAGAACTCCTGGAGGGCACCACTAGTAAAAGGTGCTTTTGGAAAGTATTTCAACCAAACTAGGAGTCATTTGGTTTATTTTTGAGATAATAAAGTGATAACAGTGCAAAAAAACAAAAAACAAAGTGCAGACAAAGCTTGTTTGGCTGTACTTCCAGTGGAGCACAGGAGTGCAGAATGAACCCAGTTTCAGCAGACAGTGGGCTGAAGTCTGACGTCACAAAGCCGGTCCAGGATCGGGAAAAATAGCGACAACGGAGTAAGGATTCACCCACATACCTGGACCATCATCCAGCCGAGAGCCTGAGCCAGCAGCTCCTGCCCCCTCCAGAGTCCAGAGAGCTGGGTGGGGGGGGGGGGCAGAGCAGAGAGTTGGGACCAACAGTCACCGGCTCTCTGCTCAGAGCTCTGCCAGCCAAGCAACTGGTGGTGTTCAAGCCGGCGGAGAACAGATGCAGCATCAGACTAATGCCACATCCACCGAGGGAGGAGATTGTGAAACACAAAAAAATCCCATACATCTTTAAATACACCTCTAAAGTAAAACTTGCTGGGCTTGCCAGTCTTTGACAAATTGGCACCAATTTGAATTCAATACTACTTTTAAAATCATTCCATTGTAAGGAAATGTACAACAGGTTTGTTGATATTAAATCCCTTGCCAGACTTGTTAGCATCTACAACCTTCATGTAGGGTGACCGGATGTCCCCAGTTTGTGGGGAGTCCCTACTTAGAGGCTATGCCCATAAAAAAAAGGAAGTCACCAACTGTGTTCCTGGAAGTTGAATATAGTCCCTAAAAGCTGTGTGGTAATCAAAGCTGGAAAGTTTTGGATTTTTTATTGTTACTGGATCTGTTTTTTGCAGTAACATCTCTGCATGTGCCAAGCATGACATTTGGCCAATCTGCCAGTCACTGCTGGGAGAGGAAAGAGCAGAGGAGGAGAAATGGGGAAAGGGCTTGGCTGAGTCAAGAACAGAAGTGCCAATGGACCTGGAGGCGGAGAGTGGGCTTTGGGGTTTTTGGCAGTACTAAACATTTTTACCAACTATGAATAATGCAAGATATCATGTAATGTGAAGAGATTAGAAACATGCTATAGTTGTGCAAAACATAGCAATCCAAATATCTCCAAAAGCTCCCTTAAATGCTCCTTTTTATACAGTGTGCAGAAAGGTCTAGGAACCAGTCTCCTACAACAGCAAGTGTAACATACATGGTTGGCCACATACATGGGCTTGTTAAGTTACTATGGATTCCTGGCCTTTGTATATAACTTAATAAGTAGTACCTTCAACGTGTTGATCTGAGCTTTGCCTGCAGTATTTCTTTGGTAATTTTTCCTTAGCGTAAAAGCTAAAATACAAATTTTATACAAGACTAAAAAAATACATGGCCTTGCCATTCCATTTCGATCATATCCATGTAGTCACAAAAAACAAAACAAAAACCACCAACAACCACCACCGAAAACCACACACACTTAGCACTTCAATTTGCAGGCTTTCCCTCTCCCTGCCTCTCACCCAACCGCCCAACATCCCCCTTCATCTTTTTTCACCCTCTCTCCCTCCCCTCTTATCCCAACTGCTGTACTCTACTTTGTGTTATATGTTACTTTGGACTCCTGTGCACTATATACTATGTTGTGCTTTACCAAAAGTAACCAAAAACGTTGCTCTCAACAGCTGTTGATTTTAAAAAACTCACATTAAAACCAGTGTTTTTAGTATACAAAATTCCTTGACCCAGGGATTACGTGTCTTGTCATTTGTGGCACAGTAATTCTATGTATTTTGTAGGTGCACGGACTGTGGCATCTATGTACAGTGGTTCTGCAACATGTACAGGTTGTGTAAAAAACACAGTTAAGACATGCCCACTGTTGGGTGCAATCTGACCATTCACCAAAGAATGCCAAGAAGTCTCAATCCTAGTCACACTCCTATTTTGTCACAGCTATAAAGACAGGCAGATTACCCCTATAGATATTAAGGATCGACCGATTATCGGCATGGCTGAAATATCAAGGGCCGATATGCACTTTCCCCGATATATTGGAATCAGCCCCGGAAGTTACCGATATTGCCAAATATTTTCGTGATGTCATTCTGCCTTCTTAGGCCGCCTCCCTTGCCTTGGACAGCCTCGCCTGGAGTCGGGATTAGTCTCACAGGAGACTCACAGCCATACACCCACCCACAGCAGCCCGGTGCCAGCTACCCACCACAGGGTGCCAGCAAGCCAGCCATTAAGCAGTAAACAAAAATTAACATGTTCAGTGCCAGATGTGTCAAAAATGGTCTTTCAAAACTTTAAAATGTAAAAAATATCGGCCCATACCGATAGGCGATGGCCAAAATATCGGTTAAAAAAAAAAGTCAATCCCCAATGGTATTGTTTTCAAAAGGTTTATACAGTTTAAAAAATTTGATTGAAATGGGAAGGGGGTATACTTTTCTAGGTGTGGTTAAAATTGGATATGATCAGTAGAGTGTACCCATTATACTTTTTTTTTTTGAGCAAAAATAAGGAAAAACCGAGTGTAGCATCAAGTAAATTAAACTCTTGGGATATTGATCTGGTCAGTTAAGTAGCAGAGCAGGTTGTTAATCAGCTTTAGCATTAATGAATATAACAAGTGCACTAGATAGGCAGCAATGAGGTAGAGGCCAGACATTTTTTTTTTCCCCCATTCATCTTTTGACTGTTTTTCACTAGTCTTGGCTAGGGTCAGTGTCACTACTGGTAGCAACTCCTCAAGGATGGCACATCAATATGTGCCATTGCCAGAAGGTTTGCTGCATCTTCTAGCAAAGTCTCAAGAGCATGGAGGAGATTCCAGGAGACCGGCATTTACTCTAGGAGAGCTGGACAGGGCCATAGAAGGTCCTTAACCCATGAGCTGGACTGGTATCTGTTCCTTTGTGCAAAGAGGAACAGGATGAGCACTGGCAGAGCCTTACAAAATGACCTCCAGCAGGCTACTGGTGTGAATGATCAAGCTATCAAAAACAGGACTTTATAAAAAAAAAGTGTTACCCGAGGGCCCAATAGCCTCTAGTGGTCCCTGTGCACAGGGCCCGGCACTCTGGAGCTAGATGGCATTTGCCATTGAACACCAGAATTGGCAGGTCCGCCACTGGCACCCTGAGCTTTTCACAGATGAGAGCAGGTTCACCCCGAGCACATGTGACAGATGTGAAAGGGTCTGAAGAAGCCATGGAGTACATTATGCTGCCATGGGACGCACAGACTTCTACAGGCTAGGCTAGACAATAGCACCCCGACTGGGAAATCTATATTTGATACCCTGCAGATTGTACGTTGGCCCACAGAAACAAAAGGGTCTATAATTTTTATCATAGGTGTATTTTAAAAGCAACAGAATATCAACCAAAAATTCAGAAAAAAAAAAAAAACCCACACACGACACAAAGGCTATAAATTGAGTTGCAGTTCAGTGAGTAAAAAAAAGTATTTGATCCCCAGGCAGAGCATGACTTTGGGTTTCTTAAGTACTGAGGCAAGGCATTTCCTATAGTTGTTTATCAGGTTTGCACAAATCTCAGGAGAAATTTTGGTCCACTCTTTACAGATCTTCTCTAAATCTTGGTTTCTTGGCTGTCACTTGGCAACTTGACATTTTAGCTCCCTCCATAATTTTCTATAGGATTAAGGTGTGGAGGCTGGCTAGGTCACTCCAGGACCTTATTGTGCTTCTTGAACCACTCTTTTGTTGCCTTGGCGGTATGCTTTGGGTCATTGCCACCTTGGAAGTGTTTGGGTGAGGGAAGGTTTTCATCCAAGATTTTACAAAACATGGCCCAATCAATTGGCTCCTCATGGCGGCAAAGTCAGCCTGTACCTTAGGCAGAGAAACGGTTTCAAAGCAGGTTTACACCTCCATGCTGGACTAAGTATGGTGTTCTTGGGGTCATAGTCAGCATTTTTCTTCCTCCAAACACGGTGAGTCGAGTTAATGCCAAAGAGCTCAATTTTGGTCTCATCTGACCACAGCACTTTCTACCAAGCCTTCTCTGAATCATTGAGATGTTCATTAGCAAACAGACAGGCCTGTACATGTATGAACCTTCTTGAGGAAGGAGACCTTGTGGGCACTGCAGGATTTTAGTCCATGGCAGTGTATGGTTTTACCAATGGTTTGGCGACTAGTCTCAATAGCCTTGAAATCCTTCACAAGCTTCTCCCATGTAGTTCTAGGCTGATCCCTCACTTTCTCATGATCATCCTTACCTCATGAAGCAAAATCTCGCATAGAGCTTCAGGACGAGGGCGATTATTTACAAATGGAAGAAATACAAAAATAACTCAGTGGACTTCACCAAGCTTCTTGCTGATGGTCTTATAGCCCATTCCAGCCTTGTGCAGGTCTACAATTTTGTCCCGGACATGCTTTGACAGCTCTTGGTCTTGCCCATGATGTTGGGTTTGAATCAAAGATAGATTCTGGGGACCGGTATGTTATACACAGTTGTCTTTAAGAGCACCATCTTAAATTGACAGGACTAATCTGTGTACCACATGAGCCCATACTGTAGCCAGTCTTTGGGAGCCAGTATTGTCGGTTGGCAGGGGATAAATTACTTTTAATAACTTAACTGCAACGCCATTTATTTATTTTTATCATTTTTTTTTTGGGTTGATATTCCATGTCTATCATTTAACCACTTAAAAGATGGCTCGCCGCAGTAATACTGCGGCAGGCAGCCTCTCCTGCGCAAACCGACGTAGGTATAAGGCGAGCGAGCGCCTGCAGCTAGGGGCTGCCGGCGGCACGCTCCCACCCACAACTCTGCCGCAGAGACTCCGATGCAAGGGGCAGGCGGCTCTGATTGCTGCCCGACACCCGCGATCACTCCCCACAGAGATTTAAACACAGCTGACCATTCCGCTCTCTAGAATGATCACAGAGTGCCTGTGAGCCTTCTATGTAGGATCACAGGTCTCTGATCATTTCACAAGTCCCATACAGTTTAAATCACTCCCCTAGGCACACATTTAACCCATTGATCACCCACAGTATTAACCCCTTTCCTGCCAGTGTCATTACAGTAACAGTGCATATTTTTAGCACTGATTACTGTAGCAATGTCACTGGTCCCCCAAAAGTGTCAAAAATGTCAGTTAGGGGTCCGATCTGTCCGCCGCAATTTTGCAGTCCCGCTAAAAATCGCAGATCACTGCCATTACTAGTAAGAAAAATAATGACAAATCTTTCCCATAGTTAGTAGACGCAATAACTTTTGCACAAGCCAATCAAAATAGGCCTATTGCAATTTTTTTTTACCAAAATTATGTAGCAGAAAAATTGGCCTAAAAATGTTAAAAAAAAAAAATTTAGATGTAATTTTTTTGGGGAATGTTAAATAGAGAATGAAAAAAAAAAATTTCAGAATTGTTGCTAGTTTTTTTTTATAGCTCAAAAAAAAAAAAAAAAAAAAAAAAAAAAAAACACAAACAACTACAACAACAGATGATCAAATACCTTCAAAAGAAAGCTCCATTTGTGAGAAAAAAAGGACATCAATTTTATTTGGGTATAGCGTTGCACGACTTAAAGCAACGCAGTGCCGAATTGCAAGAAATGGCCTGATTAAGGGGGGAAAATCCTTCTGGTCCAGAAGTGGTTAAAATACACCGATGATAAATAAAGACCCTTCATTTCTTTAGGTGGGCAAACTTACAAAACCTGCAGGGGATCATTTTTCCCACTGTATACATACAAGTTCTATGTTGTGAATATTAGTTTTAGAATAAAATGGTTATAGTAACAAGTTTATGTATAGCCAAACTTTATCTGGTTTTGCATAAAGGATGGAAAAGGTTAAAACTCCTGTAAATTATTTTTGCAATTTGCCCCACTGGGGACATTTTACTTCATGTGCTTTCCTGGTGGCAACACAGAAGGGAGAGGATATTTCTCCAATATGAGGGAAAGTTTCCCTCTGAAACCTGTCAATGGAACCTATTGGAACAGCAGTTCTCAACCTGTGGGTTGTGACCCCTCTGGGGGTCACCTAAGAACAATCGGAAAACACATTTCCGATGGTCTTAGGTAGGGGAATGCACTGCGGCACTGGCACCTGGGAAAAATAAAAATGTCCGGGGCCGGCCCGACCGGTACACTGCATGCGCTGCCACGTGGGAAAGCCCATACACGCTTGGCTATTCTCGGGCAGACGGCGCAGACACTGCATCAGGGGAGAGAGCACATGCAGGGGTTTAAAAGTCAAAGAGCTCACTCCTGTGATGGAGGTGAACTTTACCAACTGGGAGTGTCTTTGAAACATCGAAATAGGGCAGGAGAGAAGACGCAATCTCCGGGAGTTTTTCAGTCAGACTTTATGAGGTATATGAATGGCCTACACCTGTTTGTCATCTACGGATGCCCCTTATCTGCATAGGTAGTTTCCTGGTAAAAGGTGCACTATAGCCTTGACTAATCTAGGATTTATTTTAAAACTGAAATTTAGGAGGCATCTATAGCCATTAAATGATCATTTCCTGTACCATACTGATCAGAATAGGCTCTTTAACAACCGTACACAAATTGGGTATGATCATTCCATTTATCCTCAGATTGCAGAGATCCACTGGATTTTCAAACCCAACAGTGCAATAAATGCCAAACTCGTACTTATTAAAATAGAAGTACCATTGATTAGACTAGGGCAATATCTTGTCACAAGGTTTAATGTAGTCTTAAAGTGATTGTACAGCGAACCAGCGGGACTTCACTTTGTTGCTTTTTGGCTTTATGCTTTAAGCAAGACATGACTCAATTTACTGAAGCTTACTAGTCCTTGGATGAGGTTGCTTCTTTAGTTTTCTTTTGTCAGGCTTATCTACTTTTTTTACCTCTGATCCTGCCAGAAAAACTTCCTGTGCTAGGTAACAACCCTTACTTACTATACTTTATGTATACACAGAATGAACCTCTAACAGTTTACAGAAAGAACTAGGAACAAGGTTTATGGATAGCAACACAGTAGAGACAGTGTGCATACAGAATGGTCAGCCTACTAAATTTCTGGCAGGATCAACAGGTATTTTTGTACAATAAATTAACAAATACTCAATGGGATATTTAACAAACCAAATCACAGAATCTGATTGGGGTTACATGTTTTTTAGAGTAGAGAAGCAGCCTGTTGCACCTTACTGTGGAGTCAGAGGCTGGAATTGGCCCTAGATCTGGCAGTGTTGCTTAACTGCAGTGCAACCTACAGGAAGGTCAAGAGGTACCTGCATCACAAAACTAGCGGAACAAAGTTGCAAATGTTTTGCCAGGTAAAGTTCTTCTCCTAATGCAGTACTAAAACACTTTTCACCATCAATAAAACCAACACATTTTAACAATGCAAAATCCCCCCCCCCCCCCCCATAACTTTCCAAACTTCAGGTGAGAGTGCCCCAAGCACCTCACTGTCATTAGTTTAGAAATTATAGCACAAGAGGAAAAAAGGGGGTGGAGGTAGTTTCTATCACCGGCTTCAGGGCTATGTGCCGCTTTGGATACACGTGGAGTAAATTGAGTAGACAGCTGGCCAATCGGAAGCATGCATGGAACGGTAGTTCCATGGGACACCGTAAGGAGACCAAGCCACCTGAAAATCAGAACCTAAAAAAAAAAAAAAAAAAAAAAAAAAAAAAAAAAAGGAGTGCGTTTTTACTGAAGGAAATCCAAGTAACCACATAACATACATAAGTGCTGAGGTCTGTAGCACTGAAAACATTTGAGGGTTTACCAAGTTAAATATTTCTACATCCTGTTAGCAGAAAAGCATATGTAGTGGTAGTTTACATTTTTTAATTCCTTTGTCTTGAGGTCTCCTTAAGATATGCGTGTGGGTTCAATGGCTGCAGCAAATCTATGCAGCTTGTACAGCTAAATCTCAAAAAAGCCTTTTTTAGAATTCCATTTTTTACTAAAGAATGCTCAGCAAGATGTGGAAACTATTGTTTGCCACTGCATTTCATGGGAGCAGCAGTTTATATTCAGCAAGCATAAGGCCCCTTTCACACAGGCGGTCCGTTTTTCATCCATATGTTGACGGATGAAAAACGGACATCAATGTATCTCTATGTAAAAACGGACGACAACGGATGATCATCAGCTAACATCTGTTTTCATCCGCTTCCGTCAATGTCCGTTTTTTTGAACGGATGAATGCCCTATTTTTCATCCGTCAAAAAAAACAGATCGGATGGCAAACGGATGCATTTTGACATGACTGAACTGAAGAACTGAACGGACCGTATGTGTGAAAGGGACCTAAGGGTTCCCCAGTCTTTCAGAAATGTAAACTGCCACACTCAATACAACAGTCTGCCTCTTATGCACTTATCCTTTAGGCCCCTTCCACACATGCTGTCCGTTTGTCCATTTCTCATCCATCCGTTGATGGATGAAAAACGGACATCAATGTATCTATGGAAAAACGGATGACAATCGATGATTATCAGTTAACATCCGTTTACATCCGCTTCCGTCAATGTCCGTTTTTCTGAACGTATGAAAGCCCTATTTTTCATCCGTCAAAAAAACAGATCGGACGAAAAACGGACGACAACTGATGAAAAACGGACGACAACTGACAAACGGACGACAACTGACAAACGGACGACAACTGACAAACGGACGACAACTGACAAACGGACGACAACTGACAAACGGACGACAACTGACAAACGGACGACAACTGACGACAAACGGATGAAAAACGGATAACAACTGATGAAAAACAGATGAAAAAAGGATGGAAAACTGATACATTTTGACGTGACTGAACTGATGAACTGAACGGACCGTATGTGTGAAAGGGGCCTTAAGGCCTGCACAAAGGACTGTCCCACAGAATTCTATGGAAGGCTACTGAACAGGCCAAGCTAGTGCACCAAAGATAAAGAGCAGAATATTATAAGCAGAGACCCCAGACATGATTGCAAAACAAACATGCATCTGGGGGAGGGGCTAAGTTACATACAGAAGGTGAAAGGGCAAGTTGTTTAAAGTTTAGAAATTATAGAAAAAAGTAAAAACATTTTGGGAAATCCTGACTAAATACTGCAAGGAAAAAGGAAACCCTAATTTGGCAGTTATGGAAAATTAGAGCTAACTGCAGGTTGAAAGAACATTTTTTAAAATTGCCTTTAGTAACAAAATCACTTTTTTAGCAATTATGCATGTTATATTGTATCTAACAAAAACTGGAGCTGCGCCTAAAATAGGCAATAGAGCAACTAATACCCAGCTGTATTGACAGTCTGAAAAGTATTGGCTTCTGTAACCAACAAAAAAACATGCAATTCCAATACCATTAAAAAGAAAAAAAAAAAAGAAAAAATAAAGAAGAAGAAGAAATGAATGACGCTGGAGCTAAAAAGTAATTAATACCCAGATTTGTCAATTAACATGGCGATAGAAAACAGCCTGGTGACAACCAGACAGGCCTCAAGCACTCCCATGAGAAAGTGCAGACAGCAGTCCAACATCTGCAGACCAGTATTTATAGAAATGTTAAAAAGGTCTTTGAGACTCCTCCACTCTACAAATTTTCACTGCCAAATGAAATTCTTCTATTGGAAAACTATTTTCCAGACATCTGCTGATCTCCATTCCTGCATGCTCACTGGAAGATGGCACATTAGTGTCTAGCTTTAGTCAACGCAACAACTGTCCAAAAAGCCACCTTGAAATTTTTGTTAATCAGTGCCATAGTCAACATTTTTATTTTTCTGTCATCTATTAGCAACAAGCATTTTACTGTATTAAAGGAAGCAGTGTTCAGCTGAAGAGTCAATAGAGAATACCCAAGTGTTCACAATAAGAATACAGTAGTTTAGCTTGGTTGCTGGCAACTTTGAACACGCTTTTACATAATAAAGGACTGTTTTCTCTATTTCTCTATAGTATGGAAGTACCGTATGATGGTTTTGACAAGTACTACAGTTTTAAACGCATTAAATGCATCAAAGCTTTCTTGTAATAGAATAGTGAGTTTGGAACCCTGTCTGGTTTTCATTACTTTGTCCCAGTTAGAGAGTCTCTATATTTTTTGTCCCAGTTAGAGAGTCCCTATATTTACTTTAGTGACCATTACTGGAAATGAAACGTGGGAAAAGAGGGAATAAAAAAAAAAAAAAAAAATCTTTCATTGGCAAGGTTTGTTATGTTGGCCATTCTCTAAGGAGTATTTCCATTACTTTGGATAGAGATTTCCTCACTGCCAGTCACGTCTATGAGAGAGGATGCAAAGAGAATTTTCCCCAATAGCACACATGGAAAAACATAGCATTTTAAATATGCCCCACTCTAAATAAAAAAATAGCTTCAGATACTCAAACTGTAATTGATGAGATAATTGCTCGTTTATAGCGGAGCTACAATCTCATAATTATTTGCGTTCTACAATGTGCGCTACAACCATATTTTGCACCAGGACTAAACCTGATGGCTTGGTTAAGACAAACCATGTCGAATGACATCTTCAAAGATCTCAGGGCCGCAAAAAAAAAAAAAAAAAAAATATATATAGTCACCAGTATTTTGCCATGCATTGCCTACTGACGTTTCACACTTTTCGTTCAACTGGTCGTTCAATCTTGGTTTGCAACTATTTGTATACAGTCAAAGACCGTCAACGCATTTAAAGATCTAAACCATAAAGTATATTGCATCAACCATTGCAATTTCTTCCAAATACTTTTTTTTAGCATTTCAGTGCGGCTGATCTCCTTAATTTTTTTAAACTAATCTACATGCCCTCAATACAGATTACTGATTAAATCTGGATCAGTTTCCTGATGGTGGCAACAGTTGACCATGCCTGTCCAATTTGTCGGCATAACAGCTTGTAGTCCTGACAAGGAACAAGTGGTAGGATGACAATGCAGGAGTTGATTAGTTAACATTAATCCACTTAGTTTTCATTTTAGATTTAACACGTGGGAATCAAAATTTATAACAGGAGAAGCATCTAGAAACAAAATTTGAAAGTCATATTTCTGACAGACATCAGTTCATGCACGTCTGAATCTACCAATGACAGAAGAATGCCGTGTAGCACAAACAAGGGGCTTATTAGGATGTACTTCTCTGCAAAGATTACTGAAAAATACCTATGACAATAGCTTTTTCCTGTTGGAGCTCAATGTATAGTCACATAGAATGCTAAATGGAAAAAAATGTAAGCCTGGCAAAAACACAATCACAAAAACAACTACATTAAGGCATGTCTGAATAGTAGATATGGATATACAAACACATACATCTTACAACAGGAATCACTAAATGGCAGGCCAAGTCCGGTTAATGTTCTGTCCGGCCCCATCATTTTACAGAGCAGCACAGCGATTCAATTAGGACAGGGCTGGCCCAGCTAACTGATATGTCAGATGCTGTGCCCTGTGTAAGGTAGGACAGGGAAGAGGGCACTTCTCGTTTAAGGATGGCGAAAGCTGATGTAAAGGGAAAAGTATCAGAAACTAATATGAAGGAGGAGGGGTGATCTAAAAGGCAGGGCAGGAATGTAAAGAGGTTCATATGAAAGGAGATGGGGTTCTATAAAGAGGGTGACAGACATGTGAAGGGCGCTGGGTACTGCAGTGTGAAAGGGGGGTTCTAAGAAAGGGGGGTGAGGACAGGAATGTGAAGGGGGTGCTAAAAAGAGGGTGAGGACAGGAGTGCGACGGGGGGGCTGAGGACTGTATGGTGAGGTGGGGAGTAGATGTGCAGAGGGACTGAGAACACTAATGTAATAAAAAGGATTCTGATGCAAAGGATCTCGTTGCGTATCGTATGTAGCAGTGTTAATTTTGGCAGCAAATTTCAATTTAGTTTTAGTCTTAGTCTTAGGACTAAAATGGCATTTTAGTTTTAGTCCTATTTTAGTCTTCTGCAAGTGTTTTAGTTTTAGTCGTATTTAGTCGACTAAAACTCCAGTATATTTTAGTCGACTAAAACGCCCTACATTTTAGTCAACTAAAACTCATTTTAGTCATCTATAATCAAATGGGTGTAGTTCAATTGTAGTTTGTAATGCATTATTTAAGCATTTCTCTACAATTTCCAAACTCATTATATACTACTGCTGGTCCTGGAGTGAAAAATCTAATATGTTATTATTTATGCTTTGAGCATGCACCAGTGTTCATTTTTGGCAGCAAATTTCGATTTAGTTTTAGTTATAGTCTTGACTAAAATGCCATTTTAGTTTTAGTCGTATTTTAGTCTTAAGACTAAAATGCCATTTTAGTTTTAGTCGTATTTTAGTCATCTGAATTGTGTTAGTCGACGAAAACATTTTAGTCGGTTTTAGTCGACGAAATTAACACTGGTATGTAGGCCGCCAATTTCAGTGGGCTACCTTAGAAGAAAACACAGAAAAAAAAAAAAAGCCGACTTTTTATTGCGCCACACAAAAGCTGCATGGTACTGTGGCACCATGCAGTGTGGCACTTGCAAAAAAATACCAAATTTGCCAATGTGCAAAGGTGGCGTTGAGAGTCAAACCTATGATTCGGACCTCGGCTGGAGGAAAATTTTACTTACTGGACCTTCATGATTTTTAATTCAATACCTGTCTTACAGCAAGAGTCACTCATACAACCACAACATACAATAAGAGCCCTTATCTTATGCTCACTTGTCTACAATCTTCAAATGCTGTTCCCCTCTGATTATAAATGAGACAGGAAAGTGCACATAGTGAAGGAACGCTTACTAGAGCAAACCTCTGCACAAGTTTGGCAATTGATAAAGGGTCGCTAATCCTGGAGAAATTCCAGAAAGTGCTGAACTTTCATAGCTGAAAATAATTAAATACTGGGTGGGTGTCCTTTGTTAGGAAATCTTGTGACCTCAGGTCTGAACTCACACTGGACAGCTCCTTGAAAATGTCTCCCTTAACGCTGAAAAGGAAGCATCTTACATCCTCGTTTTTAAAAGATCCTAATGTGACTTTTCAACCTATCTGTGTCCTGTCTGACAGCTCGGCACAAAGCTTCATCCAAAACTGGCTCAAGTGACAGCAGACAAAATACACAAAGGTAGGAGGTTTCTGTTTTTTCAATTAGGGTATTGCCTATGGGACAAACCCTCTTTAGGATTTTATGTATGTCAATGGATCTTTATCAAATCTTTGTTCACAAACTCCCTAGAACGTGCAAAATGCTGGGATTTAAAAAAGAACTTTAGAATAAAAGTGTTCCAAAAGAAGACATCCAGTAAACTTTACTAAAAGTGGTAGCTAGTCTGCAAATAAAAAAATCAAGTGTAATGGCAATAAATTAGAAAAAAATCCTTCTCATAGAAAATCTGAAGCCTTACTTTTACATCTGTCTTAGCAAAGTAGGTCTTTGTTTTAAAATTTGAGCTCCATAAACCTTTTATAAGCTTTATCTTAACCAGTTTAATAAAGCGGTTAGAAACGTTTACAAAAATCAAAGAAAATCTGCGCTTGGATAGAGGAACGCAGCTAGCATCATTAAATTGATTACTAACCATAACATACAAAATATAAAATAAAAATGCAGAGCTAAGAAATCATCATGAAAGTCCATAAGAGATGCATAATAAAATTTGTAAAGTCCATATGAAAAGGTCTATACATGTAGCTAGAGTCCCCACACTATTTTAGTGAGATAGATTAGCACACAGCACTGCTGTGCCGCAGCAAATCTGCTTACCAGAAGTCGTGGACCCTAAAGTTAGAGGTCTAAACAAGCATATATGCAAACAATGTTCAGAAAATCCTTCAGATTGTCACTGCTTGCCAAATGTCATCCATCCATACAGAGACTGCTTGTGTATAGGAAACTCAAAAGCACCAAACTCGACTAATGGTAGCAATACCCTCAGATATTACCTCAGGGGAATGCAAATTAAAATGCCATAGTACAATATGTATAAAAAGCTAAAAGATACTAGATACTATTCATAGCAGTGACATTTACATGAAATCGTAAAAACACAGGAACAAAACCAAGGATGACTGTGGCGTACTTAAGTCAATTAAGTCGTGCATCATATTCTGCTGCCAGAATATGACGAAAAGCGCAAGGCGGATCTTGAAGCGCATAACAAGCGCATAGTAGAAATCTGAAGGTTTTTTTATGGACATCGTTTGGCTATAGGCTAGTTTAAACCTCTCTATAAAACTAAGGTCTACGGCTTCTGGTAAGCAGATTTTCCCCGTCACGGAGGGTTGTGTCCTCATCCATCTCATTAAACTTGTGGGTCTCAACGCTACATGTATAGACCTCTCATATGGACTTTGCAAATGTTATTATGGATCCCTCATATGCACTTCTGGTTTTAAAATTTTAGCTTATACCACTGACCATCTTCTGAAAATGCTAGGTCTCCTTTCCATAATTTCAGTCACTAGGTAAGAATAGTCATACAGGGATAAGTTTTTATTTTAATGAACCATCATTTTTTAAGTTAATTTAAAGCACTAAAACCAGAAGATCAGCACAACATCCCAGCGGCAAGCATTTTCCAGATGGTGTTTGGCAATCGCAGTCTCAATCGAAAGGGAAGGGACTAGATAACAAATGATTGTGTCCACATTGCGTCAGCAATTATGGCATTGCTTAGTTCTTGGACTTTGGGCCGATGGGGGGACCGGTGCTGCAGCATATAGGCTAGTTTTTTTTAAGATTATACACCCAAAAAATGTTATCAAGTGTGAAGTCCAAGCTCAGAACAAAAATGTGGAAGCTGCAAATTAGGGGACATTTCTTGCAGGATTTTAAAGTTAAATTGCCATTTAAACTCTTAACTGAGATGAAAGCGTTAAACACTTTTCCTTTTGATAAAAAGTATTTTCAAAAGCAAGAAAGTAGAACTAAAAAGGCAAAACGTTTTTTGAGTAGTGTAGGAAAGGGTTAGAACTTGTCAGGTTCTGAATGGTCTGTGTCCCTGTTCGGAAGATTTTACTCTTTGATCACTACGGTTATAGGGTTTGCCACCAAAACAGGAAAAGGAGGTGAAATATGACAAGACATACTTTTCACATAACAAAAATATAATCACTTCTTGTTGAGTTTACAGGACTTTAAAATTCCAAGGAGGCCTGGCCAAAAAAAAAAAAATGGTTTGAACCTTCCTATCCAAATAAAAGGGTTCTGACGATACAGTTATACATGCAGTTTCAGTGCAATAAAAATTGTTCACAATGAACAGAGAAGAAAATGGTCCAAAAACTGATCAATTAGGTTTATTTTTTCTTTAAAAACTGTTACTGGTAGCAGTCACATATCCCACAATGTACCAAACTCAAAATTGACAAACAAGTTTAATAACAAATTACCAATATGTCCCATTGATAACTTGCCGTCATACACTTGGCAGTTCTATTACAGCTATACCAGGGTTTCTCAACCGGGATTTCATTAAACCTTAGGGGTCCTCAAGTAATCTGCAGTTTCTGCCTCTGAGATAGTTCCCACCAACACCACTGCTTTTTTTAGCCATCTGTAAGGGGGTAATTCTTCCCTATGTTAACAAGTATAAGGAGCATTCTTCTCACTGACCAGCACACTGATGTATCATGAGTTGTAGAAACAGTCATTTTTAGAACGGGTTCTCTCAGCCCAGAAATGTATTTTAGGGGGTCTATGATGAAAACTAAAAGGCTGAACTATACTGTCAGTGATTGTCCAATGAAAGCCGATTTAAAAAAAAAAAAAAAAAAAAAAAAAAAAAAAAAAAAAGTTTGGCACCTCCCTTTATAATCGTCTCCCACATAAAAATGAATGACACATTGCAATGACACTTGGCTTTGGAGAGGATTTCAGATGAGCTCTTTCAAAAATGTACTGCCATTGTCTGTTTTAATGATTAGCTAAACCTGTCATAAAGACATTTCAAACTGAGCATATGCCAAATATGAAGAAAAAAAAAAAAGTTGGATTACATGCAAAAATCTCTAGTATGTCCACAGATTTCAGAAACTGAAATGTCAATTTTTTCCCTTGCACGTCATGCTTGGTTCCCCTACTTGAAGTTTCTTCTTGCACAGTAAATCATAGTATTGTTTTAAGGTGGTTGGTATTTTGGCAGCGATATTTTCAGTATCAGATTGGGAAGGGCCCCTGCATTAAGCTAATGATATTCTTTTAAAAAGTCCAACAGGAAAACAGAAGAGTAGATTTGCAAGAAAAAAAAACTCCCTTAATCTGTGGACTACTGCCATCTGTAAAATGACCTCTTGCTGGAGAAGACAAAATGGCCCAACAGGACAGATTCCCGCATTACTGACTGTCGATAGGGGAAATCAAGCAAATTTCTTTCCTGCAACCCGTGGAAAGCTTAGCTCTGTATGGCCAGCCCAAGTACTTTTACTAAGCATATACGTCTCTTGTGCCAGGGAAGACAGTAATTATTGCTAGCAGCCGCTTGTGATAATCGCAAGAGAATATGGCAAGCTGGTTGTACCAAAGTTGATCAACTTGGTACATTCAGCCTGCTAAATAACAAAATCTCAGCCAGTTCATGCTGAAGCGGCCAAGAGGCAAACCGTGTATGGCCGGCCCTACATGATGCCTCAGACTTACTGATGGCCCCTCCTACCTTCAATTTTCTACAAACAAAATGTTGACAGTCTTTGTAGATCATGCAAACTCATCTGACCAATGCCAGGATCTTGGATAATGTCTGCATCATGGGGAAAGCAGCAACAGAGCCTCCAACACACAGAGCCTCAAACACCCCTGGAAGGGTTGTTGTGAAATAAAAACCATTCCCTTTGCGGCAGAGCAGTAGGTGGGAGAAGAATATATGCTTATTCAAATCACTTTTACTCAATATTTTAATGCAGGAGTCTCCAAACTTTCTAAGCAAAGTGAAAATGTACTGTTTAGACTTTAGGGAGCTAGACTGGCCAATGGTGTTAGAAAATGCCCAGGTGTCAGTGTGAGTAACAATTCCTCAGGTTTGAGAAGAGAAGTGCAATGCCCAGAAAAATTCCCCAGGAGGTGGACTGAATGTGCTCCTGCTCAAAGGGTCTTCCCAACACTAATGAAACCTGGAAAAAATAGGAAGCCCTTCCAAAAGAATCCCCATTTCATCGAGTGTACAAAATACAGTGGCTTATGTGTTTTGGCAAAAAGCCTTAAAAAGGTTGTAAACCCAGGGAGGAGGGGATCCTGCAAGACAAAGGCATAATGAGCTAGTATGCGTCACATACCAGCTCAATATGAAATACTTACCTTAGAACGAAGCCGTCAGCAGCGCCCGCAGATTGCCGACATCTTCCCCGGTGTTTACCAGGGTTCACGAGGCCCAGAGCTGTGATGGTCACTCCCGAGCATGCGTGGATATATTGCATGGGCTCTAAAGGTCCGGCACGGTAAGCCAGACCTTCAGAGCGCATGCGCCAATGAGGTTATCTGCTGCATGCACTCTGAATATCTCCTAAACTGTGTACGTTTAGGAGATATTCACAGTATATACAAGTAAGCCTTATAGGCTTACCTATAGGTACAAATAAAAACACGCAAGCCACTTTTTTTACACTCTAAAAAGTAATTTCGGAAGGCTGAGCTGCCGGCTCTATATTCTATTTCAATGCCTCAGGCTTGGTGATCAATGGGAGTAAAGTTGCATAGCACCTGTGGTCAGTAGGAGGTATAGTGCCCCATCATTGGTATTAGTGGTAGGAATAGTGCCCTATTGGTGTCAGTGAAATTAATAATGGACTATTGTATTTCACTGTAAGCAATAGTGCCCCATCGTTGCTGTCAGAGCAAAAACTAGTGCCCCTAGGGCACCGGAGGAAGCCCATTAGCGTAACGCGCATATGGGCAGTGCCTAGTTGCGGGTACACAAACCTATTATGCAGGTAATTTGTATACTGTACAGAGCACTGTATACCTCATTTCTTACACAACTACATCTTATGAGTGGAAGATGAAGTGTTGTCACATGAAAAAATACTAAAATCTTTACAAAAAATGTGAGGGGTGTACTCACTTGTGAGCTACTGTAGGTAAAAGATAGAAATATCTTAAAAACGGGCATATTAAGGCTAGCGCTAGCCATATATTATGTAATTTTCTTGTACAATTTTTCCTTAGACTTACCAAAAGCATAATAGGAGGTCAAACCTTAACACTTTCAATTTGTATGCAATCTAGTGCTACATAGATGAAGGTCAATTTAAAGGAAATTCAACAAGAAAATTGTATAGTGGATGACAGTTTAACTATCCAGCAGGAGCATTTCCTAGGACCTAAAAGCAGAGCCCCACCCAAAAGGGGGCTCTGCTCATTTGCTTTGTGCGTACCTGGTTTTTGACAGATACCGGCTCCCACTTCCGGTTGGCTTTGCTGTGGCAAAGTCATCCAGAAGTTCGCCCCCTCCTTCCCCTTCCACACCATTCACAAAGCGCAGTGCGCTTTGCACATGTGCAGTAGGGAACCAGCTGTGAAGCCTTAAGGCTTCACTGACCGTTTCCCTTTCCCGAGATAGTGGTGGCATTACCCGAGATCCGATTGCACAATTTGTGGATTCATAGACAGGCAAGTGTCCTATTAAACTCAGCAGCTACAGTATGTGTAGCTTCGGACTTAATTTTTTCCAAAGGAAGCCTGGAGCTCCTCTTTATAGGTTTCCACATACCGTAAACTGAATTTCCCCCGTGACAGTAACTTTGAAAAGATGAGGCATTTCCTCATTCCTGCACTGGGCAGACTACCCTGAAATAATCACCTTTAACAATGTACCAATTGTAATCTGTAATGACACTCTTATAAGATTGAAATCTTTTATAGTTGTATATAAATCTATTTTACAAGATGAAAAGCTATATTGCCCAACTCCATGAGCTAAACCTGGCATGGCGCACATAAGCTGGAACATGAACGTACCACAAATACGCACTTCACACACTACATGATCTATGCGTTTCCAGAACAGATCTCTCCATGCACATTAAGCCATGTTAAAACCTGTCTGCCTTGATTCAGCTGTAACTCACAATTGTTCCTTGCAATAGTTACTGTAACAAAAGCAAACCACAGCCTCAAAGCCACATCAAGCCCCTGTTTAATTAGAAGAAACCCACAGCTCTGCTTTGCACCAGTTCCTAGTCTTCTGTACACAAAATCAGTTCTTTACGGGAACAATTTTCACTACTGTACAGTGGTAGTGTATAGATAAACACTCTCAAAATTAGTTACTTAACTCCCATAAACAGACTAGTCTGAGTTACTGGTCCAATATATGGACACTTTAAGAAAACATGTTTAGCGAAATCTTTTCAAAGGGTGCACAAAATGACATCTAGCATGAAAACTGCCCACAAAAAAAAAAAAAAAAAAAAAAAAAAAAAAAAAAAAAAAAAAAAAAAAAAAAAAAAGGTACCATATCCACGAAGGGGGACAGAACTTTCATATCTGCAGGGAAATATAAAACCAAACTTCCACATTCACCAAGTAAAAATGTTCTTGTATGCTTTAGTAATGGTGATTTATCTTTTGACATGAAAACATTTTTAGAAAGGTTTTTATTTTAACCAATACAGTATTCCAATGTGGTCTCCTAGGCCCCTTTCGCCAAGGGATCTGCCTGCTCACTATGGGATCTCAGCTGAACAGGTGGATGACAGGTCTGTGTTCAGCTCTGCTAATGCAGAACACATCGGATGTTGGCAGGTGTCAGACATGTGCGACAAGCTGACAGACCCCAAATCGGCCCTTCCATGTGAAAAACCTCTGTGATAGTACATTTCTTTACCTCCTGCAGCCAAGAAAAGCCCACCCGCTCTGCAGTAGGTGGCAAAGGCTCATTTTTAAAAAAAAAAGGCTAAATATGCAGCTGTATTACCTGCCAATTTTGTATTTGCCTATCCTGCGCTGGGATTCATACAGCTATGCCACACAGCAAACCCTTGTCTAGCAGGAAGGGGGACTTGGATTAATTTGCTACAGTTTACCTGTCACTTACAGGTCTTTTCCCTCTCACACCCTGTGACTAGACAAAAAAAGAAGCCGCAGCAGACCGATGAGCTCATTACCCAATTAGTTTCTGGTGTTTCTCCCTCCCCTCTGTTGTACAGGGAACACTAGAAGCCGATATAAAATCAAATAAGGTACTACCATTTAAAAAATATATTCAACAAACAAGGATATTAAATGACTACAGAAACATGGGGATGAAGACATGAACTAAAATGTAACACTAAAATCTCAGAAAAAAAAAAAAAGTTTTGGCCAATGTGTCACTACCAAGATACACATTATATTAAAGCGGAGTTCCAGCCATTTCACTCACCTGTCCAACGGTCCAGCGATGCGGCCGCCCGAAGCCTCGATCCTCTCCCTTGGCGCCGGCATCACTGCTGTGGGCACCCGGCTGTGACAGTTTGCGGCTTCACAGCCGGGTACCCACTGCGCATGCGCGAGTCGCGCTGCACGTCTTGATTGGCCGGCAATCTTCTGGGACCTCCGACATGTCCCAGAAGATTGCAGGGAGGGGGAGAGGAGAACTTCCGTTCAGGGCGCCGCGGCGCTCCGAGCGGAAGTGGGAGCGGGTACCTGTCAAAACTAGGTACCCGCTCCCCCCCCCCAAAAAAAAAGGACATGCCAAATGTGGCAGGTCAGGGGGTTAGAATACCTAAAGCGGAAGTTCCACTTTTGGGTGGAACTCAGTTTTAAAGAATATGTAAATCAAGGTTAGATTTCGCATATGTGCCTGCTGTACCATGAATGAAAAAAGTATGCTGTTCTTCATATCGCTTCCTGTGTGTGAAATCCCTGGTGTTCCTGCCAGTCCCTCTGCTTTCCCACCAAGCTGACCACGCTAGGCCTAAGGGCACAGCATGGTCAGCTTTCCAACTGTGCTGTTAACTCCACCCGCTCTCCTGCAATGATCAGCCTTGTCCTGACCTGCTCCCCACCTGCACAGCCAGCCATTCACTGGGAAGTTTACAGCCGTTTCTCCTTCCCCCAGCTCTCTGAAGTCATGTAGCTGCAAACAGATGTTATGTGATCATGTGGTTGTGGAGGGGGAGAAATTGGCTTTGCTAATCATTCAAAATGGATTGGCACCTTCCCCATTGTGAAAATTGTATAAAGAGAGAAGGGGGGTTACCAACCCTGTCCAGAAAAAGGGCAGAGGTGGAACCAAGGGGGATTTAAATGTGCCACAGATGCAAAAAAAAATCCTTCCAAATTCAATCCATATTTAAAAGTTGATAAAAATTTTTTTATTGAAAATACATCACAATAGACAGACATACATATTCATTACAATTTTGTATATATGCATTATACATCAAGCAAGATACTTCGATTTAAGAGAGCCCATATAGGGACTATATGAAAATACAGCAACTTCTTGTATTCTCTTTACACAATGTTATGTGATCATTTCTAAGTGGGGAGGGGGGGGGGGGGGGGGTTGTATCTGGAAAAAAAAAAAAAGAAAATTTTATACACAAGCTAAGTGGTTAGCGCTGTTGCCTAGCAGCACTAGGGTGGTCAGTTGTAATCCCATCCATGGTACTAATTGCCTGGATTACTTATATTCGCACATATACATAAAACCTTGGAAATGCGAGCAGAATTCATTCATTCCGGAAACGTGCTTGTAATCCAAAGCACTTTTATATCAAAAGCGATTTTCCCCATAAGAAATAATGGAAATTCAGAAGATCTGTTTCACAACCATTCATTCATTAGTCCATATAAAAAGATAATAGCAATGTGACTTCAAAGCAACTTCAGGGAAGGCCTGGATAATCTTCCTGTAATGTCAGATCCAAATCACATCAAGAGGAGCATCCTCTTTTGGGGCTCAAAAAATAAATTGCTTTTACAGCCGTTTGAGCTTTTACTTCAGCAAAAAATAAAAACATAATAAAAAATTGGGAGGTTTGTGCACATTTGTATTGAGCATGTTTTTTCCCCCCACAAACCCTCAAAAGTCGATGGGCACGAGTGCAATAGAAGTCTCCTTGAAGTAGTACAGGAAACTTTTCTAAAGTCGGAGTGACTTTAGTACTGCCAATTAAGGCAGCTTTCATTGTATACAATGGGATTGCTCTTTTTATACTCTGTTGTGACATGAGACTGCTTGTCTTGCAAGACCTCCCTCATATTATATATATATATATATATATATATATATATATATATATATATATATATATATATATATATATATATATATATATATATATATATATATATATATATATATATATATATATATATATATATATATATATATATATATATATATATATATATATCTATATCTATATCTATATCTATATCTATATCTATATCTATATCTATATCTATATCTATATCTATATCTATATCTATATCTATATCTATATCTATATCTATATCTATATCTATATCTATATCTATATCTATATCTATATCTATATCTATATCTATATCTATCGAGCATAATTTCGTTCTGGAAACATGCTTGCAATCCAAAGCACTCTTATCAAAGCGAATTTTCCCATAAGAAATAATGGAAACTCAGATGATTCGTGCCACAACTATTTATTCATAAGTCTTTCAGTTTATACACAAAGATTATAGCAATTGTGTCATAAAATGTCCATCCACAAATGGCGCCTCCACAAGGGGATTAGAAGCAAAATCCAGCAGGAACTACAGAGTATAAAAGATAAGAGAGGCGCCTCTAAGTGTAGCAGTATGGGGACATTTAATGAAGGTACAACATTTAGCAACTCACATGGTTGATGATTAAAGAGGCACATCTAAGTATGCAGGCATCCGGGGTAAAGCTGCCCACATAGACCATCTTCTGAACCACTGGCTCTCACCGATGTCAGTCTGCAATTGTGATTGAGAAGACTACCCTGCAGTAGAGTGATCTGAAAGCGAGACTGAATCGCTCGTGGAAGGGTGTGATGAAGATGGCAGTGCGGAGGACGGTCTATGTGGACAGCTTTACCCTGAATGCCTGCATATTTAGATGTGCCTGTTTTAATCATCAACCATGTGAGCTGCTAAATATTGAACCTTCATTAAATGTAGCCATATTGCTACACTTAGAGGGGCCCCTCTTCTCTTTTATACTCAGTTGTGACATGCTACTTGTATATCAAGACATCGCTTGTATATCAAGTCAATTATTTAAAAAATTTGCTTGTCTTGCAAAGCGCTCTCAAACCAAGGTTTTAAAATTATATATATATATAATTTTTTTTAATTATATAAAACACTTATAAATACAGTGATCCTTAGTAAAAAAAAATGAATAATAAGGGGAAAAAAAAAAAAAGTATAGTTCCTTGTAAAGCGAGACCCCTACTGGAAGATTTACAGTGATCATGGCAGAGAGCCATAAAGAGTGATCATTTGCCCTCTTTATTTGTACAAGTAAATATAAAATGACATCACAAAACATTCCCTTTGCAGTTGTTGCCAATTGCAGTCTTTCCTACACTGGGTCATTTTAATATCACTGAAAAGGCTGCTTTCTTAAAAAATACACCCCCCATTCATATCTAAAGAGGAAATTGTGTACAAGGTTTCAGAGCTTTGCCACTGTGTAAGGTAGAACAGGATCTGTCATGGTGCTGTTCTGCCCTTTTGACACTGATCAAGTTATACTATAAATGTTGCAAGCAATAAAAGTAACTTACGTTTTACAGAAAAACAAATGACAAGTTGAATGTCATTTAAAGATGTTACTACAGAAGCACTATTATTTAAGTATTACGGAATAATGAATCAAACATGCTAACAGTAATTTAAAAAGGTTAGTAAACACTTAACCTAGATATTTGGTACCCCTCCTATATGCCTCTGGGTGTTTCCAGCAGCACACACTGAAGTCCATTGTTACTTTTTTTTTCCCTTAACCACTCTGTCAAACAAGCATTGAAAACCTTAAACAACCTACACAGTTTCACTTATCAAGATGTGACTAATCAAGAGTGGGACTGAAATGACGGCAAAAAGAATAATTATTATTCGGACTCAAGATGTGGTGTCATTTTAAAATTGCCTAACTAAATTAGAACTTTCATTCCAAGAATTTAATTGAGCCCTGGAGCGAGGCCATGGATATTACATCAGTTTATAAAATTAAATGTACATATACGTTTGCTAAACTGCAATAATTTTTTTTCCCCTTAAACTGGAAATGTAGTTCACTTAATCATGAGGCATACCTGATGGTTAACAGAATGATCCCATAACTTGGTAATGGTAGCTAGACAGCATTTATAGCAAACAAAACGAGGATCTGCATTAGTTTGCTAATGCAGTACCTAAGCCACAGCCTGTGGGCAATTGCAAGTTGAACTCCTAGCTTACCTCATTGTTTCAAACATATTAAATCCTGTACCATGGTGTAGTGCGACTACGAGACTCTTGGCAAGATACCAAGACAGGTCTAGGGCTGCTCCAGTGCCATAGAGTACAGCTGTATTGGAACAGTGTTAACGCTTTTGGGCGATACTTGACGCAGGCCTTATATTGTGCAATGACAAATTACCCAGGTCCCTATTGTCATTATTTCTCAGCTCATATGTCAAAACTGCTATTGGGCCAACTATCCCCTTCTGCCTGGCAAAAAAAAAAAAAAAAAAGTGCATCTAGTGAAAACCATCAATTAGGACCACCGCTGGGCCATATGTTTTTGATCTGCAGTGGCAGGTGGTCATATTTCACACATTTCACACAGAAAATGTGTGGTAAGGGTAAGCAACTGATACAGTAAAAGCGCGTCTCACTCAGCTGTTAAGGCGATTGCAACCCTAGCCAACTTTATGACAGACAAAACATTAAATATAATATAACCTACTGTGGACCACAGAAATTGGAGGCTCACTTTTAGAGCAGCAAGAATTTTTACATTTACCCATACTGTACACAAATTAATACTGCATCTATTTGTTAAAGGAAATGCAAGAACCATTTTGAATGCATTAGCCAATGTATTAAAACTGCAAAGCTGAAAATGATGCTCTGAATTATTTTTATATTCAGAGTACTTTTCATTTTAACCACTTGCCGACCGCCCACGTACATATACTGCGTGTCGGTTGCTCTCCTGTACGAAATCATGTACGGGTACATAATTTCGCTCTTCAGAGTCTGTAGTGCTGCCGGTGACCAGCCCCCGCTAGGACTGGACACAGCAGGAGCAAATTAGCGTGTCAGTCGGACGCGCCGATCGTTCGAGAGGGGCAGAATGCTGGTCTGCCTATGTAAACAAGGCAGATTGCCATTCTGTGACAAGGGAAGAAGGAGATTCTGTAATTCTGCCAAGCAGGAACACTGATCTCTTTTTTCCCCAGTTAGAAAGCACTCCCTAGGGACATTTAATTCTTTGACCGCCCCTGATGTTAACCCCTTACTTGACTTCACTTTGAAAAACTCTGGCATTCTGGGCTTTGGCCATCTTGATTAAAGGCAGATGGTTCATGTATCATTCACTTCCTGGAATCCAACTGTCCTTAGCCTTAGGTATGCGGGCAGGAGGGTGTGCTTAGATAAGAAAACCCCTTCACCCCTCCTGAAGACTCCTGGAATGTAGGACATCTGCCTAGGCCTGGAAACCAGGATGCAACAGAAGTTCATATGAAAATGTGCAAGTGGAAAAAAAAAAAAATAGTTTAACAACTATGATATACTTCTATATCTAATGATGCTAGCTGCACAAGTATTACAAATAGTCAATGTTGAGTGAGAGGGTGAAGTCCTGCTTTGTGCGTAAAACCTTGAGCTTGTCCTGAATGGAAATATTGCAGGGTTTTAGTAGCAAAGGGTGATGAACGGTGTCAAATGCAAAGATATGGTAAAGCAGAAGTGGGTGTCGTATGGTAAAGCAGAAGTGGGTGGCGTGAAGTCGAAGGCATTTTAATTTTGCTTTGACTAGTTAACAAGTAAACAGAATATACTTTGTTATTTACTAATGACATTTACTTTTCTTGGCCCAGCCCTGTTCATGTTGTGGTAAGGGAATGTCGGTCAGATTTTAAAATGCTGGTAGGACTCTCACGCCTAAATGTACCCGTCTTACGACCAAATCATCAACAATGTAAACTTTTTGTAAAGATTGTTTTACTAAATTTACTATGAGAACTTAATAAATCAACATTATTTTCTATGTCTAGACTTGGAAAGGTTAGGGTCTGTAAAATACTGGATTGGATAATCAAGACATGGCTGCGTTTTATTAAAAAACTGTCAGCAGGTAAAGGTGTGGGATGCAGCATCATTTAGATGCTGCATCTGCTCTGCCCCCCCCCCCCCCCTTGAGCAGATCGTTCAGTTCTCGGTCTTCAGTGAGCATAGAGCCAGTCACCATCAGTCAGCAGTTCTCTGCTCTGTCCCTCCAGAGCTCACTGGAGTGCCGGGCTGTGGAGTCAGCAGGAGCTGCTGGCTCAGAGTCTCAGTGGCATGCGGAGAGGTGGAGTCAGCTGCTGGACAGGCAACTGGGTGGATCCTGACTAGGGATCGAATGATTATTGGCAAAGCTGATATATCGGGGGCAGATATGCACTGTCCCCGATATAGCCGAATCGGCCACCAAGGTGACCGATATTGCCGATGTTTCGGGAAAGTGCTTGTACCGAAGTGATGCCTGCAACTAGAGGCATCACCCCAGTACCGGCGCCCATAGCCGATGGTCAGCTGTCTTGTAATGACAACCGAGTGGCTGAGAAGCCGCTCGGCTGTCATTACAAGGAGCGGGAGGGGACATCTGCCCAGGCAAACATCCTGCACAGCCGCCAAATTAGACGCGATCAAATCCGCATTCGGCTCTGATCAGGTCTCCGTGTAAAAACCCGGAACTGATGTCATGACATCACTTCCGGGTACTCTGCGCCAAATACCAAAAAATTACAGCATTTAAAAACAGCCAAACTTAGGGTTTTGAATGCTTTTAAGTGCAGAGGAGGGGTTTGGGGTCTTTTAGACACCCAGATCCCACAACAGTACATGTAAAAAAAAATTTAATGTACGAAAATATCGGCAAATACCAATATGCGATGACCAAAATATTGGAATCAGCAATAGAACAATATCGGTTGATCACTAATCCTGACAAAGTATGGATCTCTCCAGAGTCTGGACCGGTTATGTCCGCTGACAGCAGCTTTAGCCCACTGAATACAGGTGTAGAACAAGTGCACTCATGTGACCTACAGGTATAGTAGAGCCAAAAGAGCTTTGACCTCACTTCTAAGTCTATAAGGTCTTGCAACACTTCATCAGTTGGCTAATTTATGCTACCCGTCATCCTGATTTGCAACAAATGAATATGGAAAAATATAAATATATATGTGATATATTTGTTTGCTAGGTTTCCAAAATACAGTTATTACATGAGTAGATATAAATTGCTGTTGGAAGATCTAGACCTCCGCAACATCCAGAACTGGTCTGAATAGTGCAGAATGTGCCCTAATGATTCAGATTTAGTTATGGGGGAAAAAAAAAAAGAAAAAGGCCACAAACTATGGAACCACCATTGACAAGCTGTTTTGTAGTTGCATGTTCTAGAGCAGGCATCCTTACTCCCTGCACAAAAATGGTAGTACCCCCTTAAAACCTGGCGCAGTTTATTGTGCACATCTCAACAATCATACGTTTGGCAGCTAAATTATGCCCCTTCACTATTAGTCATTTGGCTGCCGACCAGGCCTGTGATCTTAATAGAGCTGGTCAAATTTTAAATATATCCCAGAGTGGGGCTTTAACAATAGGACATAAACCAGTCAGAGAATGGTATTTGTTTTGATGAAGCAGAGACACTAGTTGTAAGCAGGGTCGGTGCTAGACTAATTTGCGCCCTAGGCAAGAACCGCTACGTGCGTGCCCCCCCCCCCCAAAACTAAGGGATAAATGTATAGAATCTTTTTTTTACTAGTAAATGGCAGCAATCTGCGATTGTGACAGACAAATCTAACACCAAGTGACTTTTTGGGGAACAGTGACACCAATACAGTGATCAGTGCTAAAAAATTTGCACTGTCACTGTACTAATGACACTGCCAGGAAAGGGGTTACCATCAATGGCAATCAAAGGGTTAAATGAGATCCCTGGGATTGTACTGTGTGGGGGAGGTGCAGATCCGTGTTCCTGCTTAGCAGAATCACAAGATCTCCATCTTCCCCTCTCAAAGAATTGCGATTTGCCTTGTTTACATAGGCAGAAAGCCGTTCTGTGCCACGGAACGATTGGCGGGTCCCAGCAGACATCGGGTCCGCTGGACCCACTGATTTGGCTCCCGCTAGGTCCCAATAAAAAAAAAAAAAAAAAGGATGTGCGTGGGGTGGTGTGGAAGCAGATATATACAAAAGCAGCAGTCCTTTATAATATATTATTATATTATATACAATATATGTACTGCTCATATAGAATATTGGGGGTCACACAAGACTGCTGCTTTTGTATATATTCCAATTTCCTGCTAATATAATATTTGGGGATGGCACACACAAGACTGCTGCTTATACAATTTACATAATTATGCAATTTATAATTTGCGATATCCCACACTGGTCCGTCCCCATCTTTTAGCTAGATCATCAATCCAGTGTCCAAATGTCCATGACCATACTATATTATGTACAAGTACATTATGCCATAATACTGTACACAGCCTGGGAATTCCAAATAGGATAGCTGCAGCTGCAGACTGTATAATACTGTTTGCTTGTCTCAAGCTGTAGCCTGTAGACAATGTTACAGGCCACACTGTACCTTCTTGCTTGTCTTCCAGTTCTCAGTTTGAGCCTCCACCACAGTCCACACACACCGTGTGGGATGACAGCCAGGGACTGCGTGGGCTCCTCTTCTTTTGCGGGTGGGACTTGACTGGAGGAGGGAATGTTACGTTAAAGGTGGGCCGAGTGCCACGCCCAGTGGCACCTGTCATGGGCACACAGTGTAAACCAAAAAAAAAAAACCTGCGCTCAATAAAATAGTAATAAAAATGAACGAAAAATAGCAGCTAGTACAGGCCAATAGATATACCTAAACATACATAAGTGGATAAAGTGCAGCGCTTATAAATATTGAATTCATAAACATGAATGAAGGTAAAAAAAAAAAAAAAAAATTCATGAGTGTCCAAAACAAATAGTGAAACCATATATTGTGCAAAAAATTCATGTGGAATAATTCAATAAAGTATCCATATACATTTTTCACATTTTTTGTTTTTGCACAATTTATAATTACACACATACACGATAATGATAGTAAGGCCAGCTACAGCGCTTGCTGAATATACCCCTCGCGTGTAAACAATAGTGGTTCGAGTAAATATCAAATTCTTATAAATGTTAAATATATAGATGCAGTAAGTGCGTGTATATATATATATATTTTTTTTTTTTAATTTATGCACTTACTGCATCTATATATTTAACATTTATAAGAATTTGATATTTACTCGAACCACTATTGTTTACACGCGAGGGGTATATTCAGCAAGCACTGTAGCTGGCCTTAGTATTAAGGCTATCATGATCATCTAATGTTTTACTCTATAGCTGCTGCTGCACCACTTTAATATATTATCTATTTATAATAATTTATAAACACTAACCCCCTGGCGCGGGGAGGGGAATATACCTTGGAATATTTCTCATATTATATACACACACATAGAAAAAAAAAAGAAAAATGACAAAACAGTCCAAAAATAAGCACCACAAGTCCCAGCATGCACAAAAGGATGAGCCTCCCCAGACTTCAATAAGTGCAGACACAACACTGAAAGCAGAGGGAGAATGGCAGCTTACCAAAGGCAGATGGCCTCCAAATCAATGGAAAAGCCAAAAACGCCAAGACAGGTCGGTATCCAAGACATGTTGGGAAATCAATAATACTCATTCAACCGAACATCGGGGGGAGCATAAGGATTAATTTAAGCGGGACTTCATCCTCAAAATCAACCCCAAAAACCATCAGCATGCAGAATACTCCTAAACTGGATGCGTGTACTTGACCAGTGCCAGATAGTATTGAAACCACTAGTTTAGCATGACAGATAAGGAACTAGTGGTTACAAAATGGCATTCCTTTAAATATGCCAGCTGGAATTAGTTTTTAGAACTGAAGCAAGGGATAAAGCTGTAGGTTTTCTCCTTTCTCTCCATATTCCCCAAACTCAAAACCACCCGCCCAAACTTTTTTTTTTTTTTTTTTTTTTTAATTATTTTACCTTTTGCTCTCTCCACTTACTTTGTCCTCTTTGTGTCTTCTTCACTTCTGTGTTCTACTACTGAGCTTCAATGCGATCGCTGTCACTGTTCAAGTCCTCCCAGGTGGCGGGAGGCAGGTGGCTGCAAGGGCCGTGGGCGGGGCTCTACACTGCTTTCCTCCGGCTGTCAGCGGGGAGGAGGAGAGCTGATCTGTCACTCTTTAACTCACTGAGCAGCACTCAGTCAGAGCAGGCTAGGAAGTGCCGCGGGATCTACACCAACTAGTGGAGGGGGAAAATCAGATCACTATTGCATCTCAGCAGCTAAATCCATGCACACCGCAATCATGGGACCCCTTAGTGAACCCCATGGTCAGTCCGCCCCTGCATCTAATGATCTATCTGGGCCAGCCTGCACCCTTCCTGGCTAGGCTAGTCTAGACAGCAGTGCACCCCTAGGCAGCAGTGCGCCCTAGGCGGCCGCCTAGTTCGCCTAGCGGGAGCGTCGGCCCTGGTTGTAAGTAAGCTTTTTGGATTCTGGTTATATTCCAAAGAATGCAGATCATTTTAGTGGATTGAATTAAGAGCTGTAGAATTTAATGGATAGTATAAACTGTGCAGGGTATTTTCTATGCATTTCAGTAAAACCTGTTTTATTGGTTATATTGCCCCTTCCTCAAATCACAACATGAACACACACACACACACACACTTCAGAAATTAACCAATTAAGGTACATCCTTTAATAGTTTTACTGCCACAGGGCAGTACCTCTGCACTGATGGGATCCGACTCTTGGCGTAGGGGGCATGAATGTGCACCCCCGGCTCGCTCCTGCCATTATACACTGTGGGAGCCTATCAGTGGGTACCATAGACAATGTCCATCAGCATCCTCTGATCATTAAGCAGAGATGTGGAACGGCGGTCTGCCTATGTAAACAAGGACAGGACAGGAGGGAAGGCATGGATCCTGTGTCTCTGCAAAGCAGGGAACAAATTCCATCTCTTCCCCCCCAATAAAAGCACCTCCCAGTGTAGTAAAACACTGGTTAGGAACAGTTAACCCTTTGATCTCCTCTGTTAGCCCTTCCCAGCCAGTGTCATTAGTACAGTGAGCATACTTTTAGCACTGATCACCGTTCGTGTCACTGGTTACCATAAAGTCAGTGTCTGACGCAATATTGCAGTCCTGGTAGCTACCATTAATAGTAAAAAAAATTATATTATATATATATATATATATATATATATATATATATATATATATATATATATATATATATATATATATATATACACACACACACACATACACACACACACACACACACACACTATAGTTTGTAGACGCAATAACTTTTGCGCAAGCCAAAAGTTCATTGGGATTTTTTTTTCACCAAAAAAATGTAGTAGTGGGGAAAGGTAAATTTTCCAGGAGTCAAGTGGTTAAATCCAACATATGGATTCTGTTTTTCAAGCTGTAGATTATACCTCAAAATAATAGCATTACCAACTTTAAATGGCTTCTCCAAGAGAACTTTCACACTGGTCCGCTGTAAAAGTGCATGCGTTTTTGCCACGATTTTACTGCGTCTGGAATGCTGTTTTTAAAAGGACATGTGACTCAAATCGCACCAAAAATGCATCGTGGGTAAGTTTTTGCCGTGTTTTTCATTGCTTTCAATGGAAAGGCAAGTTTTATTATCTCCCCAAACATGCGGCAAAATGCTGCAAGCAGGATTTTTCTTCAACGGAAAAGCACTGCCCCAGTGTGAATACATTCGTTCATTTTAAAAAGGGAAGCATTTTTTCTTGAGCTTTATTGTGAAAGCAGCCTTTGCTTTCAAACTATTAGGTTGAGCTATCGGAAAAACAGCATAAAACATTTTCACTTTTTATTCTTAGCCCTGTGACCACTAACCCTCCAAGCGCATTTATTCTCAGCAGAGTGGCTGGTGCCATTTCCTTCTCTGCTCCAAAATTTGTCATTGACACTTAAATCTTTAGCTTTGCTCCCAAAACTAAGTGAAGAAGGTAGGAGAGGTTCTGTATATTAACAATGCAGGAACCTTGTGCGGCCATCTGAGGCCTTTGAATGAATGAAGCAGATCTATGGAGGTACAGATAGCACCGGGGAGGGGGATCAGCTAATCCAATTGTAGCTCACAACAAAGAAAGATTAACAGGTAAAGGACTCTAATATTAGGCCTGTGAAAACAAAGCAGATCAATGAACAAATGTTGTGGGAAACTTGCAAAGGACAGTTTGTAATATTTGGCTAAAGAGACACCAATTAAAATGCGGAAGAAAAAAAAAAAAAAGTCTAGATACATCTCAGACAAATCGCTTCATACGAAGATAGTGTAACATACAAGTTATGTTTACTACAAAGACAGAATAAGCACAGTTCTAGGGCCACCTGCTGGATAACTAGGCAACATGATCTCATAAGGTTTCCAACAGCACTTATTAAAATAAAATCTGTCATGAGAAAGATATGGAGGATCCCACTGCTGACTTCCTATGGAAAATTGCTATTTGACAGGCTGTCTTTATTTGCACTGAGTCTCAGATCTGAAACAAGTAAAAATCAAAGTCAAATTCTGATCTTAATGTTTTATTACAGGTGCCGACAATGTACATACTGTACGTTCACATCAATCACTGCCCTCAAGAAGCCTACACTCTAAGGCAGGGTTTCAACTTTTTTTCAGTCAAGGCATCCTTTAACCACTTCCATACCAGGCCAGGGCCAGACTGGCCATAGGGCAGACCGGGCATTGTCCCGGTGGGCCGCGGCGCTGCTCTCACTCAGGCTGCTCAAGTGCTCATCACAGACACTGAGACAGTAGAAGAAGTTCCCCCATTGCCACCGCCGGCCGGTATACTTGCCAGGTCAGCTACACCGGCTTCACGGCCAATCAGCCTTCTGCTCAGGGGGGATGTGAGTCACACCCCCCTGAGCAGAAGGCTGATTGGCCGCGGAGCCAGCCCGGAAGTCAAGTAGACAGTGGGTTCAGAACTTTCCCACGGCCGCTGATGTCCTGCCCGGCGAGCAGCCCAGCCCACATCGGCATTAAGCTGCAGATGGGAGTGCTCCTTCAGTTCAGTCCGACTCCGGGCTGCTCGCGGGGGGCGGCGGCGGGGAGAGAAGGTAAGTGTCTGCAGTGCAGCCTGTGCAGCTCTGGCCGTGTGTCCTAAATAGGAGGGGGATGGGGCGGCTCGACTGCATGTAGAGGATTTGATGTTTTTGTATTCTGGGTCATGCTGCCGCTTGATGGATGGATGGATGGATCGATGAATGATTCTCCTCCTCCCTTCTGCGGCTGCTCTATATGCAGTTGAGCTGTCCCATCCCCCTCCTATTCAACTTCTTTTACTGCCCCCCCAGTGATCCTAGCTCCCTTCCCCCAGTGATCCTAGCCCCCCTGGAGGGCCAATGGGAAGATTGCTCAGCTGGATGGCTCAGAGTCTAGAAATTCCTGCCGTGCAGCGCTGAGGTTCTGGATTCAAATTCCAGCGGCACACTAACGGCACGCCGTCTGTGGGTTCTTCCTATTTATTTCCATAATAATTTATTTACTTGGGACCCCTCACTGACCAATAGTAGAGAAGAAAGTGGGAGGGGGCGGGACATATGATAATGGGGTGGACAGAGGGGAGATGGTGGCACATATGATAATGGGGTGGATAGAGGGGACATGGTGGCACATATGATAATGGGGGGGATAGAGAGGACATGGTGGCACATATGATAATGGGGGGGATAGAGAGGACATGGTGGCACATATGATAATGGGGGGGATAGAGAGGACATGGTGGCACATATGATAATGGGGGGGATAGAGAGGACATGCTGGCACATATGATAATGGGGGGGATAGAGAGGACATGGTGGCACATATGATAATGGGTAGGACAGAGGGGGTATGGTGGCACATATGATAAAGAGGTGGATAGAGGGGACATGGTGGCACATATGATAATGGGGTGGATAGAGGGAACATGGTGGCACATATGATAATGGGGAGGAATAGAGGGGACATGGTGGCACATATGATAAAGGGGTGAATAGAGGGGATATGGTGGCACATATGATAATGGGATGGATAGAGAGGACATGGTGACACACATGATAATGGGGTGGAGAGAGGGGACCTGGTGGCACATATGATAAAGGGGTGAATAGAGGGGATATGGTGGCACATATGATAATGGGGTGGATAGAGGGGACATGGTAGCACATACGAGATAATGGGGTGGATAGAGGGGACCTGGTGGCACACATGATAATGGGGTGGAGAGAGGGGACTTGGTGGCACATCTGATAATGGGAAGAAAAGAGGGGACATGGTGGTACATATGATAATGGGGTGGATAGAGGCGACGTGGTGGCACTGGCCCCTCAGTGATCCTAGCCCCCCTCTCCCTGTGCTCTTTAGCCCCCCTCCCACTGTGCTCTTTAGCCCCCCTCCCACTGTGCTCTTTAGCCCCCCCCCCATGCTCTAAGTCCCCACAGTGCTTTTCATCTCCCCCTATGCTCTCTGGCTCCCCCAGTGTTCTCCACCCCCTGTGCTCCCTCCTAAGTGATTTCCAGTCCCCCCCCCAGTACTCTCCAGTCCCCCCCCCCCATGCGCTCTCCACTGGTTTTCCCTGCTCCCCCCCCCCGTGCTATCCACACCCTGCGCCTTCCAACCCCCCTGCAATGCTTTCCAAACCCCCCCCCCTTTAATTCTCTCCAGTCCCCCCCCCCTTGCCCTTCAGCTCCTCCAGTGCCATTTGCTTTCCCTGTGCTCTCCGGCCCCCCTAGTGTCCTTCTATCTTCTATCATGTCTGCAGTCTCTGACCATCTCCTGTATCGTGTCTGCAGTCTTTGACCATCTCCTGTATCATGTCCTCAGACTCTGACCATCTCCTGTATCATGTCCTCAGTCTCTGACCATCTCCTGTACTATGACCAGCGGGAACACTCTGTAGCCACACCGCACAGCACACCCAAGGTAAGTGGAGGACTGGAGAGAGGAGTGACTTCTACTTAGGGATTTATTTTGCAGATAGGCTGGGCTGGCACTGGCAGCAACAATTTTATTCAAAGAAATCAGGATTTCTTCTGCAAATAGGCTGGCACTGGCAGCAACAATTTAATTCAAATCAGGATTTCTTTTGCAAATAGGCTGGCCTGGCACTGGCAGCCAGGCATAGTACTATACTAGTACTATGCCTGCCAGTGCCTTGTCTGATCTGATGATGTCACTGCCAGGGTATTTGCAGAAGAAATGCTTATTTTTCCTCATTTTTTGATCATGTGTCATGATGACATTGGTTTTGGGAATTGTCTGACTGATGCCAGCCTATTTGCAGAAGTAATCCTGATTTGAATAAAATGGTTAGTGCCAGCCTACCAGGGTCTGATCTGAGGTGTGAAGGTGCAGGAATTGGGTCTGATCTGAGGTGTGAAGGTGCAGGAATTGGGGTGATCTGATGTGTGCAGGTGCAGGAATTGGGGTGATCTGATGTGTGCAGGTGCAGGAATTGGGGTGATCTGAGCTGTGCAGGTGCAGGAATTGGGGTGATCTGAGCTGTGAAGGTGCAGGAATTGGGGTGATCTGAGGTGTGAAGGTGCAGGAATTGGGGTGATCTGAGGTGTGAAGGTGCAGGAATTGGGGTGATCTGAGGTGTGAAGGTGCAGGAATTGGGGTGATCTGAGGTGTGAAGGTGCAGGAATTGGGGTGATCTGAGGTGTGAAGGTGCAGGAATTGGGGTGATCTGAGGTGTGAAGGTGCAGGAATTGGGGTGATCTGAGGTGTGAAGGTGCAGGAATTGGGGTGATCTGAGGTGTGAAGGTGCAGGAATTGGGGTGATCTGAGGTGTGAAGGTGCAGGAATTGGGGTGATCTGAGGTGTGAAGGTGCAGGAATTGGGGTGATCTGAGGTGTGAAGGTGCAGGAATTGGGGTGATCTGAGGTGTGAAGGTGCAGGAATTGGGGTGATCTGAGGTGTGAAGGTGCAGGAATTGGGGTGATCTGAGGTGTGAAGGTGCAGGAATTGGGGTGATCTGAGGTGTGAAGGTGCAGGAATTGGGGTGATCTGAGGTGTGAAGGTGCAGGAATTGGGGTGATCTGAGGTGTGAAGGTGCAGGAATTGGGGTGATCTGAGGTGTGAAGGTGCAGGAATTGGGGTGATCTGAGGTGTGAAGGTGCAGGAATTGGGGTGATCTGAGGTATGAAGGTGTAGAAATTGGAGGTGATCTGATTTGTGAAGGTGCAAAGCTCACTTGATTTCTTACTATTATTTAAGTGGTTTACAGCAGTTACTTTATATGAAGTTGACAGTTGTTTTTTATGCATCTGGCACTCCCAATTTCTTTGAAAACATTTTTCGGCACACTGTGCCCAAAAAGGTTGTCTACCCCTTGATTAGAGTAACCCTCATCTTGTGCTGCTTCATACTATTTTTAGGACTCAACAATCAAAACAGGATTTAAAGTAAGACAAAAAAAAACAGCATCATATGGCAGCTCTGATCTAAACTGGACCCAATCTGTCAGATTAGACTAAAAAAGGTACAGTTATCGAATCCACACATCCTGGAACATTAAATCCTGTCATCAACCATCCAGACGAACGCCACGCCCCCCCCCCCCCCTCGCGGGCTGCTCAGTCCAAAATGCCCGGGCCCATTTTTTGTCCCAGTCCGGGCCTGTACCAGGCCTATTCTGGCACTCGTCAACTCAGAACCCCCACACTTTAGCAGAGACCCCAGGGACTAAAATGGCGGTCATTGCAACTTTTTACGTCACAAGGTATTTGCACAGCAATTTTTCAAACGCTTTTATTTGGGGGGGAAAAAAAAAAAAAAAAAACACTAAAGTTAGCCCAATTTTTTTGTAGAATGTGAAAAATGTTGTTACGCAGAGTAAATAGATACCAAACAGGTCACACTTTAAATTGTGCAAACTTGTGGAATAGCACCAAACTTCGGGACTTAAAATCCTCCATAGGCGACGGCTTAAAAATGTTTACAGGTTACCATATTAGAGTTAGAGATCTTGGGCTAGAATTGTTGCTCTTGCTCCAAAGTTCGCAGCGATGCCTCACGTGTGGTTTGACCGGTTTACATATGTGGGTGTGATGTATGCAGGTGTTCGCTTCTGCGTGCAAGCACACGGGGATGCTTTAAAACTTTCTACCATTTCCATTTTTTTTTTTTATCACTTTTATTCTTATTACAAGGAATGTAAACATACCTAGTAATAAGGCATGACAGGTCCTTTTCATGGAGACATGTGTGGTCTACAAGACTTCACATCTCTCCTCTAGGCAGGAAAGACTAAAATCAAAAAACACCACGATCTCAGTCTTTCCAGCCGCAGTATTTAAAACTGCCAGGGCGGAAGCAACGCCACAACGTCGCGCCTGGGCTTCAGAGTCAGACCGCCAGGGACCATCTGATCCTTGGTATTCCCTATGGTGAACTTCTGCCACCAGCGGTTTCCTTTTCCAGCTCGCCGATCGCATGAACCTGTGGCTTTGTGCAACTAAAAAGCAGGCTTTTGCCACACGCTAGTATTTATACAATGTTCGGCAATTTTGCCAAGGCACCCCCAAAGAAAACCTCAAGGCACCCTGGTTGAAAAAGGCTGCTCTAAGGTACAGATTTAAGCTGGGCGACTCAAAGGTCAACTAGATTGTGAGCATGACAACCAAGCAGTTAGCATTTTACATAAAATGTCAGCCCCATAAATGTCATGATAAAAACAAACACACAAACTCGCTGCAAAGTATACTCCCATGGGCAATAAATTTAAAAGGCTAAAAATAAAACCTTTCGCTCATGGCCAAAAGTAAAAAAAATAAAAAGACAAAGCTTTTAATATAAATGAAGGAACACCACCATGGTTTGTTACAAAGCAAATAACCGAATATGTAATAAGGAAATAAAGGATGCAAAAATGCAAAAAGAACGACAGACTGCAAAAGATAGGACAAACCCCAATAAATTCTTTAACTTAATTGTAAAAAAAAGGTCAGGCCTGAGCATGTAGGGCTTTTACAAAATCTGGTGTGGGTGATTGAGGACAAAGGCGGCAAAGTAAATACTTTCTTCAGCTCTGTGTATCCAAAAGGAGCATGGGGGAGCTCATGACCAGAATGGGGATGGTATTGACACAGCCCCAAATGATCCACAATGGCTCAAAAGGGATATGGTCCAGAAATAGACAGAATAAAAGTGGATAAAGCACCAGGACTAGATGGCATCCACCCACGTGTCCTAAAACAATTAAGCTCTGTCACTCCAAAGCCATTGTTTCTTATTTTTTTTAGGGACTCATTAAGGACTGGAATAGTACCACTGGATTGGTGTAAGGCCAATGTGGTGCCTATATTTAAAAAGGGATCAAAGTATTTCGAAGTTAAACTAACAGGTCTATAGTTACGTGGTATAGTCAAGAAGATACTGGAGAGTTTAAGACCACATAGATGAGTTCTTGCTGGAAAAAAATATTTTAAGCAACAGACAGCATGGATTCATTAAAGACAGACGTTATCAAACAAACCTGATTTATTTTTATGAGGTGGTAAGTAAAACCTTGGACAGAGGGGTGGCTGTGGACGTAGTATACTTTCATTTTGCAAAAGCGTTTGACACAGTTCCCCACACACTGTGTAAAGTCTACAGGCTTGGAAAGATCAGTTTGTAAATGGATAGAAAACTGGCTAAAAGGTAGAATAGTGGTTAAGGATTCATACTCTGAATGGTCTAAGGTTATCAGTGGTGTACCCCAAGGTTCAGCGCTGGGACACTTAATATCTTTATGAATGATATAGGGCCTGGGACTAAAGTAACATTTCAGTCTTTGCAGAAAACACCAAGCTATGCAGTGGAAAACTTCCTTACAGGATGTCTCAAACTTACAAGCGGACCGCAATGCACCTATGTTTCCTTGGGCAGCTATGTGGCAAATGGGGTTTAATGTTGATAAATGTAAAGTTATGCACATGGGGGTTAAGCATATGCATGCATCATACATACTGGGGGGGGGGGGTAGTACAACTGGAGCAATCCATAGCGGAGAAGGATCTGGGTGTTCTGGTAGATCATAAGCTTAATAGCATGCAATGAAAGAGCTGCGGTTTCCAGAGCAAGCAAAGCCCTTTCTTGTATTGAGAGGCATGGACTCCAGAGAGCATTTTGCCCCTTAACGAATTAGTGAGACATATGGTATATGCAGTTCAGTTTTGGGCACCAGTTCGAGAAGGATATCGAAGAGAGAAGGGCAACCAAACTGATAAGAGGCAAGGAGGAGCTCCACTATAAAGATTAGAGGCACTGAACTTTTTCTCTTGAGAAAAGGAGATAAGGGGATAGGATTTAACATGTATAAATACATACGGGATCCATATAGTGAATTTGGTGTTGAGTTATTCACTTTAAGGGCATTACAGACAAGGTGGCACTCTATGTCTAGAGGAAAAGATGGTCTCCAAATAGAGAAAGGTTTCTTCACAGTAAGCTTTGAAAATGTGGACTAGACTACCTCCACAGGTGGTTCTGATCAGCTCAGTAGAATTTTTTTTTTTTTTATAAAGCAAAGGCTTTGATTCTTTCCTATGTGTACATAATGTAACTGGGTACTAATACTTCTAGGTAAAGTTGATCCAGGGAATACCCAATTGCCTCTCGGGGGATCAGGAAGGAATTTTTTCCGCTGCTGTAGCAAATTGGATCATGCTTTGCTGGGGTTTTTTTGCCTTCCTCTGGATAAACTGCAGGCATAGGATTGTATGGTTGTGTTTTTTGTTTGTTTATTGGTTTAGCTAGATGGACTTTTCTTCTATCAACCTGACTATGTAACAGACATCCTTAGGCAGAGGGGCATGGGATTCAATCCAGGTCAAAAATCAAAGGTCAACAGCAATTCGTGGACTGCAAATGGATAACTTGGTACCTATGCAGCAACATGGTAAAAAAAACCCACACAAAAAACACTTGAATGCAATGCTCAATCCAGTATGAAGTAAAAAAGGAAAATCTACAGCCTATTTAAAGAATAAGGGTGTCACAGAAAAATCAGCACCTCTATGCATTGGATTACTGGAGTTTGATGCATTGGCCCCTGGTAGTGAGAAACAGATGTGGCCTCTAAAAATTCAATACATGGGTTCCCATTTTATTATGCTTTTTACCAAACAATGTAAATGGTGTGCAGACAGTGCTCAGTCAATGACAGGTGTATATTTAAACAAGTGTAAAAGGTAAAGTTAAAAAAAAAAAAAAAAAAGATGCATGGTACATTAAACATGTAATAAATATGACAGCTACTGAAATTTATAAAGGTTCATTCACACTAGCCACCCGTTAAAATGGTCTTTTTTAGCATGCTGCTGGTGTTCCTTGGGTAGCTGAGGTAACGAGCAGGCACCGTGTTTTTTTTTTTTTTTTTTTTTTTATTGGAAGTGTACACTCCATCCTGGTCTCCGCATAGTAGTGTGGTGCCATCCAGTGTTGCTGAAAAAAAATACAGGAAGCTTGCATTCCTCCACACCTCACACCAGTGTTTTGGTGAGAACAGGCACAGCAAACTTGTTTTCTATATGCCCCTGCAGCAACTGGCATAGAGCCACCGTGGAAAAATGGCAGTCACTGCAAATGGTGTAAAAAAAAAAAAAAGCACCAAATACAGCCAATCAACACTCCTCTATTTTAATGGGAAAGCTGATACGGACCAGCAGCATACCTGATTGACAGCACAAGATTAGAGCAGGAAAAGCATTGAATGGGAAGCAGTTTACCTGACTTCATCATAAGAAAGCCTAGCACTGCTTGCATGCTATTTTGCAGTTTAATTAAAAAAGTGTCTAACATATTCCTATCTCTTCTAAGAGAAAGGTCAGGTTTCTTACTCCTGACTTGTTTTACTGTAAAAGTCCAAGCTTCATCCCCAATACGTTTTCCACACTGCCATAACTTGGGCAACAAAGCAACGTTTCTTGGACCATGCCATATGTAGTCTGCAAGTGGGTATGAAATCATTTTTATTGTTTACTGGACTGAACAGCACAAAAAATTGAAAGTATACACCCGTTTAAAGCCAAGTATTTTTAGGCCACTTATCCCTTAATGAGCAACAATGCCGTTCTCCAGCAACTCTAGAACAGTCTCATACTTCTCTCCAGGCCACCAAGACTTCTCTCCGTAGCTTGCTCAGTGTTGTACAACCTCTTGCAATTACTCACCGGAGGGCCTACTCCTTCCATGCATATGCACTGCAAACTCCATTCATTACAGTCGAAAGTCTATGCCCCCAGGATGGGCAGAGTAAGGAATTTCCATTGAATTTAATGTAATGAGATTATAAAATTAAATTATATATAATCACTATCAAGTCAGAGCTCTGACCTTCAATTAAAACAAACTGAGCAAATTAAAATGGTGGCCAGGTTCAAGGATTTTTAGGCTTACATTATAGGAGCTATTAAAAACTAGAGAAAAGAAAATTGGGACTAAAGTGGACATATTACCCATTGTGATCAAATCCCTTGGTTTATTTTTCATTTGGCGCAATGAAGCTATTCGATCTCTGCAGGAAACTTTTTTTTCTCTTCTCCTACCCATTTGGTCTAAAAGGTTTCCATCAAAGCTTTACAGGAAACCTACTGATCTCAAATGAAAAAGATAGTGTAGTAATGAAACCGGTTAACCAACGGTATACGTTTAATCTACCAGGGCCACACAGACAATTTTTGGATTAGGTAAAAATATACATTTGGCATATTCTTTGAGTTACTGTACCCTGAAACATTATGCCCAAGTTTAGCTTCAAGATACACTTTTGAGCTGCTCAATTGCAAAAACAAAATAATAAAAGCGTAGAGCTTTTATTACCTATATTGTGGAGATTTGCACTCTGTTCAGATGACCACTCACCAAGATGGAGAGAAATTGCAAATCCAGAATGTGACAATTGTCACAAAACAGGGATATAGGAGAAAGTCTTCCATTGGGGACATTTGATATGTTGATAACCAAAAGCAGTTACTAGCTACTGTTTCTCAGGGACAGGAAGTAAAACCTCCCTTCTGGAACTGATCAAACACATAAAAGGTTGATTCTCTATTCTACCCCCTTTTTTCAATTTTATTTGGCTTTAGATGTACTTTGTATTCCTAAACCACTAAAGACCATAAGGAACTAGGATATCAATTTGACAAGCCTGCTCTTGAGAATTCTAGATTCTACAAAATATAATGGGATCACAAATGCATAAATTTATTGCTTCCTTGATATCTTAAATATCTTTACTAGAAGCCCAGAGTATCCAAATTTCTTAGGAAAAAATTTTTGTAGGATGTGTGTACATATGATTTGCACATATTAAACTGTTGTGTTTGATAATGTTTTAGGAAATTCTTCCATGTAGTTAAAAAAAAAAAAAAACCCATCACATAACTAGCCTAAATACTCTCCTGATTATATTATCTATGTTTGTCCACTTCAATATGTGGTTAGTATTTTTAGTGACCAACACTGACAAGAAAACCATTTAGCTAAAATTAAAGCTTAAACTCTGGGCTCCTCAGTCATGAAGGAAAGCAAAAAAAAAAAAAAAAAAAACACGTGTGTAGCAGCCCCACTAATACTTACCTGAGCCGGTCTATCCAGCGATGTTGCAAGAGTTTGTGAGCGACCTGGGACCCTGCCCTCCCACTGCGCGGTGTGATTGGCTCCCACTGCTGTCAAAGTCAGCCAGCCAAAGGAGAGGGAGAGGGACGGCTCTGAATCGACACAGGGAGCTGTGACTCGGCTCAGGTGCCCCCACAGCAAGCCGCTTGCTGCAAGGGCACTCAACAGAAGGGAGGGGCCAGGAGCAGAGAAGAGTGACATGACAAGAGGGGGATCCGGGCCACTGTGCAAAACCAACTGCACAAAGCAGGCAAGTATTAAAGTTTTTTTTTTTTTTTTTTTTTTTTAAAAACCCACAACAGACTTTACAATCACTTTAAAATATTATATTCTAGTTTAAAACGTTAAAACCCACTGCTTGCATGTACATTAAGGTCTCAGTTGGTGTGCATTTAAGTAGGGCTGTGTTTTTCCTGAACGTAATACGCAGGTGTTTGATGCATCTGCATCCAGGTAGTCCAATTTATATAAACTGAAACTTTGGCTGCACAGATAGACACAGCTCCCAATTTGACATCTGTGTGGGTGCAGGTTCATGTCATGAATTACACTGTTTGGGGACATGCACCCATAAACTTATATGAAAAGGGCTGCCTGTACACAGAGGCATTGAACACCTGTGCATTCTTTTGTAAGCAAACACGACCCCCACACGGGTGGAAGCTTAACCCTCGTTTACACTAAACATGGCTTTAAAATCGTGCAACTTCATTTGAACTCGCACAATTTCAAAGCCCCATTTCAGAAGTATTTCGGGGGCGACTTGAAGACACCTGTGCGGGTTCATGCAGATGTCTATTGATGTCAAAAGTAGTGCAGAAAACAACTTTTGGAAGTTATCGTCACACTGATTGGGATGCTCCTATTGCCGGCAACAGGCTGCGATTTGACCAGTCAAATCAGGCCAATGTGAATGGGGGCTTGTTTAAATGTGGTCCAAGTACTACTGCCTAAGGAGATGAATTATGACCAAGCACGTGTTTTGCTCAATACACCTGTAGTGCTACCCCAGGGGCCACTGATTTTTCTTCTCAACTTTTATTGAAAAATGTACGTTCTAGAATACAGAAAATGTACTTTGAACGAATGGACAACAAAAATGAAACTTTTTTCGGGAGTCTTTCATCCCTTATAGAGCTTTACAAGAAATAGAACAGAGTAGGAGATGGTTATTGAGTATTTGCTTAACCACTTCTGGACCGGAAGGATTTGCCCCCTTAATGACCAGGACATTTTTGCAATTCAGCACTGCATTATTTTAAACTGACAATTACGCGGTCGTGCGATGCTGTACCTAAATAAAATTAATGTCCTTTTTTCCCACAAATAGAGCTTTCTTTTAGTGGTATTTGATCCCCTCTGAGATATTTTTTTTGCGCTATAAACAAAAAAGCGCAAAGATTCTAAAAAACATACATACATACATACATACATATTCTGCTACATACATTCTCAAAAAAAAATAAAAAAAACATCATCATTTAAGGCCAATTTGTTTTCCGCTACATTTGTTAAATCCCAATAAGCCCATTTTTATTGGTTTGCGCAAAGTTATCACTTCTAAGGGCTCTTTCACACGGGCGGTCCCATTAGATCCGCCTGTCAGTTTTTTAGGCGGATCTGATCGGATCCTCCATGCAGCTCTATGGGGCAGCGGGTGTCAGCGGAGACACCTCCGCTGACACGCGCTGCCATCCGCATCCGATCCTGTGCTTGAAATCTGGACGGATGGAAACCCTATTTTTCCATCCGTTTAGTAATCGGAGCAGAGCGGATCTGATGAGAGCGGACAAGCAGTCCGCTCTCATCCGATCCCCCATAGAGGGCAGCGGGGGCTGAGACACCTCCCTCTCCGCTCTGCAAGCGGAGACGGAGCTGTCATCCGCCCGGCTCAGCGGGGATCGTTGATCGATCCCCGCTGAGCAACACGGATCCGCCTACGGAGCGGACCGTGTGAAAGAGCCCCAAGTATTTTTTTACTAGTAATAGCTGCGATCTTTTGCAGGACTGCGACATTGCAGTGGACAGATCGGACCCCTAACTGACATTAACACTTTTGGGGGGGGGGGGGCAGTGACACTACTACAGTAATCAGTGCTAAAACGATGCACTGTTACTGTAATAATGACTTTGGCAGGGGAGACAGTGGGTAATCAAGGGGTTAAATGTAAACCTAGGGGAGCGTTTCTAACTGTGGGGGGATGGGCTCTTGAAATGATCACCTAGACCTGTGATCCTATATAGAAGGATCAAAGGCGCTCTGATCATTCCATAGAGAAGAACGGTCAACTGTCCTCTCAGCAGGGAGCGATCGCTCAGGTGGTAGATTCCTCATCCACCACCATCTAGCAATGAGTTTTCCAGCTGAGAATAAAGTTTCACGTCGAAAGCCTAGTAAAATTTGTCAGATTTGGGGATATCAGATTAGGGGAAAATCCCCAGAAAACATGGTTTAGGGTGTTTTGTTAGAAGGGATCCCATGTTAGCGTGTAATAATTGTACAACTTGTTTCTAGAAACCTTGTATTGTGGAGCATTTCCTCAATAAGTGGAACGTTCCCAGCTCACAGGAGCAGAGAGCGTTTGGTCTCTTTTATACCTGGCTAGTCAGAGGAGTAGCGCAGTATGTATAGCTGCGTAAGGCGATCTGACAATTTAGGTGACACTATCTTGCAAGTGTCCAAAGCTTTGCTCCATTACTTATACCCGGTACACCAACATCGCTCTCCCATCTTGGTTTAAGCTTGTAAGTTAATTTGGAGGAAAAAGGGAAGATGCAACACGGTAGAAGACACTGAAATCAATTTTTTGGGATCTGAGCTTTTAATTACCTCCATGATTGAGTTGGAGTCGAGCTGGAGTTGGAGGGGGAATAGAGTTTGAAGGGCATGTCCGACTTGTAAATATCTGAACATCTAGTTTTCAGTGAATACAAGGCACTCTGAACTAATTGAAAAAGATATCAGTTCCAAAGACCAGGCACTTCAATTGGACAAGGTGGAGACCACAATGCCACCACCCGCCTCTTAACTGCCTCCAATAACAGAACATTTTGAATTGAGAATAATGCAAAGTGTTATAGTGGCACCTGTGCCAAGCAAGCAACCCTGTGTTTACATTGCAGCAGGGCAGCCACTCCGCACAGGATTCAGAAGATAGTGAGGCAAACCGTAGCAGAGGTAGCTTAGCTACTACTGGGATTCTGCTCTTTTACAGGAATAAACCAGGTATAGAATAATGTACATATCCACACTGGACCAATGTAAAACATATGAGTTAATAGCAGAAAACTGTATACCATCTTTTTAATATGTGGGCAGCCTTGAGTCTATTCATCAGGCAGAAGTCCTTCGTGACCAAGTGGGCAGGATAGAGATAGAGATTATAATTATAATATATACACATCTCTCCATCCATCCAACCCCTTAAGGGCACGTGAGTAAAAAGATTTAGGCCAAATGCCATTACTCATTTAAAAAAAGGTGCAAGCTTTATGGTCGCATTCATGATATACTGAATCACTTACCAGGTACAAAGCCAATCACTGTGGACGACAATAGCAGGGCACTGAGGTCAGTATCAAATGACTACAATAAGCAGCACACTAAGGGCTCTTTCACACGGGCGTTCCGTATGTCCGTTTTTCATCCCATCCGTTTCCGGATGAAAAACGGACATAATGTATCTCTATGTAAATACGGATGTCATCGGATGATCATCCTCTGACATCCGTTTTTTGTCAGTTCAGTTCAGTTTTTTTGAACGGAGGAGAACCCTATTTTTTCTTCCTTTCAAAAAATGGAACTGAAGCAAAAACGGATGTCAGTGGTGTCATCCGCAGACATCCGTATTTACATAGACATGCATTATGTCAGTTTTTCATCCGCAAACGGATGGGATGAAAAACGGACATACGGACCGGATGACACAAGTGTCATCCGTGTCTGTTACAAAAAAAAAAAAAAAAAAGGACCTGATCGGGCAAAAAAAAAAAAAAAGGAACGCCCGTGTGAAAGAGCCCTTACATAGAAGTTAGCATGAAACTATTAATAGGGAAAAAAAAAAAAAAAAAAAAAACATTAATAGGGAACACCTGGGACCAAGCAGCTCTAATCAGTGTCATCCTCGTGTGCAGCCTAGAATGCCGCTGCTAATGTCAATACTTTGAGCTGGCTGACTCAGTCATCCCAGTCCGTTAACCCTACAGCCCCACACAGATTGCAGCTGCTTGGTCCCAGGTGTTCCCTATCCATGCTGTTTTATGCCAACTTCTATGTAGTGTGCTGCTTTTTAACAACATGTTTGATACTGAGCTCAGCACCCTATTTCTTTTCTTCCACAGTGAGGTGATCCTACCCAGAGATGTATAGTAACTAAGTAGATCTACTTCACTACTGTACTCAGTACCGAAAGGCGGTATCTGTACTTTCCTGGAGTAGAATTTTTTTTCTCCTACTTCCACTTTTACTTCACTACATTTTTTTCAATGATTTCAATACTTCTACTCCAATATTTTTTTTTTTGTGCTGCATAGTTACTCGTTACCATTATAAAAATAACCACTGCCAGAACAGTAGATGGCAGGTTTCATGAAGCTCAAAACATGTGTATACAAAAATAAATGCTACTGTATGTACAAATAAAAGCTGCATTTGAAACAATATGATGTTCAAACTTTTTTCTTTAATAACTACATAACAGTACTTGTACTTTTACTTTCAGTACTTGAGTAGCAACATTTTTAAAAAAAACGACTTGCAATACTTACCGTATTTATTCGAGTATAACGCGCAAAATTTTCTACCAAAAAAATAAATCAAAGTTAGGGTGCGCGTTATAAACGAGGGCTGGGGTGGGGTGGCGGCCGATCCATTGAGGGCGCAGGCGAATTGTGAGTTTGCACTGCGCCTTTTCCGGGCTGCAGCCGCTCACTGTACGTGAGGGCGAAGAGAAAAAACGTTCCCTCGTCGCGTACAGTGGGCGGCCCGCTGTATGGTTGCCGCTTCATTTCCTCGCCTCGCCCACACGTTACGGTAAGCATTGCTTCTGTACAATTCAGTGTTTTGTGTACCGTAACCGATGGCAACTCAGGGTATCAAGAGAAAACGTTCTGCATATGATGCTTCATTCAAGCTCAAAGTTGTTGATCATGCTGAAATTCACGGAAATCGAGCAGCTAGCAGAGAATTCACTGTACCAGAGACGAATGTTAGAGAATGGAGAAAACAGAAAGTCGTCCTGAAAGATATGAATAAAACAAAAAAAGCACAACGAGGGAGACAAGCCATGTACCCAGACATGGAGAAGGAACTTTATGAATGGATCATTGACCAAAGAAGTAGTGGGTACATCGTCACATCACTCCACATTAGACTTCAAGCCCAAAAGTTTTGCAAAGATTCAAACTTCAAAGCCGCTAATGGATGGACACAAAAGTTTATGAAAAGGCATGGACTTGCAATACGCCAGAGAACAAAGATAGCACAGAAGCTGCCTAATGATTTAGAAGAGAAGATCGCTTCATTCCATACCTTTATAATCAACCAACGCAAGCAGATTAATTTTGAACTTTCACAGATAGGCAATATGGATGAGACCCCCATGTGTTTTGACCTACCAGGCAACAGGACAATTGACAGCAAAGGGAAGCGCACAGTCCAGATTAGAACCACAGGCCATGAGAAAACTAATTTTACCGTTGTGTTATCCTGTATGGCAGACGGTTTTAAACTTAAACCGATGGTGATTTTTAAAAGAAAGACTATTCCAAAAGGAGTTAAATTTCCACCAGGTGTCGTGATCCATTGTCATCCTAAAGGATGGATGGATGGATGAAAAGGGCATCATTTTATGGTTAAATAAAGTTTGGAATACTAGACCAGGCGCACTACTGAAGAAATCCATGCTTGTATGGGACCAGTTCTGCTCACACCTGACAGACACTGTGAAGGACAAACTGAAAAGTCTAAAAACATTTCAAGCTGTGATTCCTGGTGGACTAACCTCTATTCTTCAGCCACAAGATGTCGTTTTAAACAAACCCTTCAAAGACAGAGTCAGGGAAAAGTGGATTACCTGGATGAAATCAGACGACAAAGAATTGACTGCAAAAGGAAACCTCAAGAAACCTGGCCTATCTCTCGTGACATCCTGGGTTAAAACATCATGGGAAGACATACCAAAAGAAATGATCATCAAGAGTTTTTTGAAGACAGGCATCAGCAATAAAATGGATGGCACAGAAGACGACCTGCTGTGGAATTCAGAAGAAAGCAAAGAAACTGGAGAAACAGATGTTCCTGCCAACTGGGACACTGATGAAAAATTAACTCGAGAAGAATGGGAACAACTCTGGTGTATCTGATGATGAATCTGACTTTGAAGCATTTTAAATAAATATTGTTGTCGTTAATTTCATTTCGGTATTGTGTTTATACCAGTTTACGTTGTCAATAAATGATTTGGTGTGAAACAAAATTTTATACTGATTTTTAATTGAAAACAAGGGGTGTGCGTTATACACGAGTGCGCGTTCTACTCGAATAAATACGGTAAGTACAAAAAATGTTGAATACTTTAGTACTTCTACTCAAGTCACTTTTTGATCGAGCACTTGTACTTTTACTCAAGTATGGGTTTCGAGTACTTTATACAACTCTGATCCTACCCAGATCTTCTGCAGGAACTGCAGAGGTACCAGTCTCAGTCCCTTCTGTTCATCCATCCCTCCACCATATTGATGGTCAACAGATACAGATGAAAGTATGAAAGTGCCAATGGACTTTGCACTTCTCCTAGGAGTGCCGTATGTACTGTGTACTTGTACACTATTTGATACAAAGCGAGTCACACCTACCAAGACTGAAGTCACATCCTGCATGCTTATTCAGGGTCAGTTACCTTCTAACAAAGCAAGGATCAGGAGGACAAACACTAGAGTTGCATATTCCATAGCCGCACACTCATTCCAGGATACTTTAGTTTGAAGCCTGTTGAGGGATGCACAGTCTCTACAATACTGCTGTCTAAATTCTCAATTGTCAAGGCAGACTCCTCCCATGCATGTGCACTGCCATCTCTATTCAGTCCCAACTGAGAATTATGAATTCAGACAGAACAAATGATAAACAGGAGTGGAAGAGATTGCAACACGCATGTGTGGGAGAAGCCAGACCCAACAGTAAACTAGGCTGCAAAGTGAACATCTCAGAAAAGCAAAGACAAGTACAAGGATTAGTAGGGGGCTGGGTATATAGAGTATTCAATAAATGTAAGCAGACCAAGAGGAACACCACCTTACAGATTAGTTCCAAAAAAAAAAAAAAAAAAAACTCCAGCACACACCACAACTTATTTATTTAATCAAAGAAATCTTAAGATGCACGATTTTTCAGTGGCTGTGCATTTTATAGCTTTTTACTTGACTGCAGCTGGGCAAGACAAAGTAACTTTTTACCTCCCCCTATAAAAAGGCAGAGTGAGCAGCCAACTCCATTCTGGTCTCTACTGCCTTCTCCTGCCAACTATAGCACCCTTTCCAGTTTTCTTTACTAATGCAGTTGTGTTTCAGATGAGTGATTTTAAGAAGCAGTTACTCAGCATTCACATTTAATACGGACGCATCAAATTCTGCTTCTGACCACATCATTCTTTTCTCCCAAAATGTAGTTGTTGGCAAAATACTTCATGTTGCTTTTGTGTTCCAAGTAAGAAATCTAACATGTAGCATGTGATGTATACCAGTAAAATACAAAACAAGAGGCTTTTACAGACATTTTATATACACCGTAAATTAAAGTGCCTTGTGCAATCTGGCATTGTCAGCATCCCATCAGATTGCAGTAGCTACCTTCACATAATGATGTTTGAAAGCTTGAATATTCCACCTAAGGCTTTCAGCTACAAGCCTGAAGAACAAGCTGGCCTCCATAGCAGCACACGTCAATACAACACCGCTGTCTAGACACCCAATTTAAAGCACAGCAAGCCCATTTCAACTTCTATTAAACAATATGTAGACCAGAAATTTGTTTTATTGTGCAGTTTTGGACACTGCACAGTATTTTATTCATGAGCCTAAACCTGTAAATATGAAAGGTTTTCCCTTCAACTGTGACAAAATCAGACTATTTAACAAGCGGTTTTCTATAGAATCTCATACTGTAATTTTATTTTTAGCCTCTGTTCATGGTTACAGAAATATTTATTCGGTCTAATTTACAATGTGCTGTAAACGTTCGTCCGTGCATTAGTGAAGGCGCTATATTTATGCCACAACTGAGATTTTCCTTCTGCATGGGCTGGAAAGTTAAGGCTTTATGGATAACCAAAGAATTGAATTAAAATGGCACATATGGTATTTTGGCTAGCTGGTCTATCTGCAAAACGGCCTTTTACAGAAAAGCCCAACTAAATAACAAGTATTAACTGTTAGATGTGCCAGTGAACTGATTTTTCGAAAGCCCCATGTATTAAATGCACATTTCCACTGGTGCCTCCTTCAATTTATAGATGCCCCAAAATATTAAATAAAAAAACCAATAGGAAGGTATAAAAACATTTTTCCTTCTACATTTAACATGGCGGAAAAAGTAACGTTATCTACGGCACAAACATCTATAGGTATAGGTTTAATAAGACTACAAAATTCATAATTTCTCTAAACTATAGGTTACCATCAGAAAATTGGCTGTAACAGTACAGCCATTACCTGGCTTGTCCACATAGCACAGAGTTCAATAGGATGGATCAAAGCCTTAAACAAATTGTTTCAATGCCATGAATGCCAGTAACTGAGCTGCATGGCTGGTATCCTTTAGGCCCCTTTCACACCTGGCGGTCGTCGACAGACTCCGCTTTGCTCAGCGGGGGATCGATCCGCCGCTGTAACAAATGCTTTAAGTATCTGACCACCATCACAAAAGTTCAGATTAGGTTTCCCTTTAAATCCAAACCCAGGCACTAATGCACTATATCAGGCACCTCCTTGCAGGGATGAATTCCTTACCAGAACAGATTCACAGGATGAAATGCCGGGATTTAATCAGCAGGTTGAAATAGGAGTCTCAATCACTTATATAAACTAGGCTCAAGGAAGATAGAGAATATAGTGCTCACTACCACATTATTCAAAGCAGCAAAGATCTGCACTTCTTTTCAATAAACCATAAGTTCCAGAGCAAACTAGGGTATGGAGCCTTTGGGCATTCTCTGTCAAATCAGAGCTATAAACTGCCAGATAGCTGCCGCACTCCTGCTCACAAATACAGTGCATGCTGCCGCACTCCTGCTCACAAATACAGTGCATGCGCCAAGATTGCAATGTGCCGAAACCATTTTGCCATTAGTAACATCAGGGCATCTACTGATTAAATCCTTGATTGCCTCCTCCTCCATCAATTTCATGAATTGCTCACCATAGTGCATAGGGAATGCTTTTGACCACTTATGTTCAAATCGTGGAAAAAATGTATTTTAACTTTCTCCACACTGTTCCTTTCCGCCTCCAATGTGCAGGCTCTTCCTTCACAGCAACTCCAGAAAAAGGGTTTCATTTTTCCCCCCATGGTTTTCAAATCATTTTCTCTGCGGTTTCTCCATGGGTTGTATGTTTATGGGTAGTATCTCTGGTATTAATAGGCTCTTATTTGGTAGTTGGTCATTGTGCATGGTAGTGGTGTCCAGTAAGGAGCTTGTTAGATAGTGCTATAATGACCATGGAATTTAAATTTGCTATGCAACCTCTTCTCCCTCATTTGTCCTGAGCTGCTGTCGAAAGGAGAGTCTGCACATGGAAGAGGGAAAAAAGGAGGAGTAGATATTGGATCCAACTAAAAACAAAGATTTTGACCAACTTTGAGATAAGTGGCCAGTGCTTATTGCTTAGAGTGTGCACTGTAGTGAGCAATTCATGGAATCAGTAGAAGACAGAGGTGTTGAACATTTTCAAAGACATGTTCTTTGCAAATAATCCTGTGCATATCCACTCTGAAAACGATTCCTTATCTTCCCTTATATTTGGTTATTGCTAAAGATGCACTGAAATTTTGGCAACTGAAACCCATCAGCCAAAAAAGGTTAGCATTTTGCTGAGAAAAAAAAAGTGCAGAGAACGGCGCCCGAAAAACGCACGCGATTATACTGTGCTTATGGTTTGTCTTTCATTAGGTCATGTGGAAAAAAAAAAATAAACCAAACTCCAAAAACGTGGGTTATGGAGTTCATGCTGCGTTTTCAGCCTGGGTTCACACTAGATAGGGTGCAAATTCAGTCAAATCACTGCAGATTCTGCACCGCACCTAAAATCGCAACCTGTCCATGCGAACAGATTGTGAAGTGCAAGTTAACGATTCCCCACATTGGTTTGCAAAACGCAGGATAACGCTGCCAACTCCAGCACCCTGCACGCAAAAGTGATAGACACCAAAAAGGCCACCTTCTGAGAGCGTAAGCATGGGAATCTCATGAAGATCCTCAAAAAAAAAAAAGGCTTCTGGAGGACTGAGCACCAAATTGAGGTCCCAAGGTGGCAACGGAGGCCACACGGAGGAGCTAAGTGCCGAACTCCCTGAAGAAAAGTACGCACCAGGGAGTGTGTGGCCAATTGCCCTTGAAAGACGACCACCAAGGCCAACACCTGGCCCTTGATTGTACTAAAGGCCAGTTTTTGCTCAAACCCCTGTTGGAGGATCAAGATCCGAGCCACCGAAAAAGGAGAGAGGATGAACCCCAAGAGACTCACACCACACGATGCAAGTCTTCCACGTACAATGGTAAATTTTCCTAGAATCCTAGAAGTAGATTTCCTAGCTTTTAAACAGTGTTGGAATCACCAACTCAGATGAACGTCAGGTGCTGATGGATAACTGTTTGTTTAACAGCTAAGCCGTCAAAGCCAGCAACTGTAAATCAGGATAGAAGATTTGTCCTTGGGACAGCAGATCCTCAGAGGACGCTTTCTAGGAATGTCGGCGACCAGCCGCACCAGATCGGAATACCAAGCCTGGCAAGTCCAGTCCAGGGCCACCAAGATGACCACAATCCCTTCTGCCTTTATCCTGCGTAGAAGTCTTGGCAGAAGCTTGAGAGGGAAAACAAATCCGGAGATACTGACCCCCCACAGAGCAAACTGCGCATCTGGCATCAGCCAGAGGATCCCGTGACAATGCTGCAAACCTCTGCATCTCTGTTGAGCCAAGACGCCAAAAGATCCACCTCGGAGATGCCCCACCGGCGACACCTGATGAAACACCTCCAGATTAAAAAAAAGGGACCACTCCCCTTGGTTCAATGCCTGCTGACTGAGGTAAACCGCCTGCCTTATATTTTTCGGTTGTATTGAGTTGCAGCATCAGGGCCAGTGCAGGCCAGGGAAGGTCCCCACATAGATCCCCCTCTTTAGTGCAGGTCTCCTGCCATAGAGCCCCCTATATCTATATCTATCTATATCTATATAGTTATAAAATATTTTCAAAATTCTTACCTTATATTTTTTCAGTTGTATGGAGTTGCAGCATCAGGGCCAGTGCAGGCCAGGGAAGGTCCCCCCATAGGTGTGTGTGTGTTTATAACGTTTATAACAATAATACCACAAGCAGTAAATGTTATTTTAAACTTATTGGTAATTGTAGAACTAGGCCAAAGAGTAGACAGAATGTTTGTTCGTTTTTTGATGGTTTTAATTTTCAATGTACCTTGGTGTCCTTCACTAAGGTCTGTACTTTGGAAAATGTCCGCCACGGCCTTGGTCCGTGCCTATCCCTGATGTGTGGTGTGAAAACAGTTTACATATGTGGGTGTGACTTACATGTGTTCGCTTCTGGGCACGAGCTGAAGGACGGTGCGCTTTTTTTTCACTATTTTTACACTGTCCCTTTAAAAAAAAAAATGTGATCACTTATTACCATTACAAGGAATGTAAACATCCCTTGTAATATAAATAAGCAGTACATGTCCACTTTAATGGGAGATCTGGGGTCAAAAAAACCTCCGATCTCACATCTACAAAAATACCTTAAAGGCATATGACGTCGCTCCAGTCCTCCAAGGCCATAGAGTAGTAGTCCTCCAAGGCCTTTCACTTGCCTCACTGGCACCTTCTACAAGCAATATAATTTTACACTGGCACACTATCCAGTGGCACTATTCATTTGTCTTATTGCACTGAATTGATTAATTTGTTTATCTATTGCCCTGAATTCATTTAATCTATTTATTGATTGGAATAAAAAAAATTTCGTCTTTTCAACTTATTTATTTATTTGCAACTTGCACACGAGCACCTTCTCATAGTGGTCACAAAGAAATATCCTTGTTCACAAAAGGATTATTTAATTTTATATGTGCACTATTTATTTATATTTATTTTTATTCACTGTTTTTCCAATCACTCACACTATGGCACATATATTTTAAAGTGACAAGGTGTCACTTAGAGGTAGCGCCGGGGCAACTTCTTTTGCACTTTCTACTATCTTAACCCCTCGGGGTTTTGTTGCTGGCAGCTTACACCTGTCTGTTATATATTATCTATACACTTCCATAGCGCTGGTCACCCTTGCCTTTCTATCATAGATTAGAGTGGGGGCCATCTTGCCCTCACTCGACTTCCTGCACAGCACCTGAGAGGACAGGAGCCGTCTGTAGCAGAGAAAACGACCGGGAAGTGGCAGGAGGGGGGTGGGCACCTCTCCCACTAAAAGGGATCCAGTGGCAAATTCGCCACTGGGACCACTTATGTTAAAGAGGATCGCTAGCCGTGTAGAGAAATACCAGGGTTACGGCAGCTATCTGCTGCCCTAACTCGGGGATTTAACGTCAAAGTAGCGGCGTAAATACATGGTGGGCAGTACAGAAATAGGTAAAGGTGGAAAAAGTTCTGACATTTTTTATCTTTTGTCCCTTTTTTACATCACAGAAACCTGACATTTTACCAGGGGTGTCTAGACTTTATCTCAACTATGTAGTCGGTATTTACAGCACTTCGTGTCTGTTTGGGGAGATTCCGATTTTCTACCCTACCCCTGTGACCTCACAGATAAAGAGATCTGCCCAATGGAAACCTTGATTCCAATTGACTCAGGTACTATCCATTCTTCACTGAACTAAACAAAAATGCTTTTATTGCTGTCTAGTTCGTAATGACAATCCCAAGAGGTGTAACCCACCTAAAAGTGGAGGAAAAAAAAAGAAAAAAAAAAAAAAAGGTAAAAAAAAGGAAAAAGTTCTATTCAAGTATGTTTTCCCAATTCCAAAAAGTATCTTCCACTGCCCACAGCCACCTCTGAATCTCCGGATTCCTTATTTTCTGCCATCATATGACTTCCTGAGTGTGGGGCTGTGCATTCTCCACAGGGGGGGGGGGGGGGGGGTTGGTAGTAAGCGCATCTAGGCCCAGGAAAGTTGCAGATGCACTACATCCACGGTGTTCACAGCACATCAGTGTGAAAGCAGCCTTAAGGGGGCTCAGAGCAGTAAGGGTTCATTTACATTTGCAGTTTTGGGGTGGTAAAACCCCATAGAAAGATGCATTTTTATCAACTGCACCCCCTTTAGCTGCAGTGGCCCAGGAGTGTACGCCCTGTCTTGGTTTGTGGGTGCCCGTTCAAGTGAATGAGGCCGCTCTGCAAGTGCCCTGACCTTGTGCAGTACAGAAAACAAGGGGTTAAAGCAGGTAGAGTCCTGTTGCTTTCTCACCCCCTGCTTTAACACCACAGAAGTGGGATGCTTGCAGAGTGGCCCTGTGTACTTGAATGGGTTACTATTGACAGGGAGGTAGTGGGTTTAATTCCCGTAGCATGTGTACACCTTTTGGCTGCTGCCACAGCCAACTAAAAACAGCAGGAATTTGGGGGGGGGTAAAATCGCGACTCGACCGCAGAGTTTTACCACCCCCCCAACATTACCTGTCACCAAGGCCTAAGGGTGCAGCTGCCGAATGCAACTAAGGGCTCATTTACAAGTGCAGCAGGCACTGCTGCTCCTCTGAAAAGTTATCCGATTGTGTTTGACAGGTTTTGAACCTATTGCCTCCTCACCACCCGAAATAGGATTGCTGTGCAATGCACACGATTACAAGTTAGTACAGCAATTAGAGCTGTGCCTCAGTTGCGAGAAGGAGATTGTGCCTAGTAATCTTTGACTTCTCCCATGTTGTTCAGGTAGATCTCCACCTCTTTAACGTTGCCTACCCATTCTACACCCTCTTGCTCACTCCAGAGATGGACCAGTGACTGAGGACAATGGGATTTGCAATGTGTATAGAGCAGTGCATATGACCAGAACATGCTTGTTCTAAACTAATGGAAGATAAGGGGGGACGAGGAGGACATTAAACAAGGATACAGAAAAACCAACAGTAAGAAACCACTTAATGGAAAGATTACAGGGCCATTTAGTGTCACTTATTTTCAACAGAACAGGCATTCTGCCAATTGTACACGGAGGCTACAGTTGCTGAAGGGGGGGGGGGGGGGGGTCAAACAATTGATAAGTCTGCATCTGAGTAATGCAAAAATAAATAAACCACCCAAATACAGTATATCCAACATGTTCTACTCTAAATTTTTTACTTTGTTCGAAGACCTAAACAAATTAACAGGTTTAGCCAACTCTTTAAAACATTTAAAGTAAAAATTAGAGATTTTTTAGATATCAAGCAGGACATCATTTGTGTACATTATAAAGAGAAATGTTTAATTTATTAAGAAAGAATTTTAAAAACCCATCTGGAGTATCATAAGAGCATTCAAACAGTGAATCTACTGTACTAAGTCTGCTAAAACTTGGCATTTCTCTCAAGCAAGTCAATAACAGGAACTCAATCATAAATGCCCTGGTTTCCGGTTATAATACAGTACTTTCAGCTGCTCGGCCAATGGTGCATGAGGGAAAAAAAACTGGAATAAAAAGCTGCCAGGAAAATGCCGTAGTGTTTCGAAATACATTTGTTTCTGTTAGGAGTACACTAGATTTCAGCTTGATTTTTATTATGTTTTTGAAAGTCACAGAAGGTTTGCCAAGTTTAGTTTGTCTCATTAAACAAAGTTCAGAAGGCAAAGCCAGTACATTTAATAAAAGCACCATGAAATATGGAGAGGAAACAAATATGGTCTTGATAACTGGAGTGAACAAAATGACAAACAATACCTTGGGCAGTTTTAGCCTTCTAATCACCCAAATCTGACAAGGATTTGGTTAGTAGGAATGAAATCATGTGTATTTGGAAGTGCCAACACACTTTTTTTTAGAGCCATAAACCTATCAATTATCCTTATGGATATGAAATATTGCCTTGTGCTGCTTGATTCCAGGTGTTCTTACAGCTGGTAAAACTGGAATTTCTAGGAAAGTAAGAATAGCAGCAATTTATTTTTTACTTATGAATAACATGCATTAATGTTCACCAGTGCGGTGCACTTATTTTGGGCTCTGTTCACTGCTTAGAATGAAATTCTGCTGCCGCTCACCTAAAATAAATTCAGAATAGACCAATCTACAACATGCATACAGACTTCTACACATCGTGCCAATCCTTGCTTATTGTTCTACCGCTTGTAAAATCTCTTTTCAAATGCCTGAAAACTGATCAAGTTGATCAAGTTGCACTAAATGTGCAGATAGAATTGTAAACGCTTTATAATCCGTGAGTATGACTTATTGGCTGGAGAGTTTGCTAGAGAATTTAAGCAATGAATGTTTTTACCAACTATGCCCTCTAGATGGAGCACTTGGCTGACATACAGCTAAAGCCGTTTTATCATGGTTTGGGCTTAGTTTCTAGCTAGTCTATAAACCAATAGGTTTTGCAGACCTGCAACAGGAAAAAACCCTTGTGTAGTGTTCAGTTACACAAACATAAGCATAAGTGACAAAACAATTGTTTTACCTTAATTATGGAAAGGTAGCGCAAACATTTAGAAGAACTATAGGTAGTTGAAATGTTAAAGTTGAACTCCAGCAAACAAGCTACAGGCGCATAGTCATACACCATGCGAGACCCATGCATTTTCACTGGGTGCTTCTCCCATGCATCAAGGAGGGGCGAATGCCACCCTATATGTGTCTGCACCCCCCAATCATCCCAGATCAGACAGGACTGTCACAAATGTGCCTTTACTCCACTCCAGACATTGTTGGGCAGAGTGCTCGCTTGCCAACAGTGTCTACAAAGTCTGAGTAGAGGGAGTGAGCAGTGGGAATGGCCATTTTAGGGCCACAGAGTCCTGCGAACCGCTGATCTACTCATTTCGCTTGTGTGATTGGCTCACTGATTTTTCCCAAAAGTCAGCACTAAGCTACAAATCAGATTTTATGCATCGCCTTAAAAAAAAAAAAAGAAGAATTTCTGGTAAGATACTCCGGGAGGTAAATTACTTCTAAAGAATAAAGACCATGCACGTTTCCTCATTGCACTGCAAGTGCAGTTACATGAATTTGAGAATGGGCTTTTTAAGTCCCAAAACCGTACACAGTTTATCAAAAGAATTTACAACTTTTAATATCACTGTTAAAACCAAATTACAAAGGCTAGGTAGGATAAATTGACTTAACCACTTGCTTCCCAAGCCAATTTGGACACTTCTCACACAAGTGTAAATTTTTTTTTTTTTTTGGCAAAAAAGAAAAAAAACTACTTCAAACCCCCAAAACCTTTTAAGTCCGAGGCCCTAAAGGATAAAAGAATGGTGGGTGTTGCATTTTTTTTATGACATGCATTTGCGCAACAGTTTTTCAAATGCAATGTTTTGGGAAAAATACACAATACCCAAATTGTTTGGTAAAATATATTTATATTTGATGCTGTATGGCTAACAGAATTGGTATACGCAGCACTAAGGGGTACTACATGCACACATCCTCCAGACAGCGCAAGACTCATACCAATACACAAAAAAGATGCTATGCCGAGTAAATAGATACCAAACATGTCACACTTTAAATGGTGCACGCTCGTGGAATGGCACCAACTTCGGTATTTAAACATCTTCATAGGCGACGCTTTATATGCATTTGCAGGTTACTCGTTTAGAATGCACAGAATTCTCGCTAGAACACTCACGGCGATACCTCGTGTGTGGTGCGAACACAGATGGTCTTTGCGTGCAAGCACAGGGGGGACAGAGGCGCTTTAACTTTTTCATTCTTATTTAAATCTATTTTTACACGGTCTTTAAAACATTTTTTTGATTAACATCCCTTTTGATAGCATGGGCAGTGACAATTCCTCTTTAAATGGTGACATCTGGGGTCTAGTCTCTGCCCTAAAATAATTTGATCAAACCAAGATTGGTTGGATCAGATGCCTTCACCGGCCGGCAACTGCCCGTTTTCATTAGGCAGAAACTGGAAGTGACAAAGTACTCATCACTTCCGGTCTTAGACCATGGAGAGGATAAGGGATGTTCCGGTCCGCAGTCAAATATGGGATGCCGGTGCAACCACTGGCTTCAGTCCTGGGCTTCTTGGTGGGACAGGAGAGCCTGGGAAGGCAGCAGGGACCCCTTCCGGCCGAATGTAAAAGATCGCTGGCAGCCATGACCCTGGTATAACCACTTTAACCAGAGGATGCATGGGTATGTTTTATGGGGTAAGTGGTTAATATGAAAGCTCTGTCAATTTTAGATTTTCTTTTCCATACAGTACCTACAGTGCTCCCAATACACTATAGAAACCTATAAAATCTTTACAGATTATGTATGGCTGTCAAAAAAAACTAGAACATATTCAACCTTGTGAAGTCTTAAAAGGGGGAATGGACCTGCAGGTGAATATCTGCACCTATATTACATGGCCTTGCATACATTTTTTTTTTAGGCTTTTTACTACCACCTGGGGACACTTTTAGGGTGGCCGCTTAATCTATGGAGTCACCTTTGGACAGCAGCACTGTCTGAAGAGAGTGGTGTTCATCGAGTAGATTTAGAGGACTTTAATACATTGATTTTTTTTTTTAAATGTGATGCTTCCTTAATATTTGGACTTTTAAGACTAAAGCCATTTACTTACAGCCAAGTTATGATCTTTTGTGGTCTGCTTTCTCCTGCACATTTAACTGATGCAGTCCTCACTTAAAATGTTTTTTTCATCTGTTTCATCTGTATGCATTTAGATAAAAAACCTGCGTGCAGCAGCCCCCTTAAGCCCCATCTCGATACAGCGATGTTGCATGAGAGACTCAGCTGTCCAGGACTCACCCTCCTAATTGGCTGAGACACAGCAGCAGGCACCATTGGCTCCCACCAATATTAAAGTCAGTGAGCCAATGAGGAGAGGGGCGGGGCCAAGCCACAGCTCCATGTTTGAATCAGTAGCAGCTCAGGTACCCCCCATAGTAAGCTGCTTGCTTTGTGGGCGCTCAGGAGGTAGGGGCCAGGAGTGCCAGCAGAGGATCCCAGAAGGGGATCATGGCTGCTCAAAAAAACAACAAAAAAAAAAAAACACTGCACAGAGCATTTTCCACTGTTCATCACCCTCGGCTACTAAAAAGTAAAAACCCTGCTATATTGCCATTGAGGAGAGGTTCCTCTCCTGGTTTTACTCACAAAGCAGAACTTCACCCTTTCAAACCAACATTACCCGTTTTTAATCCTTATGTGGCTAGCATCATTAAATAGATAGGAAAGTACACATACATATAGGTTTTAAACTTTTTCTTCCCCAACATTTTAGTTACTTCCTGGTAAAGGTCTACACAAATTAGGTCATACACCCCAGGAGTTTTCAGTAAGGGAGACATGATTCTCAGCCAAGCACACCCTCCTACCTGCATGCCCGAAGCTAAGGGCAGATGGATTTTAGGAATTAAATGCTGCATTAATCATCTGCCCTTCAAGATGGCCATAGCCAGACATGGTAGAGCAGGGGTCTGCAAACTATGGCCTTCCAGTTGTTCAGGAACTACAATCCCGATCATGCCTGGTCATGTCTAAGAATGTCAAGAGTTTTACAATGCCTCATGGGATGTGTAGTTCCGCAACAGCTGAAGGGCTGTAGTTTGAGGATCCCTGTGCTAGGGGGTGTTTTCAAAGTGATTTCTCAGAAAAATAAATCATGCGGACACGGATAGATGGGTTTGCTTTGAATAAAAATGTGATGTTTTTGGTGCTCAGATGCAGTGTAGTTTGCTTTAAGGTATTGAATATACTTCAATTGTGCACTATTCCCATAACTCTTCCAGAATGTACCAGGGTTTATCCTCAGCCCAGCTCTCTCCTCTGCTTTACACACTACATGTCAAAGTCATCTCATGCTTTTATCTCCAATACATTACACCCAGATCTACAGTAAATATTCTCTCCTGATCTGTTAATCCTAAAATTTCATTTTATGTCATTTCTAAATGAATGGCCAAACTTAAAGGGTAACTCCACTTGTGTGGGGGGGGGGGCGACTAGCAAATGAAGATATAGCGTATACAACTGCGAACTGCGACACAAATCATTGTAATGGATTTAAAAAAAATGACCTTTCCTTTTCAATCTACAGCCGTTGTAATTTTCTGAAACTGCAATACAATATGGCTACCTGGAGCTGTTCTGTACACAGAATGTACTGCGCACACCCCAGAAACATTTCCTGCTTGTGTGATTGGCTCCCCAATTTTCCCATAAGTCTGCCTAAGATACAAATCAAATTTATGGCATCCCCAGCAAAAAAAAAAAAAATCATTTTTGGTGGGATAATCCCAATAGAAGCACGTCTAAAGGGATGCAGGGCCAGCAGCTTTCCTCGTTAGAACCCTGCAGCTGCCACAGATGATAGATAATTATGAAACCACTCATATTTGACCAACTCCGCACACAGGCACAATGATTTCTTCAGAACAAAAAAACAAAACAAAAAAGTTTGTTAAAATACTTGTAATGTACATAGATCACTTAGAGGGGAATCTGACGTCCTCTAGTTGGCCCTTTGCCCACTGCCGGCGCCATGGCGTTTGATTGGCATTTGCCATTGAACACCAGAATGGGCAGGTCCACAACTGGCTTCCTGTGCTTTCACAAATGAGCAGGTTCACCCTGAGCACATGCTAAACCTAAAAAGGGTCTGGAGAAGCCATGGAGAATGTTATGCTGCCTGTAACATTGTTCAGCATGACCGGTTTGGTGGTGAGTCAGTGATGTCCTGGGGAGGCATATCCATGGAGAGACGCACAGACCTATACAGACTAGACAATGGCACCCGACTGCCAATAGGTATCTGGATGAAATCTCTGGACCCATTGTCAGACCCTACGCTGGTGCAATGGGTCCTGGGTTCCTCCTGGTGCATGGCAATGCCCAGCCTCATGTGGCAAGAGTACGCAGCCAGTTCCTGGAGGATGACAGAATGGATACTATTGAATGGCCTCCATGCTTGCCTGACCTAAAGCCAATAGAAACCTCTGGGACATTACGTTTTGGTCAATCTGATGCCACCAGGTTGCACCTCAGTCTGTTCAGGAGCTCAGTGATGCCCTGGTCCAGATCTGGGAGGAAATACACCAGGAAACATCTGTCGTCTCAAAAGGAGCATGCCCTGCCATTGCCAGGCATGCATACAAGCACGTGAGGGGGCCATACAACTACTAAGTACCATTGAGTTACTGCAATGAAATTTCAGAAAAATGGGACTAGCCTGCTGCATTGTTTGTTCACTTTGAATTTTAGGGCGTCTGAATTCAACCCTCTGTGGGATACACATTTCTGAGCTGATAATCCTTTCAATTCACCATTCCCATATAGCGATTGTGGAGCACCTCACAGGACCCCAAAAAAGCTGCTTCCAACAGGTGCATTGGTCTTATCTGCCATTAGCCAATTATGGGTATGGGCAAGCAGAGCAGCAATATAGTATATATAAAGTTTCAGGCAGGTAAGACCCCCTGTTTTCCAAGGCCTCTGAAGCATTTTTAGTTTGAACCTTGGATGTGACGAGCCCCACAAAAAAAAAAAAAAAAAAAAAAGAAAGACACAAGTCTCAAAATGGTTTGAAATGTTTACATGGTATCCACACCAGGGCATGGAATGTAACAGGAAGCAGCTTCATTTTAATAAGATTCATTTTCCCCATTAGTGACAGGGGACGAACAGTCCATACTTTCAGCCTCCGTTTCGCCAACTGGAGAAGGAGAATAAAAGAGCCAAATACAGTGATTTTAGGTGAGATCACTACCCCCAAGCAGGGCAGCCAGCAGAAATTTTGGGGCCCCTTACACAGCTTTAAGCCTGGGCCCCCCGGGGCCGGACCACCAACATTCCCCCATGGCCCGCCCACCAAATCTGCCCACTGACCATCCCACCAAGTCCTTCGGTGCACCCACTTTTATTTTAACACTCTTAAAACGTAATATATGAAAATGAAAAGTATTATTCCCATCCCTGCACAGAATCATGCATCCCTTTCCAGTGTATCCCCATCCCCGCCCAGAATTATCCATCCCTCTCCACAATGTATCCCCCATTCCCGCCCAGAATAATTCATCTCTTTCCACAATGTATCCCCCCACTCCCGCCCAGAATTATCCATCCCTTTCCACAATGTATCCCCCATCCCCGCCCAGAATTATCCATCCCTTTCCACAATGTATCCCCCATCCCCGCCCAGAATAATTCATCTCTTTCCACAATGTATCCCCCCACTCCCGCCCAGAATTATCCATCCCTTTCCACAATGTATCCCCCATCCCCGCCCAGAATTATCCATCCCTTTCCACAATGTATCCCCCATCCCCGCCCAGAATTATCCATCCCTTTCCACAATGTATCCCCCATTCCCGCCCAGAATTATCCATCCCTTTCCACAATGTATCCCCCATTCCCGCCCAGAATTATCCATCCCCCTCTCCACAATGTATCCCCCATTCCCGCCCAGAATCCTGGAGAGGGATGGATAATTCCGGGTGGGGATGGGGATACATTGTGCAGAGGGATGGATGAATCTAGCCTGGGCGGGGATGAGGATGATGGAGTCGCATTGTGAAAATGGATGAGGATGATTCTGAGTGGAGATTAGAGTTACATTGTGGAGAGCCTCTTCACTATGTAACTCTCATCCCCACTCAGAATCATCCTTATCCATTTTCACAATGCAACTCCATCATCCTCATCCCCACCCAGGCCAGATTCATCCATCCCTTTCCACAATGTATCCTCATCCCCGCCCAAAATTCCTGGAGAGGGATAGATGATTCTGGGCAGGAATTGGAATACATTGTGCAGAGGGAAGGAAGAATCTGGCCTGGATGAGGATGGAGTTTCATTGTGAAAATGACTGGGGATGATTCTGGGTGGGGATCTTTTCTCCACCCAGAATCAACTCCAGCCATTTTCACAATGCAACTCCATCATGCCAGCTTGTCTGGTGTCCTTGTCCGATCAGAGGAGTCCAATCAAAAGTACAGGCAGCACAGCAGCAGCACGTCGCTGCACACACATAACTTGGTCAGGGACTTACCCTCCACGCTGCAATCTCGATTCTACTTCATGCACATGCAGGGCTGGGGCCACTTTCTCCATTGAGCAACTGACTACACCCCCCTGCCCGAGTGCTGCCCAATCAGATAATACTTAACTATCTTTGCAGAAGCAGGATCCGCCTCAGCAGGGAACTAAATGAAGCGGAGCGAGTGGGCAGGTTTTACCTGTGGGGCTAGACTGGTGAAAGAAGCTTTTATCCCCTTTGCAGGTTCCACACGGGGAAAGCTGGTGACATGTATCACGGTGGCTCTCTCTCAGTCTCTTCCACAAACCCTGCCAACACAACACCTAAACAGCAAACCCCCCGGGGGGGGGGTTGAATCGGGTGTTGGCCGGTCAGTGAAATGAACCAGTGCTGTGCTGCTGACATTTTCAAATTATGTAAGGGAAGCGGGCCCCGGGCCCCTCTGGAAGCTCAAGCCCCTTACACCTGTACCCCCCTGATGGTGACCCTGCCCCCAAGTATTCTACAGAAGAGGCCCATTTTAGAGCTAGGGAGGGGTCGTCAGGCCCTTGTGCATACCATCAATTGGAAGGATAAGGGTTTTTTCCCCCCTAATTTACCCACAGTCTAGAGAAATGGGGGGGGGTCTTTGGCATATAAAGCCACTTTCTCGGGTATTGTCCCCCATTTTGGATAGCCTTAATATCAGAAGTTCTAATAGCTTGTGCTATAGGCTCTATCAGGGCAAACAAAGCCAGGGATAGGGGACAGGCCTGTCTCATTCCCTGGCCTACAGAAAAGGAATCCGACAGATCCCCCTCCTAATTTAATTTGTGCAGAGAGCGCATAGCAAAAGTATACCCTCATAACCTCAGACTACTGCCATATAAGCGCAGTCAATGGAGTCAAATGCTTTTTCTATATCCAAACACACTAATACCCTGGTGGAAGAACTTAAGTTAGGCAGCTACAAGTGTGTCAATTACACTGCGTAAATGTCCATGGATTATCTCTGGTATGAACCCAGTTGGGGCTATGTAAACAGAATAAGGCCAATGGCCAACAATTAAGCAAGAATTTTTACATCAGTTGAACAACGAGAGGAGCCTATAGGATGCACAAAGTGGGATCTTTGCCGGGTTTGAGTAAAAGCACTATATGAGCTTGGGAGGGAAGGTATGCATCAAAACACTTGGTAAACACTTAAGTCTGGGAGCCAGTTCTTTAATCTAGAGTTTGTCCTGATTGCCTACCAAGGGACTGGTACAGAGTGTTTTTGGAAGGAAGTGCTTGGATGGCTTTCTAGTTCCAAAATTGAAATCATTTTTATCTAATTCTGAGGTTCAGGTGCGACAGTTTTTGTAACATATTAATATCAAATGTGGTGAAGGAATGGAACGGTACAATATTGTAAAAGAACTGAAATTCTCCAACGATCTGGGAAGGGTTAGAAATTAAAAGTTCCAAACTCAAGGCCACTTCAGATATGACTGCTGCTAGGAATCAGCCACAAAGCTTACACACCACCATTTTTGTCCCCTGCCTCAAACACTTTCCCAGCTGGGGTAGCAGCATCCGATTGCGAAAGTATTTGACCCCCTTGAACTTTGCGACCTTTTGCCACATTTCAGGCTTCAAAGATATAAAACTAATTTTTTGTGAAGAATCAACAAGTGTGACACAATCATGAAGTGGATCCAAGTTTATTGGACATTTCAAACGTTAATAAAAAAAAACTGAAAAATGGGGCGTGTAAAATTATTCAGCCCCTTTACTTTCAGTGCAGCAAACTCTCCAGAAGTTCAGTGAGGATCTCTGAATGATCCAATGTTGACCTAAATGACTAATGATAAATAGAATCCACCTGTGTGTAATCAAGTCTCGGTATAAATGCACCTGCACGGTGATAGTCTCAGAGGTCCGTTTAAAGCGCAGAGAGCATCATGAAGAAGAACAAGGAACACACCAGGCAGGTCCGAGATACTGTTGGAGAAGTTTAAAGCTGGATTTGGATACAAAAAGATTTCCCAAGCTTTAAACATCCCAAGGAGCACTGTGCAAGCGATCTTGAAATGGGAGTATCAGACCACTGCAAGTCTACGAAGACCTGGCCGTCCCTCTAAACTTTCAGCTCATACAAGGAGAAGACTGATCAGAGATGCAGCCAAGAGGCCCATGATCACTCTGGATGAACTGCAGAGATCTACAGCTGAGGTGGGAGACTCTGTCCATAGGACAACAATCAGTCGTATACTGCACAAATCTGGCCTTTATGGAAGAGTGGCAAGAAGAAAGCCATTTCTTAAAGATATCCATAAAAAGTGTAGTTTAAAGTTTGCCACAAGCCACCTGGGAGACACACCAAACATGTGGAAGAAGTTGCTCTGGTCAGATGAAACCAAAATCAAACTTTTTGGCAACAATGCAAAACGTTATGTTTGGCGTAAAAGCAACACAGCTCATCAACCTGAACACACCATCCCCACTGTCAAACATGGTGGTGGCAGCATCATGGTTTGGGCCTGCTTTTCTTCAGCAGGGACAGGGAAGATGGTTAAAATTGATGGGAAGATGGAGCCAAATACAGGACCATTCTGGAAGAAAACCTGATGTAGTCTGCAAAAGACCTGAGACTGGGACAGAGATTTGTCTTCCAACAAGACAATGATCCAAAACAAAGCAAAATCTACAATGGAATGGTTCACAAAAACATATCCAGGTGTTAGAATGGCCAATTCAAAGTCCAGACCTGAATCCAATCGAGAATCTGCGGAAAGAACTGAAAACTGCTGTTCACAAAACGCTCTCCATCCAACCTCCCTGAGCTCGAGCTGTTTTGCAAGGAGGAATGGGCAAAAATTTCAGTCTCTCGATGTGAAAAACTGATAGAGACATACACAAAGCGACATACAGCTGTAATCGCAGCAAAAGGCGGTGCTACAAAGTATTAACTTAAGGGGGCTGACTAATTTTGCACGCCCAATTTTTCAGTTTAGTTAAAAAAGTTTTAAATATCCAATAAATTTCTTTCCACTTCACGATTGTCCCACTTGTTGATTCTTCACAAAAAATTACAGTTTTATATCTTTATGTTTTAAGCCTGAAATGTGGCAAAAGGTCGCAAAGTTCAAGGGGGCCAAATACTTTTGCAAGGCACTGTAAGTGTAATGCTCACTTCTGAGCTAAGTCAGAGTATTTATCCCCAGAGAGGCGGCAAAGACTGGGCAGCCGCAGATTCATTGTTATCCAACAGGACAGTTTGAGCCCCATACCTCACTTGCACAGCCCTAATGGTAAACACATATTGACCCCTTATGTAGGCCTTTAGGGCATCCCACACCATTGGTATGTATATGGTTTTTCTTTACAGGGCTTGATATGTTAGGGTTGAATCGTGAAGGTATATAGATGCTGGGATTTTAGTGTTAGGGTGGACTTCTCCTTTAAAGTCCCCAGCCCAGACTACTTTAGCAACCTGAAAGGTTGCAAGTTTTTCGTGTATTTTGGGTGAAAGGGGGTAGGGACATATGAGGGCTATGCACATTCTTCACATCGAAGATCAGTATAATAATCTACCACCTGGGTCTATAGAAACCCCATGCACTGTATACAGAAGAAATGTATTCAATGCGGCGTAGCTGGGATAAGTCGGCTGAAATGCCTGTCAAACCCAAGCGCTATGCAGGGATGATTTCTCATTTCAAGCTGATTGAGGTACCTCAACATAAGGGAGCGTTTTAATTATTTAGTCCCCGCACATTACACAAAGCTATGTTAAGTTCCATAGGACATCATAGGGAAGTGTAGGTAGGATCGAACAATGACAAATTGGAGAGTAATGGGGCTTGAGGTAATAAACAATTCCAGAAAAGACCAGAAGGTGGAGTCACCATACCACACAGTATACAAAGCAATACAATGTGAACAGTAATTGAGGTAGGTTGAGCTCATAAGCATCACTATAAAGGTTGCCAAGCAACATTAAAACAGAAAACTCCTCCCTACTGACTAGCTAATAACCCAAAAAACTGGCTAGTCCGTTTCAGGCCCTGAACAATTGTAACAAGGTCCTCTTCTTGAAAACAGTGCTGTAAAAAATCGTCCACTGTCTTCAGCTTAAGAAAAAAAAAAAAAAAAAAAGGGGGCAAGAAAAGTCCAGAATACTGGAAGTACCAGATAGAGATCCAGTTATGCAAGGATTCCCCTACTTTGCGTATGAAAGAAAACAAGGTAACAGCAGTAATGTAGTAAATAAATAGAGCACACTCGCCTCATCATAGTGTGCAGCCTATGAATAGCGTGCCTAGTGAGCTCGTGCTAGGAGCTCTGGGCAGCCATCCTATGCAGCAGCACATCTGAGGCCCTCTATCCATTCCACCCCCTCCACTTAGCTCCGCATTGCCCTCTCTCTCCTGGTCTGAGAGGGCTCAGCCTCCCAACGTGGCTGGCTGCAGTAGTGAAGCGGCCTTTCAGAAGGGGACCTGGCATCTCTGGAGGACTCCGGGAGCTTGGGCGGGTCGGCGTCTGAGTCGCACAAGAGGGCTCAGGCTGTGGCGTGGTTGACGTGGAGATGGCCGAGGGCAGCCAGGACGAGCCGAGCAGAGCAGCAGCCGACAGTGCTCAGAGGTGCCCTGGAAAGAGCCGAGGAGTTGCAGGAGAGTGGGAAGACTAGCTAAAGGACTGAGACCGAGAAAAAGTCATCAAGACTGGACATTTACAGACACGGTCTCTGCTGAGATAGAGGATTAAAAGTGGGGTAAGCAGAACCCCTCTGGAATCTCCATTATCCAAACAACCTCTCTATAGGAGAATCCCCCCCCCCCACAAACACGTGTCAACATATCTTTGCAGACCAACCCCTTTCAGAGTGGTGAATTTTTTTTTCCCTTTTTATTGCTTGGAACAATCAAAAGTATGACACAACATGCCCCAGATAAGCAGGTACTAGAAAAACAGGGAACCAATGCAAGATAGGCAGAAGGAAAAAATAAAAATAAAGTGGACAGAAACAGATCATCAATAGGTAGAAACACTCTTGGGCAGTCAGGAGTGGAGCAGACTTGGAGAGCGACCCGGAGATGGATCACACTGCAGACAATGTTCCCTCTTTTTTACTTTGCTGAGCAAATAAAAAACATTTCTGAGCGCAAACCTTTAGACTGAGCAATTCACGTCGTCTGCGGCTGCGCGGTCTGAATTTGTACTTCACGTCTGGGAATCAAAAGCCATCAGCGCAAAAAATTGTGATCAATATAAAATACAAATGGTGCTACAAATCATATAGTGAATATAAATTGTGCCAAAATCAATTGTGCAATATTTAGTGAAGTTTCAAAATAAGTGACCCGGCAGCACACAATGCCCACAATCAATGCAGCGTGCCCACAGCATTGCCCCCCAATCAATGCAGAGTGCCCACAGCATTGCCCCCCCCCCGTGCGAGACACGTGCACTTACCTCATGGCAGCTTCTATTCAGTCCCCGCATCCCCTCAGTCCTCCCGCCTTCTCCTCGGCCAATGGCATGGGGTTTGCCTTTTCGGCCAATCAGGAAGCGGGAGGACCCGCTCCCTGATTGGCCAGGAGGATCCGTGTGACGATAGCGAATTTTCATTTGCTATTGTCACACAATGGGCGGGCTCGGGCCGGGGCGCACTGCTCTGCTCCCCGGCCGCCACAGTAAAGTTCCTCGCGGCTGCGCGGTCTGAATTTTTGTGCTGCGCGGGACCATCAAATAGACTGCGCGTCCGTGCATGCGCGCAGCTTAAGGGGAACATCGACTGCAGAACAAAATACGAATGCTCAATTCCCTACAAAAGAAAAAAAATGGCTATGTTTGCAGCATTACAAAAGTCCTTAAAAACAGAAATGGCAAAACATAACGACCTGGGCCACCTACTGTCACGTGTTGAAGATATGGAAAAAAGACAAGACAGTCATACACAATAAATGAGCTAAAAAGAGGAAAGATCTAAAAACAAAAAACAGGAGGAACCTGGCATTAAAACTGGAAGACTGCAAGAAAATCGGAATAGAAGGAAGAACTTGAGAAAACCAGACTTAACAGAACCAACACACAGAGGACCTAATAGATAACGGCACACAGCACAAGTACTGAGCAGTTATTCATGCTTTAAAAAGGAACAGGGTTTTTTTTTGGGGTAACAAAGGCTTTACTTCTCTACACCCAGATAATTTGTGTGCAGTAGGTGTGAGGGATGTGGGGGGACTTGGTTCATTTACTTTGGAGATGCCCAAAACTATACCGATATTGGATGGCGGTGTCCACCACAATTAATCAGGTCTTCGGATTGGAGATCCCACTGGATCCTAGACAGTGTGTATTGGGTATACTTGACTCAAATATCCAGGATAAGTTTGAGGGGGCAGCAGCAAGGGCCCTCTTTCAGGCTCACTTCTACACTGGGTCTCACGGGAACCACATACATAAAATGTGGCTGGAGCACATAGGCAATGTCCTTCGTATGGAAAAGCATGTCAGCATAGGGGCTCTCCTTCTAAATTCCTTAAAATATGGGGTGGATGGTTAGATACTCCGGAACTGGCACTAGAGAGATTAAGGATTTAGGTCCTCGGGGGTTGCAGAGACCATGAGAAATTTGGTTGTGGGTACCAATATTCTTGCCTAACCATGAGTTTGTATAATGCTGGTTAGGGAAGCTTTCTTGCCTAGTTATCTGGTTGCATTTTGTATATTTTTTGGTTACGTAAACACTATGCAATTGTGTGGCTTCTCAATAAAATTGCTTGATTAAAAAAAAAAAAAAAAAAAAGGGTCTGTTTGCATTGACGATAATGTACCTGGATAGAGAACACTCAAAAAAAATAGCATAACTTCTGAATGGTCTGGGGTTGCAAGGCTCTGTCCTGAGATCAATTAAGTCATTCATAAATTATATTGAGGTTGATATATAAAGTTCAAGCTCTGCGTTTGCTGACTACACAAAGCTAAAGCAACTTTACATAACCTCAAATAATAAAGGGGTGGGCAGCTACATAGCAAATGAGGTTTAATATTGAAAAAAATGGAAATGAATGCACTTGGGGGCTAAGAAAATGAATGCAAGTTACGCGCTAGTGGGAGAACCTCTGGGGGAATCTACGGTGGAAAGGATTTGGGGGATCTAGTAGATCAAGGGCTGGGCAATAGGATGCATTAAGAAGTGTCTACTCAAGAGATAAGACCAGTTCTATAATTTTACAAAAATCTCTGGTTCTAGCACATCTTGAGTATGCTGTCCAGTTCTTGTCACCAGTCTTCAGGAAAATGTGATGGAACTGAATAGTCCAGAGAAGGGCAACAAAGCTAATAAAAAAGGACCCCAGTCATAAGGAACTACAAATGTTAAAACGTATTCTCACTGGAGATGAGATGCCTAAAGTGGATGCAAAGTCACATTTTCTTTTTCTCTAAAACAGGTAATACTTGCCTGCTCTGCGCAGTGGTTATTGCACAGGGCAGCCCAGATCCTCCCCTTCGAGTCCCTCCCTCCTGTTGAGTGCCCCCACAGCAAACCGCTTGCTATGGCAGCACTCAAGCCGAGCTGCAGCTCTGTGTGTCCATTCAGCCACGGACCTGACGTTCGACCCCACCCCCTTTCTCCCGATTGGCTAACTGAGTTTGACAAATGGGCCCCACTGCTGTGTCTTAGCCAATCAGGAGAGAGTCCAGGATGGCTGCGGCACTCGTGGACATCGCTGGATAGAGAAGGGGCTCAGGTAAGTATTAGGGGGGCTACTGCACACGGAAAGCTTTTCATGTTAATGCATTAAGAAAAAAAAAAAAAAAAAAAAAAAAGCGGTTAGGGCTACAACTTACTTATTTTCATAATCAATTTGTTGGCTGATTATTTAGCGAACAAATAACCCTAAAAAGGGTGGTGTATAATTTTGTTAATATGGAAAGTTAAAAAAAAAAAAAAAAAAAAAAAAAAAAAAAAGCTATTCTTAAATATCTATACACAGTGGTGAATATCACTAACCAACTATATGGTTTGGGAGAACAATTTCTAATCCACTGACGACAGAAGAGCTATACTTTATATAGAAATAGAGGTTGAATCTGGTAAATCTCAGACTCCAATCACATTTTTTATTTAAAGAGAAAAAAATAAATAAAAAATGGTATGTCACTTATGCTCAAAAAACAAGCCATGTATTCCTCAAAAAAAAAAAAAAAAAAAAAGAAATTCTAATTTTAAGGACGTTCGATTTTCTAAATGTTAGTGGGGTCAAATCAACGCTCATTTGACCAGTGAAGGAAAAATGTGAAGGAGCAGAATAGAAAACTTCTTGGTCAAAGGAATTTTCAGACAGCATATGTCGTTTTCGTTCATAAATTGCATTCAATTTAAAAACAGAATGTTAAAAGCAAGTGACATTTTTTAACTACATTCTTTCAGCGAAGGTATGAAGATTTTGCGTATAAATATGCTCGTCCAAAAATCGATGTGTGTATGGCCAGCATAAGGCTGAGTTCACACCTATGCCGTTTGCTTTTGATCCCCTTCTGCAGTGCTTTTTGCACACGTGATTTTGCTGCGATTTGTGTTTTGCATTGTTTATGCAAAAGCACCAAAAACGCATAGGTGTGAACCAGGCCCAAGATGTATAGTAGCAGCAACATATACATATATATATATATATACACACACATATACACACGACTATAAGGTGTTCATCTACTGTGAAACGTGAAATAGATCTAAATACACCCAGAGTAGGATATATGGGCATTTCAACCTGGTGTCAGACATGAAGCTAAATGAAGGGTGGAAGGGAGAAAGCTTTTATAATAAAATTCATACTAAAAGCTGAGCCTTTTTTTCATTATATGATCGTTTTAAATATAATGCACAATACTGGTGAAAGGTTATTTTAAATGTTAATTGTAATGCCTTATATTACCTCCAGTCTATCAGTCTCCACCTTCTCTGGGTTCAGATGCTGATCTTCCCTGCACAGAGTCCTTAAAAAAAAAAAAAAAGTGTTCTACTTACCTGCTCTGTGCAATGATTTCACACAGAGCAGCCCTAAATCTCCTCTTTTGGGGTCCTCCCATCAACACTTCTGGCTCCTCCTGCTTTCAGAGTGCCCCAATAACAAGCTGCAAAGTATAGTACAGAGTGCCCCAATAGCAAGGTAAAAAAAAAAAACACTCACTACCTGCCCAGGACTACATGTTCTATGAGGCGTTGCTCCTCTCACATTCACAAGATCTCAGGCACTTGACATCTATGGACAATGTACTAGGCTGTATGTGTGCTGCACTATTTCTTGATACATAAATAATGCATTCTGTATGCAGGCCAAATAATCAGCTGACCAACTACTAATCCATTATGAAAATAGTTGACAATTATTTTCATCATTGATTATCGATTAGCTGTTTCAGCCCAAAAACCAGAAGAGAAGCAGAGCACCCCTCCACAGTATGTGGTGTTGAGGGAAAAAAAAAAAAAAAAAACACACACACACACACACACACACACACGCGCATGTGTTTCTTTGTGAACACAATATACAGGGGCATGGGGAATGACCGTGAAACAGACACGTTGAACTGGACGGAATGGCATCTTTATTCAACCTTACCAATGATAAATCAGGAAATATCCTAGTCCAAAAGGTTTGAAGTCATGCTTCCCATAAGTCACCACACCTTTTCAGCCCCCCTCCCCCAAATATAAAAAAAAAACCTGACTAGTATTTCTAAATTGGTTACAAATACTATGGTTTTCTAAACCTATTCAGAAAATATTCAAACAACGCGCTTTAAACTTGGCAAATTTGAGATAAGCAGCTCCACTCCCAGGTTCCATAAAAGCAGTAAAAGTCAACAATTGTTAACCATGCTCGCAATAGAACACAATGCTTTACCCAGAGCATGGCTTTTACTTGCGTTATATAAAGAAGTGTAAACGTCAAATGTTCTGCCACTCCTACTCTGCCCACGTGTCAAGTCAAAGCCATGAGGTGATCAGGTTACTAGGTCAGGAAGTACAAAGCTACACCTCAGAAGTATTCCATATTACACATTTTGAAGTAAAATAAAAGTCGTTTCCCCATTAGTGGTTGTACCGATTACAACTGTATGAAATAAATACTATTCTCAATTTAATACCAGCATTTCATTTTGCAACAACTTCAAACAATTTTAAAATTCTTTTAATCATAGCTTCTACGCATAAGCAGAAAAGAAAACCAATGCGGATGTTAGATTTAGTCTACACAGGCAATTTGTTTTTTCGCAACTGAAAAATCTAAAAGACCATTTAAACCACTTTTGCTGCAGGACATTAGTATTCATACGCAATATAGAAGATCTGCAGTAAACCAATCAGACTTTCATTATTATACCTTAGTGGGTTATGGGTTAGAAGCTTAGCTGCCATCTATTCATTTCACCCTTATTTAGGAATATCACTTTGTTTATTAAAGGATTGTTAATATGTTATTTATTGTGTTGGCACCTGCATGGGTGGGTTAGTGTTTGCAGCATCCTGTAGAAAGGTCTTTTTCCCTGACGCAATTTCATCTTTCAATTTCATGGGATAAAAATTTTTCTGGGGTCACGATCTTTGCTTTTGCACGATCTGTGTCCCCCTCCGAGTTGTTTACTTCGGCCGCTCTGCTTCCGGCTAATGCGGAGGAGCGTCAGGGTTTCCCTCCATTGGAACTCTAGATGTCGAGTCCGGATCGCTCTGCCTCTAGCCTATCAGTTCAATGCGGCGGTCTGATGTAGTTCAATTTATGTTATCCCCGGGCTTCCCCTTCACAGAGAGGATGACTAGGAAGATCATCTCTAGTCTAAATAATGGGCTATTTATCTTCAATCTAATCTATAAATTATACCACTCCATTTACAATATCCTGGTGGGTTAACCTTAGCAGACCCACTGATTGGCCAGGAGGTGATGGGGAGGAGTTAGTGGATTATATCAAGCAATGCACAGCGTGTCAGCATCCCCCCTGCTGAGGAAGTCGTGGATTTGACGTAACGCGTACGGGGGAGGAACCTGCACACGCTGTAGCACCCATCATTGCTGTCTATGCTTGCACTGGCCGAGTGCCATCCCATGTGCGTGTTTTTGCCCCAATAAATCAGTTATTACAGGGAGCACTAGATTGCGTTGTTTATTTTATACATGTACCCATGCATGATGGTGGAGAGACTGTTATGAGGAAGGGACTACTTTCATCCCTTTTATTGTATCACTGACACGGCGAGTTTGGCCACCATATCCCACCTGAGGCATTTCCATCCAGAGGGAGGACAGGAGGAAGCAGCCTATCCTTTATCTAGTGGCACCTGTGTGTGCAAAAAGCGGGTTTGGCTAATTCTAATTTGTGAGCCAAATCAGGAGGTGAGCGGCCAGCATTATCATTAATGCACTAAGTCAACTTATGAAATAAAGCACTAGCACCTGGTCACCTGATATCTGCACAGCACAGAAAGGATCACCTACTTTTATGAACTTTGCACTATTTGTTGAGGATATTTCCACTTATTTTTATTAATCCATTATTAATCAGCACGAGCACCTTATTGTGATTTTCTTATCACCTGGATTCAAATTTCACCACATGATTTAAGAGCATGTGCACTTTTATTGTGGTACTAACTTATTGATTCTTATTGTGGTACTCATTGATTTACTTTTGTAAGATATTGGATATTCACTTCCGTTTCATTTTGTATCCTTTGGCGCTACATATCTTATTAACCAATCAGTCTTGCCTGATTGTGTAATGTGGCAACCAAAATGGTGTAGCAAAGTGACAGCAGTTCCAACAGCATGCATTTAGCTGCCAGGACCTGCTGTCAGTTAAGGTCCCATCTGCTTAGCAAAGCTGCTTTCAGCAACAAAATTTGTGCACTGATGGTTCGGTCTTAAACACAACAACTTGGTAGCAATACCAGTATATAGAAAGGTTCTGCACCTACCAAACACCCAAAACACTCCAATTGTAATGGAGACAAATCCAACTTCAAGTATCCATATACACAACCAAACACCTGAACCTGCTCAAACATGGATTTTTATAGCAGGGTTGCCAGGGGTTTTTTATTTATTTTTTAAATGCAGATCTAAAATACTTCAACATTGGAATTGGTTCTTTTGACTTGTCACAACTAAGTCCTGTAGTGACCTAAAGCCATCAAAAAGGAACCACAGCATTAGTGTGACCAGAAGCTGTCAGATGTGGCAAGGCCATTGCTTTCCAAAGGCAAAGACTGGAGGCACAGGTAGAAGGAAAGGTGGATCTCTTTAAAAACTTATAGGATAAGTTTACATTCCGTACGGGCAAGCAGCTACATGGACAGGAAGAATCCATTTAACTACCACTACCTCGGCGCTCCACAGCCCCGTGCTAGTTCATTCAGAACTACAAGCTGACATCCGCAAAGGGTGTCAGGATTTGTAGCATGAATCAGTGGCGCAACTAGAACCTTCAAGGCCCCGATGCAATAAACCATGAAGGGCCCCCCTGCCCTTTCCTGGAGCCCTTGCCACTGATCCAGGGCCCTTTACCACAGTCTCAGTTGGACCCTTTCATGTGTTCTGCAGCAGAACCCTTCCTGCACAGTTGCCAACCCTTCCAAAAAAATTTCAGGGACACTTTTCTATGTAATCAGCCAGCTATTGTAGGCAGAAAACGTATCTTAATTAGGGGTGGGCCATTTAGAATGGCATTATTCTACAAGAACCATCTAATGCCATACTTCTTGGCACATTTCTACACACCCCCCCCGAATGCCTCCCTACCCCCTGCACATCTATACATTCACAAATAACCTTTGTTCCCCTAGCACACTTTACCCTTTTGAAAAAACTGCACCTCCTAGAATCCTCTATCCCACCAGCATGCCTCCATACATCTCTGCACCCTGCAGATCTGCATCTTGCCATCCCTCACATCCCTAAGGCTCCTTTCACATAAGACAGATCCATCAGCTGGATCCGCTTTCACAGCAGGGGCTCTCTCCTCTGATACCCGCTGAGCAAACTGACGACAGGTCTGTGCCTGCACCACTAATGCAGAGTAGACACAGCCCAATGCACTATGGGCTGTCTGATAGAAACGAACCACGTGTCCCGTCTCCATCTGACGGTCAACTAATCTGATCTGCTGGACAGATGGGGAATGGATCCCTATGCGTCTGTTTTTAGCGGACAGGATCGGATGACAGCGGACCCATGGCCGTTAACACCCACCGCTCTATAGAAAGCAATGGATGGACCGATCAAGTCCATCTGAGAAATGGACAGGTGGACCCGATCGGTCTGCCATTGTGAAAGGTACCATACACATCTCTGCTCTGTACCCACTTGATGTGCACCAACCTCCATCACATCTCTGTACCCAACAGACACTATGCACCCTCCTCTGCAGTCTATGGCACCCTTCTAGTATGATCTCTTTTTTTTTTAAAACAGTGAGGTTTATTGAAACTTTTGGTACAATACAAAAATAAACCGTGCATTGAAACTGCGATCAGATTCATAACACACAGGGGTACAAAAATACAAATATACACAGTGATTAACACTTAGAAACAGAACAGACATAGTAAAAATAAGGCAGTAGTCAGTTACTTTCTGTCGGCCCAACACTCAAGCAGACAATATTGGTTTAACAGGGGCGGTCAGCATAAAGTAGTTACCCACTTCACTACTGAGCCGTATCAGGGCACTGCACCCATTTGTCCCAAATCTTGTTGAACTTCTGAGGGCACCCCCTATGTTTATATAAAAGTTTATGAAATGGGATGACACTTAATTTCCTTAATCCACAATCCTAGAGTAGGAGGAGTAGGTCTCATCCACCGCCTGGCTATCAATTTACGTGCTATAAACAAAGTTTCCTGAAGAAATATGACAGTGGATTTGGGCATCTCCATCCGGATAGACCCCCAGGAGACACTCCTTAGGAGAGAGTTGTAGAGGAGACCCCATTTTGTCATGCAGAAATGTGACTACTTGTTGCCATAGAGTCTGTAATTGGGGACAGCTCCACAATAGATGAAAGAAGGAAGCATCAGGGTCTCCGCACATAGGACAAGAGGGGACCAAGTCAGGGTGATATTTGGACAGTCTAAGTGGGGTGAGATAAGCCTGGTGTATTATAAAGGTCTGGGTTAGGCGATCCGACAGTTTTGGCGACACTCTGCGGCACGTCTCCAGGGCATCCTCCCATTCCTCATCCTCCATGGCCCACCCAAAGTGCGCTCCCAGCGGGTCTTAAGTGCAAAAGCTAAAGTGGTCGAGGAAGGTGTGTGAAGTTCAGAGTAGAACATGGAAATGAGGTGACTGGGTTCTGTACTTTTAACAATCTCAAGGGTGGTAACCGATTCTATCTCAGGAGGGCCGTCAGGGAATTGAGATCTATAGGCATGGGAGAGCTGTAAGTATCTGTAGTGCATGGGGCCCTGGAGCGCAAACTGGTCTCGCAAGGTCTCGTAAGACCGTAGACCAGTGGTCGTGGAGATATGGCTAAGGAGAAGAATACCCCTCCCACTCCATACCGACAGGTCAGGGATGGAGAGGAACTCACGCAATGTACTATTATGCCACAGAGGGGTGAATGTGTGGAATGGAGGGCACCGAAGCCTGGACGCTACCACCTCCCAGATCCGACAATAGTGATATAGAAGAGATCTGGGGCACAGGGGCTCCAGCGAGCCCCTGACGCCCCTGAGGATAACTAGGAGGGGGTCCCGAGGGGATGAGCCCACCCAGGGCAGTTGGCAACAAAGAGAGAGCCGCTCAGGTGTCAGTTCAATGGGTGGTGCTGGTCAGATCCGCCGTCCAAGCTATGAAGAATCCAAAAAAGTAGACCGCACTCAGGAAAGTAAGATGAAAACAATCAAAACTCCTTTATTCTTCTTCGGTGTAGCAGACAGACAGTACAATGCACATAACAGACGTGCCGGGTTAACCCGGCACGTCTGTTATGTGCATTGTACTGTCTGTCTGCTACACCGAAGAAGAATAAAGGAGTTTTGATTGTTTTCATCTTACTTTCCTGAGTGCGGTCTACTTTTTTGGATTCCCCACCCAGGGCAGAGCAGGGTCAAGAAGCGTTCTCTATCCGTTTTATCTATGTGAAAGAACTGGGACAACTGAGCTGCCAGATAGTACAGATTAAAATCCGGCAGGGCCAACCCCCCTAGATTTGTAGGATTCTTGAGTTTGCGCCAGGAGATCTTGTGCCGGTTAGCACCCCAAACAAAGGTCTTGAGGAGTGATTCCATCTGCTTAAACAGCCTGAGTGGCAGGTAAATAGGAGAGTGCCATACAACATAGAGAATTTTGGGAAGGAGAATCATTTTAATTAAATTGACTCTACCCATTACTCCCAGAGGTAATTTGGACCATACTTGAATTTTAGCCTTAAGCAGAGGGAACAAGGGTTGAACGTTATCCGGGACATAATCTGCTGAGCTAGCTGTCACTTGAATCCCTAAGTATTTAATGCGGGATACACATTGTAGGGCCGGGTTTGCGGGGGCGATCGCCTGCGGGCTCTCGTCAAGCGGGAGAATTTGTGACTTATCCCAGTTTATCTGAAAACCGGAGAATCGTCCGTACCGTTCAATTAAAGAAAGGGCTGTGAGCAGGGATTCTCGAGAGTCTTCCAAATATAACAAAGTGTCATCAGCATACATGCTGATTTTCTCCTCCAGCGGTCCCTTACGTAGGCCACGAATCCCGGGATGTGCTCTAATGGCCATCGCCAGGGGTTCCGCGGCCAGGGCATACAGCAGAGGAGAGAGGGGGCACCCCTGTCGAGTGCCACGGGATAAAGGGAAGGCGGTCGACTGCCAGCCGTTGGCCAGGACCCTAGCTACCGGGGCGCTATATAGAAGTTTGACCCACTTAATAAAATTAGGTCCAAAGCCGTATCGGTCCAGGCAGGTCCATAGAAATGGCCACTCTACCGAGTCGAATGCTTTAGCCGTGTCCAAGGAGACCACCACCCTGCCACCCATTCCGTCGTGTTGTGCCTGGAGATTCATGAATAACCGGCGAAGGTTAAATGAGGTGTTCCTCCCAGGCATGAACCCGGCCTGGTCCGAGTGTATGAGTGAAAGGATCACCTTGTTAAGACGGAGGGATAAAATTTTCGCAAGGATTTTAGTGTCTACTGGGAGCAAAGAGATGGGACGGTAAGACTCTGGGGCGTGTAAGTCCTTGCCCGGCTTGGGGATGAGCACAATTAGCGCCTCCCGCATAGAAGGGGGTAGGGCTGCATCTTTGAATAGAGATTGAAACAAAGCCAATAATTTAGGAGAAAGGAGTTCCGAATATTGGGAGAAGAATTCAATCGGGAGGCCGTCTAGGCCGGGGGCCTTAGATCTAGGGAACTTGGACACGGCTGCTGCAATCTCCTCCACAGAAATGGGTGCCTCGAGGGTCGCCAACTGGTCGGGTGTCAAAGTGGGAAAGTCAATAGAGTCCAGAAAGTCATGCATGTCAGTGCAGTCAGCGGGGGCCCTAGAGGTGTAAAGTGTACTAAAAAATGATCGGAAACACCGTGTCACCGCAGCAGGATCAGTGATCTCATTACCCAGGTCATCCTTTAAAGTAATAACTACCGGGGGCCTATCCTCACAATGGACTAAATATGCGAGGAGTTTCCCCGCCCGCTCTCCATGTGCAAACAGATTCTGCTTCTGAAAAAACATCTTAGATTTCGCCTTCTCATATTCAAGTTGGGAAAGGACTTTAGAGGTCAATTTATACTGGGATTCATGTGTCGGAGTCGGGTCCGCCATAAAGGCCTTCTAGTATGATCTCTGCTGTCTATGGCACCCAGCCAGTATGAGCTACATAATCTGTTGGATCAGCACATATGAATTTTGAAGATAGTAGCACTCAGTTCACACATTGTGTACTCTAGCACCCAGATTGCATCAATAATGTGCAACAAGTGGCACCCAACAGCATAAATCAAGCATTGGCACCCAGCTAGAATAGTCCTGTACTGTGTCACACTACACACACACTACTTCTAGTACAGTCAGATCACCTCATGGCCACTTCCCTGCACATTTATCAGCAGCTCTGTCATGCCCACAGCATCTCCCCCCTGCATCTCTGGCTGTCCGATCACTATACAGCGGAGGGTAGGGGGCGACCGGGGGCTCTGTGGTACCCACGGGATCTCCCTCCAGCTAGCAATTAACATCCCTGTATACAGTGGAGAGGGAAGAGGCCAATACCTGCCTGGGTCAGTGGCCCCTCTTCTCTCCACTGTATACAGGGAAGTGAATTTCTAGCTGGAAGGAGACTCCAAGGGCACCACAGAGCTGCTGATAGCACCCTCCACTGCATAGTGAACTGACAGCCAGGGGTGCAAGGGGAGATGCCGGGTCTTGGGCCCCCCCACAGTGGTGGACAGCCAGGGCCCAGTCGCAAGTGCGACTGGAGCGACCCTGGTAATTCCGCCACTGGCATGACTGAAGCAGCTGTGTGGGTGGAACTGACAGCTAGTATGGGGAAATTCTCCCTGTACTATCGTCACAGGGAAGAGAGGAGAAAGGATAATCATGAAACGGCTGCAGCATTGGGAACATGTTACATGTTCCCAAAGGTGAACCTATCCTTTAAAGAGCAAAGGAGACCCAAAACTTATTTTGGCAAAATAAGGAATGGTGAAAACCCACAGATTTTTTTTGCTATCCCGTGTCCCAGTGGGAGCATTTCCGTACACTTTGTCCTGCAGAGACATCAAAAGCAAGAGAAAACCTCTCCAAGGCAAGGTTACCAGTCTAGTTAGGGCATTCTGAAAGATTTCTTTTGCTTCTACAACACACCGCGTCAGTGAATGCCTGAATTTGAGGGTGTTTGATACATAGTAAAGTGAGAAAGGCAGGAGTGGAGGCAGAACAAGCAGGGGTTAAATGTTAACATACTGAACAGGTCCACAACAATGTCCTGTGTGGTCAGTAGGCACAACTATGTACTCCCGCACCAGAAAGGATCCATCAGTTGACAACGCCAGGGTCTATAATAAACTGATTTTTGTCTTTTAGCTTCTGCTAGCATCACTATGCTGTATGAATGGTTCCTGTCCCAAGCTGAGTGATGCCAAATGCACTTAGCCTGGGACAGGAGCCAACGCTACAGAGGCAGCATCCAATTATGTACCTCCTGCTCCCTCCGCAGCAGCTTGCTTCTTCCGGCATTGGCTCCATCTACTCTGATGCTCTGGGATGGCTGTCGGCAACTCGAGATCCGGGCTTGCCAACCTGCCTTTCCAGAACATGAGGCCACGGGCCACATTAGAGGGCTCTGTAGCCTACGGGTCACTGGTTGAGCATCACTGATCTAGTGAAAATGTTCCAAACCTAAAGCACTGAATTTTCTTTGGCTACAGTACCAACCATCAGTTACATATAATAGGGTGTATCCCATTAACTGCTGCCTTCATTGCCACCAGATATTGTTCCAAATATTAACAGTGCTGTATGGGTTAACAGTAGCTGCTGCTAGCATAAGAGTTGCACCGCTCACTCACCCTCATCTGCTTTCTCTGCCATGCATCTCATACTACTACTCCCTCAATGCATTGCCACTACTCATTTACAGAAAACCTTGCACTGTGGGAGAATAGATGTGCACTGAATGGCAAAAAGCGGGAGCGTTGAAACTAATCACACAAGCAGTGGCTGCGGTTAACTGGGACAACACCAGAAGATGGCCACTCAATCGGCAGCTATGAAGGCAGCATGAGCAGGGGATTTTTAAAAAATATCAAAAGCCTGCAGCACACGGGATAAACACCATTACACAATATTTACGGCTTTATCCCAAAAATTAACATCTTTTGGGGGGGAAAAAAAAAGTGCATTAAGAGAAGACCCCCAGCTGTCATGGTTAAATTAGGCAATTATAAGCTAAGCAAAATACACTTCCAATTTACATTTTACTACAGGCCATAAGAACAAATGGATAGGTTCAGAATTATTTAAAAGCAGAACTATGCTCACCTCCAGCTCAATGTACAATACAGGCAGGCAACTTAATGCAGGAGGAAGCACTTAGCCCCAGTGCATTAGGCTCTGCCGTTTAGATTCGGGTAGACACAGGAATTATGTGAAGCCCCACTTCCAGGAGTCTAAAATACTGAGGCACGATGACCGCTGCTGTGGCTAAACAGGGCTGAATGGTGCACTGAGCGTTATTAATGTTGAGGACCATATTCACCCAGGGGCAAATGTCTGAAAAACTGCTTGCATTCTGAGCATTCCTCCCTGGATGCATACGGTTTTAAACTTTATTAGTACTCAGTGCACTGTCTAGCTCTGTCCAGCCACAGCAGCTATCAGACTCTTAGTATCTTACAGACTCCTGGCAGTCCCGCTTCATGGTATGCCAGCGTCTTCCACCCACATCTAACATACTGAAGACTCATGCACTGGGGCTAAATGCCCAGTGTGCATAAGGCATTATTTCCCCCGAGCTTGCTATATTGCGCTAACAAGCATTTGCCCCTTGGGAGGTTGTTGCGATAAAGTGCAAAAGTCATGAGTTTATCTGACGGTTTACTTTAGCTTTAATACTCCATGTATTCACATTGGGAAAATGTAGACTCACCAAATCATGGTGAACATGCAAGACTTTAGGTGAACCTCCCCAACAGGGCAAAAAAAAAAAAAAAAAAAAAAGTATATTATACATTATAGTTTCCCTATAACATTTTATATGATCTTAGAACACTAGATTATTTCCTCAACTTGCAAGAAACATTTTTGGGTTGGAGCTTTAAGTATAACTAAAAAGGTATAACTTTTTTTTAGGTTTTGGATAGCATGGAGAGGGATTAGAATGCTTGCTAGTTTATTTGCTGTGTGCCCCTGTTCAGGAGATTTACCCTCCATTTGTCCTGTTTACAGTTATCATTGAAAGTAAAACAAAAGCCCATATTTCAGGTTATCCCCTGAAAAGTAAGAGCAAAAATCTTTCAATGGACACTAGTTCTGGTGGCCTAGGGGTCCCCAAGGAATTTCCCTAATTTTCAGGGATGTCCCAACTTCCTGCTTGGCTATGGGGCAGGAAGCAAAAGGAATCCTCCACAATATGACAGATTGAGGGGGAAAAAAAAAAAAAAAAAAATCTGACTGGGGTTATAACCCTTCCTTACTCTAACCAAAATAAAATTTTGCCAATAGTTCTACTTTAAACCAACCAGTATTTAAAACAAACATCTCTTGTGTTAGCAAATGTTCATTAAGGGCCCATTCGCATTTAACTGAGTGGCACCACATTAACGTGCACTGCACTAAGACAGTTAATTAAAGACAAATCCTTTCATGCAAAGGCATGAACAGGAACCACATGGTTTGCTGCTGGCAGTGTTCATGTTCAGGCTCAGACCGCTATTGAAAACCATTCTATAATTTGATGGCTCATACAGAAAATTTAAGGCATACTTGAAATCAGTGGCCAACGCTGTATTGTTTTGCAAGAACTTGACCCCACGATAAGCAAATATCTAGGATGCTTTGTAGTCACTCCACTTCCTCCATAAACATTTGCCATTATCTGGTAAGGCTGCTGAATTTTACACTTCCTCTTGCATGTAGATACCACATGATTTGACGGGCAGCATACAGTGGCTTCTGGCCTGGGAAGTATATTTTTGACTCTAGGATACAGCAGTTCAGGAGGAGGCAAATAATTTCCTTGCATACATCCTTCAGATGACTGGCATCCAAGGTAAATGGCTGCCAAGTGTTACCTGTGCGTAATGTTTGACTACTGCTGGCTACAAATTCCCATAAACTATAGCTCCAACTGGGGGTAACTCAAGTGGTTGATCTAAAATGGTTCAGCTACAAATACCCAAAACACCCCCCCCCCCCAAAACATGTTTCACCCTGAGTGGGCTTAGTCCTAGAAGTCAAGGACTAAGCCCAATCTGTCCAAGCTGCCGGCACTAACTGAAGCTTCTGTTAGCTTACCAGTTGATGTGGTTAATACATGTTGGTGTGTGCCTCTAATTTTGCTATTGGAATAGAAACTGAGCTGCGCATGCAGGGAATTGTTAACAGGCAGGTAAGCTTTAATTGCAGAAGAAACATTGGGGGTTATTTACTAAAAGTGAAGTGCAAAATCTGATGCAGCTCTGCATAGAAACCAAGCAGCTTCCATGTTTTATTGCCAAAGCTTAAACTGAACAAACTGAAGTTTCGAAGCCGATTGGCTACCATGCATGGCTGTACCAGATTAAGTATACCAGTTTCAGTAAATCTACCCCACTGTATCTATGCTGCAATAAAAAGCCTGCTTGTTGCCATTGTATTTCATTTTTTGGTTTCAGTTTTTTTATTTTTTTTTTTGGCAAGGTTATACAAACAGTACAAAACCCTTCAGCACTAATGTGCTTACCAAGAAAAGCAGTAAGTGCTCCATTCCAAGATTGGGATTAAATACTACAAGTATTAACAGGCTCTAAATGCCACACGAGGCATACCACAAAGTAAAAATATACACATAGGTACGAAAAGCAAAGTAGAAATGATACCACCAGATGGTAACAGGGGATGTAGTAAACAGGAGTAAAGAGGGAAAAAAAGAATGAAGGATGATCAGCCCATCACGGACCAGACAAAAGTGAGCCGACCAAACAAGAAACCATATTAGAGCACTTTTAGGATACCACTGACGAGTTATCAAACTCAAGCCACAATGACCACATTTTTAATAAACTTAGCAGGAAATCCCCTACTGCTAAAAGCAGTCTTATAAAAGGAGTAGTGTGGAGTTCACCAGCGTTTTGCATATGGCCAGGGTGGGAGAGGCCTGATCTTTCCACTTAAGGTTAATTGCCTTTATGGCATACAATTGTAAGAGGCCAAGTAGTGACCTGGTTGCTCTTTGATTAGCTCAATGTTCTACCAGGCCTAACACACAAGCTAAATTATTGACATGTGTAATCTGGGCTGCCAAAAATGACTAAAAATTGGGCAGCGCTAGGCCACTTGAATGGAGGGATTGTTTCAAGATGGAGTAGCCAAAACTGGGAGGTTTATTCAAAAGAAAGGAAGTCACATGGGTTTTAAGCTACTTGAAGAGGGACACAGGAACTTTCCCCAATAAGAGATAGTGGCAGGAATTGCCATGCTTCAAGCTTGTACCTTGCTGATCCCAAGAGAGCCAGTTAAGAGTCACAAAATCATCGGGATTGTAGGAGACCCAAATACCTAAAGGCTTCAATTCCACTTTAAGTCACAGGTTTTTCTCTTAGCTTTTGACTGCACAGGAAAAAAAAAAAAAAAGCACTGATGAGCTCATCTCGTTCATTCTAGTCTCATACTATCGGCATGCTAATTTTGTCAGCACAAACTGGCTTTTTTTGCTGCTCCTCCTGTAACGATTTCCCATACTGGACACGAAAAGCTGTAGCAAGCGGCGAGGTTGTTCAGTTTATTATAGGTCAACCATGACAACAATTAGACATTGCAGCAGCGATTACCCCCTCCCTCCGATTCTTGGAATGCATAGGTTTTACACTACAAAAAGAGCTGTTCACAACTCAGACTTCGGAAACCAGCACTCAGGCCTGTGCAGAGCTGTAAACAGCTAATTGAGTCCTGGCAGGATGTCTGTTTCTGCTGTCTAGGCCTATTGTAAAAACTATGACCATGCCCTAAAGGATACCCAAAACTAATGGGGATTGGAAAAGGCAGAAAGCTCTGCCCAATTCAAAACTTAAATCCACACGATTTATAAACTCAACAGGAACATGACACAATAAGTATATAATTTGGAGGAGAAATGTCGTACTGAATGACTTAAGGTCATACATAACCAAACTAGCACATATAGAAGGTTATATAGCTGTCAGATGCCTCCTGGGTGACAAGTTTATCTGAACTACTGTTCAGTATCCCTGAATGCGAAATTCAATGCTGAACAATAATCAGTTTCAAGAATGCAACCGGTACATATTGGAAGATATGAATAGTGGTATAAAACTACCCATAAGGGAGGGACATTGTCATAAACGCAGGTTAGCCCATTGACACTCCGTTTTATTGGTCAGGGGCATCTGTCAATACCTCTTTGACCCAAGAGAAAAAGGGGAGACACATAACCAGTTGAGAGATTTCCTTTACCATCAAATCAGAAACATCTGTCAAGCTTGAGAACCAATGACACCTGACTCATCGACTGAACTCCAACACCCAGGATATTGATTGCAAGTATCCCTCATCAATTCTAACTTATTTTTTATTGCTGAATTGGGTCTCTTTTGAAACCCCTTTTTTCTGTAAATATTTTATTTGCAGCAACTTTGACCTTTTCCTTAATAAAGCCTTTATTTTGAAAGTGTTAACCTTGTCCCTAAGCTCTTAATGCAAGCTAACAAAGAACCTGTCTCTTGAAGAGTGCTACTGTATAGGATAAATCCTATGAAAATACCTGTCTGGTGACTGTTTAGACCAGTGTTTCTCAACTTCGGTCCTCAGGGCACACTAACAGGCCAGGTTTGCAAGAAAACTGAAATACATCACAGGTGATATCATTTGCTGCTCAGGGATTGCAGTATTCTAGTCTGCATCTCTGCAAGGTAATAATTAAAATCTGGCTTGTTAGTGTGCCCTGTGGACCGGAGTTGAGAAACACTGGTTGGATATGCATACTTACAATGTGCCACGCTAGATCAAAGTACGTAATCCAAATTATGGGGGGGGTCAGCTTTAATGATGTACTCTGGATTACAGAGCTGCATTAATTTGTATCTTACATCTGCCTGGTGTTGTGTTTTAACCGTATGCGAGTGTACATGGGGTGGGGGGGGGGGTGATGCAGTTTAAAGTGTGGACACCACATACACTAATCTGATTTATTTTGTAGGGCAATTTATAAAATTCTTTTAATTTTTGAAGTCACCCTCACTTTACAGAATGTTTTCACTAGTGCCTAAAACATTTGTGCAGTATTGTAAATGGGGAGACAATGGGGAGAGCCCTGGGTAGTGATAATCTGACAGTGTTCTAAACCAACCTAGCAAGCCAAAGCCTTATAAAAGAAAAAAAAAAAAACTTGACACACACTTAAAGGATACGGTCACCTTTCAGAACATGTTCTACCCATATTTAGGGTCTAACATGTAACACGTTTCATGTTCTGCCCCTCCCACACTGATAGCAAGCAGGGTTTCCTCCCTGTACCCACTGTTAGATTTTGGAAAATGACCCGTTTGTGCGGGGCTCCTCCCACACAGCAGCAGACAGACTTGTAGTTTGAATGAACTGTGGGAGTGCAAAATCTGCACGCTCGTAGTTCATTCACACTGCCTACAACTCTGAAAATAACAGCCGGTACAAAGGTATGGGAACAGAGCTGTAGGCATTGTGTTTATAAGCTGGAAATTCCACCTGCAAACTGCTTATTGCAAGTGAAATACTTTGCATGCTCCTGTTTTTAGATGGTTAAAAAAAAAAAAAAAAAAAAAAAAGTGCATTTTTTAATGTAGCGATATCCCCCAAAAAGGGTCGCCGATTTGTGTCCCAGGTACTTTTCCCACTAGTGAAGTGGCAGCCAGGCAAACAGCAACATTCACTTCTCTGGCTTAGTAAACAGGCCAGGGTTTTTTTTTTTTTTTTTTTTTTTTTTAGTTTACTGCAGGTTAACTTGGATGGGGTTTAGGGAAGCCATGGGATACTCCAGAACACAGAGTTACAGGTTTTTCCTTCCCCAGCTTTTGACCACACACAGACAAGACACGTTCCTTAAAGCGGTCACATACAGTATAGCTGTGCTTTGAATGAAGACTACCATAGGTGAAGGAAGCTGAATGGGGGGGGGGGGGGGGGGGCGGACTGTCAGTGTAGCTGAAGTGCTCCAGGGTCTCAGCTCACCGTCTACATTGATCATAGTACAGGCAACCACACTAAGTCTACGTTTCCACTAGTGCGATTAATCAATGACACCCGCTCCTATTTATGTGACATTGAAAATCAGCGACCTTGAAAAGTACCTGCACTGCTTTGATGCAATTTTTGATGAGACTTTGATCCAGAGAGTGTCAAGTTAGATCAAAGTCGCACTCTAAAATCGCAATAGTGGAAACCGACTAAAGATTTGTTACCATTAGTGTGAATTGTCATGTGACTTTGGCCACACAGTCTCATAAGAAGTCACAGCACATTGATTTCAATGGCACCCGTTCCCATCTATGCGACTTTGAAAATCAGTGGCTTTAAAAAAAAGGTACCTGCACTACTTTGATGCAACTTCAATCCAGAGAGTATAAAGAGGGATCAAATTTGCACTCTAAGTCGCAATAGTGGAAACGTAGGCTAAGGCCCCTTTCACACTTGTGCGACTTGTCCTGCAAGTTGGGACTGTAAAGTTGCATGACAAGTCACACTCCATGATTTCCAATGAGTACCGTTCATATATGTGTGACTTCAAGCTGCAATGACTTCAAAGTGGTCCCTGCACTACTTTGGTCTGACTGATGCGTTTTGAGGTCCAAAGACATAGGCATTGCTTCAAGTCCAGTACAAAATTGCAGTAAAATCATGCGACTTAGGCCACACAAGTGTGAAAAGGGCCTTAAGCGCCGTTTCCACTAGTGCAACTAATGACACCCGTTCCCATCTACACAACTATGAAAAAAGTACCTGCACTACTTTGATGCAACTTTGAATACGGCTGATCCAGAGTGTAAAGTTAAATCAAAGCTGCACTCCAAAGTCACACTCTAGCCTAGTGGCTTTGTTTCCACTAGTGCGACTCTTAATTTGTGCGATTTAAAGTGTGACTTTTAGTGCAGCTTTGATCTAACTTTACACTCTCTGGATCAAAGTTGCATCAAGGTAGTGCAGGCACATTTTCAAAGTCGCTGATTTTCAAAGTGGCATAGATGGGAACAAGTGCAGTTGAAATCAATGGGCTGTGACTTGTCATGCGACTTAATGTGTCGCACTAGTGGAAAAAGGGCCTAAAACTCATTACTCACATGTAATGCGCAACATAAATGGATCTCTTTCTAAACTTTCACTAATGTTCCTTTGTACCTTATCTTATTTCTTGCATATATTGTGCCGGTCACATGACCCGACCATCCCCCCCTATAGAGAGGCTGTTAGGCTATACAAGGCAGTGAAGACAGGAGGGGTCATTGTGAAGGATAGGAGGGATTGGGGTGGGGCTGGGCAGGTCTAGGCAGGCCTGTCTATGAAAGCTTGACTATATTTTCAGGAAGATACAGCTTAGCAAGTTTCAGATAACAGGAAACAGTTGTCAGTGAACGGGAAGAAGCTGTTTGCCCAGCTTAGATAAGACTTTCTAAGTTTCACAAGCAACTAGGCAGAAAATGGATAATATCAAAGATAAAGTTATTTAACATACTATTCAATAGGAAAAGGTACATTTTTGACTGTAGTTTCATTTAGGTAGCAGGGCATAAAGCAGACAGAAATAGAACATAATAAGTAATGTTCCAAACAGGCAAGCCTAAGGCCCCACACAGCTCCATTCTGTCGGCGAAGCCATTCTGCTCAGCGGGGGATCGATCCACCAATCCCTGCTGAGCAGGCGGATGACAGCTCCATCTCCGCTCTGTGTGCAGAGACGGAGCTGTCAGATCCCTGCTGTCCGATCCCCGCTGTCCCCTATGGGGGAATCGGATGAGAACGGACCGCCTGTGCGTTCTCATCCGATCCGCTGGACGGATGGAAAATAGGGTTTCCATCCGTCTGGATTTGACAGACAGGATCGGATGGCAGAGGGTGTCAGCGGAGATGTCTCCACTGACATCCGCTGCCCCATAGGGATGCATGGGGGCATCTGATCAGGTCCGCCTGAAAAACTAACCGGCGGATCTGATCTGAAGTTTGCACACCATGGATTAACAGCAGCAACAGTCACTAGGATCCTTCACTCAGGTCTGTGATCAGTGTCTCTGGGACTTTGACAGTTCCTAGAGAAGCTCTTCTTAGCTCCCAAAGCATCAGCCCTTCTGGCTGTAAACCTTTCCTCCTGGGGAAGAGTCCAGCTCTGAGGGGTTCAAACTGTTTGCACTCTCCCAGCCACCATCTGGGCACATTACCCCAGGGATTGGCTAGAGCTGCATAAATGTTCATACTCTTACTTGACTCTCCCTTTCACTGCAGTCTGGAAACCTCCAGAAGACAGGGGAAAGCAATCAAACCTGCAACCTGTAGAGCAGACAAAAGCAAAAAGCACATGCTGTTCTGCCAATTACAGTGGAGCCACAAAACTACATTTGCCTAACCTAATTAGCAGCCTATCTGGGAGGGTGCTACATCAATTAAAGGTAAGCTAAGCTTTTAATAACTGGACATTCCTATTCAAAATCATCAAAGAGCAGCTATTAACTTGAAATTACATGATTTGCCCAATTCCCTGATTTGCAGATAAAACTGCTCAGTGCCAACTTGCTAGTAATATTAGGATTTGCCACATCACTAGCTTAAACGTCAAATTTAAAGTAGTATTAAACCCCAAGTACAATATACTTAACTTTAAAATGTCACCTAAATGCTCCCTCTAGCTTCCTTTCCCTACTTTACGCTTCCTTTTCTTCCTTCATACTGACTTAGATTTGCTGATGCATATTCTATACACCCACAAGCTGAAGGTCCCATCTAGGGGCAGTATGGAGGGATCAGGCACTGGATCATTGTTGCTTACTGTTTGACCTGTCTAATTGTATTGATTTGATCATTTGCTTATTGGGGGGGGGGGGGGGGGTTGAGTGCATCACCATAGTTTTTGGTTATTGATCTAATGCTACATTTATCTCAACTCTAAAAACGTAAATTTAACCAAAAAAAAAAAAAAAAACTTCACTCAAACAGTAGATAATGGGATTTTCTTTTAATGTGTCCCAAGTTCTTAAAGCTAAACTCCGGGCAAATTTTTTCCCATGCAGGGAGGCTGTGCCTGCACTGCTCAGGTTAACTGCCCTTTAGTCTAGGGGGAAATGAAGAACAGAGATATACTTCCCTAAATCCTCCCACCATAAGGCCAGTCTTTGCAGCTTCTGCACCCCCCTCCCCACAAACTAGTGGATTGGACTCTTCCTGACGTCATCACGCCCATAGACCTGTGCTGGACACGAAGATGCCAGGAACTGTCCACCGCTGTATCAAGGTGAAACACCATTTACCACTTGAGTGGAAGATGGAGTAAATGTACAGCTTCCTGTCTCCCCTTGACAAAAGGAGTTGGTAACCCATACAGTGTGGTCACAGCCCCAAAGCATGGGAAAAAAAAAAAAATTGCCCAGAGTTGAGCTTTAATTTGCGCTCCTCATTTTGCCCTTCCTGTTCCTGTGTCTTTTCAGAGCTTCACCAAACTTCCAGCTGGGAAGTACACCCTGAGCACATCAGAAGTCTAAATTTTCAAGACTACATGTCCCATGACTCCTTGCGCATACATGGGACAAACCTAGTATGCACTACAGGCCACTAATGCTCTTTTGTGGTGTTTGGTTGAGGCATGTGAAGGATGAGCTGCTGTCCGTACTGCACTTTAGCCCACGTTAACATTGGTCCGATTTGACATGTCAAATCGCATGTCAGATCGGAAGCCAATTGCTGGCAATGGCACCGTCCTAATCAGCACAGCGCTGCACCGATTCCAAAAATAGTTTCTGCGCTACTTTTCGATAGATATCTGTGCAGGAACCCACACAGCTGTCTGAAATCGCCCCTGAAGTCGGACTGAAAATGCCAGGTTGAAATCGTGTCGAGTTCAGCTGAACTTCAAACCCATCCAGGGGTGTACCAAGGGGTTGGCCAGATTGGCGCCTGCCAGGGGCGCAAAAAAATTGTAAGTGTTAGCAGTGATTGTTGAGCCCTCCCCCACAGCCTGTGCCCCCGGCGCCCCCAGGCAGCATGCGGCTCCAATCCTGGAGCCCCGTGTCCACTCCAGGCAGCTTCAGTGCAGGCTCTCCGGAAGCTCTGTCTCCGCCCACACGAGGCCGGTCAGCGGTTACATGATCGTGACATCAATCAGCTCCAGCGGTGGAAGGCTGGGGATTACACTGAGGCTGTCAGGAGCCCATACCGCTGACAGGCACCTTCAACCTCCTTTCCACTCCCAGGACAAGTTGACTAGGGGGACATTTCTCTCTCCCCCTGTCACCCCCCCTCCCTGTCATCCCCCCACTCTCCCTCTCTCCCTGTCACCCCCTCTCTCTCTGTCACTCCCCCCATCTCTCTCTCTGTCGTCCCCTCTTTGTCACCCCCCTCTCTCTCTGTGTCACCCCCCCCCCTCTCTGTCAAACCCTCTCTTGGAGGGGGGGCGCCGGTACAGATCCTCACCAAGGGAGCTGGAGATCCTAGGTACGCCTCTGCCCATCTCAGTGTGAACCTAGGCTTAATGCGGCTTTTGGCCAGTGCATGCACAGTACGGACAGCAGTCTGTATTACACATGCATCAGCCAAAGACAGCACCAGACAACAGTACAGGCAGCAGCTCATTTTGTACATGCCGCCGCCAAACATATAGGAAAAGAGTGCTAGTAACCTGTACTGAGCATGCATTCAATATACATTGCTGCATTGCACAAGCAGCATGCGTTTATGCAGCAAACGCCTCAGGGTATCTCCTGGGAGAGCTCAGAAATTAAAGTAATCAGTAAATATATGATTACCTATAGCGCTTGCTTTAAAATTAAAATTGATAATATAAAATGCATATAAATCCCGTGGTATGATGCAAATGATAAATAGTTTAAAATAGTGCTGAAGTAAGATTGCAATAAATGAAATATTGTGATAAAAAAAAAAAATTATATATCAAATATAAAAACAAATGGTGCAAAATTATATCATTCACAAAAAATTATCCTTAGAGTTCATGTGCAATTGAGCTTTAAGTGCAAATAAGGGTTGGAGATACAATTGTGGCTTAGCAAAAAAAAGTCCAAAGAAATAAAGTGATTAGTGCTCCGTGATAGGTTAATTCACTCTTTCCCTGGTGTCCCTTCTAGTGTTTCACTGTGACAAAGATAGATGAAATTCACTCACCAGATCGCGGGGGTCCTATATGTCTTATGACACTAGGACCATACGTGCTTTAGTGACCCCCTCTGGGTCGGGGTAGGTTCCCTCCAGGCAGGTATCTTTCCTTGTAGTAACACTGCTCCTGCTGATCACCTCCAATAAGGGACGTATAGAAAAGGAAAAAATATCTAGATAGTGCAGGATCGTTTTTAAATATCGTTTTTAAATAAAAGGTATTTATTGCACACACAATCCAAAATTACAGTCCCAACAAAATAAGGAGGCAAGAACAGGGAAAGTCCAATAAAACAGTCGAAATCAGTAAAAACGCCGTCACACATGTGAGCTACGAGGTGGAGAGCGGCACTTCTGGCTTGCGTTCACATGAGCTCGGTGGAACGCAAGCCGGAAGTGCCGCTCTCCACCTTGTAGCTCACATGTGTGACAGCGTTTTTACTGTTTTATTGGACTTTCCCTGTTCTTATTTGCCGCCTCATTTTATTGGGACTGTAATTTTGGATTGTCTGGATTGTGTGCAATAAATACCTTTATTTAAAAACGATCCTGCACTATCTAGATATTTTTTACTTTTCTATACGTCCCTTATTGGAGGTGATCAGCAGGAGCAGTGTTACTACAAGGAGATACCTGCCTGGAGGGAACCTACCTCGACCCAGTGGGTCCTAGTGTCATAAGACATATAGGACCCCCGCGATCTGGTGAGTGTGAATTTCATCTATCTTTGTCACGGCGAAACACTAGAAGGGACACCAGGGAAAGAGTGAATTAACCTATCACGGAGCACCAAGCACTAATCACTTTATTTCTTTGGACTTTTTTTTGCTAAGAAGCCACAATTGTATCTCCAACCCTTATTTGCACTTAAAGCTCAATTGCACATGAACTCTAAGGATAATTTTTTGTGAATAATATTTTGCACCATTTGTTTTTATATTTGATATACAAATTTTTTTAATCACAATATTTCATATTTATTGCAATCTTACTTCAGCACTATTTTAAACTATTTATCATTTGCATCATACCACGGGATTTATATGTATTTTATATTGTTATTAATTTAATTTTAAAGCAAGCGCTATAGGTAATCATATGTTTACTGATTACTTTAATTTCTGAGCACTCGCACTTTACTATAGCAGCTGCGAATCACATTATTGATTAGGTCTTCACAAATCCATAGAATTTTTAGGTCTCTCCACGTGGCGCGGGAAATATACTTCGTATATTTTACCTTCCATTTATCTCCTGGGAGATCCTGAAAGGTAAAGGAGCCACCCCAGGGACGAAATCTCTACACAGAGAAGATCCAGTGTCCAGCTGGTGATCACTGCAGCACCCACAAAAGATGTGCCTATACCCAGGAAGGTGTACGATGGAAGCTCAGTGTGTAGAGAGGAATTCTAAGAAAAGTAAAGCAGGAAGCAATATGAACTATTCTCTCTCTACACACTGAACTTTCAAAAGAGGAAGACAGGAAGCAATATTAGCCCAAGGGATGCTACTACGATAGATAGATATTTTATGAGAGCTCAAGAACACTTTAAATAAGCTTAACAATTCATCACAAGCTCTAAACCCTATGACTAGGTTCACACCAATTTGATTGCAGAAATTGCATGCGATGTCTGTGCGGTGCGAATTCAGACATACAGTTTGTATGGGTGAAACTGCATCGCATTCGCATCAACACGGCACAGGGCCCTTTTTTGTCCGCACTGGAATGGGATTGCATGGGTTTTTAGACCCATGCGATCCGATTTCACAGTTCGCACCAGGTTCTGCCGATTTGGGGATGTCAATAACTTTATATTGACACCTGCAGCGTAAATGCCTGGAATTCTGATGTGGTGCGGGAACCCACATCGAAATCGCTGTGGTTCCCACATCGCTCAAGTGTGAACCTACCTCGTCAATCCTTCAAATGAGCAACAAGCGATAGTCTCACCTGTTCGAAAAAACAAAAATTGTGGAAAAACAAAAATCAACTGGATAGTCTCACCTGGCCAGTAATTCCTGTGATTAGTGCCACCTTCCTGGGCTTGCCACCATTGGCTGGGGATCCGTTTCCTTGATTGCATGCCATGCTTCAAGATGATCTGCGTGGAGAAGAGACCGGCTGTGTACTTTCAGCAATGTCACACAAGATGCACTGAGGGAAAAGGAAGAGACAGGTAAGACAGGTTGAACAGGTGTCTTAGGAGTTAAATTGAAAAGGCGGGGAGGGGGGCTGGATAACGTGGCTAATGGTGCAGAACGCCCTACTATGCCAAAGAGCAGGAAACAATTACTGCGTTAAGACACAAAGGAGGGGAAAACGTCAGTAAATGGTGCTGTGACACATGCCAAGGGGTGTGCTCCTGTAAGGAATGGCTAATGACGAGGAAGCTCAGGTGTAATCACATACCGGTAGGATCACAGGCATAAAACACAGCTTTGTGAAATATAAAAACACACAACATATATAATGTAGGTACTGGTAGTGAAGGATTAAATATATGGAGCTGCAGAGGAATAGTACTGAAACAGGATTGGAGTGAAGAAGTGTAAATCTGTAGGAACACACAGGATATAAAGCAGCTACCTCGAGAATTCAGTGTTCTCACAGAGAGATATACAGAGGGCAGTGTAGCAGGTGTACTAGCAATGACAATATCCTTGGCTGGTGCTGCTTGCAATCATTAAAGGCACATTCTAGAAAGCAGGAAGTAATAATTACTGAATTGAGAAGGGACGTCCTAGAAGCTGGGTGTTCCCTTATTACAGCAGAGCTGACGAAATAAACAGGAAGACACAGACAGGCCAAATGAAAAGGTAAATGATTGCTGATCATCAATTTTATACTCCTCCACTGGCCGGCTATTCGCTTCCTGTTTCGTCCATGAGATTGAATGCAGCGGCTCCACCGACAACCAACCAAAAGCTGCCCTCCGTTCGCGAGCCCCGCCCAGCGCTCTACCCTCCTCCCTGCACAGTCACACTAACCCCGCTCTTGTTCCGGGGTTCCACGAAAGTGCAGTATCCAAGAGCAGCGTGCGCGCTCCCAGCACGCGGCCGCGGCGCTTTTCAGGCACTGCGCATGTGCACTCCATAGTGCACGCTGAACATTGCTTGATTCTACATGTTGTTACAGTTTGCTCTTCTTCATACAATGTAGCTCACAAGACATCTCTGACTGAAGACAAATAATACAGATACTACAACCACTTCAATGCAGGGCACCTTCACCCCCTTGCTGCCCAGTAGGGTTGGCACCTCATCCCTTTATCCACTTCTATATCTTTTCATGTGACAACACTGAAGAAATGACACTTTTCTACAATGTAAAGTAGTGAGTGTACAGCTTTTATAAGGGTCCATTCAGACTAGCGCGACTTGTCAGACGACTTGGTCGCCTGACAAGTCGCGGTCGCTCGCTCGCCATTGATTAGCACAGGACCCATTCTAATAGGAGCGACACAAGTCGCTCCGACTTAGAAAAATGGTCCTGTACTACTTTGGGGCAACCTGGGGGCGACTTGCATTGACTTGCATTGCTGTGCACCGCGACTTCACAGGTCGCCCCACCAAGTCGTGTCGCGCCAGTCTGAATGGGCTGTAACAGTGTAAATTTGCTGTCCCCTCAAAATAACTCAACAAACAGCCATTAACCAGTTGCCGACTGCGCACAGTATATTTACTGCGGCAGTCAGCCCCAGCCAGGCAGAGTGACGTAGATCTACGTCGCTCGCCTGTCAACGGGTTTTGAGCTAATAGCGCCCGCCTCGGCTCGTTCACGGAGGAGTGCGGGCGTGTGACCGGCGGACCCAATGTCCGCCGATCACACTACGATCGCCGGTACAGCGGGAGAAAGGCGGAGCGGCTTGTGTAAACAAGCCGCCTGTCATTCTCTCCTGTGTAAAAATGGAGATCAGACGGTTCTACTATGTAGAACCATTGATCTCTGTTTTTACACTAGCAGCCATGTCCCACTACAGTTAGAATCACGCCCCTAGGGACAAACTTAACCCCTCCCTGTCCAATACAGTTAACCCTTTCCCTGCCAGTGTCATTTTTAAAGTAACAGTGCATATGTATAGCACTGATTACTGCAGTTATGTCACTGGTACCCCCAAAAGTGTCAAAAATGTCAGTCAAGGGTCCGATCTGTCCGCCGCAATGTCGCAGTACCGCAAAAAAAATCACAGATCGCCGCCATTACTTTGTTAAAAAAACAAACACCAAAAATGACAAAAATCTTTCCCTTTGTTAGTAAACATGATAACTTTTGCGCAAACCAATCAAAATACGCTTTTTGCGATTTTTTTTACCAAACATATGTAGCATAAAACAAATTGGCCGAAAATGTTAAAAAATTTTGATTTTTACATTTTTTTGGGGGGGAATTTCATATAAAAAAAAGTGAAAAATATTGTTATTTTTGCAAAATTTACGCTCTTTTTTTGTTTATAGCGCATGATCAAAAAATCGCACAGGTGATCAAATACCACCAAAAGAAAGCTCTGTTTGTGGGAAAAAAAGGACGTGAAATTCGTTTAGGTACAGCGTCGCACGACCGCGCAATTGTCCGTTAATATCACGCAGTAAAAAATCGCAAAAAAAAACCCTGGTCAGGAAGGGGGTAAAATCTTCCGGGGCTTAAGTGGTTAATGTCTAAACCGCTGGCAACAAAAGTGAGTACACCCCTAAGTGAAAATGTCCAAATTGGGCCAAATTAGCCATTTTCCCTCCCCGGTGTCATTAGCCTAGGCTAATTACCAGAAAAGAAAGAAGAAGTGGACTGTATAAGTTATTTACTGGCAGAGAAAAAAATGTTTTACTATCCAAAGTTAAAACAACAAGGGCAGAAGATTTAATAGATGGAAAGATGAAAAAAATGACTGAAGAGCCGCTTTAAATATTGAATGTGCGCTCTTTATATTTTTAACTTTTTTTTTAATCTTGTGATGCTGCCAGAAAAGGTACTTTCTGTGAAAGGGTGACAATGCTGCTCCTGCAGTGTCTCAATGGATTTGGAGTAGCTTTGTCCCTTGGGAGAAGTAGGAAGGTAAAGGGGTGAAAAAAGTTGACATTTGGCATCCCAAAATTTTTAAAGCTGATGGTTATTTAAAGCTGAACGTGGTACTAAAAGCTAAGCCCCTGTTCACACTGGTGCGGTGCCAATTGATGCAATTTCACACTGCAATTTGTGTTTTGACAAGTGCGAATTTAAAGTGATTGTAAAGTCTTCTACTGTAAGAATGGTGTTATGTGGATGGTGGACTGTATTGGATTTCCGCCAGACATATCATTTGGTGTTGAGGCCAAATAATTCAATTTTGGTCTCATCTGACCACTTTAAATGCACCTTGAAGATTCTGAGGCCACTTGGAAAAAGACGTTATGGTCAGATAAGACTAAAATTGAATTATTTAGCCCCAACACCAAACGATATGTCTGGTAGAAAGTCTAGATGTGCAAAGTTAAGCCCCGTACACACGATCAGATTATGGAACGATCTGTCGTCCGTTTTTTGTGGCATGCTAGTCTGATGTGGAAAGTGAAGAGGTTATTTTCATACAAATTTTCCCGTACGACAGAATTCTACTTCAAAAGTGATGTCATGTGCTGGATTGCTTTGTATGTGTTCTTTCGTCTCTGAGCATGCCTAGTTTTGCTCTTAAGATTTTTTTCTGTCGAAATCTGTACTAATGAGACGGAAATCGGACGTTGTTTTGACGGACGACAAAAATTATATAGCCTGCACATCAGGATTTTGTCAGCCGAAAAGTCGGAGTTGGCTGTCGAAAGCACCATACTAACAACCCGAAAATCGGCAGATCGGTCGTTGGACGAATTTTCCTTTCAGATTTTCTTATCGTGTGTACGGGCCTTTAGTAGAGGCATATCCCAACAGACTAAAGGCTGTAATTAAAGCAAAAGGTGGTTCAACAAAACACTGACATATACATTTATATTAGTGATCGACCGATATCGTTTTTTTAAAGCTGATACCGATACGATATTTTGGTCATCGGATATCGGTATCGGCCGATAGTTTCGGACATGTAAAAAAAAAATTGTTTTATTTTATTTTTTTTTACAAAGGTACTCCTTGTGGAGGGATCTGGGGGTCTAAAAGACCCCAAACCCCTCCTCTGCACTGAAAAGCATTCAAAACGGCAAGTTTGGCTGTTTCGAATGCTGTCAGTTTTTTTAATTTGGCGCAGAGTAAATGGAAGTGATGCCGAATGCGGCTTTGATTGGGTCTTCTCTTCGGCGGTGGTGGAGGTACAATGCCCGGGTCTCCCGGTGGGACGGGAGACCCGGGCGAGCCACGGAAGCGGTGGGAGGGGGGGATGTCCCTTCCTGCTCCTTGTAATGACAGCTGAGCGGCTTCTCAGCCGCATCGGTTGTCATTACAAGTCAGCCAACCGTCGGCTATGGACGCCGGTACCAGGGTGATGCCTTTCGCTGTAGGTGCATGCCCTTTCCCGAAATATCGGCAATATCGGTAACCCCAGAGACCGATTCCGATATATCGGGGGAAAGTGCATATCGGCCCCCGATATATTTCGGTGTTGCCGATAATCGGTCGATCCCTAATTTATATATACGCTCATCGGCCACTTTATTGGGTACACCTTTTGCCTTCAGAACTGCCTTATTTCTTTGTGGCATAGATTCAAGAAGGTGTTATAAACATTCCTCAGAGATTTTGGTCCATATTGACATGATAGCATCAAGCAGTAGCTGCAGATTTGTCGGCTGCACATCCATGATGCGAATCTCCCATCCCACCACATCACAAAGGTGCTCTATTGCAATGAGATCTGATGACTATGGAGGCCATTGGAATACAGAAAACTCATTGACATGTTCAAGAAATCTGTTTGAGGTGATTTGAGCTTTGTGACATGGTGCATTATCCTGCTGGAAGGAGCGATCAGAAGATGGGTACACTGTAGTCATAAAGGGATGGACATGGTCAGCAACAGAGTTGTATAAAGTACTCGAAACCCATACTTGAGTAAAAGTACAAGTGCTCGATCAAAAAGTGACTTGAGTAGAAGTGGAAGTGCTCGATCAAAAAGTGACTTGAGTAGAAGTACTAAAGTATTCAACATTTTTTGTACTTAAGTATTGCAAGTAGTTTTTTTAAAAATTTTGCTACTCAAGTACTGAAAGTAAAAGTACCAGTAGTTTTGAAAAAAAAAAATTGCTACTCAAGTACTGAAAGTAAAAGTACAAGTACTGTGTTATGTAGTTATTAAAGAAAGAAGTCAAAAGTTTGAACATTATATTGTTTTTTATTATTTCAAATGCAGCTTTTATTTATACATACAGTAGCTTTTATTTTCGTATGCGCTGATAATACACATGTTTTGAGCTTCATGAAACCTGCCATCTACTGTTCTGGCAGTGGTAATTTTTATAATAGTAATGAGTAACTATGCAGCACAAAAAAAAAATATTGGAGTAGAAGTATTGAAATCATTGAAAAAATGTAGTGAAGTAAAAGTGGAAGTAGGAAAAAAAAATTCTACTCCAGGAAAGTGCAGATACCGCCTTTCGGTACTTAAGTACAGTAGTGAAGTAGTTCTACTTAGTTACTATACATCTCTGGTCAGCAATAATACTCAGGTAGGCCGTGGCGTTTAAACAAACCTCAATTGATACTAAGGGGCCAAAAGTGTTCCAAGAAAATATCCCCCACACCATTACACCATCACCACCAGCCTGAACTGTTGATACAAGGCAGGATGGATCCATGCTTTCGTGTTGTTTACGTCAAATTCTGATTCTACTATCTGAATGACGCAGCTGAAATCGAGACTCCTCAGACCAGGCAACGTTTTTCCAATTTTGGTAAGACTGTGTGAATTGTAGCCTCGGTTTCCTGTTCTTACCTGACAGGAGTGTCACCCAGTGTGCTGCTGTAGCCCATCTGCTTCTAGGTTCGATGGGTTGTGCTTCTAGGTTCGATGTGTTGTGCGTTCAGAGAAGGTATTCTGCATACCTTGGATGTAATGAGCTTTTAGTTGAGTTAAGCCCCGTACACACGTACCGATCGTCGGCCGAACGATCGGCCGTCTTTTGTCCAGGGCTGTCATGTCTGTTGAAAACTGCAAAAGACTGCACACGAATTTTGTCGGCAAACAACAGCCGACTGCAGAAGTGATGTCATGTGATGGTTAACTTTCCTTGTCTTTTTTTCTTTTCTGAGCATGCCAGTCTTGCTAATCTGCTGTCTGTCGGCCGAATTCTGTACAGACTGGCGAACAATCGGCCGTTCTGGTGTTGGCCAACAAAAATTTTAATGCCTGCACGACAGATTCTGTTTGGCCGAAAATGCGCTGTCGGCTGTCGGAAGCATCATACTAACAAGCCTACAATCGGCCGATTGGTCGTCGGCCGAATATTTACGGCCGGCAATCGGTACGTGTGTACGGGGCTTTACTGTTGCCTTTCTATCATCTCCAATCAGTCTGCCCATTCTCCTCTGACCTGAAAAGGCATTTTCGTCCACAGAACTGCCGCTCACTGGATTTTTACCTGTAAACCCCAGAGATGGTTGTGTGTGAAAATCCCAGTAGATCAGCAGTTTTTGAAATACTCAGACCAGTATGGCACCAACCAGTCTGGCACCAACAACCATGCCACGTTCAAATTTGCCTAAATTCCTGTTTCTTCCCTATTCTGATGCTCGGTTTGAACTTCAGCAAGTCCTCTTCACCACGTCTAGATGCCTAAATGCATTGAGTTGCTGTCAGTTGATTGGCTGATTAGCAATTTGTGTTACCAAGCAAGTGGCTGGTGAGTGTATACAACATCCCTGCACTTGTGATATACCTACCTGCAAGTTTGGGGAAGCAGCAATTTGTAGCCTGTAGCCTGCAGCGGTGTATAGTCAGAATGGTATGTGTTTGTACACACATACCAAGCTAACTATGTTGAGTTTAATAGGATGTCAACAGTGCATTAATTACAAAAAAACAAACAAACAATATAGGCATGACATGGATAAGTTCCTACAAAAAAGAACAGGTTAATACAGACAAACACCAGAGTCACAAATGAGTTAATCACCAGTCATGGGGAGTTGCTACTCATTAAAGAGGATGTAAACCCTCTCCTATAACTTGTACCTACAGTATAGGTAAGCCTTTAATAAGGTTTACCTATAGGTACTTTAAATATCTCCTAAACTTGCACCGTTTAGGAGATATTTACTTTATATGCAGCCAATGATGTCATCGGCGCATGCGCTCTGAAGGAACGGACACACGTGCCGTTCCTTCAGAGCCCTGTGCAGTGAACGGCGGGAGTGATGTCATCGCGCCTCCGGTCAATCAGATGGCCAAAGGATGCGAACCAGGAAGCAGGGTGGCCGAACACGTCAGCTGTCCTTTCCCTGAGCGGACGGCACTGCGAGGGCTTCTTTCTAAGGTAAGTATTTCATAATGAGCTAGTATGCGATGCCTACTAGCTCATTATGCCTTTATCTTACATGGTTTGTTTGTTTTTTTCTTTTTTTTTGGTGGGTTTACTTCCTCTTTAAGGGTTAACCATTGGCAGTCACCAGGGAGCAGTATGTGATTGAGTGCTGGTTCACATATATACGATGCAGGAACTCTGCGAATCCACTGCGGGTTCCCGCATCACATTCAAATCGCAGGCAGTTCACACTGCCATATGCGAATCGCTGGGGGTGTCAATACAAAGTTAACGACACCCCCAGATCAGTTTGCATATCGCAGTGCGAACTGTCAGTTCGGACATGAATCAGATCGCATAGGTGTGAACCACCATATGATCCGATTCCGCTGCAAACCCAAAAAAGGGTCCTGTGCGTGTTGTGTCCGAATCCGATGCAAATTCAGCAATACAATCTGTATGACTGATTTGGCATCGCAGAGACATCGCATGTGATTTGCACTGCAGTGCGCTCCGAATCACATGTGATGTCTGTCATCGATATAGTGTGAACCGGGACGAATAGCGTTCTTCCTGTGCAGCCAATAAGGAGCTACTGATCATGAAGGACTTGTTCTTATCCAGTGATCATGTAGCTGCTAGTTATAAAAGAGTTAATTATATCCAGCCACTCTAGAGCTGTCAGTTGATAAATGGTTAACCATCCACATACACAAAGAAAATTGTCACTTAGGTGACATGGAGAGAGCGTCATCTTTACTTTGTATTAAAAAATGGTCTTTTATAATACTGTGATTTCATAATGGCTTTCTGTAATACTTTGTTTAATTAGTGTTGTGGGCGTGTATGAAGCACTGCGCATGCACAGTGTGTGAAGATGACAGCTGTCAGGAAGGGGGAGTGAGACTATCCTTTACACATCTGCATACTGCTGACACTTCAACGTGTCCTTAAAGCTGTCATTCTCATTATTAGGCATAACTGCTTGGGAGTCGAAGGCGTGATAATGCCCCTCCCTCAAGAAAGGATTAAGAGACACGTGTACCTTTCTGACATATCACACTGGCCAACAATGATAATGCCTGGCTGTGGGTCTGGAATTGTATTTCACTGCTGCAGAAAGATGAGATAATAAAAAAAGTATAATACGAAATATAATAATATAATAAAGAGGAAACAATAACAAAGTGAAAATGACTGCTGCTGTAATATGGTGCATTTACTGTACCTATCAGTCTGTTTCATTACATGTTAACAAATTTATGCTTAACCGCTTGACCTCCCCCTTAATGACCAGGCCATTTTTTGCGATACGGCACTGCCTTTCTTTAACCACTTGCCAGTTATACAGCGGCAGGTCCACGGGAATCGCCGTACCTGTACAGTGGTTCGCGGAAGTGCTCCTATGGGCACGCACCCACACTTGAACCCACTCTACAGCGGAGAAACCAATCGCAGCAATCGCGGCCGCTGGGCACCTGCGATCGCTCACCCTTAACCACTTGCCGACTGCTGCACGACTATTTACGTCGGCAGTAAGCCCCTCACAGGCAGAGCGATGTAGTACTACGTCGCTAGCATGTGAGGGTCTAGGGAGCGAGCGCGCGCCCCCGGAGGTGCCTTCCCGCGTGGTGACGGACCCCCCCCCCCCCCCCGCGCGTGTGACCGGCGGACCCGATGTCCACCGGTCACTCGGCGATCGTCGCTGCAGAGGGAGAAAGGCAGGCGGCTGATGTAAACAAGCCACCTGTCATTCTCTCCTGTGTAGGAATAGTGATCACGCGGTTCTACTATGTAGGACCGTTGATCACTGTTCCTACACCTCAAGCCACAGCCAATCACAGTTAGAAGCACGCCCCTAGGGACACACATAGCCCCTCCCTCTCAAAAAAAGGTTAACCCCTTCACTGCCAGTGTATTTTTACAGTAACAGTGCATATGTATAGCACTGATTACTGTAGAAATGTCACTGGTAACCCCAAAAGTGTCAAAAATGTCAGTCAAGGGTCCGATCTGTCCGCCGCAATGTCGCAGTCCCGCAAAAAAAATCGCAGATCGCCGCCATTATGCGTTAAAAAAAAAACAACAAAAATGACAAAAATCTTTCCCTTTGTTAGCAAATGCGATAACCTTTGCGCAAACCAATCAAAATACGCTTTTTGCCATTTTTTTTTACCAAACATATGTAGCATAAAACAAATTGGCCGAAAATGTTAAAAAATTTAGATTTTTACATTTTTTTGGGGAATTTCATATAAAAAAATGTGAAAAATATTGTTATTTTTGCAAAATTGACGCTCTTTTTTTGTTTATAGCACATGATCAAAAAATCGCACAGGTGATCAAATACCACCAAAAGAAATCTCTGTTTGTGGTAAAAAAAGGACATCAATTTCATTTGGGTACAGCGTCGCATGACCGCGCAATTGTCCGTTAAAGTAACGCAGTGCCGAATCGCAAAATAGGCCCTGGTCAGGAAGGGGGTAAAATCTTCCGGGGCTTAAGTGGTTAAAGAGAGAACAGCGGTCTGCTGTTGTAAACACAGCAGACCGTTGTTCTCTGTGCTATCAATACAGAGCTCCCGTGTTCCTACTCTTTAGAAACACAGGTCTCTATGTTGATATTACAAGCCCCCCCCCACAGTTAGAAAACACCCCCTAGGCTCACACTTAACCCTTTGATCGCCCCTGAGTTAAACCCTTCCCTGCAAGTGTCATTAGTACAGTAACAGTGCATATTTTTAGCACTAATTACTGTAGTAATGTCACTGGTCCCCCCAAAAGTGTCAAAAATGTCAGTTAGGGGTGCGATCTGTCTGCCGCAATGTCGCAGTCCCGCTAAAAATCGCTGATTGCCGCCATTACTAGTAAAAAAAAGAAAATAAATTAAAAATAACATAAATCTTTCCCCTAGTTTGTAGACGCGATAACTTTTGCGGAAACCAATTAAAATACGCTTATTGGGATTTGTTTTACCAAAAATATGTAGCAGAATACAAATTGACCTAAAATTATGCAAAAAAAAGTATTCAAAATGTTATATAGCAGAAAGTGAAAAATATTGTTTTTTTTTTCTTTTTTTTCGGAATTGTCGCTCTTTTTTTGTTTATAGTGCAAAAAATAAAAATTGCACAGGTGATCAAATACCACCAAAAGAAAGTTCTACTTGTGGGAAAAAAGTACATCAATTTTATTTGGGTACAGCGTCGCATGAGTGTGCAATTGTCCATTAAAATAACGCAGTGCCGGATCGCAAAAAACGGCCTGGTCATTAAGGGGGAAATCTTCCGGTCCAGAAGTGGTTAACTGACAATTGCACGGTCATGCAACGCTGTGCCCAAATAAAATTTATGTCTGTTCCCCCCATAGAGATTTCTTTTGGTGGTATTTGATCACCTGTGCTGTTTTTATTTTTTGCGCTATAAATAAAAAAATGCCGACAATTTTGAACAATATTTTTTACTTTCTGCTATAAAACATATCCAATAAAAAAAAAAAAAAAACGTAAACAAAATCAAATTTATTTATCAGTTTTTTCCAATATGTAATCTGCTACATATTTTTGGTAAAGAAAAAAAAAAATCCCAAAAAGCGTATATTGGTTGGTTTGCGCAAAAGTTATAGTGTCTACAAACTATGGGATATTTTTATTTATTTATTTGATTTTTACCAGTAATGGTGGCCATCAGCGACTGCGATATTCGATATGCGATATCAGTCAGACACAAACTGACACTTTTTGGGGACCAGTGACACTAATACAGTAATAAGGGGTAAAAATATGCACGGTCACTGTACTAATGACACTGGCTGGGAAGGGGTTAAACATCAGTGGCGATCAAAGGGTTAACTGTGTTCCCAACCAGTGTTTTAGTGTACTGTGGGAGGTGCTTTAAAAACTAGAGGAAGGCATGGATCCATGCCCCTGCTTTGTAGAGACACAGGATCCATGCCATTCCTCCTGTCAGAACAGGGACCTGCCTTGTTTATATGTCTGCTTCTGTGCTGGATGATCAGCCGGTGTCGGCAGTCATCAAGTCCGCGGTACCCACAGATCAGCTTCTGCTGTATATAATCACAGCAGCCCCTACCCGGAACTGTCGGATAAGTACTAATTATACGGTCGGCAAGTGGTTAAAGTAGAAGTACGGTCAAGACCTAACTAAGCTTAAACCTACTCCTAGCCCCATTCTAAGCCCTATGCTAACTACCCTGTAAAGCAGGGGTCCTCAAACTTTTTAAACAGGGGGCCAGTTCACTGTCCCACAGAAGCTGTTGGGGGCCGGACTATAGTTTGAAAAAAATATGAACAAATTTCTATGCACATATTTTATTTGTAGTGCACAAAAAACAGTACTATTATTTAAAACCATAGCCTCAGGAACTAAAGTGCAAGCAGTGCAGACAAGTCTCTGTATGAACCCTTCAGAGCTGAAGACCTAACATGCCCCCCCCCCAACTAGTGAATGACTACAAGTTCCAGCATGAACCCACGAGCTCCAAGGGGTCACATTCTTAAATCTCTGGGGCTCATGCTGGGACTTATAGCCCTTCACTAGTTGGGGGGCTGTCATTTCCTAAGCTCTGAGGGGCTCATACTGGGACTAGTAGTCCTTCACTTTTGGGGAGGTCACATTCTTAAATTTCAGGGGGTCATGTTGGGACTTGTAGTCCTTCACTAGTTAGGAGGGATTGTCACGTCCTCCGATCAGAGGGGTTCATGCTGGAACTTGCAGTCCTTCACTTTTAGGAAGTTCATACCTCCCAAAAGTAATGGACTTCAAGTCCCAGCATGAACCCCTGAGATCTAAGGATCAATGCAGCGTCACCAGTGCCCATCAGAGCAGCCTCATTAGTGCCCATCAATGCAGCCTCAGCAGTGTTCCTCAATGCAGCTTGATCAGTGCCCATCAATAGAGCCTCACCAGTGCCCATCAGTACAGCCTGACAAGTGCCCATTAGCTCAGCCTCATCAGTGCCCATCAATGCAGCCCCACCAGTGCCCATCGCTGTTGGTCCTGCAGGCCGCTGGCCTGTAAGTTTTGCTGGGAGCTAGCCATGGCCTGTGGGTCCTGCAGCAAACTGGCCATGGCCAGCTCCCAGCAGGACCTGCAGGCCAACAGGACTCAGTGGCCAGCAGGACCCATAGGCCATGGCCAGCTCCCAGCAGGACCAGCAGGCCATGACCAGCATCCAGCAGGACCAGCAGGCCATGGCCAGCACCCAGCAGGACCAGAAGGCCATGGCCAGCACCCAGCAGGACCAGCAGGCCATGGCCAGCTCCCAGCAGGACCCACAGGCCATGGCCAGCTCCCAGCAGGGCCCACAGGCCATGGCCAGCACAGGACCTGACAGCCAGACAGTGTTGGGGGCTATTTCCTGTTTTGAGGTGACTGGGTGGGCAGGGCACTGGGGCAGGGTAAATGGGGTGTATGTGGGGGGGGGGTGAGATGGGATGTGGGGGTCAGCTGAGGGTGTTTCACCTCAGTGATGCAGATGACAGCTCAGCAGGTTCTTGCTCGGCCTTCTGGGGGTGATGACCACTTCAAGCTGCAGCAAGTGACCAGCCCGAGCCAGTCACACATGCGTCCCCTGGCAGGCTGGCACTCCCTGCCTCCATTCCAAAGTAAGCTGCTTGCACCCTTTGTAAAAAGTTTAGGCTGCACTGTTGCAGCCATCCAGCGGCGAGCTCCGTTGTACGCTGCGCCGTGTGCCCCGCCTCTTCCTGCCTTCAAAGTCTCTGGGAGTTGTAGTTTCCTGCCGCGCGCCCCTGCTCTGTTCTCCACAGCCACCGCCTCAAGGAACTTGAGCGTGGTCGGGACTACAACTCCCAGAATGAAGCGCGGGAGTAAAACAGCTAACTGGCGGCTTGCTGCAGCCGATTTCCTGCACACAGGGGGAAAAAAAATGTCAGCAGACAGCGGCCGTGGAAATCTCCACCCTGCCCCGCAGCCCAACTCAGTTCTGCAATTGCCGGGGGGGCCGGGTTCAGGACCCTGGCGGGCCGGATGCGGCCCGCAGGCCGTAGTTTGAGAACCCCTGCTGTAAAGGAATGATGTGTATACCTACCTAATCTAAGAGCCCTCAGGTCTAGTCATGTGATCTCCCCAGCAGCCGGTGTTCCTTTAAAAAAACCCTTCCCGTGAAAATTCCCTACCCTCGTCACTTCCGGTGAGGGTACGTCAGGCATCAGCTGAGCCGCTTCCCAGTACGCATGCGCACACAGTAAATGATCTCGGCTTCCGTAAAAAAACCCTACCCTCCTTCCCAGTCCTTAAAGTGGCGGCTTCCCGTGAAAATACTCTACTCTCGTTCCCTGGCGGTGGCCAGAAAAATTACAAAGTGCCTCCTAACGGAAGAAAATGTATTAATATTCATCGAAATGGAATGATAAAAAAAAAATATATTTATATATTTTAAATTTTCCTCCATTATGAGACACTTTTACATTTTCCTTGACCCGGCGGGGAACGAGGGTAGGGTATTTTCATGGGAAGCTGACATCATTTGCTAACCCAACGCTTTAAGCACTGGGAACGAGGGTAGGGTTATTTCACGGGAAGCCGTTGTAACGTTACAAAAAAAAACCCACCCCGTAAAAATTCCCTACCCTCGTCACTTCTGGTGTGAGCCGATCATTTACTGCCTGAGCATGCGCACTGGGAAGCGCATGCGCAGAATACAGCGTCGGGAGGCACACATCTGACTGTCCTCCTCTCCCCACACGGTGTCAGGAGGCAGCAATCAATAGACTTCCTTTGGACAAATTATAGAGGCCTTAACTTCCTCATTCCGAACAGCTGAAGGCCTTTCAACTTCCTTAAGCCAGTTCTGGCTACCTTTGCAGCCGACACCCTATAGCAATTGGTGAATTTTCTAAACCAGGTGGAAATGTATCTCCTGTCTGTGACTACATCCACAGATTTACCTGACTTCCTGTCACATACCCCCCCCCCTCTTGTTTCAACCCTAGGGTTGGGACACAGTTTTCCAGGCACGCATGTGTCAGGAACTGCTCTTGACTCTCACTGATAAGCCTCTTAGTATCTTCAAGCTTCAGGATGAAACTGTTTCTGTCATCTTCATTGACAGATTTCTCATAAATGCCACACAGTTTGTCTCTCATCTCACATACACATTCCTCAAGTGCATTTTTAGCATCATTTCGCTCCTTCTCAAGTTTGTCCTGCATAACCGTCTGTCCTATCCACCATGGAGGACCATGATCCATAGGCAACTCAATTGTGCTAGTCTTAAAGTCTTCAACATTCTTAAGCCGCCTCTCTCTGCAATCAATAAATGATTTCCACAAAACTTTGAGAACCTCTGCTTCACTTGGCTTTGATCCAAGTAGGGACTCTTGACGTCCCTCTGTGACTTGAGTTGCCTCTCCATACAGCTGTATACAATCATTGACTCTTTGTTGTATAAATGAATGATCTTCTTTCTTGAGCTTAGCTTGCTCTAAGATGCTGTGCAGAGGGCGTTCCATTTGCGACAACAGGCGGTCACACATTACTTCAAAGTGACCCCTGTTCCTTTTTCCAGAGACATCATCAACTTTCCTTCCACCAACACATGGGTCAAAGGCAACAACACAGTCTATTACAGGTTTCTTCAATGCACTTTCTGCTGAACTATTTGACCGCTCAAGGTCACCTGGTTCCTTTCCTTTATCTGAAATCCACATGGAATGTAACTCAACATCACGATCAAACTTCTGCCACCTGTCTTTCACCAGTTCCATTTTGGAAATATTCCCTGAAAGGCACTTGAAATTCATTTGCTTCACGTTTTCACCAACAGCCTTAGTTTTCTCCACTAGGTGGTGTTTGCTTTTTTCTCCCAGCTTTATATCACTTGCTTTAGTTTTCTCCGCTTTAGTTTTCTCCACAAGGTTCTCAGCCTGAACTGAGAAATCATCACATTTCTTACACAGCTCCTTTGTTTGCTGAAGCTCTAATGATACATTTTCCAATGCTTGAAGTTTTTGAAGGAACTGTTTATTCCAGAGGGGTGATTCAAGCAACATGTCATCAAATTTCTGATGCTCACTCAGGACAGACCCCAAAACACTGATCCTTTTTATAAACTGCATCAGGCACACTATGCCCTCTTTGGGACAGATCCTCTTCAAGTTCTTCCAACTGAATCTTCATTTCTTCTACTTGCTGTTCTAAGGCTCGCTTAGACTTTTCTAGCTCCTGAGCGCTTTTCACAACATCATCCTTGGAGCTGACCAAATCTTCCATCTCTGTACACAGCTGTTTGTTAACTCTTTCTAGTTCAACCTTACACTCTAGAGCTTCCTCCAAGGAGCGAGCCAAGAACAGGGCATTGCTCTCTTTATCACGCGCCTCCGCTTCTGCACGGTCGCGTTCTTCTGCATATTTTGCAGACACAGTCTTCTCCTCACCAAGCATCTGATCAAACTTCTTTTTCACATCTTCAACACACTCTAATGAACCAATGCTTTCTTCCATGCGTTTTTTCATATCCGCTATCTGAGCTTGCAATGTTGCGACTTGCTCTGATAGGTTTTTCTTTGCTTCCTCCTCCTCTTTTAATTGTTCCAGGACACCATTTTTCTCATCTTCCATTTGTTTGAGCTTTGTGCTAAAACTCAGCCTTTGACGCCTCTCTTCCTGTAAGAGTTCCTGCGTGTCTTACAGCTGCGATTCCAAGATAGAAAAATCTTTGGCAATTTCTCTAGATTTGCTGTCTGCTTGAGAAAGCTGATTTTTGACATTGTCCAACTCAACCTGCAGTCGGTTTGCCTTCTCTGACAGCTTAGCACACAATCGGTCACCTTCTGACACCTTGACTTGCGATTCCTGCAGCTGTGCCTCTACTTTTTTTCTCTTGTGTACAGAATCTCCTTTTCCCTGCATAAGAGCCTTCACCTCATTGGTTAGTTTCTGGGAATGAGAATGTAATTCTGCCACACAGGCTTCTTTCTTCTTTAGCTGCTGCTGGACACGTTGGGCTTCATCTTTCCAACTTTCACAGTCCATACGCAATTCATCTACCACATTGCTCAAAGTGGTGAGCTCATACACGGTACTCAGTAATTTAGCCTCTCTCTCACTTTTCTCCTTGTCGCTGAGATACAATGTAGTTTTCAGAGCGACATTCTGTTCCTGCGCCTCCTGCAGGTCTATTTTTGTAGCTTCCAAAGACTGAAGACTTTTTTCCAGCTGATTACGCAACTCCAACATATCACACGTACTTTGCTTTTGCAAAGTCTGAATTTCAATTTCCTTTTCCATGAGGATGGTATCTTTCTCCATTATAGTCTCTCTACGTTTTTGTAACTCGGAAAAAAGAAGAGCAGTGGATTCTTCCCACTGTAACACCAGAGCCTGCAAGTTTCTATGCTCCATCCTAAGCAACTCCAGGGCGTGTTCCTTTTCTTCCATTTTCCGTTGCAAGGCATCCAACTCAGCCCTGCACACATACTCGGTTTCCTCCAAACCGATGGCCTCCATTGGCTGCTGGCGTCTCTGTTTCCAGCCTGCCATGCTCTCTTGGTGAGCCTTTTGTTAAGCTGCAAAGCTCCGCCGAAAATCCGCATTTGCCTGCTGTTGAGCTGCATTTGCCTCAGTGTTGCTAGGGACAACAACCTTTCTCTTTAGCAGATTCTGTTCAGGCATGGATGGGGCTTGTTCAGACGGTAACATCCCCTCCATCCATAGAATCCGTCTCTCATTTCAGCTATCTTTGCATCTTTCAGGCGTTTTGATCGCTCCATCTTCAATAACTCCACAATAAATGTTTCACAGTCCAGCAAAAAATTTTGAGACCACTGTCTCTTTAAAGCCAGTAGCTTTTCTCTCTCTTGCAGGATCTCCTTTCCTGCAGACACAGTTTGTGCAGTCTCATGCACCAGACACAACAAAGTCTATCAAAAAAATTTTGAGACCACTGTCTCTTTAAAACAAGTAGTTTTTCCTCTCTTTCAGGATCTTCTCTCCTGCACACACAGATTGTGCAATCTCATGCACCAGACAAAGTTCATAGAACATATGCACTTCTTTGCAGGGATCTCTGCTTCTGCCCGCATCCTCCACCATATGTGGGGATTAGCTCGGTGGTGGGTATGGATGACCCCTTGGGGGGGTGCGTTTACACAGGGAGCTAGCCGAGAAGTGGTTGCAAACAACAGTTTGGTTTATTCTTGCAATTTACTTCACACAAGTGCAAGCCTCAAAAACATCAAAATAAAAATAAAACACAAAATAAATCCTTGCCACTGTGGGCGGCTACCTTCTCACATACAGGAACCTACCTACGGAGTCTGTCTCTAACCTACTGTTGGGCAAACTTTGCTGATCCTACAGCAGACACTCAATAGTCCATGTTTTTTCTTCACACAACAAATGTCCATTGATCATGCCCCTTTTCCTCTTCACATTGAACATTTCCCTTTGCTTTTCTCTTCACATAGAACACATTCCTTTGTTTGTCTCTTCACATAGCAAACAGTGCATTTATTTCTTTCCACATAGAAATAGTCCAAGACCTCACCTTGAGTAGTCTTCAGTCTTAATTAATTTCCCCTTCACACAGGAAATGTCCATTGGTTTCTTTTCACATAGAAACGATCCAAGACCTCACCTTGAGTAGCCTTCACACTTGTTACCCTCCTCAGCGCACATCGCTTCAGGAGGTCTTCCCCATGCTCACACAGCTTCAGGGGGCATCCCTTCTCCCATGCCCACACAGCGTCGGGAGGCACACATCTGACTGTCCTCCTCTCCCCACACGGTGTCAGGAGGCAGCAATCAATAGACTTCCTTTGGACAAATTATAGAGGCCTTAACTTCCTCATTCCGAACAGCTGAAGGCCTTTCAACTTCCTTAAGCCAGTTCTGGCTACCTTTGCAGCCGACACCCTATAGTAATTGGTGAATTATCTAAACCAGGTGGAAATGTATCTCCTGTCTGTGACTACATCCACAGATTTACCTGACTTCCTGTCACAATATATATATATATACAGTATTTCACAAAAGTGAGTACACCCCTCACATTTTTGTAAATATTTTATTATATCTTTTCATGTGACAACACTGAAGAAATGATACTTTGCTACAATGTAAAATAGTGAGTGTACAGATTGTATAACAGTGTAAATTTGCTGTCCCCCTCACAATAACAACACACAGCCATTAATGTCTAAACCGCTGGCAACAAAAGTGAGTACACCCCTAAGTGAACATGTCCAAATTGGACCCAATTAGCCATTTTCCCTCCACGGTGTCATGTGACTCGTTAGTGTTACAAGGTCTCAGGTGTGAATGGGAAGCAGGTGTGTTAAATTTGGTGTTATCGCTCTCCTCACTCTCTCATACTGGTCACTGAAGTTCAACATGGCACCTTATGGCAAAGAACTCTCTGAGGATCTGAACAAAAAGAATTGTTGCTCTACATAAAGATGGCCTAGGCTATAAGAAGATTGCCAAGACCCTGAAACTGAGCTGCAGCACGGTGGCCAAAACCATACAGCGGTTTAACAGGACTGGTTCCACTCAGAACATGCCTCACCATGGTTGACCAAAGAAGTTGAGTGCAAGTGCTCAGCGTCATATCAAGAGGTTGTCTTTGGGAAATAGACGTATGAGTGCTGCCAGCATTGCTGCAGAGGTTGAAGGGGTGGGGGGTCAGCCTGTCAGTGATCAGACCATTCACCGCACACTGAATCAAATTGGTCTGTCATCCCAGAAGGAACCCTCTTCTAAAGATGAAGCACAAGAAAGCCCGCAAACAGTTTGCTGAAGACAAGCAGACTAAGGACATGGATTACTGGAACCATGTTTTGTGGTATGATGAGACCAAGATAAACGTATTTGATTAAGGTGGTGTCAAGCATGTGTGGCAGCAACCAGCTGAGGAGTACAGAGACAAGTGTGTCTTGTCTACAGTCAAGCATGGTGGTGAGAGTGTCATGGTCTGGGGCTGCATGAGTGCTGCCGGCACTGAAGAGCTACAGTTCATTGAGGGAACCATGAATGCCAACATGTACTGTAACATACTGAAGCAGAGCATGATCCCCTCCCTTCAGAGACTGGGCCTCAAGCCAGTATTCCAACATGATAACGACCCCAAACACACCTCCAAGGCGACATCTGCCATGCTAAAGAAGCTAAGGGTAAAGGTGATGGACTGGCCAAGCATGTCTCCAGACCTAAACCCTATTGAGCATCTGTGGGGCATACTCAAACAAAAGGTGAAGGAGCACAAGATCTCTAACATCCACCAGCATTGTAATGTCGTCATGGAGGAGTGGACGAGGACTCCAGTGACAACCTGTTAAGCTCTGCTGAACTCCATGCCCAAGAGAGTTAAGGCAGTGCTGGAAAATAATGGTGGCCACACAAAATATTGACACTTTGGGCCCAATTTAGACGTTTTCAATTAGTGGTGTACTCACTTTTGTTGCCAGCGGTTTAGACATTAATGGCTGTGTGTTGAGTTATTTTGAGGGGACAGCAAATTTTCACTGTTCTTCAAGCTGTACACTCACTACTATACATTGTAGCAAAGTGTCATTTCTTCAGTGTTGTCACATGAAACGATATAATAAAATATTCACAAAAATGTGAGGGGTGTACTCACTTTTGTGAGATACTATATATATATATATATATATATATATATATATATATATATATACATATATATATATATTTTTTTTCCTCTGTCTGTGTGAATTGGAATACATAACAAACACAAAGCTGGTTTTTCTTAAATATATCTACAAAAGTGGAAATATGCTTTAACCACTTCTGGACCATAAGGATTTACCGCCTTAATGACCAGGCCATTTTTTGCGATACGGCACTGCGTTACTTTAACTGAAAATTGCACGGTCGTGCAGCGCTGTAATCTAATAAAATTGTTGTCCTTTTTTCCCCACAAATAGAGCCTTCTTTTGGTGGTATTTGATAACCTGTGCGATTAACACCAGGGGCGATCAAAGGGTTAAATGTGTCCCTAGGGGGTGCTTTTTTTACTGTGTGGAGGATGGGCTTGCTGCGTCAACACAGAGACCTGTGTTCCTAAATAGGAGGATCACAGGATCCCTGTGTTCATAACTGAGAGAACAGCAGTCTGCCATGTTTACAACGGCAGACCGTCGTTCTGTCTCCACGGGGAGTGATCGCGAGGACCTGCCGGCAATCACAGCCGCCAGACCCGCTGATCAGTGTCAACTATGGCGAATGGGCGGGCACCACCGCTATCGGTCCTGCAAAGCGGGGTACAGGTCAGTTGTTTCGCGGAACGGAGCTGACCTGCCGCCGTAAAACTGCGGCGGCTGGTCGGCAAGTGGTTAAAGAATATCTATCGTTAAACATTTATTTTTTAACTACCTAGGAGACTAGGTGCCTATAGCAATTGGGCGGGAGGGAGGGGGGAGCCTTTCCACTTGGGAGAACCAGGGCTTTTATTCAGCGGGAACGTGGGGGAACGCAGTTCTGGTACCTCCAGCACTGAATGTATGTAATAGCAAGGAGGGCTGGGGTGTGCTGCTGGGTCTATTAATGCTGGCTGCTGCGGGATCTAATCTAGCTGGAGGGAGTTTATTTTTTCAGGGTATCTATTGTTGCTGGGGGTGGATCTTATGTTGCTGGGGGGGTCAGTTATTGCTGGGAGAGATCTACTGTTGAGGGAGGGGTCTATTGTTGCTGACTTCTGGAGAATCTATCAATGCTGGTTGTGGGGAGATCTGCTGTTGCTGGGTGGTTTATTGTCAATACAGGGGGGGGGGGGGATTTTGTTTTGGACTGGGTTTGTTGTTGGGGGGATCTATTGCTACTGGCGGCAGGGGATCTATTTTACTGCTTTTCTTGTTATCATCACATATTCTATACAAATGACTTATAACCAAAAAGTGATACTTGGTTCTGTATTCTCTAAAAGGGCAGTACTGGGAGTTGGGGGGGGGGGGGGTCGAGCCAAGGAAGGCAGGGCTGCCATCAGGGGGGGACAGCCAATACACAAGTAGGCGTCCTCTGCGTCCTGAGGGGCCCAGGCTCCCAACCAACGAGACTGAGTTATTGCTGCTGTAGTTACTAGCAATTGCTAAAACAGGGCGGCCATGGAGTGAGCAGATGCAGCTCACTTAGTTCCGGCTGCAGAGGGGAAGGCAGAGTGATATCATCTCTCCCTGCAGACCAAAGAGCTTCACTGCATGTAGCCTGCAGGACTGATCTGGAAACAAGTTATTAGATATTACAATGGTAAATTGATTGACAATGTTGCTGGATGTGGGCCTGTGCGGTGACTGTCTCTTTGTTGGATTGGGCTGTTTATGACTGTCTCTTTGATGGTTGAGCATGTTTGCTGGATTGAGGAGTCTCTTTGCTAGATACATGGGGATATCACTGCTGGATTGAGCCGCTTCTTTGCTGGATTGGAATTTCTCTTTGCTGAATATATGAGGATATCTCTTTTCCCGGATTGGGCTGTCTCTTTGCTGGACTTGGGCTGTCTCTTTACTGGATTGGGCCACCTCTTGGATTCATTTTCCTATATTAGGTTGTAAGAGTACTAAAATAAAAGACCAGTGGGAGAGTCCTGGGGAATGTTGGTGGTCAGGCCCGGGTAGGGCCCAGGCTTAAAGCTGTGTAAGGGGCCCCAACATTTTTGATGGCTGCTCTGAAGGAAGGTGCTCAGAGGTGGGTAGGAGCAGAGAAAAGAGTTTGGAAAGGAGGACTTCCTGCACCTATTCTCTGAGACAAAAAGCCCCGGAGAGAACAGATAGTGATTATTGTTAGCGGCTATAGCCGCTGGCAATAATAAGACGAAAAATCCGACAGGCAGGTTGTAACCAAGTGGTACAAACAACTATATCTTGAGAATAACAAAAGGTAAGAATCTGAAACAAAGGATGGCACTGGCAGCACTAATATGTGGAACTTTGTGCCACTGATGGCAATGTGACACTGATAGCACTGATGGCACTTATGGCACTGTGGCACTGATGGCACGGTGACACTGATGGCACGTTGACACTGATGACACTATGGGCACTGTGACACTGATAAACAAAATAATATCTGGTATTAGAACTAAATATAGGCAGCCAGCACCAATAGGTAAGATTGTAAACCCACAGCAATATAGTAACAAACAGGGTGCAGCGCCAGTACTGATAATGTTCAGTCCAATAAAGGAACTGTGTCGGGAGAGGAGATCCTGCTTACCAGAAAGTAATGACCCTCAAATTATAGAGTGGTCAAAACAAGTATGGGGAAAGCCCGTAAACTGGATCTGCACCTGGACCGGATGTGCACTGTGTCATCTGAATGCCAATAATCGGTTGACCTCTTCTCCAAAACCATGCTATTCCCAAACCAAAAGGCGAACAAACCCACCTCAGGAATCAGGAAATACTCACATAGTGTAGTAGCTCTTAGCAAAATTTATTGAATAAAAAATTTTACTCACATTTACATATGAGTGCATCTCGTTGGAGATTTGTCAAGTAAGTGCACATTGGATTGCCAAAAAAATAACTACTGTTTGTATTAGGGATCGACCAATTATCGGCAAGGCCGATATATTTAGGGCCGATATTGACCTTTTCCGATATATCTGTATCGGCCCCGGAACTGGTCGATATTGCTGATATTCCAAATATTGCTCATGTAAGGGTAAAATGATGTCACATAGCATAATTCTGTTTACAAATGTTATTGAATAAGCCACTCACATATGTACAAATTAAAGATACAAGCAATTCAACATTAGCAGATCTGCTGGCAGATTGGTTTCTCTCACCCACTTGCCGTAAGTGATACCCGGGTGATACCGCTCCGTTCGGCATACGATGACGATCTCGGAGGTCACGCGGTCACGTCGGGCGTGACCACGCACTTGACCTCCGAGATCGTATGCCGGACGGTGCGGTATCACCCAGGTGTCACTTATCGCAAGTGGGTGAGAGAAGGATCGGTATCGGGTGGGTGGGAGATGGAGCGGGTGAGAGACAGAGCAGTATTGAGTGGATGCCGAATGGAGCGGTATCACCCGGGTGTCACTTACAGCAAGTGGGTGAGAGACGGATCGGGTGGGTAGGAGATGGAGCGGGTGAGAGACAGAGCAGTATTGAGTGGATGCCGAATCACCCGGGTATCACTTATGGCAAGTGGGGGAGAGATACGAATCTGCCAGCAGATCTGCTAATGTGGAATTGCTTATATCTTTCATTTTTACATATGTGAGTGGCATATTCAATAACATTTGTAAACAGAATTATGCTATGTGACATCATTTTACCCTTACATGAGCATCACCACCTAATGGTTGGAGGAGGAGAAGACTAGTCTCGGACCCTGACATAGGATGTACAAAATATCGGCCCATGCCGATATGGGATGGCCAAAATATCGGTAACGAACAACCAATATTGGTTGATCCCTAGTTCGTATTGCTATTACAATGCTAATGTTATAAAATGAAAGTGTATGCTATGGCCATAGATTTCCTTTAACTAGTTCCCGACCGGCCTATAGAATAATGACGACCAGGCGGGACATTCATTGTTCCAGGCGGACGTCATATTATGTCCTCCTGGAACACACCTCAGGTGTGCTGCACAGGATGCGCTGTGGCTTGACCTTTCACCTGCTTTGTCCACTGGACACAGCGGATGATTGATCAGTGTACTGGCTATTGCTGGTACCATGTGATCACTGTGACCAATCACAGCAGATCACATGACAATTGTACACAATGAATGGCTTTGATTCATGCCATTTATTGCGTGCAAATGTGTTGACCTCTTTGATGACATGGTCACAGTGATGAGATGGTACAGATAGGCTAATCACAGCCCACCTGTATCATGTGATTAGCAGTGGTTAATCACAGCTAACCACAATGGTAAACACTGAATTAATCAATTTCATTCAGTAAAAATGGTTGCTTATACCAGTGAAATTCACTGCTATAAGCAATCATAATGTGTAAAAATAAAAAAATCCTGACCACTATGGTAACACTATATTTCTCTGGCCACAGTGTGTTTAAAAAAAAATCCTAAAAAAATTATTATTATTTTTTTTTTTTTATATACTGTTACCAGTCAGTGTCCCTGATCACTGCCACACCAGTTTTATGATGATGCTGTACTGCACTGGTAGACAGTATATAAAACATTATTTGTGAAAAAGACCCTTATTTTTAAATTTCTTCAATTTCCAAAAAATTTGACATAAAATTACAACTTCTAAAAACTCACCATGCCTCCTAATAAGTATGTTGGACTGTCTACTTTCCAAAAAGGGGTAATTTGGGGGATATTTGTACTGTCCTGGCGTTTTCAGGCCTCAAGAAATGAGATAGACAATCAGTACATCAGGATTGGTTGATTTTCAGAAATAAATACCATAGTTTGTGGACTCTAAGTCCCCGTTCACACTGGGGAGACCTGTGAGGCGACCTGGTCGCCTCACAGGTTGCCTTCCATAGGGAAGCTGCGGACCCTTTCTAATAGTAGCGACACAAGTCACTCCGACTTAGAAAAAGGGTCCGGAGCTTCTTTGGGGCGACCCGGAGCGACCGTCATAGACTTCAATGTTATGAAGTCCGTGCCGGCCGCTCCGAGGTCGCGGCGCACTGCTCGCACCGCGACCTCGGAGGTCGCCCCGGGAAGTTGGATCGCCCCAGTGTGAACGGGGCCTCAAACTTTCCTACAAACTAAATGATATACACTGATTTGGGTTATTTTCACCAAAGAAATATAGCAGAATACATTTTGGTCAAAAATGTATGAAGAAAGATTATTTGCAAAAGAAGAAGCAAAGAAAAACAAACTTTTAGAAAAACTTTAGAAAAAAAATAAAAAACCAAGTGGTGATTAAATACCACCTAAAGAGAGCTCTATTTTTTGAAAAAAAATGATAAAAATGTCATATGGGTACAGTGTTGCATGACTGCACAATTGTCATTCAAAGTGCGACAACGCTGAAAGCTGAAAATTGTTGATTTGATAATTGTGTATTATACACAGAAATGAGAGAAATACTCTGTCTTTTATGGGTTATTGTTAATTTGGGGAGGTCTTGGATAACTTTTAAGTACACTTGTTCTCATTTTGCTTGTTTCTATATACTGTATGTATTATAGTTGATACTCCTATAGATTAAAGAGGCATCTTAATTCCACATATATTTTTAAATGACTACAAATGAGACCCATGTTTTTATTAACTTAATATAAAATGGAAAATTGTATCAAATACTTACAGTAATTCTCCTTTCCTGATGCCAAACCATGGCAGCCTACTAGTGATAGAGCTCCACCTCTTGTCCACTCCCTCAGGACCAGTAAATAGCATAAAAATAGGAGTAGTTGCCCCCCCCCCCCCCACCCTCTTCATTCCCAGTGTCTGCTGTCAGAGGGGAGTCAAGTGAAGCCATATCTGCTTCCTACAGGGGATACAGCTTGTGCAGCCCATTGAATGAGAACCTCTTCTCTTCTTTATGCCATTCTTGTTTTAAGACCTCCCTTATTTCCTCCACAAAGGGAAAGAAGGATTGGTGCTTTTTGAGGAAGGGGAAAACTGAACTTTGCCATTTTTAATGCATCCTCCTCCTCTCACGCAATGGCTTGCTTAACTGCTAGGATATATGGATCTACTAGAAAGAAACTAAACCAAGCTGTTCTAGGTCCCCCTACGAAGAAGAGGAGCTGCTATCCTCTACTGGTTGTATGGGTTCTAAGAAAGTAGCGTAAAGTGGAGGAGCACTGGTTGCCGAAGTCCCTGGATGATCCTCTATTGGGGCTTTTTGACTGATGCCACTAGTGGGTTATATGGCCTGAATAAGAGTGGTGAGCTCGGAGATAGAGTCTCGCACCACCTTTTTCAACAAGGATGACACTTGGGCAGTCTCCTGCTCTCTGTCAACTGTAAATTCTTCCAGGCAGCCTTTGCATGCTAGTGTATTGGGCATTGGGACTGCGCCACAGGCCCAGCAGCTCTTTTTTTATGGCGCTGATATTGCTCGGGAGAAGAGGAGGCATGATGCCTCTTTTTTGGACTTCCTAGTGCCTGTGGCGGTGCTCTTCTGAGGGGACTCTGTCTTCTCTGGCTCTTGACCTCAGTGATCAAGTGTGTGGGACTGAAACAGATCAAAGCAATCCACATAAGGGCTCTTTCACACGGGCGGTCCGATCAGATCCGCCTGTCAGTTTTTTAGGCGGATCTGATCGGATCCTCCATGCAGCTCTATGGGGCAGCGGGTGTCAGCGGAGGTCACCTCCGCTGACACCCGCTGCCATCCGCATCCGATCCTGTGCTGAAATCTGGACGGATGGAAACCCTATTTTTCCATCCGTTCAGTAATCGGAGCGGAGCGGATCTGATGAGAGCGGACAAGCTGTCCGCTCTCCTCCGATCCCCCATAGAGGGCAACGGGTGCTGAGACACCTCCCTCTCCGCTCTGCAAGCGGAGACGGAGCTGTCATCCGCCAGGCTCAGCGGGGATCGCGGATCGATCCCCGCTGAGCAACACGGATCCGCCTGCGGAGGCGGACCGTGTGAAAGAAGCCTAAAGAAGGCACTCTTTTTTGGGAAACCTGCAAATGTACCCAAACAGTGGTCCCCTACCTTAAAAGTTGAGGGTCTTGTATAAGCGGCGATTGACTCATGGCTGGAGGATAAGTGGGACGGCCAGCTGAAATAAGGAAAGTTAGAAAAGAAAATATTACCACGATCATAAATATTTAGGAGAGAAGGAAAAATAAAAGTATGCAAAACTTTTTTCTCTTTTCTATTTATTTTTTAGTACCTCTAGGAAAACAGTAGGGGGGTAATGGCAACCTGCCTGTAGAAAAGACCACAGGGAGGGCAGATCCACCATAAAAACAGGAGGCTCTGTTTTGCCCAGGCATCCAAGGCAGAATGAGCTTTTTAAATTGTCCCGGGGAGGTCATGGACCTCCACTCCCTGTTACTGGCAAAAGACCAGCATTCTTCCCATAACCAAGATGGCGGACGGCACTTCCACTGGCCATCGCACATGTGCGGTCTGTTGACACCATCAAGGCGTTCTTTAGTAAAAAAATAAGCCCTTGCCCAATAGGACGGCCAAGAACACCCCATCTCGCGATGGCGAGAGCGCAGACCACCCAGAAAAAGATATGCACAGGGGGAGAGAAGAAAAGAGAGAAAGGGAAAGGCACGTGGTAAAGATAGGAGTTAAAGGGAAAGTACACCCTAAATGGCCCAAGCGGCCAAACAAAGAGAAGAATGAGAGCAATATGCTATTCACTGGTTCTGAGGGAGTGGACAAGATGCAGAGCTCTATCATTAGTATGGTGCCATGTTAGCGTCAGAAAATAGGTTTCAGATAATCCTCTTTAACTGGCTACTGCTGCTGTTATTTTTTTTTATTTTTATGACGTGTGTTTGCAGTGTACTCCCTTTTCCATGCGCACTTTCTTTGTTAATTTTAAATTAATTGAGCTGCTCCCATTCTTTCTCATTGCTGACATATGTGTCTGTGAACATACTGTATTTGACGAGCAGTTTCCTGGAATTCCATATCTGATTAGCCACTCCTGTCTCCTCTCCTATCTACCTGATATGACGTAATTAGGCCCACAGTCTATTCACACACACACACACACACACACACACACACTCTCTTCTCAAAAAAAATAAAGGAACACTGAAAACACATCAGATCTCAATGAGGAAAAATCTCATGCTGGATATCTGGGGCTGGGTAATGTGTTAGGAACGATAGGATGCCACATTGTTTGATGTAAATGAAAAATGATCAACCTACAGAGGGCTGAATTCAAAGACACCCCAAAAATCAAAGTAAGAAAATGATGCAGCAGGCTAGTCCATTTTGCTAAAATTTCATTGCAGCAACTCAAAATGATACTCAGTAGTTTGTATGGCCCCCACGTGCTTGTATGCATGCCTGACAACGTCGAGGCACGCTCCTAATGAGACAACGGATGGTGTCCTGGGGTATTTCCTCCCAGATCTGGACCAGGGCATCACTGAGCTCCTGAACAGTGCAACCTGGCGGCGTTGTATTCACTGAAACATATTGTCCCAGAGGTGTTCTATTGGATTTAGGTCAAGTAAGCGTGGGGGCCATTCAATGGTATCAATTCCTTCATCCTCCAGGAACTTGCTGTATACTCTCATCACATGAGGCCAGGCATTGTCGTGCACCAGGAGGGACCCAGGACCCACTGCATCAGCGTAGGGTCTGACAATGGGTCCATGGATTTCATCCCGATACCTAATGGCAGTCAGGATGCCATTGTCTAGCCTGTAGAGGTCTGTGATTCCCTCCATGGATATGCCTCCCTAGACCATCACTGCCCACCACCAAACCGGTCATGCTGAACGATGTTACAGCAGCATAACGCTCTCCACAGCTTCTCCAGAACCTTTCACGTTTGTCACATGTGCTCAGGGTGAACCTGCTCTCATCTGTGAAAAGCACAGGGTGCCAGTTGTGGACCTTCTAATTCTGGGGTTCAATGGCAAATGCCAATAGAGCTCTACGGTGAAAAAAACTAGTGAAAACCAGTCAGAAAAGATGAGTAGTGAAAAAAAATGTCAGTGGCCTCCACCTGTAAAACAATTCCTGTTTTGGAGGTTGTCTCATTGTTGCCCATTCAGTGCACCTATTGTTAATGTTAATTTCATTAACATCTAAGCAACTGAAACTGAGTAACAACCCCCTTTGCTACTTCACTGATCAGATCAATATCACAGGAGTTTACTTGACTTTACTGATGGCATACTCTGATTAAAAAGTGATCCTCTAATTTTTTTTGAGCAGCGTGTGTGTGTATATATATATATATATATATATATATATATAGACACACTATATTACCAAATGTATTAGGACGCCTGCCTTTACACGCACATAAACTTTAAAGGCATCCCAGTCTTAGTCCGTAGGGTTCAATGTTGAGTTGGCCCACCCTTTGCAGCTATAACAGCTTCAACTCTTCTTGGAAGGCTGTCCAAAAGGTTTAGGAGTGTGTCTATGGAAATGTTTAACCATTCTTCCAGAAGAGCATTTGTGAGGTCAGGCACTGATGTGGACGAGAAGGCCTGGCTCACAGTCTCCGCTCTAATACAGCCCAAAGGTGTTCTAACGGGTTAAGGTGAGGACTCTGTGTAGGCCAATTAAGTTTCCCCACTCCAAACTTGCTCATCCATTTCTTTATGGACCTTGCTTTGTGCTCAGGTCCAAATCATTTGGTGGAGGGAGGATAATGGTGTGGAGTTGTTTTTTAGGGGTTGGGCTTGGCCCCTTAGTTCCAGTGAAGGGAGCTCTTAAGGCGTCAGCATACCAAGACATTTTGGACAATGTCATGCTCTCAACTTTGTGGGAACAGTTTGGGGATGGCACCTTCCTGTTCCAACATGACTGCACACCAGTGCACAAACAAGGTGCGAAAATTGGGACAACTCAATATTGAACTCTACCAACTAAGACTGGGATGCCATTAAAGTTCATGTGCGTGTAAAGGCAGGCGTCCCAATACTTTTGGCAATATAGTGTGTGTGTGTATATATATATATATATATAGTATCTCAGAAAAGCGAGTACACCGCTCACATTTTTGTGAATATTTTATTATATCTTTTCATGTGACAACACTGAAGAAATGACACTTTGCTACAATGTAAAGTAGGGAGTGTACAGCTTGTATAACAGTGGAAATTTACTGTCCCCTCAAAATAACTGAACACACAGCCATTAATGTCTAAACCACTGGCAACATAAAGGAGTACACCCCTAAGTGTAAATGGGCAAACTGGGCCCAAAGTGTCAATATTTTTTGTGGCCACCATTATTATCCATCATTGCCTTAACCCTCTTGGGCATGGAGTTCACCAGAGCTTCACAGGTTGCCACTGGAGTCCTCTTTCACACTAGTGATGTCGCGAACCTAAAATTCGCCGTTCGCGAACGGCGAACGCGAACATCGGCAAATGTTCTCGAACCGGCGAACCGGGCGAACCGCCATAGACTTTAATAGGCAGGCGAATTTTAAAACCCACAGGGACTCTTTCTGGCCACAATAGTAATGGAAAAGTTGTTTCAAGGGGACAAACACCTGGACTGTGGCATGCCGGAGAGGGATCACACAAAAAAAGTTCTTAAAAATTGTAATTTTTTGATAGAGAGCCAATTATTGGAAAAATTTAAAAAAAAATAAAAATAAAAAATTTCTTTGGATTTAGCATCTGGGGGGTCTAAAAAGTGTACCTGTGAAGTTTCAGCTCTGTAGCATGTCCAGAACCAGAAAAAAAAATAGAATTAGGGTTAGGGCTAGGGTTAGGGTTAGGGCTAGGGTTAGGTTTAGGGTTTGGGTTATTTTTATGGCTAGGCCCATGGAAAATTACGTAGTTGACGCAGAGTCGGGTTTTGATCCATAAAGGGCATAAATCACCTAACATTCCTAAATTGTTTGGAATAACGTGCTTTAAAACATCCAGTGTGTGAATACGATCAGGTATGATGTTTTATCGGTCAAGTAGTGTAAGGGTTACGCCCGCTTCACAGTGACAGACCAAACTCTGACAGACCAAACTCCCCGTTTAACAACAGTCAGTCAGTCAGTCCATTTGCACAACCGCAAACTCCCCATTTGCACAAGGTTGGATACCAAGCTAGCCATGTCCCGTTCCTTGTCCTCACTGACATCATTGAAGGTCTCTTCCTCCACCCAGCCACGTACAACACCAAGGGTCCCGAAAGGTGACAACAAGCCCCCTGGGACGCCTGCTGTGGCTGGTATTCCACCTCCTCAAAGCCACCTTCCTCCTCTGACTTCTCTTCTTCAGACTCCTCTCTCTGCGTTGCCACAGGTCCAGAAATTGACAACGACAAGGCTGCTTCTGGTGGTGATGGGGACCACAACTCTTCCTCTTCATGCTCATCTACAGCCTGATCCAGTACTCTTCGCAGGGCACGCTCCAGAAAAAACGCATATGGGATGAGGTCGATGATGTTGCCTTGGGTTCGACTGACCACCAGGGTTGTCACCTCCGCAAAAGGACGCATGAGCCTACAGCCATTGTTCATGAGCATTCAGTAACGCGGCCAAAAAATACCCAGCTCCGCAGAAAGAATGAAAGAAAATTAATGTTTTTTCTATGAAAAATTATCCTGCGGATCGCTTTTGGTCTGTACACAATGAAGCAATGACCTTATCATCTGGGGTGTGCCAACACAATCCTAGAGGTGATCGCTTCATTGTGATACGCAAGCCCCTTCACCACGACAAGGTAACGATCACGAAGGGGAATTGACACATGTATGTGCCTTTTTTTTTGTTTTTTGTTTTTTTGCAGCCACAGTGTAGCACCAGAGGCCAGAAAAATTAGGCATGTACACATGCATGAAAAAGCAGGTATTGTTGCAGCCGCTGCTGTAGCAGCGGCCTGAAAAATTGAGGTTTTAAGGCAGAAAGTGCACTAAAACATTGCGGCTTGAACCGTAGTTGGTGGCGGAGACGTCACGTAAGTCATCCGGCATGCAGAGAATGATTATATACAGCAGCGTGTGGACCATTTTTAGGCCAAGGCATCTCAGTCATCACCAGGCCTTTTTTAGTCAAATGCATCCCCCACTGTCAGTCCCTTCGGGATCCATGCCTCATTCATCTTAATAAACGTGAGGTAATCAAGACTTTTTTGACCTAGGCGACTTCTCTTCTCAGTGACAATACCTCCTGCTGCGCTGAAGGTCCTTTCTGACAGCACACTTGAAGCGGGGCAGGCCAGAAGTTCAATGGCAAATTGGGATAGCTCAGGCCACAGGTCAAGCCTGCACACCCAGTAGTCAAGGGGTTAATCGCTCCTCAGAGTGTCGATATCTGCAGTTAAGGCAAGGTAGTCTGCTACCTGTCGGTCGAGTCGTTCTCTGAGGGTGGACCCCGAAGGGCTGTGGCGATGCATAGGACTAAAAAAGCTCTGCATGTCCTCCATCAACAAGACGTCTGTAAAGCGTCCTGTCCTTGCCGGCGTGGTTGTAGTGGTAGGAGGAGGATTACTTTCACCTCTTCCCCTGTTGGATTCCCGTTGTGCTGTGACATCACCCTTATATGCTGTGTAAAGCATACTTTTTAACTTATTTTGTAGCTGCTGCATCCTTTGCGACTGCCGGTAATTGGGTAACATATCACAGACTTTCTGCTTATACCGGGGGTCTAGTAGCGTGGCCACCCAGTACAGGTCGTTCTCCTTCAGCCTTTTTATACGAGGGTCCCTCAACAGGCATGACAGCATGAAAGACCCCATTTGCACAAGGTTGGATGCCGAGCTACTCATGTCCAATTCCTCGTCCTCACTGATGTCATTGAAGGTGTGTTCTTCCCCCCAGCCACGTACAACACCACGGGTACCAGATAGGTGACAACGAGCACCCTGGGATGCCTGCTGTGGTTGGTGTTCCTCCTCCTCAAAGCCACATTCCTCCTCTGACTCCTCTTCCTCACACTCCTCTTCCAGTGTTGCCGCAGGTCCAGCAATCGATGGTAAGGCTGTTTCTGGTGGTGGTGATGGTGACCACAACTCTTCCTCTTCCTCTTCACGCTCATCTACGGCCTGATCCAGCACTCTTCGCAGGGCACGCTCCAGGAAAAAAACATATGGGATGATGTCGCTGATGGTGCCTTCGGTGCGACTTTGTCACCTCCTCAAAAGGACGCATGAGCCTACAGGCATTGCGCATGAGCGTCCAGTAACGTGGCAAAAAAATACCCAGCTCCACAGAGGCTGTCCTAGCACCCCGGTCATACAAATACTCGTTGACCGCTTTTTCTTGTTGGAGCAGGCGGTCGAACATTAGCAGTGTTGAATTCCAACGTGTCGGGCTGTCGCAAATCAAGCGCCTCACTGGCATGTTGTTTCGCCGCTGAATATCTGCAAAGTGCGCCATGGCCGTGTAGGAACGCCTGAAATGGCCACACACCTTCCTGGCCTGCTTGAGGACGTCCTGTAAGCCTGGGTACTTCTGCACAAAACGTTGCACAATCAGATTCAACACATGTGCCATGCACGGCACATGTGTCAACTTGCCCAAATTCAATGCCGCCAACAAATTGCTGCCGTTGTCACACACCACTTTGCCGATCTCCAGTTGGTGCGGGGTCAGCCACTGATCCACCTGTGCATTCAGGGCGGACAGTAGTGCTGGTCCGGTGTGACTCTCTGCTTTCAGGCAAGTCAACCCCAAGACAGCGTGACACTGTCGTATCCGGCATGTGGAATAGCCCCTGGGGAGCTGGGGGGGTGCAGTTGGTGTGGAGCAAGACGCAACAGCAGAAGAGGACTCAGCCGAGGAGGTTGGCAAAGAGGATGGAGTAGGGGGAGTAGAGGAGGTGGCAGCAGAACTGCCTGCAAGTCGTGGCGGTGTCACCAACTCCTCTGCAGCAGAGCCACGCATTCCATGCTTGGCAGCCGCCAGCAGGTTTACCCAATGCGCAGTGTAAGTTATATACCTGCCCTGACCGTGCTTTGCAGACCAGCTATCAGTGGTCAGATGGACCCTTGCCCCAACACTGTGTGCCAGACGGGACATGATTTCCTTTTCCACAATAGAGTACAGGTTGGGGATTGCCTTTTGTGAAAAATAATTTCGGCCGGGTACCTTCCACTGCGGTGTCCCAATAGCGACAAATTTTTTGAAGGCCTCAGACTCCACCAGCTTGTATGGTAAAAGCTGGCGGGCTAAGAGTTCCGACAAGCCAGCTGTCAGACGCCGGGCAAGGGGGTGACTCTGTGAGATTGGCTTCTTACGCTCAAACATTTCCTTGACAGACACCTGACTGTGGGCAGGTGAGCAGGAACTGCTGAAGGTGAGAGGCGGAGGGGCGGGTTGTTGATAGGGGGCATGGAGGACAGCAGTGATTGACGTGGCTAAAGATGCTGGACCAGGAGGAGGATGGTGGCTTTCAGTTTGTGTGCTGCTTTTACTCATGTGTTGATCCCATAGGCGTTTGTGATGTGAGATCATGTGCCTTCGCAAAGCAGTTGTACCTAGGTGGGTGTTGGACTCCCACGACTCAGTTTCTTTTGGCACAGGTTACAAATGGCATCGCTGATATCAGAGGCAGACACACAAAAAAAATGCCACACTGCTGAGCTTTGCAAGGACGGCATCCTGGTGGTGGCAACAGCTTGCGTTGATTGGCGTGCTGTCTGGCCGACCCTGGGTGCCGAATCTACATGCTGTCTGACTGCGCCACTAGCTCCTTGCGATGACCTCCTCCCCCTGCTTCCAACTCGTCTCCTTCTCCTCTCTGTCTCCCCATCTGAACTTTCCCCCTCTTCTTCTGCTCTTCGAGCAGGCACCCAGGTGACATCCACAGACACATCGTCATCATCAGCCGCTTCACTTGACAACTCAGCAAAGGCAGCAACAGCAGGTACAACATCATCATGACTGAGATATATCCCCGTTATCTACATCCTCTGGCACTAATAGTTGCGCATCACTTATTTCTTCCAACTGATGTGAAAATAACTCCTCTGACGGATCAAGTGAAGCGGCTGTGGTGCTAGTGTTGGTGGTGGTGCCGGCGGGCTGGCGAGTGGTAAATTGAGAGCCAGCTGAGCTGGAGGAGGATGGTGCATTAAGGTTCCGAGCGGAAGCTGTAGACGATTGGGTGTCCTGTGTAAGCCAGTCAACTATGGCCTCAGAATTTTTTGAGTTCAGGGTCTGTGGTGGCCTCTGAACACTGGGCATTATTCTAGGGCCTAAGGAAATCACAGCACCACGACCACGACGGCCCTTGCGGGGTGGCCTGCCTCTGCCTGTCATTTTTTTTTAATGTGTTGTTAATGTTGTACTATGAGTGCAAGCTGCTGTGCCACCTTATATATCAGTGGTGGGTGGGCAGTGGCACAGTACACTCTCTGTGGACCTGACAGCAGTCACTGGCACCCAGGCAACTGCAATTTAAAAAATATATATATTTTTTTTTACTTTGCAAGCTGCTGTGCCACCTTATATATCAGTGGTGGGTGGGCAGTGGCACAGTACACTCTCTGTGGACCTGACAGCAGTCACTGGCACCCAGGCAACTGCAATTTTAAAAATATATATATATTTTTTTACTTTGCAAGCTGCTGTGCCACCTTATATATCAGTGGTGGGTGGGCAGTGGCACAGTACACTCTCTGTGGACCTGACAGCAGTCACTGGCACCCAGGCAACTGCAATTTAAAAAATATATATATATTTTTTTACTTTGCAAGCTGCTGTGCCACCTTATATATCAGTGGTGGGTGGGCAGTGGCACAGTACACTCTCTGTGGACCTGACAGCAGTCACTGGCACCCAGGCAACTGCAATTTAAAAAAAAATATATATTTTTTTACTTTGCAAGCTGCTGTGCCACCTTATATATCAGTGGTGGGTGGGCAGTGGCACAGTACACTCTCTGTGGACCTGACAGCAGTCACTGGCACCCAGGCAACTGCAATTATAAAAAAAATATATATTTTTTTACTTTGCAAGCTGCTGTGCCACCTTATATATCAGTGGTGGGTGGGCAGTGGCACAGTACACTCTCTGTGGACCTGACAGCAGTCACTGGCACCCAGGCAACTGCAATTTAAAAAAATATATATTTTTTTTTACTTTGCAAGCTGCTGTGCCACCTTATATATCAGTGGTGGGTGGGCACACAGTGGCACTGCAGTGGGCACAGTACACTCTGTGGACCTGACAGTCACTGGCAGCCCAGGCAACTGCAATAATAAAAAATATTTTTTTTTTCAATTTATTGCAACAAGATGCTGTGCCACCGTATATATATCAGTGGTGGGCAGTGCACTGCAGTGGGTACAGTGCACTCTGTGGACCTGACACTGCAATTATGACAGAGGAAAAAAAAATATATTTTTTAAAATGCCAGGTACTGTGCCTGTGCCACCCGAAATGAGTGTGGTGTGCACACAGTACAGTCTGTGGTAGGTCTGTGGCCTCTCACACACAGCGGGCAGGCAACTGCAGTCACAGTGTACAATATATATATATATATATATATATATATATATATATATATATATATATATATATATAGAAAAAACTCTATTACCTTACCAGCCCTTAAAAGGGCTTTTGGGGACGCTAAATATATATATATGTATATATATAAATAAAAAAAAAACCTCAATTACCAGCCCTTAAAAGGGCTTTTGGGGACACTAGATAGATAGATATATATATATATATATATATATATAAGAAGAAACAACTCAATTACCAGCCCTTAAAAGGGCTTTTGGGGACGCTAGAGATATATATATATATATATATATATAAAAAAAAAAAATTACACAAATACCAGCCCTTAGAAGGGCTTTTTGGGGTGCTGTCCTTACAGCAGTAGTGGACCAAGAACACTGCAAGACCAGGAACACTGACTAACTGTCCCTAGCTTAACAGCAGCAGCAGCAGCAGCAGCAGCAGCAGCAGCTCTCCCTACTCTCACTACACACACTGCTTCAGAATGATCTAAGATGGATGCTGCCCTTGCTTATTTATAGGAGGTGGGAGGGTGTGGGAGGGAGGTATGCTGATTGGCTGGAAATGTGTCTGCTGACTGTGAGGTTCAGGGTCAAAGTTTGCCTCAATGATGTATTATGGGGGGCGGACCGAACATCGCATATGTTCGCCCGCAGCGGCGAACGCGAACATGCGAAGTTCGCCGGGAACTGTTCGCCGGCGAACAGTTCTATACATCTCTATTTCACACCTCTGACGACATCACAGAGCTGGTGGATATTAGAGACCTTGCACTCCTCCACCTTCCGTTTGAGGATGCCCTACAGATGCTCAATAGGGTTTAGGTCTGGAGACATGCTTGGCCAGTCCATCACCTTAACCCCCAACTTCTTTAGCAAGGCAGTGGTCGTCTTGGAAGTGTGTTTGGGGTCATTATCATGTTAGAATACTGCCCTGCAGCCCAGTGTCTGAAGGGAGGGGATCATGCTCTGCTTCAGTATGTCACAGTACATGTTGGCATTCATGATTCTTTCAATGAACTGTAGCTCCCCAGTCCCGGCAGCACTCATTCAGCCCTAGACCATGACACTCCCACCACCATGCTTGACTGTCTGTAGGCAAAACACACTTATCTTTGTACTCCTCATCTAGTTGCCGCCACAAACGCTGGACACCATCTGAACCAAATACGTTTATCTTGGTCTCATCAGACTACAGAACATGGTCCCAGTAACCCATGTCCTTAGTCTGCTTGTCAGCTAACTGTTTGCGGGCTTTCTTGTGAATTATCTTTAGAAAAGGCTTCCTTCTGAGACGACAGCCATGCAGACCAATTTGATGCAGTGTGCGGCGTATGGTCTGAGCACTGACAGGCTGACCCCCCACCCCTTCAACCTCTGCAGCAATGCTGGCAGCACTCATACGTCTATTTCCTAAAGACAACCTCTGGATATGACGCTGAGCACCTGCACTCAACTTCTTTGGTCGACCATGGGGAGTCCTGTTCTGAGTGGAACCAGTCCTGTTAAACCACTGTATGGTCGTGGCCACTGTGCTGCAGCTAAGTTTCGGGGTCTTCTTCTTATAGCCTAGGCCATCTTTATGTAGAGCAACAATTCTTTTTTTCAGATCCTCAGAGAGTTCTTTGCCATGAGGTGCCATGTTGAACTTCCAGTGACTAGTATGAGAGAGTGAGAGCGATAACACCAAATTTACCACACCTGCTTCCCATTCACACCTGAGACCTTGTAACACTAATGAGTCACATGACACTGGGGAGAGAAAATGGCTAATTGGGCCCAATTTGGACATTTTAACTTAGAGTGTACTCACATGTTGCCAGCGGTTTAAACATTAATGGCTGTGTGTTGAGTTATGTTGAGGGGACAGCAAATTTACAAGTTGTACACTCACTACTTTACATTGTAGCAAAGTGTAATTTCTTCAGTGTTGTCACATTAAAAGATACCATAAAATATTTACAAAAATGTGAGGGGTGTACTCATTTTTGTTAGATACTATATATGTATATATATATATATACATATTGAGGAACTGGCTGGATGGTGTATACAGTATGTGTAACCTAGGTTTTCCACCTACATATAGCAAAGGACTCCAGGGTTTATCCCAGATGGAGAGTCTCAGTATAGAAAAAAACATTTGTTTTCTTAATTATTTTTTTTTTGTTTAAAGTGGAACTTTACTCCACCTCCTTAGATGCCTGTGGCCCAGAGAGTCACCATTATACTGTGTATGCTCATGCACCCATGGACTCTGCCCAGTCTTCAGGTCGTAGCAGAGTCTGTCAGGGCATCTGTGTATGTGTACTGTAATTTCCACACGCATGTGAAACAGGGAAGGTTTCTGACTTCCCTATTAGCTGTCGTTACACATGAAACCACTGTGCAGCTGGCTCTGCAGAAGCATTGCAGGCTTCTCTCAAAATGCCAGCCATGCCACATATCTGCGCACATGCAAGAGGTGGGCACAAAGTTTCGCCTAGGTGAGAAATATGGAAGTGCTGCTTAGCAGCACAAATAAAGTCCTTGAAAAAAAATGGCCTGTGGTAGGAGAGGGAGGGGGGGGGGGGAGAAGGCATGGGGAGAACAACTTCACAGTTAGAGTAAAGATCCACTTTGATCTCTTTTTATTATCACAAAACCGCATAGACAATACATAAAAAGAAGAAAAAAAAGGAGAGAGAGTGGGTAGAGTGAGGAATAGAGTTTAATACCATGTAACAGATGTTTGTACTTATATTGTATGGGTAAAAGGTACATAACACTTACGGAAGCTGTTGCCCTGTACCTGTGATTACATAAAAAATGTTGAGACGTGACCCCGTATTATGTGACACCACATCCAATTACTAGGTGTGTAGAAGGAACCGTAAAAGTAAGTAGGACTTTATAGGTTGCCACCAATAATCCCATAAGGAAAAAGCCAGTACTCAAAAATCATATTAAAAGTACAAATTATTAATTACAACATAGTAAAAATGTTTAAAACCAACACATACAGTAGATAGTGTTTAGAAGAGTGCTGTAAGACATCTTTCTAGAGCATAAGAAACTATTATATGCCCATGGCGTGCCAGGATCTGGTATGTATAAAGACACAGAAACGGCGTGTCCGGGCCGAACAGGTGTCAAGGTCTTACCTTGCCTTCCTGTTGGCAGCCATCTTGGACATGTGCAGACTGCTGTCTCTTATAAACTCTGTTTTTATCATCACTTGTCTGCTGCCTGGGCGTCGCACAGTGATGATGTTGCACATCTGACTATATATGTCTCCTGAGGCTTGCAGTCCTTGACCTTGTGTTTGTGCTCCAAAGTGCATCACTGCTAGCAGTCTTCTGTTCTCCGGGTTCCTCCGTGCATGGCTTGGCTTGGCTGATGACTTACCTGGCTATCGATTCCGCATCGGCAGACGAACCCGCATCGGCAGACGACTTGGCATTGGCAGACTACCTGCTACTGGACTCCACCCCGGCTTGGATGACTACCCGTTTCTAGACTCGATCCCGGCTTGGATGACTACCCTCTTCAGGACTTGACCCTGACAATTCCTGATTTCGCTCCTCACTCTTTCTGTGTGTTTATTGTTGGTGCCCTAATAAACTGCTTTATTTTACTTCTGCATGTGGTCTGGTTTCCTGGCACCCTGACAACAGATTTCTCGTGTATGGATGCCAGTGGATCGCTACATGTTTCGCTTTACAGCTTCCTCAGGGGATCCTAATTGGTACTAGGAAATACTGCACAATTACCATATAATTTGCGGTATATACAATTTTCTTCACAACAATATTATGCTATATTTCAAATTCTGTCCAACATTTAGCAAATGTCCTATTCACATGCATATACAGTATACATTTAAACATAGAGATCTGAGTACTACTAGGTACCTACCCAAGTTTTTGTGCTCTAGGAAGATGTCTTACAGCACTTTTCTTTACACTATCTATGTGTTGGTTTTAAACATTTTTACTATGTTGTAATTAATACCTTTTGTACTTTTCATATCATTTTTGAGTACTGGCTTTTTCCTTATTGGATTAATAGTGGCTACCTTAAAATCCCACTTACCTGTATGGTTCCTTCTACACACTGTACCTGTGATTACCCTTACCTTGACCAGAGTAGCACCACTGACACACCTAGTACATTTTAATTAGCTCTGCCAAGAAAACTGGTCAGGCAAGATAAGACAAGAAATACAACCTTACGAAGAAGTGGCAAAACCACGAAACACAGATTGGAACAGGCTCTGAGATGCACAAGTGAAATAACATTAAGGCCTAAATAGTATACAAAGACCCTGTCTACACCACTGGCTAGGGTTACGTTAGGCAAAATTATAAATATAGCTTTTGCGCTAATTATACGACCTAAAGTGTTACTAAACCCACAACAGTAAAATCAGTCTGTATATGCAGTAAAGCATGCTTATTATACTCACCGTGGAACCTAAGGGGTTACCCTTCTGCAATGTGTAAAAAGGCTTTTTGATCCTGTTTTCACCGATCCTCCCCTTCTTCCACTGTCCCGAATCCATCTCCTGATAAGAAAGAGTCAATCTGCACATGCTCAGTTTGGTGTGCATTGCTAGAGAGGTTTTTATTTTTTTATTTTTTTTTGGGAGGGTGCATGTGATCAGCACAGAGCCAATCAACACTGTCCAGACAAAGGGTCAGGTGTCCTGCAGCCTCATAGGACAGTAAGAGTAGAATAAAAACTCCTCCTACAAGCTGATTGAAGTCAGGAGACTGCTATAACTGCTGATGAGAAAAGGTATTCAGCAGTTTATATTTACTAAAATAATTAAATTTCCTGTATACTGTGGGAGACCAGATATAGAAAATGCTAGGCCCTGGATTTAGTAACACTTTAATTTATGTCACAAGATACCATGCAAAAACGTTTTCTTAGTGAACCGCAACAAAAATGGCAAAATAATAACATTCATATAGTGTAAAGCATATAATAAAAATATTTGTTGTGCCAATTACATTGGTACTTCATTTATATTACAAAATAGTGTGCACAGAAAATATGCTCTTAGTGAACAGCAACAAAAATATCAAATGTCAAACCAGACACCTAGAATCCAAAGGAACGCTGCCTGGGTTTACACTTGTATAGCCTAAGACTTCAGTATATATTCACTCAGAGGAAACAAAACACGCTCCACATAGTATAAAAACTTTTAAAACCAATCTATAATAAAAAAATATTGCACTTACAATCAACTGTAGATAACTGCGTATTGTATAAAAACAATCCAGCTGTCAAACAAAACAAATGAAGAAAGTTATCTCAGAGACCTGTCAGCCGTTGGCCGACTGAATGGCTAATCTGATAAACCGTGCTAAATGTAAAGTGATAAGTGCCACTAGATAAATAAATAAACAAATAATTAAATAAAGCCCAATAGTACATACAGTGAAGATTTGTGCATAAGTGTTAAGAAATTTCATAAATTAGATAATTATAAATAAATAAATAAATAGTAATAAATAGACAATGTCCCTAGCATCAAAGTGAATCATAATCGTTGAGGATTAATTATGTAGCACCCTCCTATGTAGGGGCTAGTGAGAGAGTATATTTTTGGCTCTGTCTGTCTATCAGAGGAGCAGCAGGCAAACCTATATTGCTTTGTCTAGCAGAGAGCAGGATCTATTAGTGAGGTCTGCTCAGTGTGCTCAGTATGTGATTCATTGAGTCTAGAGAGTGTTGCAAACTGGTCCAATAGGGAGGCATGTTGGACAGTGAGAGGAAATCTGACCAATGGGTACATAGGCTTTGATACAGTCCTGGTGATTGACAGAGACAGGCTTTCTCAGTGCATTCTGGGTTACTGTATAAAAGCCAGGAGCACATGTGCTGGGGGGTCTTTGGATGGTGAGCAGAGTCCTGAAGGGAGGGTGATGGCTGCCTCCTTCTATGTAGCAGTGGCACATGGCATCAGGAGGTCATCCTGAGGGTCAAAGGAACAGAGCTGAACTCAGAGGTCCAGGAAAGCTGACTGAGGTGGAGACACTGGAGACTCTAGAAAAACAGTATTGTGAGTACAGGGGAACGAGCAGGAACGCCGATTGCACTCAACCTGTGTTCCAGATGGTGGAAGTGACGTATCACGCTACCCTGTAGCCCTACACGGTTCATCAGAGGTGTCTGACGTCTTCAAGAGTCATGACCCCTGATTTTTAATAAATAACGTTAATACACTATGGAAGCCTCTCTTCTCTTGTCCTTTTCAATGTGAGCCATTGAGGAGGTTTATGTGGAGTTACATCAACCTAATGTGGCTTTACTGTGTGTGATCCTGGTGGAGAATTAACATCTGCGATCTGAGGGTCCCCTCACTGTGATATGCAAGATATATACCAACCTCTGGTGATTAGGTACTTCTACCAGTGGTGGATCTAAGCACAAATTTTGACACATATCGTGGATGGTTTTTTATCTGAAGAGCGATTCACAAGAGTGCACAAGTGTGATTCACATTGTTGTTACGGACATTATTTAATTGATTATCAATGATCGTGATTCACTTTGATGCTACGGACATTGTCTATTTATTACTATTTGGCTTTATTTAATTATGTATTTATTTATTTATCTTGTGCCACTTATCACTTTACATTTAGCGCGGTTTATCATACCAGTCTCTCTGATACTTTTTTCTATTAGTCCTTTTTTGGTCTCACAACTAGCAGCTTTATTTGAATTTTATTCATATATATATATTTTTTCAATTCTGTAACCATATGCGCAGATAGTGGATACGTATAGTGTATGGTCCATTTTTTATTTATTCATACAAAACAAAAGAAAGTTAACTTCCGATTATGCGGTGACGTCAGCATGTTTGGCATTGTTTTACCATTTTTGTTGCGGTTCACTAAGGGGACACTTTTTTGCACAATAGCTTGTGACATAAATTAAGTATTATTAAACATATACAGTGCCTTGCGAAAGTATTCGGCCCCTTGAACTTTTCGAACTTTTGCCACATTTCAGGCTTCAAACATTAAGATATAAAACTGTAATTTTTTTTTAAGAATCAACAACAAGTGGGACACAATCATGAAGTGGAACGAAATTTATTGGATATTTCAAACTTTTTTAACAAATAAAAAACTGAAAAATTGGGTGTGCAAAATTATTCAGCCCCCTTAAGTTAATACTTTGTAGCACCAAATTTTGCTGCGATTACAGCTGTAAGTCGCTTGGGGTATGTCTATATCAGTTTTGCACATCGAGAGACTGAAATTTTTGCCCATTCCTCCTTGCAAAACAGCTCGAGCTCAGTGAGGTTGGATGGAGAGCGTTTGTGAACAGCAGTTTTCAGTTCTTTCCCCAGATTCTCGATTGGATTCAGGTCTGGACTTTGACTTGGCCATTCTAACACCTGGATATGTTTATTTGTGAACCATTCCATTGTAGATTTTGCTTTATGTTTTAGATCACTGTCTTGTTGGAAGACACATCTCCGTCCCAGTCTCAGGTCTTTTGCAGACTCCATCAGGTTTTCTTCCAGAATGGTCCTGTATTTGGCTCCATCCATCTTCCCAAACAATTTTAACCATCTTCCCTGTCCCTGCTAAAGAAAAGCAGGCCCAAACCATGATGCTGCCACCACCATGTTTGACAGTGGAGATGGTGTGTTCAGGGTGATGAGCTGTGTTGCATTTATGCCAAACATAATGTTTTGCATTGCTGCCATAAAGTTCGATTTTGGTTTCATCTGACCAGAGCACCTTCTTCCACATGTTTGGTGTGTCTCGCAGGTGGCTTGTGGCAAACTTTAAACGACACTTTTTATGGATATCTTTAAGAAATGGCTTTCTTCTTGCCACTCTTCCATAAAGGCCAGATTTGTGCAGTATACGACTGATTGTTGTCCTATGGACAGAGTCTCCCACCTCAGCTGTAGATCTCTGCAGTTCATCCAGAGTGATCATGGGCCTCTTGGCTGCATCTCTGATCAGTCTTCTCCTTATATGAGCTGAAAGTTTAGAGGGCAGCCAGGGCTTCGTAGATTTGCAGTGGTCTGATACTCCTTCCATTTCAATATTATCGCTTGCACAGTGCTCCTTGGGATGTTTAAAGCTTGGGAAATCTTTTTGTATCCAAATCCGGCTTTTAACTTCTCCACAACAGTATCTCGGACCTGCCTGGTGTGTTCCTTGTTCTTCATGATGCTCTCTGCGCTTTAAACGGACCTCTGAGACTATCACAGTGCAGATGCATTTATACGGAGACTTGATTACACACAGGTGGATTCTATTTATCATCATTAGTCATTTAGGTCAACATTGGATCATTCAGAGATCCTGGAGAACTTCTGGAGAGAGTTTGCTGCACTGAAAGTAAAGGGGCTGAATACTTTTGCACGCCCAATTGTTCAGTTTTTATTTGTTAATAAAGTTTGAAATATCCAATAAATTTTGTTCCACTTCATGATTGTGTCCCACTTGTTGTTGATTCTTCACAAAAAATTACAGTTTTATATCTTTATTTTTGAAGCCTGAAATGTCGCAAAAGGTCGAAAAGTTCAAGGGGGCTGAATACTTTCGCAAGGCACTGTAATTAGCAAAGCAGATATATTTGTATTTTTAGATAGAATATCCCACAGTACTGTTGCAGCTTGTGGTTATTATAAATATTTGTTTGAGCAAAAGCACAGTTATATACTGTATATATACATTTTTTTTTTTTACAGTGGACAAAAACGGCTGCTGGTGTTGGTGCCATTGGTATGTGGAAGTTAGAAAGTAGGTTTAAAAAAGCCTTTGTACTCCAAACATGGGATATCCCAAAGTGGACAGCCAACAACCCACAGGGTTTAAGTGAGGCAGATAAGCAAGAGGTCTCTCATCAGCACCAGGTTTCCTCATTTCTGGCAGTCCCTCAATGGCCAGGTAAAATATCCTTACTGTGAAGCCTGCTTTTTACACTCTCTGAACCAGTAGTAGACAGTCTCTCTTGACAGCAGTGGACAGCCAATGAGCACTCTCTGGGCAGCAGTCAGGTTCTCTCTCTCTGCAGCGGCAGGACACAGCAACAGCACATTGCCTTCTACAGCCCTAAAGTCTTTGGCCCAGTCTTGGCACACAGCAGCCTTGTCTTCATTTCTCTCCCACAGCCTTAGTTCCCCAAGCCGCGCATGACCCAGGCACAGCACTCTCCCCGAATCCTCCTGTTCCTCACTGCTAGGGACAAACTGTCCAAGGCTGCAGCAGTAGTCCTGTGTCCTCTTCTCCCAATAACTGTCAATCAAACACATGTGAGGGAGAACAAAATAGTTATGTGCAGAATTAATTTAGCACATTTGGGATCAATTAAATTTAAGGAGCTCAGGAAGTGCTATATGTCCAAGTCAAGTTACGGTTTCTGTAGTATATAGGAAAAAACATCTGAGGATTGAGTGTACTGTAAAAAACAGGAAAAAAGGGTGTGCAACCAGTGTAGAACCAGATACAATATGCAAAGTGGAGGGGAGGAGGTGGAGAAACAATTAATAAATACCATCCCAAGATATACATCTCTAATTAGATGTGTTGAAAGAACAGAAAGTCTAAACTGTGGTGGGGTTGTATAAGTGTAGGAGGAGGTATTGAGCTTAAGAAAATAATGTATTGAACCTTCCAATAGCGAAAGGGTGTCTCAGATTACTGTTGGGGTAGGTGTTTGAATGCAGGTAAGGTTCTTTGGTCCAACTAGCAGGACCATGTCTCGAAGATCTGAGGTTACCTGTCCTGCTTAGATTCCACTGGAGTCTCTATCACATAAACCTCACTCAGGATTTGCATCCACACCCAGGGCAAGTGGATAAGATGATTTGCAATGTCTAGAGATCACCACTTTGGCAGCTAGAGGACAATGAAGAAGACACTTTTATTGACTTAGAATAGAGAAGGGAGTAACCCAAGAGGGGAGGGGGCTGGGACTTGGAGATGCACAAATTATGATGTAATGCATGCATGTGGTAAAGACATTTGACCAAAACATGGAGATTTAGAGACAACCCATGCAAATGTGAAGGTAGTTGTCAATTGCATCCAAAGGTCAGACAATAATGGATAAATGTGAACAAGTTCTAAGAAAGTTTGATACTACAGAGATAAAAGTTTGTTGTTATTTTCCTGCAAATAATAGGATGTTGTCAGTTTATGTTTACAGTATGTGTAAATCATTTTTTTCAAACATCGTCTGAGCAAGACCCTCCTAATTATAGTATCCATCATATTTTGTCATATGGGAGGATCTTCCTGAGGAACCCACCCTACAGCCCATAGAGTGAGGAAATTGTGTTTGAGTGGGCAGGGATGTAGGCAGGGGGGGAATAGGAGGGGTCCAAACTGTCCGTGGCACAGCAGTCAAGGCTGGTACCCGCTAGGCACCAGAATAAATGCAGCTCCTGCCAGGGGCATTATTTAGGGAAGGGGATGGGGCATGGGGGTATTAAATCCCTCTTTTAAAAATCTGTGGCACAGCAGTGATTTTTGAAAATGGAAAAAAGGTGCGCCAGCCAACTTAAAATACCGACTGCTGCACTTGGGACTCCCTGAATACCGGGAAATAGATATAGCGAAAAAATATTTAAAGAACGCAGTCTAGGTGAAAATATCAGTGAATGAAAACCCCCAAAAAAACTAATTTAGTACAATCAAATCAAATAAATTAGTGAACATGTGCACTAATCCTAATACATATCAAAAACCTGTGTATATCAACAGTGCATAAGACATGTAAAACAAAGGACCAAAGTATACATACATACAAACATACATACAATGTACATAAATGGCAATAGATAAAATCTAAAGTGCAAAATAAAAAACATCCCAACTATACTGCAAATGTGTGCTGGATGGATCCAAAGTCCAAAAATGTGAATATTTGAGACTCAAGTAGATGCTTAATTCGTAGCCTTCAAAGTTCTGCATGCATTACCACTGTGCTCTGGTAATAGAATGGCTGCTTACCAGACCCAAACGGGTCAATAAGCACATAAGCTGCTCACAGCTAAAGGATCAATCCGTGTTACTCCCCTTGTGAAGCTCCGAACACTCTCCGGCTCTGGGATCTCGAAAGGATATAGGGATGAAAGGAGGACTAATAGTGCGTTATCGCTAAAACATTGTATTTATTGTAAAAAGAGATACACTTACAAACATCGTAGAAATAAAAACACAGATAATCGTGTTGGCGCAGCCACCTGCAGTGCGGTCTGTGCATGCTGACGTTACGGCTGCCTCCACCCGACGCAACGCGTTTCCCCTCAGAAGGCGTCAACTGGGATTGGAGCTCTAATCTAACCTATCTAACCCTGTAAAGCAAAACAAAAATACATAACTTGACTGAAGCCGTTCAAATCCCACACTGAGCGGTCAGCGGAGGCTTCTCTGTGTAGGTGTGTGCAGAAGAGGAAGCAACAACAGAAGCCCCATAGCAAGTCTATGGGCGAGGTCAATTCCCAGGCATTTCACAGCCGGTGTCGGCTGTGTTCTGCACACAGCTTCTGATCCTGGAGACTGGACTGGATCGGCTTCAGAAATGGTATGTATAGCAAGTTTTTCTAGTTTTGCTTTACAAGGTTGGATAAGTTAGTCTTAGATTGTGCCTGCAAGTAGATTTAGAGATTTTAGTTTTAGGCTGGACTTCCCCTTTATTAAGTTCTGTTCTTGCCTGGAGGCTTAGTAGAGTTTTGGGTGGAATTAAGCCTCTAATCCCAAGTCCATACTTACCTAGTAGCCACACCTCATTATTAGTCTAAGCTGAGCACAGGCATTAATATACTGTATATGAGCTGATCCATGCTCAGGGCTCCTCTGCTGTGAGGGCCTGAGAGAAAGTGGCAGATGGTGGCACAGTTGTTTCTGGAAGATGATGATGCCTTTGCATCTTTGAGAGAGTTGCTGAATATTAGAGGCTTGGACTTGTCCGGGTTGTGCTTGTCTTGTGCATGACTCAGTCTGATTGGGAGTATGTTATGTACATGGCAATGAAGCTCTCAGTGGAGACACCTAGTTGAACCATACATATCATGGGTATGGTTAAGAACTTAGGTGCAATACTGGTGGGTGGGGGGGGGGGGGGGGTGCCTGAAATAACAGATATTTCAGTATCCCAGGAAGATTCTGGGACCTTAGAGTTGCGGGATCTTAATTTGGTAAATGCATTGAAAAATGTAACTATATTTAATGAGGTACCCCAAAAAACAGAAGCTAGCCTGGTATATGCTCTGTCAGGTACTGACACACCAGGCTGAGGAGCAATGCACCATCAACGGCATACCAAATTTTAGACATGCCTACCCATTTACTACTTATTGTGAGTAGTCATTTAGCTTTATAACAAACAAACCTTGTTCTTACCTGCTGCACTTAGTCTGACACCCCTATCTGTTCCCTTCTGTCTCCCTTCTCCCTCGAAATTAGGGACAGTTGGTGGGTATGCATACTGTAATGCAGCGACCAGCCCCTGGACACGGGACAGTCCCTGAGAATGGCAACTCATATCGAAGGTAAAAAAATTATGTCATCAACCATGAAGTTCCTCCATCTGTACACAGCTAGTGACAGTAAACAACATGTGCACACCAGTATCTAAGATGACAGCATTCACAAGCATATCGACTTGTGATTAACCTTGCCCTTGACACCTCAAGTCAGTACACTCTGCTCTTCAAGTAGACTGGCACACAGGGTTTCGTGGGCCACACCCATTGCTTTCACTAGAGGCTACAGGTTACCTAAATCAGGAATACTTATAAAAACAAACACACGCTCATGATCCCTTACTGCCAGGCCCATTAGAGGGAGACTAATCCAAAAATCTAGCTGGCTGGACATAGACAGGCAGATGCAAATCTGACATACAATCTAGTGCACCCTAATGTTTGTGTAGCAGCTAGGTAATTCCCACATACCTCTAAGATTCCCCAAGCTATTCTATTAGCTGAAACCCTTACCCAGTCACCTTTCCCACTGTCCACAGATACAATAACTTCCACACACTGGTATTAATCTGCATGCAATCAGATTGGTGATCTTATTCTCAGCCAGTCATTTATTATAATACTGAGAACGTGAGGCCACACAATGCTAACTCACAGAGCTTAGCAATGACTTACAATCAAACTCATAGGCACTGATAATAAAACACAACCACAAACATAAGAGTCTCTTTAGATGAGTGTGTTATTTATCAATCAAAAAGTGGCTTATTATTTTTTTTATTTTTGTAGGGATCTGTTGCCTTCCACTGTCTGCATTTGTTAATGCCTGGGCTGCTGATATAGCATGGAAGCACTTCTTGTCTCTTGGTTTTTGGTTTGAAAATTTCAGAAGGAGGAAGTGGAAAGAGAGAGAAAGTCTGAAGCACATGTCTTGTCCGTGGGAGTTTTTGTTGAACCCAGACCAGAATACATGGATTACTAGGCAAGTGTTCCTATATTCAGTAGTTTACTATTGTTGAATAAAAAACACACACTGACCTAAGTCAGTGAATCAGCGCTCACTGTACCACTCTGGAAGGGACCACATGACCGGTGGTGCCACAGAAAATTTACAAACTATAGATATGGACAAAAATTATAGATGAGTGTGAATGAATAAATTAAATAAATTAAATAACCATGGAATGTTACAGGGCAAACAGGATACATGAACCTCAACTATGTAGAAGTCCTATTCAATCATGCGATGATTCCGACGATGATGGATCCTTGCTAATGGAAAATACAAAAAAATCCAAATCAGGGTACTGGGGTGATGATTAGACAGAGGTAGGGAATCCCTCCAAATATGCAACAAAGAAAAAGAACAAGGGCGCCAAGTCATAAAGGTAATAGAACAGCTGTAAATTTTAATGTAGTAACTTACATGTTAAAAACAGGTATTCCAATAGGACAGCATGTGTAATGTAGATGAACAGTCCCCACATTGGATCCGATGGAAGATGGAAGTTAGAGGCTGCACGGCGGATCTTGGCGAGGCAGCCCAGCTAAGGAGCCCACGCCATCTGCGGCATCACCCGGTATTGCCGGCATTCAGGACTGCCTTTACACCTACACAGGACCCGCCACACAGGACCCGGATGTGACTATCTTCTAACTTCCATCTTCCATCTTCCATCGGATCCAATGTGGGGACTGTTCATCTACATTACACATGCTGTCCTATTGGAATACCTGTTTTTAACATGTAAGTTACTACATTAAAATTTACAGCTGTTCTATTACCTTTATGACTTGGCGCCCTTGTACTTTTTCTTAGTTTACTATTGTTGCCTGTAGCTTATGGGTAAATATCTAAAGACTGGTGTCAGAAGTATCTCTGACCTATTGTTATTACCTCACATGCACAGTGCCATATAGATAGGTCTGTGCTGCTGTATCTATGTAGTGGTCAACTTCTAGTATATTAGTAGGTGACATGACAGATTAGAAACTACTAACTACTGGTCTTTCTTTTCATCACATCAGCAAATCAAGTCTGCCTAGCAGGAGCTAGGTCTTCCATACTAGAACAATGCAGCCAGTCTCTCTAGGCAAACACTCCATATCCAGTGCAAATCCAATTTAACGTTTATATGTCTCCCCTGGCTCCACTTGGCAAGCTTTCTACCATCAGACCTCACCTTAGTCAGATTCGTGTGAAATAGAATGAGCTCTTGTATATCTACAGATCACTTAAAGTGGAAGTTTAATCAAAATCTAACTAAGGCTAAACCTACTCCGACCCGCATTCTATGCCTATTCTAACCTTGTAAAGAAAAGATGTATATACCTCCCTTTTCTGAAGCCACTCCTAGCCAGTCACATGATCTCTCCAGCAGCGGCTTCTGTGTAGAGGCCAGATCACCAACAATGGCTGCAAATGCCTGGGAGATGACGTAATCCATAGGCTTACTATGGGGCATATGTTGCCAGCAGCCTTGAAGAAATCTGAAGGTGTCGCTGACAGTTGATCATGTGACCGGACTGGAGCTGCTTCAGAAATCAGAATAGGTAAGTTTACACATCTTTTCTTTACAGGGTTAGATAGAATAGGCTTAGCATGGGGGGTGAGGGTAGTTTTTCTTTTTATTTATGTTGAAAATAAATAAGGTCTTTATTGAGACAAATGCAGATACAGCATGACAGAACATGGTAAAAAACATACATAACATACTTTCAATTAGACAAATACATCAAGATAAAGAAGCACTGCTAGTAATAGAACTTTGGTGACAAAGTGGCACCCTACCATAGAGCCACCAGTTGCTCACATTCTTTCAACAGAGCAGGATGCTAAAGGAATATTCTAAAGAAACTTAATGGAGTTTGGTGTTATTGACAAACTAGCCATCATACACAGGTGCACTGCTGGACTGTGCCAACCAGCGGTCTTGGATTTTATTGTATTTGGAGGGGCAACCCATATGTAGGTATCCTAGCTTCTTGTATGGAAGAGTCGTTTTCACATCCACCAACCCCAACTGGAAAGTGCCTGCATCCAATGTTGTGCAATTAATTTTCTTACACAAAAGAGTGTCTCATGTAAAAATGTAGTCAGAAATGTAATGCCAAGCAGGCATTATTTAGGGTCCAGTGATATTGGTAAACTTACACTATATTATCAAAAGTATTGGAATGCCTGCCTTTACACACACATGAACTTTAATGGCATCCCAGTCTTAATCTGTAGGGTTCAATATTGACTTGACCCACCCTTTGCAGCTATAGCAGCTTCAACTCTTCTGGGAAGGCTGTCCACAAGGTTCTGGAGTGTGTCTATGGGAATGTTTGACCATTTTTCCGGAAGCACATTTGTGAGGTTAGGCACTGATGTTGGATGAGAAAGCCTGGCTCCTGTTCCAACATGACTGTGCACCAGTGCACAAAGCAAGGTCCATAAAGACATGGATGAGGGAGTTTGGGGTGGAGGAACTTGACTGGCCTGCACAGAGTCCAGACCTCAACCCAATAGAACACCTTTGGGATAATTTAGAGTGGAGACTGTAAGCCAGGCCTTCTCGTCCAACATTAGTGCCTGACCTCACAAATGCTCTTTTGGAATAATGGTCAAACATTCCCATAGACACTCCTAAACCTTGTGGACAGCCTTCCCAGAAGAGTTGAAGCTGTTATAGCTGCAAAGGGTGGGTCAACTCAATACTGAACTTTACGGACTAAAGCTGGATACACACTATTTGTGGTTAGATTTCCTTCAGATTTACCTTTTCTATGTAGTGCAAGGGCCTGCCAGATTGCATACAAATTGAAAGTGTTTAGGTTTAACCTCATATTATATGGTTTTGGTAAATCTAAAGGAAAAAGTCTACAGAAAAAATTATAGTGTGTATGGCCCATTAGACTGGGATGCCATTAATACTTACTACTATTACTAATACTTTTGGCAATATAGTGTATGTGATCATGGATAAACCGTAGTTAGATTTAGATTAAACTTCCACTTTAATTTTGTCAGGGTAATGTTACATTTCTTTTATATTATTAAATTTGTAATGATTTCAGTAAGACTTAATAAAATATAGACATATGAACAAAGTAAATGGTTAGCAAGAGAAAGTGTTACATTGTGATTCAAAAGTGCCACGGGAGGTTCTGTGTTGGTCTGGATGAGCCTTTTTTGGAGTGCTTTCCTGTTTCTTCAGGGCTGCCTTGGCAAAATGCCTAACAATTGAGCAAAAATTGTATACAAGGCAGTGAGTAGATGAAGCCTGCCTTTTAGTTGCACAAAGCCACAGGTTTTCATTGTGCACCATTAAAACATTCCAGTTGTTGGCTTCCAAACAACCAATGATGTCTTTGGTTGATTAGAAGGACATCCTTGTTTGCCCCTCTCTCATGCCCCTCTTTGTCAGCACTGGGGTCATGTTAGAGAAATTTTGGTTACTAACCACTTCAGCCCCAGAAGGTTTTACCCTCACTTGCGGTTTTTCGTTTTTGCGCTTTAACCACTTACCGCCCGCTGTCATATGACGGCGGGACGGTTCGGCTATTATCCTGGGCGGGCGTCATATGACGTCCGCAGGAAATGCAGGGCAGGCGCGCGATCGCGGGCGCGCCGCCGTGCACTGCCGGTGTCGGCGTGTCCCCGGGACACAGCCGGTCACCGGCAAGGGGGAAACAGCCAATAGGCATGGCTGTTTCCCACGTGATCGGCTGTGTTCCAATGACACAGCCGATCACAATAGCGGAGCCCGGAAGATGACCGCGCATGCGCGATCAGGAGCGCGCAGCGCGGTCATGTCGGTGGCACGGTGTTCCGTAGGAACACAGCTGTCACCGGCGGTAGTAAACAGTCACTGACAGTGACTGTTTACTATGTGATCAGCTGTGAATCCATTCACAGCCGATCACAAAATGTAAACACAGAGCAGTAACTGACTGTTACTAGCTCTTCTCCCCTCATACAGTTTCCAGTGTGAGGGGAGAAGAGCTAGAAATAGTGAGTTACTGCTCTGTGTACCTGCAAAAGTAAAATCACACAAATAAAGGTCCCCCCACAGTCCTCAGCCCCCCCAATGTCACCTGTCACCCAACAGTCACCTCATCAGTGCCCAGAAATTGACACCCATAACGTTCACATGTGAGCGCAGCGATCGCGTGCAGAATCACAGCGATTCTGCCGCGATCCGGAAATCATTGCAAATTGCGGGACGCCTGTGCGTTGCCCGTTTTTTGCAATAGCACCCCCAAACGCTGTGCGATGTTGCCGCCATTTCCACCTGCCGAATCGCGGTAACATCGCGCAAACAACGCATGACGCCCAAAAAAGGTACAAGAGCTTCTTTGGGGCGCCATGCGTTGTTTGCGTGATGTTACCGCGATTCGGCAGGCGGAAATCACAGCAACATCGCACAGCGTTTGGGGTGCTATTGCAAATCACGGGCAACGCACAGGCGTCCCGCGATTTGCAATGATTTCTGGATCGCGGGCAGAATCGCAGTGAATCTGCCCACGATCGCTACGCTCATATGTGAACGTAGCCTAAAGTTCACCGGTCACCAGAGACTGCTGTGCACCATCGCCCGTCACCTGTCACCCATCAGTGACCATCGCCCGTCACCTGTCACCCCATCAATCACCGTCACCTGTCACCCCATCAGTCATCGTCATCTGTCACCCCATCAATCATCGTCACTTGTCACCCCATCAGTGATCGTCACTTGTCACCCCATCAATCATCGTCACATGTCACCCCGTCAGTGATTGTCATCTGTCACCCCATCAATCATTGTCACTTGTCACCTCATCAATCATCATCACCTGTCACCTCATCAATCAACATCACCTGTCACCTCATCATTCATCGTCACCCCATCAGTCATCGTCACCTGTCACCCCATCAGTCATCGTCACCTGTCACCCCATCAGTCATTGTCACCTGTCACCCCATCAGTCATCGTCACCTGTCACCCCATCAGTCATCATCACCTGTTTGCCATATACATGCAATCACTTACTGACCGCCTAACGGCTATATGCTAAAAAAATATGCTATAAAAGCTAAATACTGGGGATATGGCAGCAGATAGCCCCCATAACCCCGGTATTTTTTGAAACGGCGGGCGGTCGGCTTTCAGATAAGGGTGGTCCCAGTGGCGGATTCGCCGCGGAATTACCCTTACGGTGCAGGGGAAGAGGTGCCCCCCCCTCCTGCCGCGTCCCAGACGTTTTCCCAGCTTACCGGAACCCGCCGGCAGCGGGGAAAACTATCCGGTCCCGGATCCTCAGAGACAGGAAGTCGAGTGAGGGCAAGATGGCCCTCACTCGACTCTATGGTCTTGGAGGACCGGAGCTACGTCAAAAGACGTTGCCTAGCAACCGGTTTAAAGGGCCGCTTTTTTTTTTTCTTTTTTTTTTTTTTTTCCTCTTTCAACAATTTTTTTTTTTTTTTCTTTTTTAGTGTAGTTGTGAGGTGTGAGGTCTTTTTGACCCCAGATCTCACAATAAAGAGGACCTGTCATGCCTATTTCTATTACAAGGGATGTTTACATTCCTTGTAATAGGAATAAAAATGATCAAAACATTTTTTTTTTAAACTGTGTAAAAATAAAAAAATAATAAATAAAATAAATAGGAAAAAAAAAAAAAATTAAAGCGCACTGTCCCCGTTAGCTCGCGCGCAGAAGCAAATGCATACGCAAGTCCCGCCCACGTATATAAACGGTGTTCAAACCATACATGTGAGGTATCGCCGCGATCGTTAGAGCGAGAGCAATAATTTGAGCCCTAGACCTCCTCTGTAACTCTAAGCTAGTAACCTGCAGACATTTTTCAAATGTTGCCTATGGGGATTTTTAAGTACCAATGTTTGGCGCCATTCTGTGAGCATGCGCAATTTTGAAGCATGACATGTTGGGTATCTAATTACTCGGCGTAACATTATCTTTCACATTATGGAAAAAAATGGGCTAAATTTACTGTTTTCTTATTTTTTAGTTCAAAAAAGTGAATTTTTTTCAAAAAAATCGCATTTGGAAGACTGCTGCGCAAATATGGTGTGATAAAAAATATTGCAACGATCTCCATTTTATTCTATAGGGTCTCTGCTAAAAAAAAATATATAATGTTTGGGGGTTCCAAGTAGTTCTCTAGCAAAAAAAATGATTTTAGCTTGTAAACACCAAGTGTCAAAAATAGTCCCAGTCTTAAAGTGGATAAATGGACAACTTTGTGTAAAGCGCTACTTGGATGTTAGGCCTATGTATGTGGCCAGGCTGTGAAAAAGTGTTACACATGTGGTATCGCCATACTCAGGAGGAATAGCAGAATGTATTTTGGGGTGCAATTTTTGCTATGTACATGCTATGTGTTAGAAATATTGCATAAATGGACAGCTTTGTGTAAAGAAAATGTGTTTTCATTTTCTTTCCACATTTTCCAAAAACTTGTGGAAAAAAATGACATATTCAAAAGACTCATTATCCCTCAAAAATTATACGTTGGGCTGTTTGCTTTCCAAAATGGGGTCATTTTATGGGGGTTTTCATTGTCCTGGTGCTCCAGGGCCTTCAAAAGTACGATAGGTTGTCAGGAAATTATATGTGTAATTTGTGCTCCTAGAATGCCGGACGGTACTACTTGGATGTTAGGCCTCTGTATGTGGCCAGGCTATGAAAAAGTCTCACACATGTGGTATCGCCATACTCAGGAGGAGTAGTAGAATGTGTTTTGGGGTGTAGTTGCAAGTATACATATGCTGTGTGAGAGAAATAACCTGTTAATACGTCAATTTGTAAAAAAAAAAAAAAAAAAAAATCTTCATTTTGCAAAGAGTTGTGGGAAAAAATGACAACTTCAAAAAACTCACCATGCCCCTTATTAAATACCTTGGAATGTCTACTTTCCAAAAAGGGGTCATTTGGGGGGTATTTGTACTTTCCTGACTTTTTAGTGTCTCAAGAAATGAGATAGGCCTTCAGTACATCAGGTGTGGTCAAGTGTGATCAATTTTCAATGAATAGCACCATAACTTGTGGACTCTAACTTTCACAAAGACCAAATAATATACACTTATTTGGGTTATTTTTACCAAAGATAAGTAGCAGTATAAATTTTGGCCAAAATTTGTGAAGAAAAATTACTCATTTGCTAAATTTTATGACAGAAACAAAGAAAAATGCGTTTTTTCACAATATTTTCAGTCTTTTTTTATTTAAAGCACAAAAAATAAAAAAGTAGTGATTAAATACCATCAAAAGAAAGCTCTATTTGTGTGAAAAAAAGGACGCAAATTTTTTATGGGTACAGTGTTGCATGACTGAGTAATTGTCATTCAAAGTGTGAGAGCGCTGAAAGCTGAAAATCAGTCTGGGCAGGAAGGGGGTGAAAGTGCACTGTAGGCAAGTGGTTAAACAAAAAAACAGCGTCAATTTTGAAAAAACACCAATATTTTCTACTTAGCTATAAAACATTCCCAATAACAAAATTACTAAAATCTAATTTTTTTTATCAGTTTAGGCCAATTTGTATTCTGCTACATCCCAAAACGCGTATAATAATTGGTTTGAGCAAAAGTTATAGCGTTTACAAACTATGGGATAGATTTATGGACTTCTTATTTTTTAAATTTTTTTTTATTAGTAATGGTGGTGATCAGCGATTTTTATCGGGACTGCGACATTGCGGTGGACAAATCTGACACTAAGTGATACTTTTTGGGGACCAGTGTCATTATTACAGTGATCAGTGCTAAATAATATGCACTGTTACTGTATAAATGACACTGGCAGGGAAGGGGTTAACACTGGGGGTGAACAAGGGGTTAAATGTGTTCCCTAGATGTGCTTACTAACTGTGGGGGGGATGGACTGAACAGAGGCAGAGAGAGATCTGTGTTTCAGCTTAGCTGGATCACACGATCTTTCCCTGCCTCTCTGACAGGAGAGCCGTCTTGCATTGTTTACATTCCAGATGGCTCTCCTGTCAGTTTTGCCAAAGATCGTAGGAGGCCGGCGGCGATTGAGCCCGCTCCTCCCGTGGTCTGCCTCTCGCTGTGTCTAATCACAGCGGGAGCGCGGCATGTGCCGCTGAAACCGCTTGCGCATAATCACGTCGATTTATGTGATTATGTGCAGCTGAGCCGCCCTGCCACAGTAAATCTGCGTGGGGCGGTCGGCAAGTGGCTAATTGGTACCAGTGTGCAAAGGTGTATTTGATTTAGAAGAATAAACCAACTCTAGCGTTGGGTGTTTTACCTGCGTGAATGCTGCTTCAAAACTAGAATAGGGGGGCTTTAACCACTTGCCGACCGCCGCAAGTACTTATACTGCGGCGGTCAGCCCCCCCTGGGCAAAGTGACGTATCGGTATGTCACTCGCCTGTGGGTGCGCTCCCGCCCCCGCTTGTTCATTGCCATCACCACGCGAGTCCCCGACGGCTCCGATGTCCGTCGGTCACTCGCGATCTCCCCCTGGAAAGGGAGAAAGGCAGGCGGCTGATGTAAACAAAGCCGTCTGTCATTCTCCCTGATGTAACTGCAGAGATCATACGATCCTGCTATGTAGGATCGTATGTCTCTGTGGTTACATCAAAAGCCACGCCCCTTTACAGTTAGAAGCACGCCCCTAGGGTCACACTTTACCCCTTGATCTCTAATAAAGTTAACCCCTTCCCTGCCAGTGTCATTTTTACAGTAACAGTGCATATGTATAGCACTGATTACTGTAGTAATGTCACTGGTACCCCCAAAAATGTCAGTCAAGGGTCCGATCTGTCTGCCACAAAGTCGCAGTCCCGCAAAAAAAAAAAAAAGATTGCCGCCATTACTAGTTAAAAAAAAAAACACAATAAAAATGACATAAATCTTTCCTGTAGTTAGTAAACGCAATAACTTTTGCGCAAACCAATCAAAATACGCTTATTGCGATTTTTTTTACCAAACATATGTAGCAGAAAACAAATTGGCCTAAAATGTTAAAAAATTTTGATTTTTACATTTTTTTGGGGGGGAATTTCATATAAAAAAATGTGAAAAATATTGTTATTTTTGCAAAATTGACGCTCTTTTTTTGTTTATAGCGCATGATCAAAAAATCGCACAGGTGATCAAATACCACCAAAAGAAAGCTCTGTTTGTGGGAAAAAAAGGACGTCAAATTCGTTTAGGTACAGCGTCACACGACCGCGCAATTGTCCGTTAAATTCCCGCAGTGCTGAATCGCAAAATAGGCCCTGGTCAGGAAGGGGGTAAAATCTTCCGGTGCTTAAGTGGTTAAGATTGTGCATAATTTTAAAGGGTGCCTTGACTAAAAAAGGTTGGGAACTGATCCAGATAAGAGGTCCTGTGATCCCAAAGTAGGTATAACCTTGCAAGACGATCCTTTCCTTACTAGGAAAATTTCATTTTACTTTCAACGTGTACAGCACATATTTTGGCATACTTTCTTTTCTGCAAATCAAATCTAAATACAATAGACTAAAGTACTGTAAGCTCATGTTCATTTATTTTTTTTTTTACTATGACTTATGTTTAAATTACTGTAGATTATTTACTTACAACAGAGCAAACAGGATCTGAATACAAGCACAATTGTAAGTATAGTCTGACCAAACAGGATATTGTCAGAGCTCAGCTAGCAGGAGATTTAACTCCTTGTATTACCAATAATGCAACTTTCAAATGGAACTTAAAGTGTATCTATGATAAAAATTTAAAATCATATATTATTTTCCACATTGAAATTAGATTATTTCTAGCCGATTTCAATTAATTAGAACAATCTTGAAGTTTGAAAGTGTCCTTTTTGAAGAATCTCACACATTTACTTTGTTGAATGCTTTGTGAAAAAGCATTGCTGTGTCACCTATTTCACAGACCCGGACTCCTGAATTACTACTCTATACTACAGAAGTGCTGACAAGGAAGAGTTCCAGGAGGCACAGTCAGTACAAGAAACACACCAATTATGACATCATCACTGTGTACAGGCAGCAAGGTACCATGAGGGATGTAATAATAAGAACCAAAGGAATAAGCAGAGAAGCAGCTGCCAAGCATATAATCAAAAACCCAAATGCCAGCACTACAAATAACCCACTAAAAATACATATGCAATGCAAACCAATCACTCCATATATATAAATTAAATCCCAATATAATAACAAATTAAATAAATATACTGTATGTAAATACTCCTATGTACAAAAATGTGTGTGTATATATACAGTATCTCACAAACGTGAGTACACCCCTCACATTTTTGTAAATATTTTATTATACCTTTTCATGTTACAACCCTGAAGAAATTACACTTTGCTACAATGTAAAGTAGTGAGTGTGCAGCTTTTATAACAGTGTAACAGTGTACATTTACTGTTCCCTCAAAATAACTCAACACACAGCCATTAATGTCTAAACAGCTGTGGCCACCATTATTTTCCAGCACTGCCTTAACCCTCTTGGGCATGGAGTTCACCAGAGCTTCACAGGTTGCCACTGGAGTCCTCTTCCACTCCACCATGATGACATCACGGAGCTGGTGGATGTTAGAGATCTTGCGCTCCTTCACCTTTTGTTTGAGGATGCCCCACAGATGCTCAATAGGGTTTAGGTCTGGAGAAATGCTTGGCCAGTCCATCACCTTAACCCTCGTCGTCTTGGAGGTGTGTTTGGGGTCGTTATCATGTTGGAATACAGGCTTGAGGCCAAGTCTCTGAAGGGAGGGGATCATGCTCTGCTTCAGTATGTCACAGTACATGTTGGCATTTATGGTTCCCTCAATGAACTGTAGCTCCCCAGTGCCAGCAGCACTCATGCAGCCTCAGACCATGACACTCCCACCACCATGCCTGACCAGTGGCGGCTGGTGCTCAATATTTTTGGGGGGGCGCATAAAGAAAAATGTAATAGGTATTGCTTCGCGTCAAAAAACGCAGTAAAAAATTGCGTGACTTTGAAGTCATGGTACAGGCATGGCACAGGTGATGGTATAGGCATGGCATAGGTGATGGTACAGGCATGGCACAGGTGATGGTATAGGCATGGCATAGGTGATGGTACAGGCATGGCACAGGTGATGGTACAGGCATGGCACAGATATGGTATAGGCATGGCACAGGTCATGGTACAGGAGATGGTATATGCCCCCTTTCAATGCAGTGACCAGCGTACATGCCCCCTTTCAATGCAGAGACCAGTGTACATGCCCCCTTCAATGCAGAGTTCAGCGTGCGTGCCCCCTTCAATGCAATGAACATTGTGCTGTGCCCCCTTCAATGCAATAAACACTGTGCTATGCCCCCTTCAATGCAATAAACACTGTGCTGTGCCCCCACAATGCAGAGTTCAGCGTGCATGCCCCCTTCAATGAAACTGTGCTGTGCCCCCTTCAATGCAATGAACAATGTGCTGTACCCCCTTCAATGCAATAAACACTGTGCTGTGCCCCCTTCAATGCAATAAACACTGTGCTATGCCCCCTTCAATGCAATGAACACTGTGCTGTGCCCCAACAATGCAGAGTTCAGCGTGCATGCCCCCTTCAATGCAACACTGTGCTGTGCCCCCTTCAATGCAATAAACACTGTGCTGTGCCCCCTTCAATGCAATGAACACTGTGCTGTGCCCCCACAATGCAATGAACACTGTGCCCCCTTCAATGCAATAAACACTGTGCTGTGCCCCCTTCAATGCAATAAACACTGTGCTGTGCCCCCTTCAATGCAATAAACACTGTGCCCCCTTCAATGCAATGAACTCTGTGCTGTGCCCCAACAATGCAGAGTTCAGCGTGCATGCCCCCTTCAATGCAACTGTGCTGTGCCCCCTTCAATGCAATGAACTCTGTGCTGTACCCCAACAATGCAGAGTTCAGCGTGCATGCCCCCTTCAATGCAACTGTGCTGTGCCCCCTTCAATGCAATAAACACTGTGCAGAGTTCAGCGTGCGTGCCCCCTTCAATGCAACTGTTCCGTGCCCCCATCAATGCAGAGTTCAGCGTGCGAGCCCCTTTCAATGCAGAGCGCCACAGCATTGTCCCCAATCACTGCAGAGCGCCACAGCATTGTCCCCAATGATTGCAGAGCGCCACAGCATTGTCCCCCAATGATTGCAGAGCGCCACAGCATTGTCCCCCAATGATTGCAGAGCGCCACAGCATTGTCCCCCAATGATTGCAGAGCGCCACAGCATTGTCCCCCAATGATTGCAGAGCGCCACAGCTTTGTCCCCCAATGATTGCAGAGCACCACAGCATTGTCCCCCAATGATTGCAGAGCGCCAGCATTGTCCCCCAATGATTGCAGAGCGCCACAGCTTTGTCCCCCAATGATTGCAGAGCGCCACAGCATTGTCCCCCAATGATTGCAGAGCGCCACAGCATTGTCCCCCAATGATTGCAGAGTGCCACAGCATTGTCCCCCAATGATTGCAGAGCGCCACAGCATTGTCCCCCAATGATTGCAGAGCGCCACAGCTTTGTCCCCCAATGATTGCAGAGTGCCACAGCTTTGTCCCCCAATGATTGCAGAGCGCCACAGCTTTGTCCCCCAATGATTGCAGAGCGCCACAGCATTGTCCCCCAATGATTGCAGAGCGCCACAGCATTGTCCCCCAATGATTGCAGAGTGCCAGCATTGTCCCCCAATGATTGCAGAGCGCCACAGCATTGTCCCCCAATGATTGCAGAGCGCCAGCATTGTCCCCCAATGATTGCAGAGCGCCAGCATTGTCCCCCAATGATTGCAGAGCGCCAGCATTGTCCCCCAATGATTGCAGAGCGCCAGCATTGTCCCCCAATGATTGCAGAGCGCCAGCATTGTCCCCCAATGATTGCAGAGTGCCAGCATTGTCCCCAATGATTGCAGAGCGCCAGCATTGTCCCCCAATGATTGCAGAGTGCCAGCATTGTCCCCAATGATTGCAGAGAGCCAGCATTGTCCCCCAATGATTGCAGAGCGCCAGCATTGTCCCCCAATGATTGCAGAGTGCCAGCATTGTCCCCCAATGATTGCAGAGCGCCAGCATTGTCCCCCAATGATTGGAGAGCGCCACAGCATTGTCCCCCAATGATTGCAGAGTGCCAGCGTGCGTGCTCCCTTCAAACTTACCTGGCGGCGGGGCGGCTCAGCTTCTTCCTCTTCTGCGGCGGGTCCTTCTCCCTCGTCGTCTCGGCGGCGGGAACCGGCGGGCGGCCTGCTCCGTTCAAACTTACCTGGCGGCGGCGCGGCTCAGCTTCTTCCTCCTCTTCTGCGGCGGGTCCTTCTCCCTCGTCGTCTTGGCGGCGGGAACCGGCGGGCGGCCTCTCCTCTTCTCTGAGCGGCGGTGACAGTGAGTGACTGACGCACGCACCGGCACCGCCCCCATTGCGACGTCAGCGATATCCTGGATGATGATTGGTCCAGGCTGTAGACTGGACCAATCACAGCCAGGATATCAGAAAGTGGGGGTGTCCAACCGCAAAGACTTGCGCCCAGGATACCCCCCTACCCCCCCCAGAAGGCAGCCAATCGGCGCCTCTTCTGGGACGTAACCCCACCCCCCCCAGCCACCAGTTCCTTGGGTTCAGGCCGGCGAACCCAATTTTTTTTTTGAACAACTTTATTTGTTCGTTTTGTTTTTTTTTTCTTTTTTTTTAGGGGTAGGGGGGCGGCGCCCTGGCGCCCCCTATGCACGGGCCGCCACTGTGCCTGACTGTAGGCAAGACACACTTGTCTTTGTACTTCTCACCTGGTTGCTGCCACACATACTTCACACCATCTGAACCAAATACGTTTATCTTGGTCTCATAAAACCACAGGACATGGTTCCAATAATCCATGTCCTTAGTCTGCTTGTCTTCAGCAAACTGTTTGCAGGCTTTCTTGTGCATCATCTTTAGAAGAGGCTTCCTTGACAGCCATGCAGACCAATTTGATATAAGAAAATATTTACAAAAATGTGAGGGGTGTACTCGCTTTTGTGAGAGACTGTACATATACATACATACATATATATATATATATATATATATATATATATATATATATACACACACATGCACGCGCACACACACACATACACACACACACACATATATATATATATATATATATATATATATATATACAGTGGGTACGGAAAGTATTCAGACCCCCTTAAATTTTTCACTCTTTGTTATATTGCAGCCATTTGCTAAAATCATTTAGGTTCATTCTTCTTCCTCATGAATGTACAAATAGCACCCCATACTGACAGAAAAACACGGAATTGTTGACATTGTTGCAGATTTATTAAAAAAGAAAAACTGAAATATCACATGGTCCTAAGTCTTCAGACCCTTTGCTCAGTATTTAGTAGAAGCCCCCTTTTGATCTAATACAGCCAGGAGTCTTTTTGGGAAAGATGCAACAAGTCTTTCACACCTGGATTTGGGGATCCTCTGCCATTCCTCCTTGCAGATCCTCTCCAGTTCTGTCAGGTTGGATGGTAAACGTTGGTGGACAGCCATTTTTAGGTCTCTCCAGAGATGCTCAATTGGGTTTAAGTCAGGGCTCTGGCTGGGCCATTCAAGAAAAGTCACGGAGTTGTTGTGAAGCCACTCCTTCGTTATTTTAGCTGTGTGCTTAGGGTCATTGTCTTGTTGGAAGGTAAGCCTTCGGCCCAGTCTGAGGTCCAGAGCACTCTGGAGAAGGTTTTTGTCCAGGATATCCCTGGACTTGGCCACATTCATCTTTCCCTCGATCCAGTCGTCCTGTCCCTGCAGCTGAAAAACACCCCCACAGCATGATGCTGCCACCACCATGCTTCACTGTTGGGACTGTATTGGACAGGTGATGAGCAGTGCCTGGTTTTCTCCACACATACCACTTAGAATTAAGGCCAAAAAGTTCTATTTTGGTCTCATCAGACCAGAGAATCTTATTTCTCACCATCTTGGAGTCCTTCAGGTGTTTTTTAGCAAACTCCATGCGGGCTTTCATGTGTCTTACACTGAGGAGAGGCTTCCGTCGGGCCACTCTGCCATAAAGCCCCAACTGGTGGAGAGCTGCAGTGATGGTTGACTTTCTACAACTTACTCGCCACAGTGATCTTTGGGTTCTTCTTTACCTCTCTCACCAAGGCTCTTCTCCCCCGATAGCTCAGTTTGGCCGGACGGCCAGCTCTAGGAAGGTTTCTGGTCGTCCCCAAACGTCTTCCATTTGAGGATTATGGAGGCCACTGTGCTCTTAGGAACATTAAGTGCAGCAGAAATCTTTTTGTAACCTTGGCCAGATCTGTGCCTTGCCACAATTCTGTCTCTGAGCTCTTCAGGCAGTTCCTTTGACCTCATGATTCTCATTTGCTCTGACATGCATTGTGATCTGGAAGGTCTTATATAGACAGGTGTGTGGCTTTCCTAATCAAGTCCAATCAGTATAATCAAACACAGCTGGACTCAAATGAAGGTGTAGAACCATCTCAAGGATGATCAGAAGAAATGGAAAGCACCTGAGTTAAATATATGAGTGTCACAGCAAAGGGTCTGAATACTTAGGACCATGTGATATTTCAGTTTTTCTTTTTTAATAAATCTGAAACAATGTCAACAATTCTGTGTTTTTCTGTCAGTATGGGGTGCTATGTGTACATTCATGAGGAAGAAGAATGAACTTAAATGATTTTAGCAAATGGCTGCAATATAACAAAGAGTGAAAAATTTAAGGGGGTCTGAATACTTTCCGTACCCACTGTATATATGTATATGTACATACATACATACAGACACAGCATCTCACAAAAGTGAGTATGTCCCTCACATTTTTGTAAATATTTTATTATATCTTTTCATGTGACAACACTGAAGAAATTACACTTTGCTACAATGAAAAAATAGTGACTGTACAGCTTGTATAACAGTGTAAATTTGCTGTCCCCTCAAAATAACTCAACATACAGCCATTATTGTCTAAACCACTGGCAACAAAAGTGAGTATACCCCTAAATAAAAATGTCCAAATTGGGCAAAATTTTACATTTTCCCTCCCTGGTGTCATGTGACTTGTTAGTGTTACAACGTCTCAGGTCTGAATGGGGAGCAGGTGTGTTAAATTTGGTGTTATCGCTCTCACTCTCTCATACTGGTCACTGGACGTTAAACATGGCATCTCATGGCAAGGAACTCTCTGACAATCTAAAAAAAAAGAATTGTTGCTCTACATAAAGATGGCCTAGGCTATAAGAAGATTGCCAAGACCCTGAAACTGAGCTGCAGCATGGTGACCAAGACCATACAGTGGTTTAACAGGACAGGTTCCACTCAGGCCTCGCCTGGTCGACCAAAGAAGTTGAGTGCACGTGCTGAGCATCATACCCAGAGGTTGTCTTTGGCAAATAGACGTATGAGTGCTGCCAGCATTGCTGCAGAGGTTGAAAGGTGGTCAGCCTGTCAGTGCTCAGACCATACGCTGCACACTGCATCAACGTGATCTGCATGGCTGTCATCTCAGAAGGAAGTCTCTTCTAAAGATGATGCACAAGAAAACCCGCAAACAATTTGCTTTAGACAAGCAGACTAAGGACATAGATTACTGGAACCATGTCCTATGGCAGTGGCGTACCAATGGGGGGGGCGGGGGTGCGGCCTGCCCCGGGTGCCACTCACTGGGGGGTGTCAGCCGGTGTCCTGCCCGGTGTGTTCAGAGTCAGACAGATCCCGCAGTGTGAAGGCAGCTGCAGTGGCTGGCAGCTCCTTCAGTCCGTGCTGCTAGTGGGGGGCGGAGCCACGGCGGGAATAAGGGGGCGGAGCCGCAGCGGGAATAAGGGGGCGGAGCCGCGGCGGGAATAAGGGGCGGAGCCTCGGCGGGAAGAAGGTGAGTGCCCATTGCAAAAGTGTGTGCTGGATAGGAGGGGGATGGGGCTGCTACATATAGAGGAATTCATCTTTCTCTATTCTTCCTGCAGCTTCCTGCTGAATAACTGATTCTCCTCCTCTCCCTCCTGCAGGAAGAATAGGGAAAGATCAATTCATCTATATGCAGCTGCCCCATCCTCCTCCTATACAACTTCTTTTGCTGGCCCCCCAAAGTTCTTAACCTCCTCCAGTGCTCCTAATCCCTCCCTCAGTGCTTTTAGCCCCTCTCCCCCCAGTGCACTAGACCCCCCCTGTTCTTTAGCCCCCCCCATGCTCTTCAACTCCCCACAGTGCTTTCTCCCTCCCCCCTAAGTGCTCCCCGTCCCCCCAGTGCTCTCCACCCCCCTGATTTTCCCTGCTCGCCCCCCAAGTACTCCCTGTCCCCCCAGTGCTCTCCACCCCCCTGATTTTCCCTGCTCGCCCCCCAAGTACTCCCTGTCCCCCCAGTGCTCTCCACCCCCCTGATTTTCCCTGCTCGCCCCCCAAGTACTCCCCGTCCCCCCAGTGCTCTCCACCCCCCTGATTTTCCCTGCTCGCCCCCCAAGTACTACCCGTCCCCCCAGTGCTCTCCACCCCCCTGATTTTCCCTGCTCGCCCCCCAAGTACTCCCTGTCCCCCCAGTGCTCTCCACCCCCCTGATTTTCCCTGCTCACCCCCCAAGTACTCCCTGTCCCCCCAGTGCTCTCCACCCCCCTGATTTTCCCTGCTCGCCCCCCAAGTACTCCCTGTCCCCCCAGTGCTCTCCACCCCCCTGATTTTCCTTGCCCACCCCCCTAAGTGCTCCCTGTCCCCCCAGTGCTCTCCACCCCCTGGTTTTCCCTGCTCGCCCCCCCCCAAGTGCTCCCTGTCCCCCCCAGTGCAATCCACCCCCTGCACCTTCCAACCCCCCTACAATGCTTTCCAAACCCTCTCTTAATTCTCTCCAGTTCCCCCCCCCACCGTGCCCTTCAGCACCTCCAGTGCTCTCTGCTTCGTCTGTGCTCTCCGGCCCCCCTAGTGCTCTTCTATCTTCTATCATGTCCTCAGCCTCTGAGCATCTACTGTATCATGTCTGTAGTCTCTGACCATCTCCTGTATCACGTCTGCAGTCTCTGACCATCTCCTGTATCATGTCTGTAGTCTCTGACCATCTACTGTATCATGTCCTCAGTCTCTGACCATCTCCTGTATCATGTCTGCAGTCTCTGACCATCTCTTGTATCATGTCTGCAGTCTCTGACCATCTCCTGTATCATGTCTGCAGTCTCTGACCATCTCCTGTATCATGTCTGTAGTCTCTGACCATCTACTGTATCATGTCCTCAGTCTCTGACCATCTCCTGTATCATGTCCTCAGTCTCTGACCATCTCCTGTATCATGTCTGCAGTCTCTGATCATCTACTGTATCATGTCCTCAGTCTCTGACCATCTCCTGTATCATGTCTGCAGTCTCTGACCATCTCTTGTATCATGTCTGCAGTCTCTGACCATCTCCTGTATCATGTCTGTAGTCTCTGACCATCTACTGTATCATGTCCTCAGTCTCTGACCATCTCCTGTATCATGTCCTCAGTCTCTGACCATCTCCTGTATCATGTCTGCAGTCTCTGATCATCTACTGTATCATGTCTGCAGTCTCTGACCATCTCCTGTATCATGTCCGCAGTCTCTGACCATCTCCTGTATCATGTCTGCAGTCTCTGGCCATCTCCTGTATCATGTCTGCAGTCTCTGACCATCTCCTGTATCACGGCTGCAGTCTCTGACCATCTCCTGTATCATGTCTGCAGTCTCTGACCATCTCCTGTATCATGTCTGTAGTCTCTGACCATCTACTGTATCATGTCCTCAGTCTCTGACCATCTCCTGTTTCATGTCTGCAGTCTCTGACCATCTCCTATATCATGTCTGCAGTCTCTGACCATCTCCTGTATCATGTCTGCAGTCTCTGGCCATCTTCTGTATCACGTCTGCAGTCTCTGACCATCTCCTGTATCACGTCTGCAGTCTCTGACCATCTCCTGTATCACGTCCGCAGTCTCTGACCATCTAATGTATCATGTCTGTAGTCTCTGGATATCTCCTTTAGCAAGTCTCCAATCTCTTACTCAAACTTAAACACATTGCTAATATTAGCTATCTATCTATGCTGAAGGTAGGACTGTGCAGGGGAGGCAGAGAGTGCAAAAGGGGGAACTGTGATTAGAGAGACGGAGGGCAGACTGCAAGGGGCACTGTGATGGGGGGCTGTGAAATTTGTGCAAAAAATATTCTTGAAAACATTAAATTTTTTTGTGGGTGTTTCTACATTTTAAAGTCGGGGGGGGGGGGGGGGGTGCCAGATATAGGATCCGCCCCGGGTGCCAAATGCTCTAGGTAACCACTGTCCTATGGTCTGATGAGACCAAGATAAACTTATTTGGTTCAAATGGTGTCAAGCTTGTGTGGCGACAACCAGGTAAGGAGTACAAAGACAAGTGTTTCTTGCCTACAGTCAAGCATGGTGGTGGGAGTGTCATGGTCTGGGCTTCATGAATGCTGCCGACCTTAGAGATCATTGACTGAACCATGAATGCCAACACATACTGTGACATACTGAAGCAGAGCATGATCCCCTCTCTTAGGAGAATGGGCCGCAGGGCAATATTCCAACATGATAACAACCCCAAACACACCTCCAAGATGACCACTGTCTTGCTGAAGAAGCTCAGGGTAAAGGTGATGGACTGGCCAATCATGTCTCCAGACCTAAACCCTATTGAGCATCTGTGGGGCATCCTAAAATGGAAGGTGGAGAAGCGCAAGGTCCCTTACATCTACCAGCTCTGTGATGTCGTCATGGAGGAGTGGAAGAGGACTCCAATGGCAACCTGTGAAGCTCTGGTGAATTGCATGCCTAAGAAGGTTAAGGCGTGGCTGGAAAATAATGGTGGCCACACAAAATAGTGACATTTTGGACAAAATTTAGCCATTTTCACTTAGGGGTGTGCTCACTTTTGTTGCTAGCGGCTTAAACATTAATGGTTGTGTGTTGAGTTATTTTGAGGGGACAGCACATTTACACTATTATACAAGCTGTGCACTCACTACTTTACATTGTAGCAAAGTGTAATTTCTTCAGTGTTGTCACATAAAAATATATAATAAAATATTTACAAAAATGTGAGGGGTGTACTCACTTTTGTGAGATACTGTACATGTGTATATATATTTATATAAATATATATATATATATATATATATATATATATATATATATATATATGTATATATATATATATATATATATATATATATATATATACATATACACAGTGCCTTGAAAAAGTACTCTTTAACATATGCCACATTTTGCCATGTTACAACCAAAAACGTAAATGTATTTTATTGGGTATTTTATGTGATAGACCAACACAAAGTCGAGTCATCTACTGGTGTTGGTCCACTGTGGTTGATCAAGTCCAAAGTCAGTGCAGCTCTCTACTAGGAAGTTCTAGAGCACTTCATGCTTTCCTCTGCTAACCCGCTTTAATGGAGATGCTGATTTCATTTTCCAGCAGGATTTGGAACCTGCCCACACTGCTGAAAGTACCAATACCTGGTTTAATGATCATGATATCACTGTGCTTAATTGGCCAGCAAACTCGCCTGACCTAAACCCCATAGAGAATCTGTGGTGTATTATCAAAAGGAAGATGAGAGACCCAACAATGCAGATGAGCTGAAAGCCACTATCAAAGAAACCTTGGCTTCCATAACACCTCAGCAGTGCCACATGCTGATCGCCTCTATGCCACGCTGTATTGATGCAGTAATTCATGCAAAAGGAGCCCCAACCAAGTATAGTATAGTGCATATTATACTGTACACGGACATTCTTTTCAGTAAGCCAACATTTCTGTATTAAAAATCCTTTTTTTTGTTGGTCTTATGTCATTTTCTAATTTTCTGAGATACTGAATTTTGGGTTTTCACAAGCTGTAAGCCATAATTATCAAAATTAAAATAAAGAAATGTTTGAAATATATCACTCTGTGTGTAACATACCTCTATAACAGTGATGGCGAACCTATGGCACGTGTGCCACCGCTGGCACGCAGAGCCCTCTCCCTGGGCACGCTAGCTATAGTTCTCTGAGTTGCTCCGGCCGGGCACACAAAAGCTCCACACACTTCACTGAGAGAAAATAGCGCCCAGTGTCCATGCACTGTCCCGGCACTGCTCTTCCTCCTCCAGATCACTCACAGCACTTTTACTCAGAAAACAACTCTTTGGAGAAAACGCTGCGGGACCAAATCACAGACCCAGCAGGAAGGGCGGCCAATCACCTCCCCCAGCCGTGGGATGAACAGCCAATCGACTGGGCAGCCAATCACCTCCCTCGTCCAGGGAATAAACAGCCAATCGACTAGCGTGGGAGGAGAAGTGGGTGTTTGTTTGCCCGGAGGTTGCCGAATGCACCCGCTTCAATCCATTGGGGAGAAAGCTCAGAGATGAGTTCAGAGCTGCTGGTAATGAGCTCCGCCATGTGATCGTTTTCTGTGCTATGGGCGTTTGCTATGGGTGTGTGGGCAGAGGGAGCATGATGGGCTACATGAGTGCCACTGCACCACTGCCGTATCCCAGCAGAGGGGGGAGGGGGTGGTGAGCTGCAGAGCGGGGACCAGATGTGTGATGGAGAGGAAAGTGTGCCATGAGCAATATGGAGGGTGGGATGCATTGTGAGTAGGTGTGCTATGAGTTACATGATGATGTCTAATGTGTAGCTCACTGATGTGATGTAGCCGGACAACAGAGTTGTATACATGTATATACATATTATGTACTAGAAGTTAACAGTGTGATGGAGTTGTGCGACGTGCTGCATGGCGATGTCCTGCATGGCGATGGATGTTGGCACTTTGAAATAAATAAGTTGGTTTTGTGTCACAGTTTGTGCACTCGGGCTCAAAAAGGTTCACCATCACTGCTCTATAACATATATGAGTTTCACTTTTTGAATTGAATTACTGAAACAAAATAACTTTTTTTATGATATTCTAATTTTATGAGATGCACCTGTATATCAGTGCAACCATTCAAAAGAGGTGCTCAATGCAAACAAATGTCAACACAATTATATTTCTGGAGCAAATTAAAATCTTATAGTTTCTACCAAAATGAAATGACAACTCCTTAGGGGAAACAACGTGTTCCTTTCCAACCTCACCCAAATGATGATCCACTCACATTTCAATGTCAACCACTTAAATGAATAAGATGGTCAGAAAAGGGACTGTATATTGTTTGATTATCTTCCAATATGATCAGAACTGCTCAGAACCAATAGTAGCTGTCAAATACTCCACACACCCCACTCCATCAGGTCACCATGAAAGAGGAGCATACAAAAAAACAGTAACATTTATTGTACACTCACATTCTTCAGAGATACCTCCCAGTACTGAGGATAATATGGCGCATACACTTTGGGAGGACAGAACCACTTCCTTTTGGTAATAGTACAACCAGCCTCTGCATATTTACATCACAAGATTCCAATCCTGCAGAACAGCACAGATAGACAAATCCCTCCTGCCGGCGGACCTGGCTGTCAGAATACCCATAAGTGACTGTATCGGATTGGATGCAGGAGCTGTTTGGTTGACAATTTTCCATCCAGCTCCTTTTGTTATTTCAATTGGAGGATGTCCGGCAGAGTGGTGCCAACCAGGCTGCCTACTGATAGAATGAACTCGCCGAAATTCATTCAGTGTGGCCAGCTTAAACAGTATTACTCCCAAAAACAAAAATCAAATATATTGCAGGTTAATAATTGTTATTCATTTATTTAACACCTTTATCCCAAAAGAAAATCTATCATCTAGTGCATGTAACTGGGCAAATCACTAGGTGAACATGAAGGGAAAAAAGCCTTCTGAAAGAAAACAACCTAAAAAACAAAATATATTTTATATTTTTATTGCCAACCAGTTAGTCACTGCACTTCTCGTAGAAACACAGTAAACATTTTTTTTAATTGGGATAAAGTTCTTACACCAATAAAGAAAATCTGACCATTGTAAGCACCCCAGACAGTTTTAAATAGTTTATATCAACCCTCTAACTGCTACTTTTGCTGATCATCTTGGTCTGTTGAGAAATAACAGACTTAAAAAACAGGTAAAGGACAGGTAAAAAAAAAAAGCCCAAGAAGCCTAAAAAAAAATGACAACAAATACAGTCGCCACATCTACGCATGAGTAAGCTGCCATATAATACATGTTTGATTTGTGTTTTTATACTGCTTTGAGTCTCATCCATAGGCCAACCCTCTTTCAAAAGAAAATATATTGGCCACCAGTGCATTCTTATTAATCAAAATGTGGTGGGAGTGCAGAGTCTAATCTCTCTATAACAAAGTAAAAACCTGTCAAATGGGTATTCAGAGGAGGGTTTTCTGGTTTACAAAAACATTGTGATGCTCTTGGGCAAAATATTTAGTTTGAAGCATTGAATAGCATTGGGCTCCGTTCACAGATTGGTGTCTGGGATCGCAATCACAGCGATTCTGCCCGCGATCCTAAATCATTGCAAATTGCGGGATGCCCATGTGATTCCTGTGACTTGCAATGGCACCCCATACGCGGTGCAATTTTGCCGCGATTGTCACCCAACGAATCGTGGTAAAATCACACAAACAGAATCGCGGGATGCCAGTCGCCCAAAAGAAGTTCTTGTACTTTTATGGGTGCCAGGCGTCCCGTGATTCTATTTGGGTAATTTTACTGCAATTCGTCACGCGGCAATCGTGGCAAAATCGCGCCACGTTTGGGGTGCCATTGCAAGTCACGGGAATTGCATGGGCGTCCCGGGATTTGCAACGATTCAGGATCTTGGGCAGAATCGTGTCGATTCTGCCCATGATCCAATACTCCAATATGTGAACAGAGCCTAAAGAAATACATAATGACTATTATTTTTTAAACTTACTGCTTTGTTTTTTTTTTTTTATAAATTTGTTAGAAAGGGGGTTTATTTTTATTTATTTATTTTTTTGTTAGTGTGTGAATGCCTGTGATAATAGCGTTCCATTATAAGATTACAGAGATTATGAACCCACAAGACCAGTTTGGGGTTATCTGTAGGCCTTATGCACACAGGTGCTTGAAGTTACACAACATAATTTGCAGCTTAAAATCAGGGTGCTTTTCCTTGCCTGGGAGATAGAGGTGTTGCATACAGCTTTCCCTTGAAAACTATGGTTCTATGTGGGTATATGCCGATAGTTTCATAAACAGGCACATATACATACGCAAGTGTGTGTTTATGCAAGTAGCTGCATATTCCCATGTGTGGTCATTGTTTACTATGAGTGGCTCTGCACAGCCCTTATGGTTCTTGGACTTCCCAAAGAAATCAATTGTTCTATCTGGGTATTTGCAGGTAATTGCATAAACACACACACATCATACATCCATACGCAAATGTGTTTTTAGGCAAGTACCTGCATATATCCATGTGTGGTCAGTGGTTTCTATGGGTGGCCCTGAACAGGACTTATGGTGCCTGGGTGGTAAAATATGTACAAATTTTATATTGTACAGCCTTAAACCTTAAAGAGACACTGAACACTGGAAGCTGTGGATGAAAAAAGTCAGGCAGAGGGCAAAGAACTAGTCACTAGTAATGCCTGTTGTGCCACTGCAGCTGAGGATTTCCCCGTTACTGAGTTACCATGTCTTGTTTTGCACTGTGTTTCTGGAGGTGTCCATTGTGGTAGAGATAGGGCTTTTCTTCCTTATGTCACAGCTTTCAACAAAAAGAACAATGAGCAGCACAGTTGCGTCATTACTAAATCTCACTCCAAATCCCCTGAAAATAGCAGTTAGAGGCAGCAGTGCCTTAGATCTCACAGCTAGGGTTGCCACCTCATCCCTTTAAAGCATAAGTCCCCTTTTGTTGAGAAAAAAACATTCCCCTCTGGGCAGGGCCGGCTTTACCATGGGTCCCACTGGGTCCATGGGTCCCACTGGGTCCATTGGACTCAGGCGGAACTTGAAGAGGGGAGGCAAATTGACTCCCAAGATTATTTTTTTACAGCGGTTTTGTGTGTCATCGGTTTGTGGTGTGTTACGGGTGGCATTTCCCCATCTCATAGCACAAACTGGTGAATATGTGGAGGCGGAGCGTCTCCACCAGGGTATGTGCCTCGCGTGATCATGGTGTGCGCAACCTCTCACGCAGGGCAGGCTAGATCTTCTACACAGGACACAGGAGTGACAGAAGGACTGAGGACAGACAGTGGGTGTTTTGTGGACTTGTCCAGTGGTGAGTTATGAAAGAAGATAACAGTATATATAATATTTTCTAAATGTAAATGTTATATTTATATAAAATAATGGATGTGGGGGCCTTTTGGTGGGTGTGATTTTGTTTTTTTTTTTTTGTTTTTTTTGGGGAGGGGGGGGGGCATTTCATTCTTGGACCCAGGCAGTACAATGTCTTGGGCCAGCCCTGCCTCTGGGTGATCTATGTACATTGCAAGGATTATAATAACCTTTGTTGCAGGTTCCTACCTTTTTTATTCTGATGAAATCCCTTTTTGTGCCCCTGTGCTGAGTGAGTCTAATGGGAGTGGTTTCATAATTATCAATCAGCTGTGCACCTGCAGAGCACTAATGAGGAAATCTGCTGGGCCTGCATCTCTTCAGACAGGTTCCTATTGGCAGTATCTCACCAAAAATGACATTTATGTTGCAGGGGATGCCTGAAATCTGACTTGTATCTTAGGCAGACTTCTGGGAAAATCAGTGAGCCAATCACACAACCAGGAAATTATGTTTCTGGGGTGTGGTCAGTACACATTCTGTGTACAGAAAAACTCCAGGTAGCCATATTGCATTACATTTTCGGAAATTACAGTGGCTGCAGATTGAAAAGGAAAGGTCATTTTTAATAACATTCAATTACAATAGGACTTGTGTTGCAATAGTATATGCTATATTATTTTTTCTTTATTTTCTATTTTTTTCCCCACAAAAGTAGAGTTACCCTTTACATCCAAACACAAATTACACAGGTTCTGGGGCTAATTTAATGCAGATAAGGTACTAAGTGAGTTTAATTACCACCTTAATCAGCCACAGAACCTGAGTATTTACTATGTGTTCGGTTTTGAAAGGATGCAACCCTATATACAGCTATGATTCTGTAGACACACTCGCATGCTAGGAAGTGCAATGATGTTTTTCAGGAGAAATTCCAGGCAAAGGGTACATTGTTTAGGGTGCTGCTTAGACACAATAACACTGATAGATGGTCCCTGTGGCATAGCAAATCTTCCCTGCTTGAGTTTAGGTCCACTTTAAACTCCTTCTGGTACTATAATTAACAAGACAACCATGAACAAATGACTGAGAGCCGGTTCACACTGCCGTGACCTCTAAGTCGCCTCATAAGGGGCGACTTGTTAGCGCGACTTTCAGCGCGACTTCAGCGGGACTTCAGCGCGACTCTGCGCGTATTCAGCGCGACTTGTATGATAGATGACTTTGTACGACTTTGTATTTGGCCAATCAGAATATGATGGTTCTGGGTCATGCTCAATCACACAAAAAAAAGTTCTTAAAAATTGTCGTTTTTGATAGAGAGCCAATTATTGAAAAAATTATTGAAATAAAAGAAATGAGATTTCTTTGGATTAGTGTCTGGGGGGTCTAAAAAGTGTACCTGTGAAGTTTCAGCTCTGTAGCATGTCCAGAACCAGAAAAAAAAGATAATTTTTCTTAGAATTTTTAGTAGCACAGGGATGTGGCTCCGCTCCTTTTACACCTGGGCGCTTTTGTTGTAGGCGTTTATTGGGCATTTTTTGGGCGTGTTATTTATTAGCCAGGCATTCCCCACATACCCCACTGGACTCCAGAACCAGAAAAAAAAGATTGTTTGTCCCATTGAAGTCTATGGGACAAGTCGGATACAAGTCGCCTCAAAGTAGTACAGGACCCTTTTCTGAAGTCGGAGCGACTTCAGTAGTGCCAACTAAGACGGCCATCATTGATTAACATTGCTTTTGTTATGTCAAGCGACTTGGGGCGACTTGAGAGCACACAAATCGCCTCACAAGTCGCGGCAGTGTGAATGGACATTGAATGAACATATTGTAAATATTAAATTAGCCACTTGCCAACTGCCGACAGTAATCCTACTGCGGCAGTGCAGCTCCCCTGGGTCCAGCGGCGTAGACCTACGTCGCTCCCTCCCTCAGGGCTCTCGCCACCTCTCTTCCCATAGGGTTAACCCCTTCCCTTCCAGTGTTATTATTATATTATTACAGTAACAGTGCATATTTTTAGCACTGATTACTGTAGTAATGTCACTGGTACCCCCAAAAGTGTCAAAAATGTCAGTTAAGGGTCTAATCTGTCTGCCGCAATGTCGCAGTCCCGCAAAAAAAATCGCAGATCGCCGCCATTACTACTAGTAAAAAAAAACAAAACAATAAAAATGACATAAATCTTTCTCGTAGTTAGTAAACCTGATAACTTTTGCGCAAACCAATCAAAATACGCTTATTGCAATTTTTTTTTTGCCACAAATATGTAGCAGAAAACAAATTGGTTTAAAATGTTAAAAATTTTATATCGCAGAATGTGAAAAATATTGTTTTCTCTTTTCTTGTTTATAGCGCAAAAAATAAAAACTGCACAAGTGATCAAATACCACCAAAAGAAAGCTCCATTTGTGGGAAAAAAAGGACGTCAATTTTATTTGGGTACAGCGTCGCACGACCATGCAATTGTCCATTAAAATAACGCAGCGCCAAATCACAAAATAAGGCCTGGTCATGAAGGGGGTCAAATCTTCCGGTATTAAAGTAGTTAAAGTGAATGTAAGTAAATATAGAGCAATTGTATTAGTGTTTTTTTTTTTTTTTTCTTTTTTTTTTTTTTTTTTTTTTTTTTTTTATTAAAGTATGTGTACCTAAAGTATTACTAAAGGCAAATCTTTTTTTTTTTTTTTTATCTTTGAATAGACTAGAATGAAGGGGGCTTAGAATGCCTGGAATTTTTTATTCCTGTCTGTCTACCTGTTAAGGAGATTCACCCTCTCTATTTGTTCTGTTTACCATTATCACTGAAAGTGAATATAAAAGTAAAAGAAAATCCAAAACTTTGGGTTGTCCCTAGAAAAGTAATGGAGGGGAAATCTTCCAATGAGGACACTAGTTCTGGTGACCTGGGGGTCCCCAAGGAACTCTCTTACCACTTGCTGACTGCCCTATAGCAGATACAGTATACTGCATATCTGGGTAGCTGGGGCGAATGCATGCCCCCACTGGCTCGCTTCTGCTGTGATTATACACAACGGAAGCCGATCAGCGGGTAATGTGGACCCGATGTCCGCTGGCACCCGCTAATCATTCGGTACAGAGGCAGAACAGCAGCTTGCCTATGTAAACAAGGCAGATTGCCATTCTGTCAGTAGGGAAGGCATGGATCCTGTGTTCCTGCAAAGCAGGGATTTCGATCCATGTCTTCCCCCAGTTAAAGCACCTCCCACACTGTACAAAAACACTGGCTAGGCACACAGTTAACACTTTGATCGCCCCTGATGGTAACCCCTTCCCAGCCAGTGTCATTAGTACAGTAACAGTGCATATTTGTAGCACTGATCACCATATTTGTGTCACTGGTTCCAAAAAAGGGTCAGTTAGTGTCCAACTTTGCCGCCACAATATCACAGCCCCGCTATAAGGCTATAAGTCGCTGATCACCACCATTAGTAGTAAAAAAGAATTATAAAAAAAAAAGTCAATAAAAGAAGATAAAAGATTTATCCCATAGTTTGTGGACGCTGTAACTTATGCTTATTGGGTTTTCTTTTACCAAAAATATGCAGCAGATAACATATTTGCCTAAATTGATAAAGCAATGTGAATTTTTACATTTTTAATTGTCAGTCTTTTTTTATAGGGCAATAACAAAACAAAACAAAACGCAGAGGTGATCAAATACCCCCAAAAGAAAGCTCTAATTGTGGGAAAAAAGCACGTACATGTTATTTGGATACAGCAGTGCACGACCGCACAATTGTAGTTAAAGTAACACAGTGTCGTTTTGCAAAAAATGGACTGGTCATGAGGGGGGGGGGGGGGGTTAAAAATCCAGAGCTGAAGTGGTTTGCAGAGAGATTACCTCTCATTTTCTGTTTTTGCTATGGGACAGGACGTGGAGGGAAATTTCCCCAGTGAGACACAGATGGTGAAAAAATCTGACAGGGGTTATAACCCTCCATCTATTTAAAATGAAAAAAGGTTTTGCTTATAGTTCTATTTTAACACTAAGAATTTAGTGTCTGTGCAAATTAGACTCATAAAGGCATGCTTAATAGATACCCCCCTATACAGCTGGACAAAATTAGCATGGTACTGAGTCCTGGCATAATAGTAACAAATGTAACATAGGAATTGGAATGCTATTTTCGTGTATTTGTATTTGTATTTCATGGAGCTATGACATTCATAGTCATGAACGTCGACATGGTTGTAACATTTAACATAGTGAAGATCAATTGTAAAATGTTTCATTGGATGGATAATTAGAACAATAAACTTCAAGTGTTTATGACTATTGATTGTAAAGTCTTGTTTTTTTAAATAAAAAAATAACAAACATGTTATACTTACCCACTGTGTGCAGTTGGTTTTGCACAGAGTGGCCTGGATCCTCCTCTTCTCGGGACCCACTTCTGTGCTCCTGGCCAGTGGCGGCCCGTCCATTAGGGGCACACGGGCTCCGCCCGCCCATCTATTCGTCCGGCCCCCTAATCTACATACAGGGCGCCGGATGCATGGATTCCAATGGGATTTTTTTTAAAGCACGTGATTAGAGCCAGAGGCTCTAATAGGCTTCAAAAAAGGGTGGGCTCAGGGCGTAGAGCACTGCACCGTGAGCCCACCCAGTTGTGTGACAATAGTGAATGAATATTCGCTATTGTCACATAGATTCTCCTCCTAGCCAATCAGGAAGCAGGTCCTGAGACCCGTTTCCCGATTGGCCTAGAGAAGCCATCCTATTGGCGAAGGGGGAGGAGGAGGGAGGAGACGCAGGGGAAGCCCCGACCAATGAAGGGGGACATGGAGGTAGCATAGGATGAGATCACTCCAGGGGCAGCACAGGGTGAGTGAGCCGGCGACCGGGAGGGGGGGGGGGTATGGTGTGCGGTGCGGGCTGGAGCTGGTGTGGTCAGGGTCCATCTGCCGCCCCCCTGGACCCATGGATGGAGCACCAGCCACCACTGCCCCCTCCCTCCTGTTGAGTGCACCCGAGCCGAGTCACAGCTCCCTGTGTCCATTCGGACACCGAGCCCCGACCCTGCCCCCCCTCTCTCCTGATTGGCTGACTGACTTTGATTGACAGCAACGAAAGCCAATCGCGCTACACTGCTGTCTTGGCCAATGAGGAGGGGAGTCCCGGGCATCTGAGACACTACTGCAACATCACTGGATAGAGATGGGGCTCAGGTAAGTATTAGGGGGGCTAAGGGGGGCTGCTGCACACAGAAGGTTTTTTATCTTAATGCATAGAATGCATTAAGATAAGAAAAAAACCTTTGCCTTTACAATCCCTTTAATACCAATATAGATATATTCTATTATAATATATTATTGTATTGATAAATGTTCTTACATGTTCTTTTATACATTGTTTACAAATAAAATGATAAAATTTTATAAAAACAAAATGCATCCTAATCTGCTTCTAATGTCCGGGCAAATGTTCTCTCTTTCTCTTTGAAACATAGTTACGGATGTGGCCTGTTACTATTGCTGTTACTGTTACTATTTTCATCATAGGTATACTTTAATTGGGTGTAGCACCCTCCTAGGTAGGTGCTAGAAGAGAGTAAAGTTTTTAGGTCTTTCTGCTTACCAGGAAGATTGCCAGGTAAATGTATGGTGCTCTCTGCCTACCAGGGAGCAGGATCTATTGGTAGGGTCTGCTCATGGTGCTCAGGTGCAGCTCAGCTTGTCTGAATGTTTCTCACTGGTCCAATAGGGAGGCATATTGGACAGTGGGTGGAAACCTGACAAGTGAGGACACAGGCATTGTTACAGCCTTTGTGATTGGCAGAGGAAAGTGCCTTGGTGCATGCTGGGTGGCTGCTTAAATGCAAAGGGAACACCTGCTTAGGGTCTTCAGCTGGAGAGCGGCCTTGAGTAGTTGACCTGAGGGCCTGAGTCAGAGAGGAGCTGAACCCAGATGTACTGCAGAGCTGACTGGAAGGGAGACACTGGAAAGTATCTGATTCTGCCTACAGTGAGTACAGATCTGTGTCATGGGGCCTGACCTGAGGGGGGCCACCCCTTCAGGTGGAAGAGTCAGTGGATGGGTGTCAGTAAAGGGGATGCTAGAGAGTGTCCTGAAGATAAACTAGTTGCATCAAGTCTTTTGCTAAAGAGCGCAGGAAGACCTCATTCTTCCATACAAGTGGCAGTATGGTTAAAGCAGTGTGACTGGTTCCACAAATAATCTGGTGAGGCCAAGAGAGAGTTGTCCTTATCTACTATGAATAGTTCAGTTGGAGTATCCCACTATTTCATTCTCCCATCTACTGTAAGTTTCACAATAAATAGAAAAACCAAATACCCTGGACTGTTTATTGAGTAACATACAAAATGTGAGTAAGGAGGGATATGTGAAAATCCCCAGCAACTGTCTGCAGGTAATCAGAGGGAGGCCTAAGAAGTCAGCCCACAGCAAGCCCTACGGGGACAGTGCTACATGAGGATACAGTATATAAACTTTACAGTGATAATTTTGCTTAGTTCTTCCTTATTGATTCACTAGTAGATAACAGTTGAATATATATCCTGGTAGAGTTCATGAGTTTCCTTAAACGTGAAATCTAGTTTAAATATACAGTAATGTGATATCTTACCTACTATTTGCATAGGTTTTTTTTCCAACAAATTTTGCCTGACTTTTGTAACAAAAGAAAATACTTTGTCACTAGTGTTCTTTTCCGGTCAGGCTGCTTAGTATTTCACATCACATATTATCCTTTGAGCTTCTTAGATACGCTAGAGCTGATCCTGTATTTCAGATGGTGTAAGTGTATAACAGGTTTAATAGATTTAAGTGGCTTATGGGTGCTTTATTACTTCCACAAACAGAAATGTAGAGATAGGACAGAAATGTTGGGAACATTTATATTCCTTCTGGTATAAAAGGAACCTCGTTCCAGCATCCCTTACTCTTTATTGTGACTGAAAGGGAGAAGGCAGTGAATGGAACGGCATTTGGGGAGAATGTGGTGGGGAAAAAGTAGAGACTACTAGAGCATCAGAAAATTACAGCAGTGGGTTACAGTAAGCAGCAGTGTAGCCTAATATTAGAATGGGAACACATATGAGCAGTGTTTTAACATGAGTAACTTTGTGCTATAACATGCATCAAATTAAGGCAGTGCATTCACTTTAAATGAGTTGCCAGCAGTGGCGGCTGGAGCTAAACATTTTTGGGGGGGCAGCGAACAGCTCCCCCCAAGTCCACACTCACCCCTCCACGGTGCCCCTGCACTCACCCCTACACCCCTAGCTTTTAGGCAATCTCTGAAAACCCTCCTCTTCAGAGAAGCCTATCCTACCCACACCTAATAAATATACCTCCATTTTCTCCATCAGCCCATTCCCCACGGTTATTGTCTTTTGTTTCACTTGACCCTCCCTTCTAGATTGTAAGCTCTAAGGAGCAGGGCCCTCTAGTTCCTCCTGTTTTGAATTGCATTGTAACTGTATTGTCTTCCCTCACATTGTAAAGGGCTGCGCAAACTGTTGGCGCTATATAAATCCTGTATAATAATAATAATTATTATACACGGGCTCCTCGCACTCAGCCCCTCTGCGGCTTCCTCAGCTTCTCCTTCTGGCCGATTCACCTCCTTTCCTGATTGGCCTGGAGGAGAAGCTGGAAGACAATAGCGAATATTGATTAGCTAGTGTCACCAGTGGGTGGGTTCACTGCGCCCCGAGTCCAAGCTTTTTCAAACTAATTAGAGCCTTAGGCTCTAATCATGTGATTTAAAAAGAACCAAAAAAATGAATAGAAATCTATAAGTCCGGTGCCCCGCATGCATCCCCGCATGCAAACTAGGGGGTGACCCCTTTGGACAAGCCGCTCCTGGTTGCCAGTGCACCCAAGCATGGGCAGAATCACAAGTGGTCCATTTTTTGTAACACAACATACAGTAGTGCGCTGATGTGTGTTGCCCAAGTGTATTAGGATGCCATTCAAAATTAATGGCCGCAACACTAATACTTGCATAGGGTGGTACCACAGTAATGCGCATATTAACACTCTTGTGATCTGGCTCATATTGTTGTTTTTTTTTTTTTGTACAAAAAGAAACCGCTTTTTTTAAAGAAGAGGACAAGGGAACACACTGTCTGTGCAGGCCCTGTAGCTTTCCTCATTAGCTCACAGAAAGTACATCAGCTGATCATATTGAACTAGACCCTCCAATTTTTAATCAGCATGGTGAAAAGTCCCATGGGCATATTTCTTTTTGTTTTTCTCTGAATATTGGGGTCTGTGTGCTGCTCTGCACTAAGCATAGGTAGCCTTGTTTCTTTATAGTGAAACATACAGCTTTTTATTCACAGCAACAAAAGATCGTAATTTACTAAAAATTGCTAAATGTACATTATTCACCTAGAGGGGATTTATTTTTTCTTAACAAAAGTACAGTTACTCTCTAAATATATCCTGTTGCTGTTGATACTAGGGAATAGCAATATACAGTAATATTAAGTAATACTAAGACAACTGGGCTAATTTACTAAAGTTGATAATCTTTACACAATAAGTTTTTTGTGAATATTCACTTCAATTATCCAATTGTGAAAAGCATATTTCTGTTAATTTAGAATACCTAAAAATGTGCAGATAAAACAAGAAAATAGGAATTTGCTTTTCACATGATTGGATATTTGAAGTGAAAATTCACACGGTTGATTCTTTTAAGAAATTTTTGATGCCTTTAATCCCTATTAAAATAGAAGAATGTTTTTTTTTTTAAAAAAACACGGTTATGCGTACCTGAGTGGATGCAGCATAGATCCGATGCTGCATCTGTCCCCCCTGCTTCTAAGACTGCTTCAGTCTTCAGTGAGCAGAAAGCCGGTGTCAGTCACCACTCTGCTCTGCCCCTCCAGCGCTCACTGGAGTGCCATGAAAAATGAATAAAGCAATAATAATTTTTATTAATGAATGGATTAAAAAAAAAAGTATATTCTTTACAGTAGCGCATTGAAGTACTGATTGATGATCAGTATTGATTGATCCTGATGCTAAACTGAAAACATGGCTCTCACTATTTATAAATTAATGGCCATAAGGAAGAATATATTTATGATTTTGCAAGAGCATAGATTTAAAAAGTCCATTCAAATAAATGAGTATGAGAAGAGGCAGTCCCCTCTTTGGTAACAATATTGGTGCCCATTTAGGTCTACAAGATGGCATACATTATCTTATCTTGGTTCCTCTACAGATCTGTACTTGGGAAACCAAAAATAATAATGAGAAAGAGTCTGTTTTGACTCATGTGCAGGATGTATTTGGGGCTCTAGTATATGCCAGCTTGTGGGCGGGGTCATCTACACCCACGCACGTGGTGCGGAGCATGCTCAGCAACACCCGGGACTGCGGTTATGTGAAAAAAACAACATTAGGACAGATCTCTGACTTAGAAATGAGCTTTTACTGTGTGCAGTAGTTACAGTACAGAGTTCTTCCATCCTATGTCACTACACACTGTAATTTATATGTTTTCATTAGGAGGGACGTGCTAAGCCTGCGCCCACTCCCCCAGTCCAGCGTACCTCTGTTACCTCACTCCCAGTAACAGAATGGGGTCCCGCCAAACACCTAGGGCAGCCCTCATGCATGCTCTTACTTAACTCCTTACTTCCCGTGACCTGTGACCAGGCCATAAATCTCCATAATGGATGGGTTGGGATCCAGTTGCTATGGGGTACTGACTGTTAGAGAGGAAAACTAATAATGACCCCCTCACTACCAAAAGACCTGTCACCTTTCCAGGTACCATGCTCAGTTGCTTGTGCATTGAACTTGTGCTTGGTTACTCTTAACAACCACACTCCTTATCTTGCCGAGTTAACCCTTTGTAGCAGTGTTACTTTATACTCCATAGTGCTTTACAGAGCCAGGTGCTTTAAATATGCCGAAACCACCATGCACCCCTTTGTCTAACTTCAAACCAGGATCATAACAGTTAATGTAACTTTACTGTAGAAATGCGACATAACAGTTCAATATGAACAACAGCTTTCCTCTGATCTTAACTAGAATAGTGTAGTGGCCCAGGTATACCTTCATGAGGTGAGAGTCCATAACGGCATTTTCCATGTATATATATATATATTTTTCTTCTCATATGCAGTTTTGAGAGGTGCACATATTCTAGTATCAGCCGATTATGCTATGGTAGATGTGTCTCATTATTCTGTTTGGAGTACATAATATTGTTATGTTTTGCTATTGTCAGCATCACTGTCATTTTAATATACAGGAGTGTGGCCCATCATTTTACCACTCACATTCCCACCCACCAATAGGAGGGGTCTCAAGACCATGTGACGAGACCCATTCTCTATATTTATTGTGTCAATGCAACATCACAGATTGGCTCTGAGGAAGTGGGGGATCTTCCCTCGAAATGCGTCAGCCATCTGGAATGGTCCGGGTGACCTGGTTGCTTTGTGTCCATTGTGGACTGAAATGCTTTTATGACTTTTCTGTTGGTGACTATATTCCTTTTCTTTTGTATCAATAAACACCACTTGGGTAATGTACAAGGTTGGTGCGCCCTCTTTTAGTTTTTTCTACAGTGTTTCCATTGGGTATCCCCTGACTCTAGGAGGGCAGCAAGGTCTGTGCATATACCCAGAGCCATAGAGATTCACCGCCACCACATCACTTTTGAGCGCAAAAGAAATGTTTGTTTTTGTTCCCCTTTTATATCACAGGTAGACTGGCTGGGACCAAAAGCCTGGGAATTGAGCTAGAAACATTTAACCCCTTCCCCAGCCTGGAACAACTGCTGTCTCACTATACTATTCCCACATCAAACTGCCCACAAGCTTCCAAAAGAGTAACTGTGGAAGCAGTTATATGGCTGTAACACAGTTTCCTTTTTTCATGCTTGAATTTACAACAAAACAGTTATTTCTCTATTAATTAGTTTAACTGACCGTATAAAACAATATCAAGCACCATAACATAATTTGTTTATTTTCTACTCCAATTTAGGGCTGCGTTATTTGGCTGTGTTACTCGGTTTCTGGCATTAGAAGACAGTATGTAAGATCAGGAATTTAACAGGGTATGTAAGACTAAAAATAGGAGCAAATATAAATCTTTTATTTAAGCCTAAATAAAAATAATATGAATAATAATAATAATTGTAGCACCCTCCTAGGTGGATGCTAGTGAAAAGCTTGTGTGTGGCCCTATCTGCTTATCAGGGGGGGGGGGGGCTGATCTTTTAGTTAGGCTTTCACATGTTTCCAGGTGGGACCTGTTGAGTCTGGGGAGTCTCCCCACTGTCTTCAATGAGGGCTCTTATTGGACAGGGGAGGAAACCTTGCCAATAGCACACCAGGGCTTATAGCTGTCTCAGTGGGCGGAGTTTGCTGCAGTGCACCCTGGGATGAGTCTGAGGGGAGCATGTGACAGGGCATCTTTGGCGGGAAGCAGAGTCCCAGGAGGAGGCTGACGGCTGTCTCTCCTCCTTTCAGAGCTAGAGAAGGAGTCCTGGGCAGTCGGCCTAGATTGAGCTGGGCTGCAGAGAGGGATCCAGAGTGCTGTGGACCGAGTGGAGCTGCTGGGCAGAAGTTTCAGGGAAAAACAGTGTCGTGAGTACTTGAAACCGCCCAGAGGTCTGCCTAGGAGAGGGGACCACTCCAGAAGGTCAAAGGGTTCCGGGAGCCAGCTAACCAGTAGAGAAGGCTTAGAAAAAGGGGGTGCCAGTGTCTAAGCCCTGAAGATAAGAGAGAGAAAGGGGGCACCAGTGTGGGCCCTTAAATGTTCAGCAATGCAGCAGGGTATACATGTAGCTAAAGAGGACTTCTTCATTTAGGAAAACAGTCAGTTCAGCGTTAACAGGCAGCAGGCCAGTGTTAACCAACGTAAAATAGGCGTTGACCGGCATCCAGCCAGCCAGCGTCAAGTCAGCGCCAACCGGCATTTTTCAATTGTCCCTAGCAATTTGTGCATAGTTGAGCCAAAGGAGTATCCCACTCATTCCTTCTCCTATCCAAGTTACCAAATAAATACAAAAACCCAAAGATACTGGACTGGTCATTGTCTCAGTGCTCACACTTGGAGAACATGCTTAAATGTGCTGTTGTTGCTAGCGGTAACCCAGGGGGACCCATATCCAGCAAAATGGCTGGGAATTGTGCTACATAATAATAATAATAATAATAAAAATAATAATTTATACTAAATCAAAAGACCATTTTATTCTTATGTTTTTGATAGACAGGGGTAGGATTAGAACCTCTGGCATGTTTTAGTTGCTGTCTATGTCTCTGCTTTTAAAGATTATCTTTAATGTTTGTGTGCTCTGTCCAACACATATAGGCCTCTTTCACACAGAGCGAACCGTATTGCGATCCACTCCGGCACTTTTTTTTTTTTACGGACACGGATGACACTTGTGTCATCCGGTCCGTATGTCCGCATATCATCCCATCCGTTTGCAGATAATATACGGACATAATGTATGTCTATGGGATAGCGGATGTTAGCGGATGACATCGCTGACATCCGATTTTGCGCCCTTTCCGTTTTTTAAACGGAAGAAAAATAGGGTTTTGTTCCATTCCAAAAAACGGAACAGAACTGAAAGGATGCAAATCAGATGTCAGCGGATGACCATATCCGCAATCCCATTGACATGCATTATGTCCGTATATCACCCGCAAACGGATGGGGTGATATACGGACATACGGAACGCCCGTGTGAAAGAGGCCATAAAAAGTTTTGGATGAATATTCCTATTGTTGAATGAGCCCAGTAATAACAGATTCTCTTTAAAGTGTTGTAAGTAGGAAAAACTCTTTGGACCGTCTCCAGGCAAGGATGCATTTCTAAAAGCTTTGTTAGGGGAGTGCTGCCTTGCTGCAAAACCCCATCATTATACAGTTGTGTGAAGACATCCAACTTTGCCCTATACCTGAACATTAATAGGTATTTTTAGGCTGGGCACACATGGGTGATTTTTGCTAGTGTGATTACGCTACTAACATTGCCCATGAATGACTGTCAATATTTGATAGCGATTGCTATACATGCAGTTGCAAACAAATTTTGTAAAATTTGTTTGCAAAAAATTTTTGTTTACATTAATTTCTATAACATACTACACTACATTATTGCTTAACGGTAGTGATTGATAGTGATTAATTGTAGGGCTCTAGCAATCTCTGCTTGTGTGCGCTTTCCTTGGGGTGATAAACTGGTTATCAATTTGCCTTTAGAAAAGTTTTTTTTTTTTTTTTTTTTAAGTATTGTGCATTCTTTCACCTTCCCCTGTTCAACATTACTTTGCAAGTGCCATGTCATTTCACAATCCACCACCATTACAAAACATCCTTTATTTCTAATTTATAATTTATATTTTTATTTATTTTTTTATAACAAAAGTCTTTTGAGCCTTTTTTCTTAACTTAGCACTGGCCACACAGGGTCTGGGCATTATTAGTCAACCAAGTGTTCTTTGACTAAAAAAAGTGTTATGAGTTTTCGGTCAGTATTTAAATCATCATTACTGTAATTGTACTTTATGAGCTTAAGTCACTTTACTGTTTTGACTTTGGCCATTTCTTTCAGTACATTTCCATGTGGTGTGGTGTGGTTTGGCGCAACACGAAAGTGTGGCAGCCTATTGCTGCAGACTACGGAACAAAGGACTAGATCCTACTGCTGGCATACCTGAAGACCACATATATGGATATAATTGGACACATCTGGTGCCCTCCCTTGCCAGTTTTAAGAAGTTTTCAGTGTTAATATAAACATTTCATAACCATTCGTAAAAAAAAAGTAATATTTATAACATAGACTCTCATTTGTGTATAAATTTCTTTAGCTGTTTTATTTTGGTATACCAAAATGAGCATGTTAAGGAAATAGGTTTATGGTTCTGCTGAGGACAGATAATTATATAGCAAAGTTTGAAATGACCAAGTATTCTGTCAACATAAAGTAGATGGTTCTTTATTTTTAAATGTTACTTGTCAGGTTCAAAGGAAATTGCCTCATTAAATCTACCATTTCCTTGGTCTTATGGACAATGGGGACATTCTCCCAGTGGGATCATTGGACAAACCTTATTTAAACTTCATTTTAAAGTCAATTTACTCTAAAAATGTGTTTGCTGCTCATCTGTTTGATAATTTATTATATTTAAAGCAGGTTGAAATTTCCACAGAATTCCTAGTATAATAACAACATTAGAGGTTTTTGTTCAACTGGTTTTTATTAACCGGTTGCCGACCGCCGCAAGTACATATACTGCGGCGGTCAGCCCCGGCCAGGCAAAGTGACGTACCGGTACGTCACTAGCCTGTCACTGGCTTGTGAGCCAATAGCGGGCGATGTCTGCCGGTCACTCGCGATTGTTCGCCGGGAAGGGAGAAAGGCAGGCAGCTAATGTAAACAAGCCGCCTGTCATTCTCCCCTGTGTAAAAATGGAGATCAGACGGTTCTACTATGTAGGACCGTTGATCTCTGTTTTTACACTAGTAGCCATGTCCAATCACAGTTAGAAACACGCCCCTAGGACACACTTAACCCCTCCCTCTCCAATACAGTTAACCCCTTCCCTGCCAGTGTCATTTTTGCAGTAACAGTGCATATGTACAGTATAGCACTGATTACTGCAGTAATGTCACTCGTAACCCCAAAAGTGTCAAAAATGTCAGTCAAGGGTCCGATCTGTCTGCCGCAATGTCGCAGTCCCGCAAAAAAAAATCGCAGATCGCCGCCATTACTCGTTAAAAAAAAAGCCACCAAAAATGACAAAAATCTTTCCCTTTGTTAGTAAACGCGATAACTTTTGCGCAAACCAATCAAAATACGCTTTTTGCTATTTTTTTTACCAAACATATGTAGCATAAAACAAATTGGCCGGAAATGTTAAAAATTTTTGATTTTTACATTTTTTTTGGGGGGAATTTCATATAAAAAATTTGAAAAATATTGTTATTTTTGCAAAATTGACGCTCTTTTTTTGTTTATAGCGCATGATCAAAAAATCGCACAGGTGATCAAATACCACCAAAAGAAAGCTCTGTTTATGGGAAAAAAAGGACGTCAAATTTGTTTAGGTACAGCGTCACACGACCGCGCAATTGTCCGTTAAAGTCACGCAGTAAAAAATCGCAAAAAAAACCCTGGTCAGGAAGGGGGTAAAATCTTCCGGGGCTTAAGTGGTTAACAAAGAAAGCCTTATCTGTGTTAAAGAAAGTGACATATTCCACAGCATATTATAATGAGTATAAATGTTATATGTACATAAACTAAAGTAGGGTTCCTTTTTCCAGGGAAAATAGTAAAGGGTGCTAGAATACTCTTTCACCTTTTTTAATTGTTCCTACTTTTTCTGGAGATGTCAAATACATTTTCTCCTATGTGAATTTTCTAATTGACAATTTGTAGATGTCTAACGCATAATGCCAAATAAAAAGTCCCCAGCATTTTTTAGATATGCATACTTGTAGTTCATAGTTCTTAGGTCATAGTCTTCCAATAATACTAGCATTCTAAATCACAATGTGACACTATGATAAAATATTTTTGTTGTCAAACATTTTATTATTAAAGAATACCATACATAAGTTGGATGCTTATTGAAAAAGGACATCTCCAATCACAGAAAATATATTTAACATATTTTGCTATATAAAGAATGATCTCGTATTTACTTATAAGTAACTACTTATGTATGAAAACATTTTTGATGGGAATTTTCTTTTTATTACCGGTACATAATATTTACATGGTGAGTGGTGAGAAAATATCTATGTCTGAGCACTTCTTCATAGCTTAAAGTGATACTAAACACACGCTGTTTAATTTACATGATCCCTTCTCTTTCTGTACAGTATGTGGATAATAACACTGTAATTATTTTAATTAAAAAAAAAAAAAGTACCTTTTTCCTAATTGATATACACTATACAGCTATCACATGACCCAAATCTTTCCCAGCATGTCTGCAGGAAAATATAAGCAGGAGTAGCTTTTTTGTCCTGTGCTGCTGTAGTCACGTTTTAAGTTTTAAAAAAAAAAAAACTTTTGGGATTTGGAGTAAAAATAAATAATTAACATCAATAAACTGTTTTAAATTGTCATACAAATATATATTTAAAAACAATTCTTTAATATTGCTTGGCGATAACATGGTATGGGCGGATAAAAGCCAGTCATAGGCTGTTTCACACCCCTCCAGCCTGTGTCTTAGAATAACAGAGAGGTGAAGCCTCCATTAATCTACATTTAATATCCTGCCCCCATTGTGTTTACCTGGTTAGTGAGTATGGAGGAAGAGGGAGGGAGTGGACTGTCATTTACCACTGTGTATACGCACACATGTGTGACTCTTTAGTCACTTAGGCTGCTAAGACGTGATAGGGAGGAAATGCTCAGCATAGGAACTCACTGAAAACTAAGCATGTGAAGAGTTGCCACCACAGCTGCAAAATCCCTAGCTGATTCAAGGATTTGGACAGTAGGGGGAGATAGAGAGCAGCAGGATCAACCAGGTTATTTTTTAGAATACAGAATTTAAATCTCACAGTGACTTAGTGAGTATAAACAGCATGTGATACAGCACTTAGAAATAGTTTTTTTTCTATGTGAGAAATTAAATAATTTTGAAAGTAAATGTATGTTGAATCATAAAGGAGAACAAAAGTGAAGTAGAAAGAAAAAATATTGAGAGCAGAAGAAGAAAAATAAATTAGGGCTACAGGAATGAAAATATATGAGTGGATAATATTAAAAAGCACAGAGTGGAAAACATTTGTGTTTACAATTGCTTTCTCTGAGAGGCCACACATCTGATATCTGTAGAAAATTATCAGAGAATGCAGTTCTGTCAAAAAGTACTCTGAAAATTGTCTTTTTCAAGCATCTGTGGACAAAAACTGCTTACTGCAGTGGACTCTGATTTAGGTTTGCAGATTCCATGGTGATATTACAACTGCTCGGTGAGGAAAGGCATAATGTCATATAACGAGGCAACCCCTGTGTAAGCAGCTGTTGGATACAACAGGACTTCTGAACCCTTTTTTCAGTTGTGGCACCCTTTAAAGGTATGCCAGTCCCAAGGCACCCTAGTCAAAAATGTAAAACAACTTTTATGTTACTTTTAAATAGGAAACCTGAGCCTGGGACAATGCACACAACTGCCTTTATGAAATGACCTTAACATCAGACTCCCCCCTTCACATGAGAGGTCCTGATCATGTCAGAGGTCCGCCAATCACATCAGAAGTCCCCCATCACATCAGAGGTCCCCTTATCTCATTGGAAATTCCTCCAATCACATCAGATACCCCCTTCACACGAGGTCCCGATCATGTCAGAGGTTAGCCAATCACATCAGAAGTCCCCCATCACATCAGAGGTCCCCTTATCTCATTGGAAATTCCTCCAATCACATCAGATACCCCCTTCACACGAGGCCCTGATAATGTCAGAGGTCCGCCAATCACAACAGAAGTACCCCATCACATCAGAGGTCCCCTTATCTCATTGGAAATTCCTCCAATCACATCAGATACCCCCTTCACACGAGGCCCTGATCATGTCAGAGGTCCGCCAATCACATCAGAATTCCCCTATCACATCAGAGGTCCCCTTATCTCATTGGAAATTCTTCCAATCACATCAGATACCCCCTTCACACGAGGCCCTGATCATGTCAGAGGTCCGCCAATCACATCGGAAGTACCCCATCACATCAGAGGTCCCCTTATCTCATTGGACATTCCTCCAATCGCATCAGACACTCCCTTCACATGAGGCCCTGATCATGTCAGAGGTTAGCCAATCACATCAGAAGTCCCCCATCACATCAGAGGTCCCCTTATTTAATTGGACATTCCTCCAATCGCATCAGACACCCCCTTCACACAAGGCCCTGATCATGTCAGAGCCAATTACGTCAGAAGTCCCCCATTACATCAGAGGTTCCCGCATCTCTTTAGACATTCCACCAATCACATCAGATACCCCCTTCACATGAGAGGCCCTGGTCATGTCAGAGGTTAGCCAATCATGTCAGAAGTCCCCCATTACATCAGAGGTTCCCGCATCTCATTAGACATTCCACCAATCACATCAGACAGCCCCTTCACATGCGAGGCCCTGATCATGTCAGACGTCAGCCAATCACGTCAGAAGTTCCCCATCACATCAGTGGTCCCCGAATCTAATTGGACCTTCCACCAATCACATCAGACACCCTATTCACACGAGGCCCTGATCATGTCAGAAGTCCCCCATTACATCAGAGGTCCCCGCATCACAATAGATATTCCACCAATCACATCAGATACCCCCCCCCCTTCACATGAGAGGCTCTGGTCATGTCAGAGGTCCACCAATCTTGTCAGAGGTCCCCCATCGCATCAGAGGTCCCCGGGTCACACTAGACATTCCACCAATCACATCAGACACCCCCCCCCCTTCACATGAGAGGCTCTGGTCATGTCAGAGGTCCACCAATCTTGTCAGAGGTCCCCCATCGCATCAGAGGTCCCCGGGTCACACTAGACATTCCACCAATCACATCAGACACCCCCCCCCTTCACATGAGAGGCTCTGGTCATGTCAGAGGTCCACCAATCTTGTCAGAGGTCCCCCATCACATCAGAGGCCCCCACGTCACACTAGACATTCCACCTATCACATCAGACCCCCTCCTTTCTTGTCAGAGGGCACAACCTGTCAGATGTCCGCCTTTCATGTTAGAGTCCCTTCTATACATCATAGGCCCCCCCATCACATAAAAGTCCCCCTGTACAGCAGAGGCTATCATCAAATCAAAGTCACCCCATTTACATCAGAGCCCTCCCCATCACTGAGTCATGGTCCCCTCATTACATCAGAGTACCTCGTAGTTAAGTCCCCCCCCCCCATCACATCAGAGTACTTCCACGACAGAGTCTCCCATCACCATAAATTCCTCTTATTCATCTCTGAGCCAGTGCAAACTTGGTCTCATTCTAGCAATACCCTGGGGGAACCTAGATGGCACTGCAGGGTGCCACGGCACCCTGGTTGGGAGACACTGGACTTAAAGTTTTCACTGAGGAATGGGTTTTAGCAGCTCTTGGACTTTACAGAAATTGTTGCTGCAAATGTTGTACTGCAGACAGACACTGGAAGCAATCTATGGGATTATCTAGGATTGACCGCTGACAGTTCTGACTATACCAGAATGAAGTAGCAAATCATTAGGCAAAGATGAGGACAAGAGGCAAGCAGAAAGCAGGATTCCGATTAAAACACCCCATGTAACAACCGCAGTAACAGAATGCAGCAGATATCAAAGTCTAAGAAAAACAAAACAGTTTTGATCAGGCAAGCAGCAAACCCTTTTTAACCACCTCAATACTGGGCACTTAAACCCCCTTCCTTCCCAGACCAATTTTCAGCTTTTAGCGTTTTTGCATTTTAAATGACAATTGCGCGGTCATGCAACACTGTACCTAAACCAAATTTGTGTCATTTTTCCCCCACAAATAGAGCTTTCTTTTGGTGGTATTTGATCACTGCCAGGTTTTTTCTTTTTTGGTGCACAAATAAAAAGACCGAAAAGTTTGAAAAAAAAAAAAAAGTTTTTTTGTTTAGGTTATAAAATTTTGTAAATAGATACGTTTTTTCCTGCACTGATGAGCACTGATGATGCCGCACTGACAGGCACTGATGAGGAGACACTAATGGGGTAGCACTGATGGGGTGGCACTGATGGGGTGGCACTGATATGCAGCACTGATGGGCACTGATAGGTAGCACTGATATGCAGCACTGATGGGCACTGATATGTGGCACTGATAGATAGCACTGATATGCAGCATTGGTGGGCACTGATAGGCAGCGCTGATGGGCACTGATAGGCAGCACTGATGGGCACTGATGGGCGGCACTGATCGGCACTGATGGGGGGCACTGATGGGCACTGATAGACAGCACTGGTGGGCAATAATGGGCACTGGTGGGCGGCACTGATAGATGGCAATAACGGGCACTGGTGGGCAGCACTGATAGATGGCATTGGTGGGCAGCACTGATAGGGGGGCATCACTGGCAGGCTCTCTGAGCCCTGTTTGCCATCCCTGGTGGCCATGGTGGGCATCCCTGGTGGTCATGGGTGGGCATCCCTGGTGGCTCTAGTGGCATCCCCTCCCCCCAGGGCTGCACTGGTAATCAATCATCTGATTACCAGCACAGACCCCCCCTGTGATCAGTGAGTAATTAGAAATACTCACTGATCACCCCGGCTGCAGAATCGATCCTCTCCTTCTCCTCACACTGACAGGATCTGTCAGGAGGAGAAGAGATCGAAGCCGTTACAACGGCTGTATTGACATTACATGACGGCTGTGATTGGTCACAGCCGTCATGTGATCAGGAGGGCCAATCACAGGGCCCTCCTGCCGAGTCTTGTTGCTCTGTGTCCTAGGGACACAGGCACATCGAGATCGCGCCGCTGCGCATGCCCGCGGCGGCGCGATCTCTCTCCTTCTGAAGGACGTTCCGGAACGTCCATTCAGAAGGACGAGACCCCTCACACAGAGCCCCCCCACAGAGCCCCCCACATCAGAGAGCCCCCCTTACATCACAGACCCCCCACACAAAGCCCCCTTACATCAAGATTGGTCACAGCCGTCATGTGATCAGGAGGGCCAATCACAGGGCCCTCCTGCCGAGTCTTGTTGCTCTGTGTCCTAGGGACATAGGCACATCGAGATCGCGCCGCTGCGCGTGCCCGCAGCGGCGCGATCTCTCTCCTTCTGAAGGACGTTCCGGAACGTCCATTCAGAAGGACGAGACTCCCACCCAGCCGTATATGTACTATGGCCCGGGTGGGAGGTGGTTAAAGCTGTTTTAAACTCAAAAACCAAAAATCTATTATATTGCAGCTAACAATCATCAGATGTGGTGGCTGCATTCGTTTTCTGTTTTAGTATTTTTTCCTCTGTTTGTTAATGGCGTAGATTTAATGGGTAATGTTAGATGGACTAGCAGATTTAGATACACTAACAAGTTGAAGCCAAACTCCAGCTCACACTGCAGTTACACAAGCAGTTACAGCAACATTTTTTTGGGTGTTTGGAGGCTGATGGGGGGGGGGGGGGGGGGGAATAAAGGTTTTACATAAATACATAAATATAAAATAGATGATCATTGTAAGAACCAATATCAGTGGTAAATGGTTTGTCTCAAAACTCTTACCTGATGCATTTGCAGGAGAGCTTGTTTGGTTGAAAAACTACAAACCTACTGGTCAGATCACCAGATGAAATGAAAGAAAAGGAAGCCTAGAAAAGAAAACTAATAGTAATCAAATCCAAAAATGCATAAGCTGCGATATAATAAATGTTTGCTTTTGGGTTTAACATCACATTATGTTATGCTCACTAGGACCAAGTATACAGATCCAGTCTGACTACACTGCAAAATTACTTCAAAGACTATGGGGTGTATTTATAAAACATTTAAATAGAAATTTGCCCAGCTAACGTGCATGTGCATTCATTCTGGGTGAATTGGGAAAAAAGCTATTTTTATTAGGCTGTTTCTTGTGCTGGTTGAATGTTTTTTTTATTGCTACTAAGCACCATCTAGTGGCCAAATGCAGTATTTACCATTTTTTTTTTGACAGTAAAAGAAAATCTTTACTGATATCACAATACACTACAAAGTGTGAACAACAGAAAAAGGTATACCAGAGTGTTTTCATAACATAATGAAACAGCTGGAATTTACACAACATGTTCATGTACTCAATATTACATACAGTCAGCTCGACAAAAAAGGTCATTGCTATTGAATAATGATGCAATATTACACGTGTTTCCAGGTCATGCAAAACCAACTCCAGAGGCTGGACCGAGTAAATTACTCTGAGTGCTCTATCTGGAGTGCTAAGTGCTCTATCTGGTTCAGGATTCAGGACTATTTCTACTGGCGCCATGCCCAATGTATCCAACCACATATTTACCAAAGCACCCTCTGTGCTGCCAGATGTATTTTTCGAGTCTAAGGGTGCTACCTACCTGAGACACCCATTCCCCGACCGTAAGAGGGTCAGTGGAAATCCAGCATCTCAATATCAGCCTGCGAGCCTAAAACAGAGCTCTTGTCACGGTTTGCTTAGTGGTTTCTTCACTCAGAGTGCCCAATACACATTGCTTTTGATTCTCATTCAATGAGACCTGAAAGACTATATCATTGGTCTCCATAACACCCCTCCAGTAGATGTGCAGTTTTGGACATCTCCAAACCATGTCTATGAGGTCCCCGTGGTCTCTACAAAATTTAATGCAGGTAGGGCTATCTCTGAGACCTATCTTGAACAGTTTTGATGGAGTGTAATGTACCCTCAGAAGAAAATACAATTGATAGAGGCACTGAGCCACAATCTGAGAGCACAGCTGGACCGGCAATAGGGTCTCCCCCATTGCTCATCCTCAAAGGCACCAACGTTCCTCTCCCACCTGGCACAGCTCGTATTTGGGTGGTCTTTTAGGAAATTGTTAAGCAGCATTCGGTAACAGTCAGAGATGAAGCCCTTATATATGTCAATTTCAGTCATATAGTTGTAAATAGGAGTGGGCGTTAGTCAGGGCCGGCCTTAGGTGTTCAGGCGCCCTGTGCGAGCTAATGCTTTGGCGACCGCAGACCCCCCCCCCCCCGCGCGTGCGCATTTTCTTGCACCTTTTTTGCACTTTATTTGACTTTTCATTTTTATGATCACTAATAACTTAGCTCCCTTACATCAGAGACCCCCAAACAGAGCCCCCCTTACATCAGAGACCCCCCACACAAAGCCCCCCTTAATTTAGAGCCCCCCTACATCAGAGAGCCCCCCCACACAGCCCCCCTACCATCAGATACCCCCCGCAACAGAGCCCCCCTCACATCAGAGACCCCCTCACATCAGAGACCCCCACATCAGAGACCCCCACACAAAGCCCTGTCACATCAGAGACCCCCCCACACAAAGCCCCCCTCACATCAGAGAACCAACACACAGAGCCCCCTTACATCAGAGAGCCCCCCCTTACATCACATACCCCCCAAACAAAGCCCCCTTACATCAGAGGCCCCCCACATCAGAGCCCCCCACATCAGAGAGCCTCCCTTACATCACAGACCCCCCACACAAAGCCCCCTTACATCAGAGCCCCCCCACACACAGAGCCCCCCACATCAGAGAGCCCCCCTTACATCACAGACCCCTCACACAGAGCCCCCCCACAGAGCCCCCCACATCAGAGAGCCCCCCTTACATCACAGACCCCCCACACAAAGCCCCCTTACATCAGAGCCCCCCAAGACAGAGCCCCCCCACATCAAAGAGCCCCCTTTCATCACAGACCCCCCACACAAAGCCACCTTACATCAGAGCCCCCCCACACAGAGCCCCCCTTACATCACAGACCCCCCACACAAAGCCCCCTTACATCAGAGCCCCCCATATCAGAGAGCCCCCCTTACATCACAGACCCCCCACACAAAGCCCCCTTACATCAGAGCCCCCCCACACAGAGTCCCCTTTACATCAGAGAGCCCCCCTTACATCACAGACCCCCCACACAAAGCCCCCTTACATCAGAGCCCCCCTTACGTCAGAGAGCCCCCCTTACATCACAGACCCCCCACACAAAGCCCCCTTACATCAAAGCCCCCCACACACACACAGAGCCCCCACATCAGAGAGCCCCCCTTACATCACAGAATCCTCACACGAAGCCCCCTTACATCAGAGCCCCCCCCAAACAGAGCCCCCCACACAGAGCCCCCCACACAGAGCCCCCCACATCAGAGAGCCCCCCTTACATCACAGACCCCCCCACACAAAGCCCCCTTCACATCAGAGCCCCACACAGAGCCCCCCACATCAGAGACCCCTCTTACATTTTTCGAAGGACAGAGACCTCACTCACCTCATGCTGTCTGCAGCTTTTTTTTTTCTTTAAACTTCCCGCCCACACATCCCCGGGGAGTGTGGCCGGGGCGGGAGGAGGAGGAGAAGGGGTGGGAGGAGGAGGAGCTGACGATCTCTCCTCTGGGGTCCTTGCAGGGAGGAGGGATCTGTCAGCGTGGATTGGGGGGCTGAGCTGTGTGTGATACACAGCTCGCCTCAGACTGCAGCAGTAGGAGACCAAGGCACAGCCGCACAGCAGGAGGTAAGCGGTGGCCGCGGCCTGTGTTGACCCTGTCCAGGCCGCGGTCGCCGCTTACCTCCCGCTGTGCGGCCTGATCTTCTTCGAGCTGTGATGGCCGCACGGCGCCCTTGTTGCCCATGGCGCCCTGTGTGGCCGCACAGCTCGCACACCCCAAAGGCCGGCCCTGGCGATAGTGTCCACAGGTCCGGCCCTTGCTGTGCCCACACAGCATGATGCAGCTAAAAATAGTAGAACTGCTTCAAGTAGGGCAGGTGAAAAAGGGCCTGTAGCCTGTAGGGGTCTACCGAAGAAGTCATCTGCTTAATGCGCCGACGTAACACGTATAGGGGCGGAGCCTGTAAGTCAGACATCACATCCCTTCCTGTCTCTGTATGAACTGCACTTCTCATGCACTTATCTTATCATCTTTATACCCCTGTGGGGAACAGCTTGATCTGACCCTCGATAGTTCCTGGGTCAGATAGTAAGGTGAGAGGCCACGATTTTTGGTGGTGGTGGGATTACCAGCACAGTCACTGAGGGGAAGATCACTGGATTGAAGTTTGATTTTGTGGTGCTTGATTTATTTACTTTTCACATATGATATGGACACTTTATTTTATTATTTATGATTATGGTGTACACATTTTTGATATTTATTATTTTTATTATGTACACATTTTCTGTACACTGTTGATCACTTGTGTCACTAGTTTGTTTGGCGCAGCACTATTTGGTTTGCATAACGTGATCGCTCTAAGGACTTAAAAAGAAGGTAAGGATATATAAAAAAATCAAACAATCGGGGGAACTCCGTGGAGGGGAAGGGAGATGTGATTAGCTGGAGTTGGCTTTAACCACTTGCCGACCACCCGACGAATTGTGCCCGCTGTGATTGGACACAGCGGGAGCCAATCAGCAGGCTTGAGGGACTCAATGTCTGCCAGAACCCACCAATCGTTTCTGAGAGAGGCAGAATGGCAGTCTGCCTATGTAAACCAGGCAGATCGCTGTTCTGTGACAAGGGAAGATAGAGAACCAGTGTCTCTGCTAAGCAGGAACACAGATTTCTGTCTTCACACAGTACAAGCACCCCCCCAACACAGTGAGAAAGCATTCCCTAGGGACACATATAACCCTTTAATTGTCCCTGATGTTAACCCCTTCCCTGCCAGTGTTATTAGTATAGTGACAGTGCATTTTTTAGCACTGATCACTGTATTGGGGTCCCTAAAAAAAGTCACTAAGTGTCCCATTTGTCCACCGCAATGTCACAGTCCTGCAATAAGTCGCTGATCACAGCCATTACTAATAAAAAATAAATAAATAAATAAAAATACTATAAAATGATTCTATAGTTTGTAGATGCTTTAACTTTTGCGCAAGCCAATCAATATACGCTTTTCAAAATTGTCGCTCTTTTTTGTTTAAAGTGCAAAAAATAAAAACCACAGAGGTGATCAAATACCACCAAAAGAAAGCTCTATTTTTAGGTAAAAAAAGACATCAATTTTATTTGTTTACTGCGTCGCAGAACCACACAATTTTCAGTTAAAATAGCACAGTGCCATATTGCAAAAAATGGCCTGGTCATGAAGGGGGGTAAACCTTTTAGAGCTGAAGTGGTTAGCACATGTAACCCTATTACAGCTGTATCACAGTGTGTATAAATCACAACAGAATTTATGGCTGCCCAGTCACTGGACCTGAACCGGAACCGGAAGTGAGGGTTCGTGCGGTTCGTGCGGCAAGGGAGAGAGGAGGAAGGAAGAGGAGCTGCGGGGACACGTGCGGGGGAAGCCGCACAAGGGGTGCGGGTGCACCGTGCAGGGACCAGCAACTGAGCGGAGGTGGAGGACGGGAGCCGAGGCAGAGAGCGGCGGCGGCGGAGGTCAGAACCCGCCTTCCTTAGTGCCTGGAAGAAGAGGAGGAGGACCGTCCGTGCCCAGTGAGGAGGAGGAGACATCCGTCCCAGTGTGTGTGTGTGTGTGTGTGTGTGTGTGTGTCAGCAGCTGTGAGTAGAGCAGCAGCTGCAAACAGGGGGAAAGCTGTGTGACTGTACTCTGTAAGAAATCAATAGCTGTTTGTCTGTACTGCGACTGACTGCTGTGTGACTGTCTCTGCAACTGAGTACCTGGTAAGTATCCTTGCGACTGGTAAGTATCCTTGCGACTGGTGAGTATCTTTGCGACTGGTGAGTGTCCTTGCGACTGGTGAGTGTCCTTGCGACTGGTGAGTATCCTTGCGACTGGTGAGTATCCTTGCGACTGGTGAGTGTCCTTGCGACTGGTGAGTATCCTTGCGACTGGTGAGTATCCTTGCGACTGGTGAGTATCTTGCGACTGGTGAGTGTCCTTGCGACTGGTGAGTATCCTTGCGACTGGTGAGTATCTTGCGACTGGTGAGTGTCCTTGCGACTGGTGAGTATCTTTGCGACTGGTGAGTATCCTTGCGACTGGTGAGTGTCCTTGCAACTGGTGAGTATCTTTGCGACTGGTGAGTGTCCTTGCGACTGGTGAGTATCTTTGCGACTGGTGAGTGTCCTTGCGACTAGTGAGTATCCTTGCGACTGGTGAGTATCTTTGCGACTGGTGAGTATCTTTGCGACTGGTGAGTGTCCTTGCGACTGGTGAGTATCCTTGCGACTGGTGAGTATCCCTGCGACTGGTGAGTATCTTTGCGACTGGTGAGTATCATTGCGACTGGTGAGTATCTTTGCGACTGGTGAGTATCTTTGCGACTGGTGAGTGTCCTTGCGACTGGTGAGTATCTTTGCGACTGGTGAGTATCATTGCGACTGGTGAGTATCTTTGCGACTGGTGAGTGTCCTTGCGACTGGTGAGTATCCTTGCGACTGGTGAGTATCCCTGCGACTGGTGAGTATCTTTGCGACTGGTGAGTATCCTTGCGACTGGTGAGTATCCCTGCGACTGGTGAGTATCTTTGCGACTGGTGAGTATCATTGCGACTGGTGAGTATCTTTGCGACTGGTGAGTATCTTTGCGACTGGTGAGTGTCCTTGCGACTGGTGAGTATCTTTGCGACTGGTGAGTATCTTTGCGACTGGTGAGTATCTTTGCGACTGGTGAGTATCTTTGCGACTGGTGAGTGTCCTTGCGACTGGTGAGTATCCTTGCGACTGGTGAGTATCCCTGCGACTGGTGAGTATCTTTGCGACTGGTGAGTATCATTGCGACTGGTGAGTATCTTTGCGACTGGTGAGTATCTTTGCGACTGGTGAGTGTCCTTGCGACTGGTGAGTATCTTTGCGACTGGTGAGTATCATTGCGACTGGTGAGTATCTTTGCGACTGGTGAGTGTCCTTGCGACTGGTGAGTATCCTTGCGACTGGTGAGTATCCCTGCGACTGGTGAGTATCTTTGCGACTGGTGAGTATCCTTGCGACTGGTGAGTATCCCTGCGACTGGTGAGTATCTTTGCGACTGGTGAGTATCATTGCGACTGGTGAGTATCTTTGCGACTGGTGAGTATCTTTGCGACTGGTGAGTGTCCTTGCGACTGGTGAGTATCTTTGCGACTGGTGAGTATCTTTGCGACTGGTGAGTATCTTTGCGACTGGTGAGTATCTTTGCGACTGGTGAGTGTCCTTGCGACTGGTGAGTATCCTTGCGACTGGTGAGTATCCCTGCGACTGGTGAGTATCTTTGCGACTGGTGAGTATCATTGCGACTGGTGAGTATCTTTGCGACTGGTGAGTATCTTTGCGACTGGTGAGTGTCCTTGCGACTGGTGAGTATCTTTGCGACTGGTGAGTATCTTTGCGACTGGTGAGTATCATTGCGACTGGTGAGTATCCTTGCGACTGGTGAGTATCCTTGCGACTGGTGAGTATCCTTGCGACTGGTGAGTACCTTGTGACGGGTGAGTATCCTTGCAACTGGTGAGTATCCTTGCAACTGGTGAATATCCTTGCACTGGTGAGTATCCTTGCGACTGGTGAAGTAACTTGCGACTGGTGAGTATCTTGCGACTGGTGAGTATCTTTGCGACTGGTGAGTGTCCTTGCGACTGGTGAGTATCCTTGCGACTGGTGAGTATCCTTGCGACTGGTGAGTATCCTTGCGACTGGTGAGTATCTTTGCGACTGGTGAGTATCTTTGCGACTGGTGAGTATCATTGCGACTGGTGAGTAGCTTTGCGACTGGAAGTATCTTTGCGACTGGTGAGTGTCCTTGCGACTGGTGAGTATCTTTGCGACTGGTGAGTATCTTTGCGACTGGTGAGTATCTTGCGACGGGTGAGTATCCTTGCGACTGGTGAGTATCCTTGCGACTGGTGAGTATCCTTGCGACTGGTGAGTATCCTTGCACTGGTGAGTATCCTTGCACTGGTGAGTACCCTTGCGACTGGTGAAGTAGCTTGCGACTGGTGAGTATCTTTGCGACTGGTGAGTATCTTTGCGACTGGTGAGTATCCTTGCGACTGGTGAGTATCTTGCGACTGGTGAGTATCTTGCGACTGGTGAGTATCTTGCGACTGGTGAGTATCTTGCGACTGGTGAGGATCCTTGCGACTGGTGAGGATCCTTGCGACTGGTGAGGATCCTTGCGACTGGTGAGTATCTAGTGACTGGTGAGGGTATTAGCGACTGGTGGGTACCCCAGGTTTTGTACCAGGGAAGTTAGAGGTAGTGTAGGTAAGGAAGAGCAGGTCGTTAATATTATCCCCATAGAGTAGTGGGTAATAATGTCCGACAGGATTGGGGATGCCACTCAGTGCACTTCTTGCGGCATGTATGCGTTCCTTGATGAAACAATCGAGGACGAATACTGCTGTGCAAGATGTGAGCGACTTGTTGCTCTGGAAGCCCACATCGTGGATCTAGAGAACACAGTGACAAGACTGCGTGGCATCTACAACCTGAAAAGGAGCTTGGACATTACCCAGCAGGCGCTGGCAGGGGTCAGCATAGAGGAGGAAGGAATAGAGGAGACGCAAGCAGCAGAGGTACGCAGCTGGGTGACTGTTAGGAATGTTAGGGGGAGGAGAGTCAGGGAGGCCAGTCCTGAGTTGGTACACCCTAACATGTTTGCTGAGTTGCAGGTTGAGGGGGATATCAACTCAGGGGTGGCAGAGCTGGAGCATGCGCCCTCCCCCAGCTGCCAGGGGAGGGACGGCTCCAGGAAGAAGGGGGGCCGTAACGCAGGAAAGGTTAGACAGGTTGTGGTAGTTGGGGACTCAATTATCAAGAGGACAGAGAGGGAAATCTGTAAAAAAGATCTCGTGAACCGAACAGTTTGTTGTTTACCGGGCGCCCGAGTTCGGCACATCGCAGATCTGGCAGACAGATTGTTGGGCGGGGCTGGGGATGACCCAGCGGTCATGGTGCATGTGGGCACTAATGACAAAGTTAAAGGTAGGTGGAGGATCCTTAAGAACGATTTCAGGGACTTAGGTAATAGATTGAGGAAAAGGACCTCCAAGGTGGTTTTCTCTGAAATACTGCCTGTACCTCGAGCCACACAGGAGAGGCAGAAGGAGCTTAGGGAAGTTAACAAGTGGCTGAGGAATTGGTGTAGGAAGGAGGGGTTTGGGTTCCTGGAGAACTGGGCTGACTTCTCAGTCGGCTACCGGCTCTTTAGTAAGGATGGGCTGCACCTTAATGGGGACGGTACAGCTCTTTTGGGGAGAAAGATGGCCACCGAGTTGGAGGGGCTTTTAAACTAGGAGACGGGGGGGAGGGCTCAGAAGTAGAATCAGTCAGGAGGGAGCAGAGGACTGAAGGCAGTTGTAGGGTCAGCAGCGACAGTAGGTCAACATCAATTGGCGGGTCTGTGCGGGAGAACAGCAGACCAAACAGAAATAAACAAAACCGCCAATCACGTTTAACTTCCGTAAAACTAAGAGGGGTATATGCTAATGCCAGGAGCCTAGCTAATAAGATGGATGAGTTGGAAATGTTAGTACATGAGGAAGACATAGACCTTGTGGGAATAGCGGAGACTTGGTTCGACCCCTCACATGACTGGCTGGCCAATATCCAAGGGTATTCGGTGTACCGGAAGGACAGGGTTGGTAAAAGAGGGGGAGGGGTATGTCTCTATGTCAAGAACAATATAAAGGTGCTAGAAAGGAGTGACATTACGGATGGGATGAGCATGGATTTAGAATCTGTGTGGGTTGAACTCGATAGGGAAGAAGATAAGGGAAAAGTAGTTGTGGGGGTTTGCTATAGGCCACCTAACCAAGGGGAGGAGGTAGAGCTGGAATTTTTAGCACTAATAGGTAAAGCGGCAAAACTAGGATCAGTCATCATATTGGGGGACTTCAATTATCCCGACATTGACTGGGAAGAGGGGACTGCACACTCGCATAAGGCCCGGCTATTCACGGAAACCTTACAGGATAACTACATGTCGCAGTTGGTGGATTCCCCTACTAGAGAGAATGCTATCCTGGATCTATTGATCACTAATGACCCAGACATAATCTCGGAGGTAGGAGTCCAGGACAACCTGGGCTCTAGCGATCACAGGATGATCACATTTAGTATAAATAACAATATAAAAAGGCAAGTGGGGAACATAAGAACCCTAAACTTCAGAAGGGCAGACTTTCCAAAATTGTACTCATTGATGGAAAGGGTAAACTGGGACCAAACCCTGGGATCACTGACCACAGAGGAAAAATGGGAATGCTTTAGAACAATATTAAGCAAAGGCATCTTGCAGTGCATTCCTATGGGGAATAAATTTAGAAGAGACAAAGCCAAACCTGGCTGGCTAAACCGTAGCGTTAAAAAACTTATTAGGGGAAAAAAATTGGCCTTCAAGAAATATAAATCAGAGGGCACAGTATCGGCCTTCCAGCAATACAAGGAGGAAAATAAGAAGTGTAAACACGAAATCAAGATGGCTAAAATCAACTTTGAGAGACAAATAGCGGAGGATAGTAAAAAAAACCCAAAGAAATTCTTTAAATATATCAACAGCAAAAAAACTAGGGCAGAGCATATTGCACACATAATTAACGATGATGGGAGGATGGTTACAGAGGACACTGAAAAAGCAACCGTGCTGAATTCTTTTTTCTCGTCAGTCTTTACGCAGGAAAAGGAAGGGTACACTGACCATGACTGTATGGTTAGTAGTAATACACAGGACTTGCCACTATGGCTAACAGAGGGGGAAATCAGGGAAAGACTGGATAAACTTAACACAAACAAATCACCAGGCCCGGATGGCGTACATCCGAGAGTGCTCAAGGAACTCAGTATGGTTATATCTAGACCACTGTTCCTGATCTTTGCTGACAGTATTAGGACAGGAGTTGTACCAGGGGATTGGAGGAAGGCTAACGTGATTCCGATATTCAAAAAGGGCCAGAGACATATCCCGGGAAATTATAGGCCTGTCAGTCTGACATCAATAATATGTAAACTTTTGGAGGGGATGATAAGGGACTATATCGTAGAGTATGCTAAAGACAACAACATCATCAGTAGTAACCAGCACGGGTTTACAAATGGGCGTTCTTGTCAAACCAATCTCTTAGCATTCTACGAGGAAGTGAGCTGTGAGCTAGATAGGGGGAGACCAGTGGATGTGGTGTACTTGGATTTCGCTAAGGCGTTTGATACAGTTCCCCACAAGCGCTTAATTTATAAAATAAGGTCTGCAGGTATCGACAGCAGGGTTTGCTCTTGGATACGGAATTGGCTAAAAGGCCGTGTCCAAAGGGTAGTAATAAACAGCGCATACTCAGACTGGTCTGAGGTAGTAAGCGGGGTGCCCCAGGGCTCAGTCCTGGGACCAACCTTGTTCAATTTATTCATAAACAGCATTGAGGAAGGGATCAGTAGTTCGTTATCAGTTTTTGCAGATGACACAAAATTGGCCAGGGCAATAACTGCACAGCATGAAGCAGATATCCTACAGAATGACCTGGACAAAATTACGGAGTGGGCAACGACATGGCAAATGAGGTTTAATGTGGAGAAGTGTAAGGTTTTGCACTTGGGGACCAAAAACATAAAAACACAATACACGTTAGGAGGGGAACCCTTGGGGGAATCAAAAATGGAGAAAGATTTGGGAGTCTTAGTTGATGATAGATTAGGCAACAGCATGCAATGCCAAGCGGCAGCTTCCAAAGCCAACAGAATATTAGCATGCATAAAGAAAGGGATGTATTCCAGAGATAAGACTATAATCCTTCCACTTTATAAAACTCTGGTCCGACCGCATCTGGAGTATTCTGTCCAGTTCTGGTCGCCAGTCCTCAGGAGGGATGTGTTGGAGCTGGAGAAAGTCCAGAGAAGGGCAACTAAACTGATTAGGGGGTTGGAGGACCTTACCTATGAAGAGCGGCTGCAATCGCTCGATTTATTTTCCCTGGAGAAAAGACGTCTGAGAGGGGACATGATAGCAATTTATAAATATCTTAATGGGGATCTCAGCTTAGAAGAAAAGCTGTTCATTCGAAGGAATTGCATGAGGACTCGAGGACATACAATGCGATTAGAGGAGAAGCGTTTTAACCTCAGGCAACGTGGGGGGTTCTTTACTGTTAGGGCTACAAGATTGTGGAATTGTCTACCACAAGAGGTGGTTTCTGCGGGTAGTATGGTGACTTTCAAAAGACTCTTAGACTTACATCTCAAGGATCAGGAGATTGAGGGCTATGTTAGATGATTACAGTCACACACACCTACACAGGTTGAACTGGATGGACTATTGTCTTTATTCAACCTCGCCTACTATGTAACTATGTAACTATGTAAATATTTTCATTGCTTTGGCTTCTTAACCCTTCCGAGGCTACTAGTTCAACCGCCCAAAAATACTTGTGCCAACTATTCCTCACATTTTACAGAGACTTCCACTTTCTGTTCTGTCTCTAGGAGCAATCTCATTGATGGGGGCTATCCACAAGGAAATAAATAAAGTTTTGTCCGGTGTTACACTGAAAGTGGTTGTAACCATTAGGCCCCATGCACACGGGGCGTTAGAAAAAACGTCGGGTCTGGTATGGAATTTGAGGGTAGCCCCATGCCGAAAAAACGGCGTGGGGTCCCCCCCAAAATCCATACCAGACCCTTATCCGAGCATGCAGCCCGGCAGGCCAGGAAAGGGGAGGGGACGAGCGAGCGGCCCCACCCCCCCTGGACCACACCAGGCCACATGCCCTCAACATGGGGGGGTGTTGGTGCTTTGGGGCAGGGGGAGCTCTGCACCCCCCACCTCAAAGCACCTTGCCCCCATGTTGATGAGGACAAGGGCCTCATCCCCACAACCCTGGCCGGTGGTTGTGGGGATCTGCGGGCAGGGGGCTCATCGGAATCTGGAAGCCCCCTTTAACAAGGGGCCCCCCAGATCCCGGACCCCCTCCCTATGTGAATGGGTATGGGGTACACTGTACCCCTACTCATTCACCACATAAAAGGCAGTGTATGGAAATAACGACAAGAGACGTTTTGGTAAGTTTATTAAAAATCTTCATCTGACTCTTCTTGTCTTCTCCTCTCCGGGGTCTTCTGCTCTTTTGCTGTCCGTCCTTCTTGTCTTCTCCTCTCCGGGGTCTTCTGCTCTTTTGCTGTCCGTCCTTCTTGTCTTCTCCTCTCCGGGGTCTTCTCCTCTCCGGGGTCTTCTGCTCTTTTGCTGTCCCCTCTTCTTGTGTTCTTCTCTCCGGGGTCTTCTGCTGTCCACTCTTCTTTTCTTCTCCTCTCCGGTCTTTTGCTGTCGGCTGTCGGCTCTTCTTCCTCCGGTCCTCCTCCTCCGACGTCTCCGCTGATTATGCCTATCTCCGGTCTCTGCAGCTTATTATATAGCCATTAGGGGCGGGGCAAACAGGTAATTTTTCCCCTTCATTGATGTGCGGTGATAAGGTGACACTGATAGGCACTGATAAGGTGGCACTTATGGGCATTGATAAGGCAGCACTGGTGGGCACTGATAAGGCAGCACTGGTGGGAGCTAAAAGGTAGCCTGATGGGTGGCATTGATGGGTGACACTGATGGGCAGTACTGAAGGGCACTAACAGGTGGCACTGATAGGTGACACTGATGGGCACTCATAGGTGGCACTGATGGGCACTGGTAGGTAACACTGATGAACAGCACTGATGATGGGGCACTAGTTTGCAATGATAGGTGGCACTGATGGGCATTGCTAGGTGGCACTGGCAGGTGGCACTGGTGGGCACTGGTAGGTGGCACTGACCTGCACTAGTAGGTGGCACTGGTGGTCACACATAAGGCAGCAGTGTCTTTTCCTCTTCGGGACCGATGTCCCTCTGACAGCAGCTGGCGATCAGCTCCTTTTTTTACTCTTACGCTGTTAGCGTGAGGGAAAAAATCAGACTGCCAGCTCTGTTTACATCACGAGCTGATCATGTGGTAAAGGGCCAGAACCGGCCCCTTACTTTGATCTGTGAGTGGACTCCCTAATCACAGAGTGAGCCGTGCGCACCCCACAGGGAGTGCGCAGGCAGCTCATGCACGGGAGGATGTAAATGGACGCCCTCCTGGCAATTTAGACGGCTATAGCGCGGGCAGGAACAGGTTAAAAAAACCTTTCTTTTTCGCTTTACCCAGGTTCATTAATGCAGGTCATGTGATCACTGTAGCTTCTACAGCACTGCACAGACCTGCTGGTGAGCGTGTCTGATGTTCGGGGCATTGCGTCATTACAGGAAGTGACACTGCTAATGAGCGTATGCGTTTCCATAGCAATGGAACGCCATTCAGCCCAATGGCAAATGTCACCTCCTTTTTTCCACCCGAGTGCTGTGGCTGTGTTCTAACTACGGAAGATACGGGTGCATTGTGCAACAGCACACCTGTATCTTCAACGTGATGACACAAGACGTAAACTTACCACACTAGCATGGAATGGCAGCCATGCCAGCTTGGTCAGTTTACTCTAAGGAGGAAGGGCACAGGCAGGATCAACCAGGTAAAACAAGACATTGAAAACAAGAGAAGGGCACACTGACCTAAGGCAATTCCAGTATAAACATTTAACAACAACTTCCTGACCGCCCGCCGCACATTTACTGTCGCAGGTTGGCTCTCCTGCGTGAACCGGCGTAGCCATACGTCAGTTGGGTGCGTGGTGCTGGGGGGGGGCAGCGGGGATGTCGATCCATGGGGCTGCCAGCCTTGATTGCCGCCGGGCACCCGCGATCGCTCCCTGCTGAGATAGAAGGACTGTCTGCTGTTGTAAACACAGCCAACCGTTCTTCTCTCTGAAATGATCACAGATCGCCTGTGATCCTTCAAAATAGGATCACAGGTCTCTGTGGTCATTTCACAAGCCCCTCCCCCCACAGTTAGAGAACACTCCGGTGGGCTCACACTTAATCCTTTGATCACCACTGTGTTAAGCCCTTCCCTGCCAATTACATTATTACAGTAACAGCGCATATTTTTAGCACTGATTAGTGAAGTAATGTAATTGGTCCCCCCAAAAGCGTAAAAAGTGTCAGTTAGGGGTCCGATCTGTCGACTATAATGTCGCAGTCCTGCTAAAAATCGCAGATCGCCGCCATTACTAGTAAAAAAAATAAAAATTACATAAATCTTTCCCCTAGTTTGTAGACGCGATAACTTTTGCGCAAACCAATCAAAATATGCTTATTGCGATTTTTTTTTACCAAAAATATGTAGCAGAATACAAATTGGATGAATAAATTTGGATGAATAATTTTGTTTTTTTAATTTTTTTTGGAGAATGTTATATAGCAGAATGAGAAAAATATATATTTTTTTTTTTCAGAATTGTTGCTAATTTTTTTGTTTATAGCGCAGGTGATCAAATACCACCAAAACAAAGCTCTATTTGTGGGAAAAAAAAGGACATAAATTTTGGCCTGACCGCGCAATTTACCGTTAAAGTAACGCAGTGCCGAATCACAAAAAAAAGGCCTGGTCATTAAGGGGGCAAATCCTTCCGGTCCAGAAGAGGTTAAAGGATAAAAAGTAGCTTTAATAATAATGCTCACAAAGGCAAGATGTATACACGCATGTCAAAACAAATTGAAGACAGGTCGCCTCCAGGAGTCTTCTTGAACTGTTCCAATTAAGCAAGAAGACCAAATGGCGTTGGTGATGGCTTTACTGACACGTTTCAAGGGAGAAGAACCCTCTTCCTCAGAGCCAAAAGGCCAATCGACCCATCATGCATTTATACATGTATAGACTCACAGTCCATACCACCCTAATTGGCAAACCTCGCCCCCCAGTTAACATTGGGGGTGTGTGCCTCTCTAGGAACCACCCAGATTGACAATTAACATTAGGGGCTACTTTTTTGTATTTTTAAAACAAGACATTGGCAAGGAGAAATGTTTTAATAAAATGATGGATCACATTTAAGCGGTTGTATACCACTGGCCTTTTTTTATTTTCCTGCAAGGTGAAGTCATAATGTGCTAGTATGCATCACATACTAGCAAAATATGTGAAGCTTACCTTAAAACTAAGCTGTTCCAGTGCTGCGATGTCAGCGCTGCAGCCACTTCCATCTTCACTAGTCTTGCTTCCGGGTTAGCAGGCTCTGGCTCTGTGAATGGTCGGAGCCGCAATGACGTCACGGCACAGGGCTTGTAAGGAACAGCACAGGTGGCTGTTCCTTCAGAGGGCATGCGCCAGTGATGTCACTGGCTGCAGGGAATGTAAATGTCTCCTAAATGGTGCATGTTTACTAACACTTTACCATATACATGTTTTGTGGTGCATGTAGGAAATACAGCTGGTTGCCCACTCAGACAATCACCCACATGCATTCTTCTATAATAAAAAAAAAAGCCCCTAGACTCACAATGACTTGCTCACAACCCATTCTTCCTTCTTTCAATCCTTCCCCACTACTGATAAACATTATTTTTGTTGGGGTACGTGTCCTACATATTATATTATTGTAGCAAGGTTTCTAGGCCTGTGGCCTGATGTGGGTATGCCATTAGTACCGGAATCCTCTCCAGCCCATGTGAGTCCCAAGGTGTGACAACTGAAGCAGCGACAACTCCGGCATCTTTGTTTGTGGTTTTTATTATAAATTAAGGGGATGGGTGAAGGGAATTAGTGGGATACTCCTTTCAGGTTGAACTAATTACAATTGGGACTTCGATCCTGAAAATGCCCGTTGGCGCTTCCTTGACGCCAACCGGCGCCAGCCAACGCTCACTGACTCTGAGAACATTCTGTAAAACAGAAGAAGTGTTGAATCCCCGACCTATAGTTCAGTAGATCCAAGACTGAGAACTGTAGATCTCCTGACACTGTGTCACTATGTAAGTCTCTGAATACTTTCCCCCGCCTGGCACAGCTTGAGGTAGTATTATGTAGAACTCTGAATAACTATCACTGTAACTGGCACACACAATACAATTCAGGGCCCAGATTGCAGGTGCCCCCTTTACTCCTTGAACTCTTTAGGGTCCACTGACTATGTATCCCCTTTACAGCTTCAGGGTCCTCAACCTAGGTACCCCCTTTACAGCTAGCTGACACTGGATCCCAGAACCTCTTCCGGAGTGGTCCCCCCTGACTCTAGGCAGACCCCAGGGGCAATCCGCAGTACTCACGACCTGTGTAGGCTTTCCTGGGACTGGACCCCTCTCTCTCTCTGCAGGCTCTCGGCACACCGGATCCCCTCAGCTCAACTCAGTACTCTCTGGATTCTCAGGCGACACCCCGAGACATCCACTTTCCTCAAAAAGGAGGAGAGACAGCTGCACTCTCCCTCCTGGTACTCTGCTCCCGCCAAAGACACTGTGCCACGCACTTCCCCCCAAACTTATACCCACTCCCAGAATCCCTTGCAGCATAATCTGCCTTCTGGGGTAGTTACAAGCTGGGATGTGTCCCCTGATTGGGCTTCCCACACTGCCCTATGAGAAGCCTCTCACAGGAGCCAGTGGGGATACTTCTCCCCTCAGCAGGCACATCTGGAAGCCCTGACACCCTAACTAGATAAATCACAGCCCTGCTGCTAGGCAGACAAGGCCCACTATACATTTACCTAGCACCTACCTGTAGGGTGCTACATCTACATTATATTCATGTATATTAATAATGTGTTGCAGATACCATCACTTGTTCTGAAATTGCAAAAACATAATTCTGGTATTCATAAACATAATTATATTATATTATATTATATTATATTGTTATGTGTTGCAGATACCATCACTTGTTCAGGAATGGCAAAAACATAATTCTGCTATTCATAAACATAATTCTATTATATTATATCATATTCTATTATATTATATCATCTTATATTATATTATATCATATCATGTCATATTATATTATATCATATTATAACATATTCTATTCTATTATATTATGAGCGGCTTCTCCTGACTCGCGGCAATCTTGGACAACTATTTGAAAATATTGTCCTCCTATTGCCTGCTGTGGTGGGGTCCTCTGTAAGACTGGTCCAACCTGCATACCATAACCATCTCCTGGGAGGACCATTATGGCCCCCTCGGAGTCTATTGGTTGTGAGGTGTCGGATGTTGGCATAGATGGTGCCTGTGGTCAAGCTAATGTTTGAAAATGATTACACCTGTGAAGTTTGGCTTCCATGAAATCTTGGCCTTTTTTTAGGTGAACAAAGTTGCTTATATTCCTGATGAAGCAAGGACTTATCCTGCGAAATGCATCGAATTAGCAACCTTATATGACACACCACGGTCACCATCTTGTTTATATGCTGCTATAATTATGTTATGTCTTCTGTCAATGATTACTACTTTTTACTATGCGCAATAAACTATGTTTGTAATTTTTTACAACTTTGTTGCTTACCTTCATACTACAGATAACAGATCCGCTATAGTCCCATACCCCTCCTCCTCCTCACTGGGTTCTAGGACCAGTGAGTCCTTTTACTTTCTATTATATTATATTATATTATATTATATTATATTATATTATATTATATTATATTATATTATATTATATTATATTATATACTCTTATGTACTTGTCCACTTGCAGATGAAAATTTGAAATAATAGAAAAAAATAATGCGTAAAACATGTAAAGCAGCACTTAGCAACTGTGTCTTAAAGCCATTATGTGCTAAGAAATATAAAATTGGATAGCTTGTTGCTTTCTTGGTGTTTGAGATATTTGGCATCAGGACGTGAGCTATTTTGAACTGCTCTTACCACCAGACAGAAAAAAAAAGCATATTTCCTCTATTAAAGAATAACAGATTTGTGCTGAGGTGATTCATAGGGTTCTGGGTTTCTTTAAAACAAATTATCACTCCAGTTCACAGCAAGATTAGCACCCACGACATTGGAGCACAGAGAATGATTGGACGTCGCATTGAACCCAGACAGAAATTCTATTCCTGTGACAATTATGGTGAGACATGAGCAGAATGTTGGATCCATAGGCAGGGTAATCAATCTTCAGCCCTGACAGAAAGCCACACTGTGATCTGTGCCAGTTCTCATATGCTGTGACAGACCTCACAGACGACAGTGAATTTTCTGCTAGATGTTTAGCTAATGGGATGAGAGAGGCTCCAGTGTTTAACCAATGATTTAATACCATAAAGAGTAGGGCAAAGTGATGCAACAGGTATGCTGTACAGTCTATGGGATATATCCTAATCATTTTTGTAGATTTACAGAATTACAGCACAGATAATAAATCAAGCCAACCAAAATAATGTGTTGCAGATACCATCACTTGTTCTGGAATGGCAAAAACATAATTCTGGTATTCATAAACTCGAGTCTCCATAGGTCAAATGAAGTACAAGCAGCTTTATTTTTAGGAGAGGTTGATAAATTATACCATACATTCTGGGTAGACCTGCCTCAACACATTCCCCTGTTTTCCCGCAGAGATGTATCTTTATCCCATGGCCTCATTAATTAATGTGTTTAAGGGAACCGTTGTCTCAATAGTTCTTCATAGCAACCAAATTTTTCTTTAAAATTATTTATTGCAACCAGTTTATTATTTTAACCACTTGCCGACCGCTCACTGAGCTGGTACTGCGGCAAAGTAGCTCGTTTTCGTCCATCGGCCGGAGGCTCGCTCACGCTGTATTCAGACGGGCCAGGGGAGGAGAGGCGGTGATCACCGCCGCTCTTCCCCGATCGTCGGGGATCGAGTGAGGAAATCCGCCCGATTGTGTAAACAAAGCGTGCGGATCTCCTATGTGACAGACAGTGACAGATTACAAGATTCAGCATAGCTGAACCTGCGATCTGTGTCTGTGTCACACAATCCCCTCCCCCCACACACGTCAGTAAGCACGAGGCATACATTTAACCCCTTGATCACCAATAAAGTTAACCCCTTCCCTGCCAGTGTCATTATTACAGTAACAGTGCATATTTATAGCACTGATTACTGTAGTAATGTTACTGGTACCCCAAAAAGTGTCAAAAATGTCAGTTAGGGATCCGATCTGTTCGACGCAATGTCGCAGTCCCGCAAAAAAAAATCGCAGATCGCCGCCATTACTAGTAAAATAAAATAAACAATAAAAATGACAAATCTTTCCCGTAGTTAGTAAACGCGATAACCTTTGCGCAAACCAATCAAAATACGCTTATTGTGATTTTTTTTTACCAAAAATATGTAGCAGAAAACAAATTGGCCTAAAATGTTAAAAAAAAATAGATTTTTAAATTTTTTTTGGGAATGTTATATATCAGAATGTAAAAAATGTTTTTTTTTTTTTCGAAATTGTCGCTCTTTTTTTCAAAAATTAAAAATCGCACAGGTGATCAAATACCACCAAAAGAAAGCTCTATTTGTGGGGAAAAAAAGGACATAAATTTAATTTGGGTACAGCATTGCACGACCGCGCAATTGTCCATTAATGTAACGCAGTGCCAAAATATAGCCTGGTCAGGAATGGGGTAAAATCTTCCAGTCTTAAAACTGTTAAAAATACGCTCATTGAGGATTTTAACTGTCAAAGTAAAAAATTTCAATTTTTTCGCAAAATTTTCGCTTTTTTTTTAATAATATCGCAAAAAATGAAAAGCGCAAAGGTGATCAAATACCACCAAAAGGAAGCTCTGTTTGTGGGGAAAAAAGGACGTACATTTCGTTTGGGTACAGGGTTACATGACCGCGCAATTGTCAGTTAAATTCGCGCAGTGCCAAGTTGCAAAAAGTGGCTTGGACGTAAAGCAGGAAAATCCTCCGGTGGTAAAGTGGTTAATTTTCTATCATGCATGCCATAAGTGAAAGTGAACTTTTTAAATGCTCTGTGCAACACAAATAGTGTGATCATCTTTCTAGGGCACATAAGTCCTAAAACAAAGGAGAATGCTGACTGGTTGCCTTCAAGTGTTACTAAACCCAGGACCCCCCATTCACTATATCTGGTCTCATACAGTACACAGAACATGGAAATGCAACAGTTTTTGTAAATATAAACTGCTAAATACCTTTTCTCATCAGCAGTATATAGCAGTCTTTTGACTTATATCAGTGTCTGCTTAAAGCTTGTAGGAGTTTTCATTCTCCTCTGACTATCCTATGAAGCTGCGGGATCCCTGACCCTATGTCAGGACAGTGCTGATTGGCCCTGTGCTGATCACATGCACTCTCCCAAGGAAAAAAAAAACTCTCTAGCAATACACACCAAACTGAGCATGTGCAGAGTGTCCCCAAGGCTCTGTTCTATCAGCGGATGGATTGGGGACAGTGGAAGAAGGGGAGGATCAGAGAGGACAGGATCAAACAGCCTTTTTACACAATGCAGAGGATTTCCCCTTAAGTTCCACAGAGTATAACAAGCATGTTTTACTGCATATTCAGGCTGATTTTACTGTTGTGGGTTAAGTAACATTTTAATCACTTGACCTCCAGGAAGGTTTTACCCCCTTCACGACCAGGCCATTTTTTGCTATTTAGCACCATGCTAATTTAACTGGCAATTGCATCATCATGCAACACTGTAATCAAATTAAATTTATATAATTTTTTCACACAAATAGAGCTTTCTTTTGGTGATATTTGTTCACCACTGGGTTTTTTATTTTTTGCTATATAAACAAAAAATACCCAAAATCTTAAAATAACCCCCCCCCCCCCCAATATTTTCTACTATGTATTATAAAGCATACCTAATAAAATCAAATTTCTTCATAAATTTAGGCCAAAATGTATTCTGCTACATGTCTGTTAATAAAATAAAAAAATCCCATTGAGTGTATATTAACTAGTTTGTGTGAAAGTTATAGCATCTACAAACTATGTTATATATATTTGTAAATTGATTAATCCTGTACAGAATGTACTCATTGCTCGAGGCCCTGAAATGCCAGAACAGAACAGATAACCCCCAAAAGACCCCCTTTCTGGAAAGTAGACAGCCTGAGGCATGGCAAATTTTTCGAAGCTGCAATTTTTTGTCACTATTGTTTGAAAAATTAAGAAATTAAATATTTTTTTTCACATTTATTTTCTAAATGCTGTCATCAATGCAGTACAGTGTCGTTATATGACTGGTGTGGCGGTGATAAGGGATACTGACTGGTAACAGTATGTTAAAAAAAGAAATGATCAATATATATATTTTTTTTTTTTACAATTTTTTTGCATACTATCATCATACTAGTTCAGTGTCACCATAGTGACACTTTACTACTCTGGGAGGATGCTCAGGGATTTTTTTTTATTTTTTATTGCTGTTATAGTGATGATCCTAGTAACAGCAATGTTGTCAACTGTCATATATGGGTTACATTCATACCAGCTATGATTACTAGTGATTTGTGATTGGCTACAGCTAATCACATTGTACAGGGTGCTGTAATTGGCCAGGTACCATGTGATAGCTGTGGGCCAATCACAGCATCCCTCTATAGGAAACACAGCTGTTATGAATGAAATTCATTCATAACAGCTTTGTTGACATTGTGATAATGTGATCACATAGCAATCACATGATCCCCTGGCAACCTAAAATGGCCAGGTACCAGGATCCAACATCTGCTTTGTCTGGGGTGCTGTGTGCCCCTAAACTGGAACAGGCTAGATGACGTACATCATACATGTATGTGATCCTGCCTTCCTGTGCTGCCTGGCCTGCCCACTGTAAATGTACTGTGGGCGGATAGCTAGTAATTAATCAAGGCATTTACAGTTTGTTTACACAGTTTTCAATACATCCATTGCTTTGTGTTAACTATTTTGCATTATCGTATGCAAAAATAATTTCTGTTAGGCCCTCTTCACACTGGCATTAGAAACAGGTGTTTGAGGTATGTTTTTTCTGCTCCTTAAACACCTAGTTAAAGCAGAGTTCCAGCCATTTTCCTGTTTATTAAAAGTCAGCAGCTACAAAAAGTGTAGCTGCTGACTTTTAATAAACACATACTCACCTGTCCTACGGTTAAATGATGCAGCCTGGAGGAGCCTTGGTTCTCTCCGTCTTCTCCCCATGGCACCGGCATCTCTGGTGTGGGCACCCGGCTGTGACAGCTTCACAGCCGGGTGCGCACTGCGCATGCGCATGTTGCGCTGCGCGGGCTGAATGGACAGGCAATCTTCTGGGACCTCTGACGTGTCCCAGAAGATTGCAGGGTGGGAGGGGCGGAGGAGAACTTCCACCTGAGCCGCCTAGCGGCCTGAGCGGAAGTGAAATTTTAAGTAAATTTGATAGGTACCCGCTCCAACCCCAAAAAAATGACATGCCAAATGTGGCATGTCAGGGGGTTAGGACCACTTAAAGCGGAAGTTCCACTTTTGAGTGGAGCTCCACTTTAAGCAGCCTACAAAAGATAATATGGACAGCAGACAGAGCTGTTCATATTTAAAAATACATGTAGCACTTGCGTTGCTGTGTGGCACAAGTGAAACTACATGTTGAGCCTGGTAGGATTTGAAGCTTGTCGACTTCTTTCATTGAAACCTTTTGTAACATGCTGTAAATGGGCCTGTAGCAATTACAGCGTGTTTACAGCATGTTTACAGGCCTTAACATCAAAATCTGTGAAGTGGACAGTGGAATATCAGTGGGGTGGAAAAAAAAATCACTTTGAGGGGGTCTGGGGTGCATTTTAAATGCAAAAATGTATGTCAATGCCATAGGCACGTTGGTTCACATAAGCCACTTCACGCAAAGTCATGTAAATATACGTCGGCTGACTTTGTGTGGTTTTACCAGGATGATGCCTCTAGCTAGAGGCATCATCCCAGTACCGTTGTTTAGAGCCGGCGGTCGGCTTTTCGGTGGTAATGACCCATGTGACTCGGGAGCAGCTCGATCGTTACCCCGGCGAGCGGGAGGGGGCGTCCCCCCCTCCCGCCGCCTTCCGCGGCTCTAGCCAGGTCTCCCATCCAAAGAGTCGGTGCATCCGCTGGCTGGATGGAGTTGCGATCTAAGCTGGATGCGGCTTCGATCAGGTCTCCGATGACGTAACCCGGAGATGGCATCCATGACGTCACATCCGGGTTACTCGGCTGCTAAAGGCGGCAGATTCAAAAACTGAATGTATTTAAAAATGCAGTTTTCGGGGTTTTTAATACAAGGAAGTGTAGTGGAGGGGTCTAGGGTCTTTTAGACCCTCGAGCCCTCCATAAAGAGTACATGTCACTGCATATTGCTGTCACAAGGGATGTTAACATTGCTGAATAGAAAAAAATAAAAATTCAGCCGCCCCGGTTGCCGTGAGCTCGCGCACAAAAGAAAACGTATACGGAAGTCGCGCCGCAAATTAAATTGCTGTTCAAACCACACATGTGAGCTATCGCAGCGATCACCAGAGCGTGAGCAATAATTTAAAAAAAAAGAGCTACACTCTAACTCTAAACTGGTAACCATTACAAAATTTTAAAACGTCGCCTATGGAGATTTTTTATTGACCATAGTTTGTCGCCATTGCGCGGGTGTGCGCAATTTTAAATCGTAACATGTTGGGGTATCTATTTATTTGACGTGACATCATCTTTTACAATATACAAAAAAAATGGGCTAACTTTACTGTTTAGTTTTTTTTAGTGAAATGTAATTTTTCCAAAAAAAAATGGAGTTTAAAAGACCGCTGCGCAAATACAGCGTGACAAAAAATATTGCAATGACCGCCATTTTATTCTCCAGAGTCTTTGCTAAAAAAATATATATAATGTTTGGGGGTTCTAAGTAGTTTTCTAGCAAAAAATACTGATTTTAACTTGTAAACAAAACGTGTCAAAAATGGGCCTGGTCCTTAAGTGGTTAGTATCAGCGTTAGTATTTTTAAGCAAGTGTCAGCCTAATGGTAACCTTAATACCTTTACCATATCATTCACATCAGTGGAGAAGGTTCAGTCATTTTCTAAATGGTACAGTGTACAGTGTGAATAGAAAAAAAAAATGTTTTATAACTCCTGTGGTATAGGGGAGGGTGTTGAAGTAAACTAGAAAGCTTTTTGTGAGAAGTAAATGCATTTAATGGCACACTCAATGTAGAATATATTAGATATAAATCTTTTACTATGGTGAAATCATTCATGTGTTTTAATAGTCTGTGGATGTAGACTTCAGAAGTATTGGTCAGAATATTTAGGAACTGTATTACACATTACTGGACAGGAATTTAAAGATAATGTACACAAAACATGTACGCAATGAAAGGAGTGACAGAAATAAGAAATACGATACATCCTGTTTTCATTTAAACACCAATGTAGGGGCTACCCTTATTTTGTAATGTTGTGGGTGTTTCATTCCCTATCCAGTATTGCTTTCCATATAATACATATATTCAGGAAAATGTATTTCACATACTCTACACTCTACACTCTATACTCTACACTCTACACACACTCTACACTAAGACACGTATCATAGTTAGTGTAAAATACTTGTGCGCTGCTATGTCAAAAACAAACTTGTACCCCAACACACTTAATTTGTGAACTGCTGCAACCATTTCTAAAGTTAACTCATACACTATAAATTAGGAAATATATTGTATATGAATGGGGCACTTGTTCAAAATTGTGCAAATATTATACTACCTATAAATCATACATGGCTAATCTTATAAAGCATAAAATACTTAAATTAAAACTGGATTTTGAATCCTTAATCCTTGAATAAATCCTTAATTAGTCCACAATGTGCCCACATCCAATATAGTGATTAACAGATTGAAAAAAAAAAAAACAGTCCAAATAGGCACATTAATTCAAGTAAGCAGATAATTCTCTAAGACCAACGACATCCACTTTTACAATAATATCGCTGTAGTGATCCTTCATGCAGAAAAAACATCTGCCACCTGCCACAAGTGGGTAAAATGCCCGCTCATCTTTTAAATATGACCATTTGGTCACACAGCGCTATCAGAATATACTGTATTGTTCTCCAGGATTTACAGTAGCATCCAACTGGATCGGTGCGTTCCACTAATAATATTCTCTCTGCAGAGTTTTCCTGGATCCACTCCACTCACCTCCAGTTTACTCAAACATGTAAAAAATATAATATTGCTAAACTATATATCCTTTTTAATAGGATAAAACAATGTGTAGCATTGCCCCTTGGGGGTTGCTTGTAGTTGTATGTTCTTCTGTGCGGCTTTGACCCTGTGAACTGTCCAGCCCTCCTGACACTCCAGGTTCAGATAAGTTGTATATACCATTAAATGACACATTGACACAATGCAGACTTGTTTGTAACTCTAGATTTACTTTACTTAAAAGAAGGTTTAAGGGAGGTATTAATCAACTAGGCCTTGGGTGAACTGCCAAGACTCAGTTGAAATAATACTAAGGGAACAGTTAAATCACCAGATATAGTAACAAGCAAAAAAAAAAACAATATGCTCAGTATCTGCAAATTGTGTTCATGTTGGATGTTCCCAAAGGTGCCACATCCCAAATATATAGCAAAAAGAGAAATTCCCCTATGGATGGGACTTTTTAGGCACTTGATAAATAACATATACACAAATTAAGTTTCAAAATATTTATTAGAAAATTGAATACAGAAAGTTAAAAAATTGCAAGCTGTGTAATACATCACATTTAACAGATGGATAGTGACCACATGGCCCAGGGTGAATACCCAACACGTTTCGGAGTGTCAGTAAATACTCCTTCCTCAGGGGTGCCCTTGGAAAGTGGTATAATCCACTGTGGTGATGTCAAACAAATAGCCTGCCCTGGGTAGGTAGCAATTGATAACTGATCTTTAGGCAGGTGCTCTCTCACCAATCCTGATGTCCCTCTTATAACTCCTGGAAGAACAAGCAAAGTCAACTCTCCACACTGTGAGACACTGAGATGGCTGTGCTCTGCTGATTCAGTGAATCCACTCTCCAACTCGATCAGCGATGCTGCAGAGATGTCCGCGATGTAGTGTGTGTCAGCTGACCCACCTGGGCTGAGTTTGCAGACAGCTGGGTGGTGTGCTGTAGGCCACAGTCCTCTTTCTCTGCAGCAGACTGATGCACACACAATGGATCCTGGGAAGCAAGAGAGCATGGGCCTGGTCAGCAGATCCCTTTATAGTCTCTCCCAAACTTCTCCCCTAGAGGTGTAGTTCATAAACTGTATAGCAGTGCAATACTATCATTCCAGAAGACTATAGTTCCCACACTGCTTTTCTTCTCATCTCAGGACTATGATGCATGAAATCTGAGACCAACACTAGGGAAGCAAAGTGATGGGCTGAGAGAGCAGATAATGCACTCAAAATAATTTCCCTTAAAAATCACATATGTGTAAAAAAGGGAGCTGGGTAGAACGCTTCCTCACAGACTTCTGGATACTAGGCTGCTTACCCTGAGGAAGTCACATGACAAGTGACGCAATGTGTCGGGCGGGCCTGTGGCATCACTTCCAGTGACTCCGATACCCGGAAGTCGGTGAGGAATTATGTGCCTATTTGGACTGTTTTTTGATTTTCACTCTTTTAATCGCTATATTGAATGCGGGCATGTTGTGGACTAGTTAAGGATTCATGTATTTTCAAATCCAGTTTTAATTTATGTATTTTATGCCTTATAAGAATTGCCATGTATGATTTATATGTAGCATATTATTTATTAAAAAGAGCACCATTCATATACAATATATCATAATCATATATAAAAAACAACCAATCCTGCCATGAGCTGGGATGCCCTTGTCCCTTGTCTCCTCAGGGGTAAGGGGTGCTACATGTTTTATGCTATTAAAAGGGAATCTGTTGTTAAGCTAAATACCTTTTTGATGAAGACTGCCACTGTCATATTCAACACTGTATGCTAATTCAATGGAAAGGAAGCACCTGTTCAGCTTAACACAAGCTAGGTGACTGTCTTGCAACTAGCATGCAACTTATAGGTGTGACGATGGCAGCTTCGAGCAGACAGATGTTGAGTTTTCAGGGATGACCTTAAGGCAGACAGATTTTGTGATAGCTGGACAGATTAGGGTAGAAAGTTCCAGACAAATATATCAGCCAAGCGCTCACTCTGAAGGGGAAGACTGGCGTGCTGCTCTCCTCAGGCAGGGAACTCCAAGCGAATGCATAAAAGAAAGAAAAAGGAGGCGCAAACACCTAGTGCATTACCCGTGGTACTGTTAAAATAATTTAATAAAATGCTGAATGCATACTCACAAACATGAAGAATTAAAATCGTGTTGCAAATTCCCGTCACCCATGTGTTGGACCATGTCCTGGAAATTGCGACCGCTAACGCGTTTCGGGAGTCAAGCTCCCTTCCTCAGAGCTGGAATTTGCAACACGATTTTAATTCTTCATGTTTGTGAGTATGCATTCAGCATTTTATTAAATTATTTTAACAGTACCACGGGTAATGCACTAGGTGTTTGCGCCTCCTTTTTCTTTCTTTTAGAAAGTTCCAGAGGATGGGACAGGCGCTAGAGAAGTCCTGGAGGCGAGCATGGGACGAGTTTGTTTCAACACATGAAAACCAGTGCTGACACATTTGTGCGCCCCTGTTATACAGGGTGTCTGCCATACGTTCATTAACGATATGTTCCCAAAAGGCCTATATAGACTGGACCATTACATGGAGGGATGGCTGAGTGGTCTACAGCTAGTTCCTGATCACCTGTGACCTGATCTGCTAATTCTGCCTTCCAGTGTATAACCAAGCTTGCCTTCAAACCTTCAAACCTGTCTCTAAACCTTTGCCTACCTCTTGTGACCACAGCCTACATTTTTGACTCTTCTTTCTGCCTTTTGCCTTGTACCTCTGCTGTCCAGCTATTACCTTGGTTTTTATCCTTGATGCTGTTTCTGATTCCCAATTTGGTTCCTCATTGCCTGTCTGTTACTGACCTTGGCTCATGTCTTAACTATTTTCTTGTCATCTGCTCTGGTGCATTGGCGTTCCTACATCTGGTTCCTACCCAGGGGGGCTACAGTCATCTGGCCCATGCACTCAACAGCCGCACAATTCCAGTACTGCCTGCAACCCAACACTGATACTTATGTCATCACATTTCCTATCACCACTTTCAGGGGTGTTTCACATGAAGTGCAGGAGGAATCTCCTCACCAACTCGGTCTGCACCAGGTACTTGACAGAATGAGAAAGTAATCTGGAGTGTTAAATGAATAGAATAGTAGCTGACTGACAGAAACTGGGAAGAGGATTTTGTTGTGAAATCCAATAAATGTGTCACAACTAAAGCCGGTAGTTTAGCAGGGACTGGCCAAGATTCGATCCATGTATGGGCAGACTGATTGTACCCAAGTTAATCCATTGATTGACTTGGGTACAACCAGCCTGTCAGATTTTTCTATATGCGATTACTGCCAGCGGCTATAGCTCCCTACCCGCAGAACACAATAGCGCTGCAGGAGGCATCCTTTATCAACACTGAATGTGTTGATGGGGGAATCAAGTAAAATGTAATCATCTATGAGCTACCTAGGATTCAGATCTGTAATTTTTTATGTTTCCTTTCTGTCGGTTAATGTGTTTACTAAAGATGTTTACTAAAGGGCTATAAAACAGGTTAAATGCACACCTGAATATTCTTAGTGATAAAGAATGTTACCAGAGCAGGTTCTCCCAACCCCTCATCTGAGTCATTCATTTTTGGCATAACTATTGGGTGTGAGTTCATTCTGGTACAGAAATATTGGTTTTAACATGGGTTTTATACTTACTGTACATATTCTGGCACCAAAAAATCTATATCCTAAAAAAATGTGTCGTTCCTCATCTGTCATCGCGCTCTCGTCCTCCTTCTCTCTTGGATGTCCTGTGAGTCCCAATAACTTTAGGGTGGGCTCCCTTCAGGCAATCCACCCTTAATTTGCTATATACTGTATGTGCTAAAATTTAGAAACTCTCAAAATTATAGAGTTAGAACTGCAGTAAACTTGGCTGCCTTTACATGGCTTCTTGTTTTTACCATTTAACTGTTATTTTGGTGTTGTTTCAGGTTAACTGATGGGTGAGCTGGGAATTTTTGTGTGTTTTTGATAAGACAAGATAGAAATACAGTGAGATGAGGCTTCCATGCACCTCTTTTAATCCTTTTCAATTTTCGTTTTTTAGAAATACAGTGAGAAGAGAGTTTAGTGTGATCAGTTTAGCTTACTCCATTACTCCGTACACCTGGGGTCAGGAGTTGTAATGTAAATAGGGGCCGTGCGTTTCGATAGGTCTGGGAACTAGGACATGTTAAGCGACACCCTTATTTTACTAATATACAAGCCCCATGACACTGCCCAGGGGAAGACTGAGAGGACTTCCTCTCATTCTGCTCTGGGGCTGCCTGTTTCTCAGGTCTTGTGAGAGTATTAACAACAAAAGTACACCTCCTGCGCAAAACTGTAGTGTCCTAGTAAGAGGATTGAAAATAGCTACACGTCACAGGGATGTAGCCACAAGTATATTAAAAAAGAATAGCGCAACCAAGCAAAAGAAATGACTATCAAATATGGAGACCATCCATAAATAAAAATGGGGATTTAGTTCCACCATATGGCCATATCGTGCTCAAGCCCACCACTGCGTCAAAGTACCCCATTATCGGTGTGTCCTACACTATCCATAAAAAAGGGGTGAATCCAGCCTCTCTTACCCTTGGAGACAACGCTCCTTGCTGGGAAGGTGTGCTAATGCACTGCAGCCACAAGCCTTGGTACTCTCAGACTGGGGATGACCTAAAGCCACTGCAATACACGAACAAAAGAGGGCACACCAGCCTATTGCATTAACCCACAGCACCCATATAAAATAATACTCACAAGCAAGTGAAACAAAATCGCTCATCAAGCTACTCATTTGTAGCCTTGTAGTTCATCCATGACACAGTTCTTTCCAAAGAGGGACCTCATACTTTCTGGAAAAAAAAACCCTGTTCACATGATATTCATGGCACTACTAAAACTGGAGAGTGCGAAATCTGGTGTAGCTGTACATAGCAACCAATCAGCTTGCAGGATTTATTGTCAAAACTTAATTGAACAAGCTAAAGTTAGAAGCTGATTGGCAATAATGCAGAGCTGTACCAGATTTTTCACTTTCCAGTTTAAGAAAATCAACCCCTAAGTCTTGAACATAGGAAATTATTAAGAAAATTAGTATAAGCACTGTTTGTTCACTAATTGGGCAGGCAAAGGCACCACGCTTGCTGCCCTCTCACACTGGGGATGCCCTAAAGCCACTACAAAGCATGAACAAAAGAGGGCGCGCCAGCCTAGTGCATTATCCAGGGCCAGATTAATGTAGGGGCTATTGGAGCTGCAGCTCCAGGCCCCTACCTTTTATATAGGCCCCGGGTTGGCCATATTCACTGTTACCGCTCTTCTGTCACTTGTAAACACAGAAGTCTGGCTTCTATGCTCGCTTCCCCAGGCAGCACCCTCAGAACCTCCCCACACAGCGTGAAGGCCGGACAAGGAGGGACAGTTGGCGATGCATGGATGTGTTTATGGGCTTCAGAGACAGCATCCCATGTTGAATTAGGCATGCATGGCTGCACCCTTCCTCCTCTGGGTGCATGGCAAGGCACGGCCCTTAAGGCCCTTCAAAATCCTCAGCACCAAGCCCATGATGCTGTTAATCCGGCCCTGGCATTATCCCACATCATTTATTGAAAAGTAATCGTATAAAATAATACTCACAAGCAAATAAATTACAGTAAAATTGCTCAGCAAGCTACTCATTTGTAGATCTGTAGTCCATGACACAGTTCACTCCAAAGTCCAGGGGGACCTCAGCAGGGTCCTTACTGGCTGACACATTTTGAAGTATACACCTTCTTCCTCAGAGGAGGAAAAATTGGTAAAATTACAAACTTACATACTCACCTCCGTGCTGCAACATTAGTGCCACACTGCAGCTATCTCAAGCCGACTCAAAGACTGAGAACTGAACAATCACAGTACTGCTTATTACTCAGCTCTTAGTTTGCTTGCAGCTGAGAGCAGTGACTGTCAGTAACTGCTCACCGCTCTGCTCCTCCAGCTGTCACTGGAGAACCAGGCTGGGGTGGAGGTGGCCACACACTGAAGGGCTAAGCAAGCTGTCAATTAGGCTGTGCTGATCAGGTCTGAACTGTAAGTACATGGAGGGTGGGGAACAACTCAACCTTATTTCAGGCATTTCATTTTCTGTTCTATAAAGCATCGTGTCTCCAGCTTCTGATATATATCTGTAGGTTTTGTGTGTGTTTCAACTCAGCATTACTGACTATTTTGTCTGCTCAGGTCAACTCACTTTGTAAACCAGATTCATCTAAGCGTATAAAAGTGTCAAGTAATGATACTTGTTTGTGATCATATGTATTGTTCAACTTTTCTTTTCCGCCATGTTGATTCATGAAATGCCTGAAGAGCCTTGATTTTGCCCTGACATACAGGAAATACGCTATCAATGTAATGCCACCGACCCAAACAGTGACATTACCTCGATGGTGTTTTACCTGTATGTCAGGGCAACATCAAGTCTCTCCAGGCATTTCATGGATCAAGCGGAGCCTGTTTTGTCTGACGTCATCCTGCAGCCATCTTGTTGCATGAGGATTTTATTGATATGCATGTAACAGCTAGCAATGCTAAAATGCCTTGTACAGTATGTGAGTGAATTACCTACTTATATTTTTGGGTTTAAAATTTTAAAAACAGAGAGCACTAGTTTCTTTGATTTGTTTCCCTTTCATACACCAATATCCCTTGAGTATTCCTAAGAGTCTGGGAGCTGACAGGAGGAAACAGGAGACACGAAGGAATAGCACGCTACACACAACCTGCATTATTCCTGGGGAGAACAGCCGGGGGGTGAAACAGGAGTCATACTGTGAGGTGAGCTGCTAAAGCACTTAGGTGAAGCAGAATGTAAGCACTTTTTTGGATTCAATATCTACACCATGGTGGAATAAACGTAGAACTTAATAATTTATGTAAATAAAAGGACTATTTTATACATATTTTATTTTACCCATTGAGTCTTATTGGCATTTTGAACTGCATTTCTTATACAATAATTTATGCACACTTTGCACTTTATAATTAGTTTGATTACAGTATTAATATACAGTATTTTATTGAGTGCACATAATTTTGTGTTTATTTAACACTACACTTTATAATGTGTATATTTATTGTGTATGTTTAGAGTTTTGCATATTGTTGCACTTAATTCAAAGAATTGATTTGCAGTACACAGTCATGCATTAATAAATCGGAGTAGTGCTATACCTATTTTTGGTTTATATTTCTATTAAGTGTAGTGAAAAATGCTTTGTGGTGTTAGCAGCAACAGGATATAATACTTTTTTTTAATACTTTTTAAGATTTTTTACTATTGGCTTAGGTTTGGTTGTGCTAACTTAATTTTGATTATTAAAAAGGAGCAGGTTTACTTTAATCCCCCACTGCTTCTATGTATATACACACCTATTCACCACAGAATAGAATTCCATGAATTACTTTCCAGAACAATACAGTTAATTTAATTAAAGTCTTTCGCTAAAAAGTCTATTACGGTATGTCACAAAACCTAAGCTGGTCATACACTGAATAAAATTTGGGTAGCTCAGGGACCAGCTGAATTTTGATCAGCGTGTGGTTGTACTTGCTTTACAGAAGTTGATTGTAAAGGCACTGTGTTGAATAGTTTATTCATTAATAATTTAATCGAGTCTTTGTGACTTTCCTGTATTCCCACTGATATTCAGTCATTGCTTTACATACTGTCGCCATAAATATGTATTTTTTTTCCTTCTTTATGCTTTTTCTAGAGTTGCTAGATACATTTGTATTGTTTGTAACTCTTTTTCTAGTGTTATTGTGCACCAGATTTAGCATTCAGCCTGATTGTGTGTTTCAGTTGTACTGCATAACTACAAGAAAGATGCTACTACTTGTGGATTCTGCACTATTTCCTCCAAGGCAAAAAGATATGTGGAAGGGACAGGAACAAGCAACCCTGGGAAAGTCTGTAGTCTCAAGTAAGGAGGTTTTCTGTGGCCAACATTTAAATGTAGCCATATTACTGCACCTATAATGACACAGTTAAGTACTGTATGGAATTGTATGTTGTGTATTTAAACTAACATTTAACTTTTCTATTAAAGCTTTCACAAGATCAACTCCCCTTTTCAAGTTAATGCAGTATTCTTCAGGTCCTCTTGAAGTAGAGGAATGGAGTTAATCTCCTGAAAGCATGTCCTCATAAAGTATCACGTACAGTACTGAATTCTGTGGTTAACAGTAATTTGAGGTTTTTTTGGTCATTATTGTCTGGATGTTCTTATTCATGAAAGTCGTTAGCTGTCCTGCTGTACGTAATAGTCTCTGAACTTATTGGAGCTGTAACTGATAAGTGGGTATAAGAGGGAGTGTTGGACTTGGCATATCTATAGCCAAAACTTTTTATTTGCTGGATTGAGTAAGTAGTTGGTAAAGCCCATGTAAGATTTATTTTTTGCTTTCCTATTGGGGAGCTTTCCCTTCACTTCATTGTAAGTAAGAGGAAAATTCTCTAAAATTATTAGGACTCCCCTCTAACACAGTTATCTCAAGAACAGGCATCCTCATTGTGGTTACAAGTTTAAAACTGCATTTTCCATTGCTTTTTGTTCCAGTAACAATGGTCAGCTGGAAAATAGAAAAATAGAAAGGGTGAATCACCCCAAGGGAGGTAAAGATAGTAATACACAGTGTATTTTGGAAAACTCTTTGGCCATTTTACCTGCCAGTGTTCATATAGAATGCATATCCTTTAAAAGCATTCAAAGTGTGCAAAATATGTACAAGTATATGTTTAACTAGCTACATTTTGCTCCCATATACAGTACATGTATATTATATCTTTCTACATCTTATTATAGGTTTTTCCTTTTGATCAAAGCTTTTGATTCATAATTTTGTGTAATGCTTTATTCATTTGCTGCATAAAATAGTCACTTGTTTTACATGTATCATAAAACGCTTGTTTATATCTTTTATTTGTATATTTAGCGGTAGAGTTGAGCGAACACCTGGATGTCCGGTTCGGCGGGTTCGGTCGAACTTGAAAGAAAAGTCCAGGTTCGTGACCCCGAACTTAACCCCGAACTTTACCCCGATCCCGAACCTCATTGTCAATGGTGACCCGAACTTTTGAGCACTAAAATGGCTCTAAAAAAAACATGGGAAGGGCTAGAGGGCTGCAAATGGCAGCAAAATCTTCTTAAGAGCATGGAAAGTGCTCTGCAAACAAATGTGGATTGGGAAATAACTTAAAATAACATAAAAATCATAAAAATATAAAAAATAATCATCTTGATCCAGGAGGACAAGGCCCATATGGAGTAGGAGGTTGAGGTGGAGGTGGATGTGGCGGTGTAGGTGGAAGCGGCGGTGGAGGAGGACGAGGTAGCCAACACTGGTTTTTGTTTTTAATTTTAAATTTCTTTTTAAATTAGGGTACACCCCAAAAGAGTGAGATAGATCAAAAATACAACGATGGCTGGGTAAGGCCAGTATACATGTCTATTCTGCACAAGGTACGGACAAGTCCTGTGGGATCCATGCCTGGTTCATTTCAATGAACGTGAGCTTGTCCACATTGGCTCTGGACAGGCGGCTGCGCTTGTCTGTGATAACGCCCCCAGCCATGCTAAATACACGTTCAGATAATACACTGGCTGCAGGGCAGGCCAGCACCTCCAAGGCGTAAAGGGCAAGCTCAGGCCATGAGACCCAGAAGTTGAAGGGGGCAGACCCGTCATTCAGTACGTGTATAGTACGTAAGGAACGGTAAGGAACTGTATATGGTATATGGCAAGGAATGGTGATGGCGGCAGCGTTTTTTTTTTTCCCCCCTTCTGGGTTGAGTCTGGCCTTGGAAAAGGTATGTGTCCCTGGTTGTGGGCCGGGCTCTCCCAAAGCTGTCTAAGTTCTGAGGCCTTCTGGTAGGGATTGGGCTGCACTGGTCTTGCCAGGGACCGGGATTTTGAAAAGAATGTGGTGTATGTGCCCCTGGAGTGGCAGTCCAGGGGTGCCATAAATCACGTTGGATGGCAACACTATGAGTATGGCACCAAGAACACTGCACTTCCTACACATGTTTTTCACACCTGCCTCTAGGGCCGGGCCTTTTGGTCAGGAGTCAGGACCAGAGGAATTTTTTATTCCTGGCCAAAGGGCCTGCCATAGTATTGCAACGTGGCACTAACCTTGCACTTCTCCACTATCCCTTTCCCCACTTTTATGTGTTGTGTGTCTCACGTTTTGTGTTTTTTATTGTGGCGGTACACTTTATTTTGCACAGCATGATTAGTAGGGTGTAGGTCCTTGGGCCTGTCCCTGAAAGTCTTGGGAGGGGGTGGATATGGCCTTCTGGTTTGGTTCGCCCTCTCTCATAGGGTCTCTCTTCAGGAGAGCCCCACCTAGTACTTGGGGTGGTCTGTTTCAGCAGACCTCCTAAAGAACGGGGCTGCCTGGTTTCGGCCAGGTTAGCCAGTGTAAGTACCCTAGTACCCAGTACCCCAGGGTCAGAGACCATGTGTACACCCTGTGCACTTTTTGTGTTTCACTTTTTTGGTGTGCACTTTTTTATGCACCCACCGGGTGATAGTCTGAGTGTGTTCACACATCCCACGGGCTTAAAAAAAAAAAAAAAATAGCTGGTGGTCCTGGTTGTTGTGGCGTGCCGACAAAGCTTTTCCACATTTCATACATGCTAAACCTGCCTTCTGAGGTGCTGGCGGTGCCCTGGCTGCGTTAGTGACCTCCTCCTCCTCTGCCTTCGCCCTTGTGCTTCCACTGTGCCCCCGCTATCAGGTGGGAATGCCACCAGCATCGCTTCTCGACCTTTTGGCTAAGATCAAGTGTAGTATCTGTTGTTATCTGGGTGCCACCCTGCTGTGAACATGGTTCCTCCTCCTCCATCTCCTCCTCCTCATCCTCCACCTCGTCATCCTCCATAACTGTGCCCTTGCTGGACAATTGTGTACCTGGCGTTTGTGGGTGCAGGAACTCACCCTCGGAGCAGCTTGTGAATGACTGCCCTGAAAGCCTTGGAAATGATCACTGCTCCGGATGCAGAGGCAGTAGAGGATGAGGAAGCGGAGTAGGAGGAGTTAGCAACAGGATGCTAACTGAAGCGCCCTGCAATCCTCGGTGGTGGAAGGAGATGCGCCAAACAAGGTTAAAGGGAGTATCTCACAGTAACATAATCAGCAAACGCTGCAAAATTATTAAATGGGTGTCCATTGAATAGCAGAATAGAACAACAGTATCTAAAAGGGTGTATCTCACGCGTACAGATACATACTAAGCGGCAGTTTAATAACTTTCTTTCCCCTAAATGGGTGTTTATTGAATAGCAGAATAGAACAACAGTATCTAAAAGGGTGTTGTATCTCACATGTACAGATACAGACTAAACCGCAATTTAATATCTTTCTTTCCCCTAAATGGGTGTCCATTGAATAGCAGAATAGAACAACAGTATCTAAAAGGGTGTATCTCACACGTACAGATACAGATTAAGCAGCAATTTAATATCTTTCTTTCCCCTAAATGGGTGTTTATTGAATAGCAGAATAGAACAACAGTATCTAAAAGGGTGTATCTCACATGTACAGATACAGACTAAGCCGCAATTTAATATCTTTCTTTCCCTTAAATGGGTGTTTATTGAATAGCAGAATAGAACAACAGTATTTAAAAGGGTGTATCTCACACGTACAGATACAGACTAGGCCGCAATTTAATATTTTTTCCCTAAATGGGTGTTTATTGAATAGCGGAATAGAACAACAGTATACAACGGGTGTATCTTACAGTAACATATGCAGACTAGGCCGCAATTTAATTTTTTTTCCCTAAATGGGTTTTTATTGAAAAGCAGAATAGAACAACAGTATCCAATGGGTGTATCTCACAGTAACATATGCAGACTAGGCCGCAATTTAATTTTTTTCCCTAAATGGGTGTTTATTGAATAGCGGAATAGAACAACAGTATACAACGGGTGTATCTCACAGTAACGTATGAATGAAAACATTTTATTTTTCGATTTAATTGGTGATTTTTGAAGAGCAGATTAGAACACAGCAGTGTTTTAAGGCTTTATCTCACAGTAACATATAAAGGAAAAAAAGAAAATAAAAATGTTCCCTTTAAATTAGTGATTTTTGAATAGCAGATTAGAACAGCAGTGTCTAAACGCTGTATGTCACAGTAAAATATGACGGAAATTACATTTTTATTTTTAAAATCCAGATTAAGCAGACACATATGCACTGAGCTTGCATTACTTGGCCGCTACATGCCGCATGCCGCCCACCTAACAGGTTGGATACTGTTGTTGTTCCATTCAGCTAATGAATAAAAACCCATTTGAATGAAAAACTGAAAAATAATGATTTTTCCCTAAAAATTGAAAAATAATTATTTTCCCCTTAAATTGGTGCTTTTTGAATAGCAGATTAGAACAGCAGTGTCTAAACACTGTATGTCACAGTAAAATATGAACGAAAAAACGTTTTTTTTTTTTTTAAATCCAGATTAAGCAGACACATATGCACTGAGCTTGCATTACATGGCTGCTGCACGCCGCATGCCGCCAACCTAACAGACTGATAAAAGTTTTTTTTTCTTCCTCCTCCTCACTGGGCTCAGGTCAGGGCAAAAAGATTGTGCACTGCACCCCCCACACAAAATCGATGTAGATCACTGTCTGATTAAATAAGATTCTTCCTATTCTTTCCCTGAAAGCAATCTCCAGCCTGCCCCTACAATAATCTCCTATCTCTCCCTCAGCAGCATCAGGAACCTCTCCCTACAGTAGTTAGAGCAGAGTGACTCCATCTTATATAGAGGCTGGGTCACATGCTGCACTGGCCAATCACAGCCATGCCATTAGTAAGCATGGCTGTGATGGCTTCTAAGGGCACACTAGTTAAACGCTTGTTGATTGGCTGCCCTGCAGCTGTTGAAACTGCGCTATTAAAACCACGACAAAACATGAAATAAATTACGGACTGTATCCCGAACATACAGTAAAATGTTCGGGTCCGTGTCCGGGTTCCGAACAACCAAAAGTCCGGTACGATCCCGAACAATACAGTCCGTGTTCGCTCAACCCTATTTATCAGAAAACCTTCTTGCTGACAGTAAATCTTTTTATTCTCAGAAACAAGGGGTATATTTATTATTGACTCAACCAATAGGTTTTAGATTTTTCGACATAGTATGTATTTACTGAAGTGTGTCTCATTCACATACACATATTTATATTGCTATGGAAATACTGAATTTACAATGTCTCTAACTGCTTCTTGGTTGCATAAATTGCCTTGTCCAGAGCATATGTGTGCTTATTAAGAGAAAAACTGTTGCCTTTTGGACTGGTTGCATAACTGGTACTTATAAGAGTGCTGATACTAGCAGAAACAACAATCTATTTGTGGTTTAAAGAAAGGAAGGGTGAATTACTTTAATTCCATAAATGACCCCCTCCATCCTTCATAGTATTTTTGTTGATCTAAGCAAGGTTGGGACCCAGAATACCCTGGAACTATGGGAGTATATTACCACCTTATATTAACCACAGGTGGAGGGGGGGTCACCTTACTGGTTCAATTTGATTAGATGCCTTGCCAAACGTTACTTGGACCATCTGAAAGGGAATCTGGTATTGTGCCTCTTCCATTCAGACCTAATCAAAAGCACAATGTTGTTTTATGTCATTTTGGGACAAGAGAGTGTTAGTAGGGTTTTTTTTTTTTTTTTTTAGGAGTATTCTTGCCATAAATATATAAACAGATTTCACATGTAGATACTTTATTCCATGTGGGCTTTACAGTCTACATTCCAAAAACAAGGCTGAACCAGCATTAGCAAATATTTCATTCCAGTTATAAAATTAGTTATAAGGAGAACTGCAGAAGACATTTTTTTTTTTGCTAAGTTATTTTTTTAAATTTTTTTTACCTAACTTAAAATCCAATAATGATGTACAGAAAATGTTTTAAAATGTCTCACTCTCTTTTTTTTTTTTTTTTTTTTTTTACATTTCTATGAAGTTCGTCACCACAAGCATTTTAACTTGTGATACCCCTCAATATTCTTGGGCACACTTCAGTATTTGGATTTGCAATATTAGACACTTAAATGTAGCCATGGTTTGGGGAGGTCGAATTACTATTTTAGCTACTTGTTAGAACACTAGAGTCTGCCAAAATACACACAGTCACTATGGAAACAAAGTATGAATCTAGCTGCACAAGTTTTCTAAGTCAGAGTTCTTTAGTGTGGCATGGTACTTCATAATGAAATATAACAGGTATTCTAATGAAAAATAGGCTGCAGTAGAAACATATTCAGTAAATGAGTAATTTAGTCCAGCTCAACATTGTCATGGAAACCTTGTAGTGATCTGCAATATATCACGCACTTGTCTGTAGCATACTCAACTTACCCAAAATCTCAGTGTATTCAACCTTGGTATGGATACCATGCTTGTTAAGTTTTAAACCTTGAAGCTGGCTTTTTAGCACTTTCTAAAATAACACTTTTTCATGGAACATAAATATGCTATACAGTTTTGCTTTCTCAAGTTGAACAATAATATAATAATATTTTTTAATACAATATTTTATAAGAGTCATATTAATTATTTGCGGTTTTTACTAACACTAAGGTCCCATTCATTCAAATTCTAATGTATTTCAATGGTGACTGTTCGCACATGAGCGTTCAGATGTCTGTAGCTTGATGCCTGAAGCTAGAAACCTACACAGGCTACTTTTGAGGCAGATTTGGACATTTTTGCCCCCATAGACGTCAATGGGACCTCTAGTCAGACTTTTTTTAGGCAAATTTCTTAGGCATTTTCGATCCTGTCGTAACTGGATTCCTTCCCCTAGTGCTTTCTGTTTGCTAACAAAAAAACCTGAAGGTTATATGTAAAATGCTTGAAAAACACTTCTAAAACGCTAATATATGCATGCAAAAATGCTTGAAAACCCTTAAAAAAAATGCCTGAAAATCACTTGCCCCGGTGTGAATGTAGCCTTATGGAAAAAAAAACAGACCTCAAACACCAAAAAATACCTGCAGATAACTGAGAATAGCAAATAAACAAATTAATAAAAAATAAATACCAATGGGTATACTGTATTTAAAGGGTCAGTCCACTGATAATGAGGTTGACTAACTGTTAGATGTTTATATCTTTCTGGTACAATAAGTAATGGTATGATATCTGCACTTGATTTGGGGGGCTTCACTTTACCTATGATTATTATTAAGGATTCCCACTATCCTTTTTGGAGTTTTCTTAAATGTATATTACTAGCACCAGTGTGCCCATTCATTTATTTGTAAAAATACAGAGTTTTTGAAACAATTTCCAAGTGGCATGAAAGTACAACAGAGTGTACTGAGTTTACTGATCTGAGGAATGTAATGCATAGCACGGTGTACATATTAAAGTAGTTTTGGTACAGGGTTTGTCATTGCATTGGTAGCAGTAGAAAAGTGTGCAGGTAAAGTGGCAACCAGTGGAGAAATAGTCAGTCAAGAAGTGCATAATACAGTGACGGTAGGTAGAGAACTGTGCAGTTACATTGGCTATCAGTGCAAAAGTGGGTTTATGCAGTGGAGAATAGTGCTGTTACATTGGCAGTCAGTGGAGAAGTGCATTGGTGCAGTGGTGGTCAATGCAGTATGATGATGAATTGGGGGTCAATGAAGTTTGTGGGTACAGTGGTGGTCAGTATGCTGTGTGCACTGTTACTTAAGCGGTTAATGCAAAAGTGAGCATTAGTACAGTGGAAGTCCGTTGAATACATGGATAAAGTGGCATTTGGTGGAGAAGTGCAAAGATGGTGGGCAATGTTAAAAATGCACACAGGTGCCGTAGCAGTCAGTGTGCTTGTTAAATTTCTTTGAATATTGTTAATTTGCTCACTTGCACTTCATGCTTGGGAGACAGGTTCTGGTTTCTAACCAGGTATTCTAACCAGGTAAACTCAGATAACACAAAATAGTAAGTATGGAAAGTGATAGTCAAGAAAGGGAGGTATTTAAAAAAGAAAGGCGGAACACAGCAGAAAAAATAAAAGAAAGCAAGCAAAATGTAGATGACAAATTGGATGCTAGTATACATAGAGGAGGAAGCAATCAGTCAAATGTTTTCATTTTTTTTTAACTTAAGCTTTTATCACAAGGATCTAGTTACTTTTTTGTTGTATTTTGTTTGTAAAAGCAATTTACAAAGATTATTGCAAACATTTTTGTTCCTAAAATGGCATCTGGTTAAACAGAGTTTCTATGAGGTCTCTATTAAAGAGAGGAAAAGGGGTAATTCCAAGGGGGATAAAATAATAAGTCATAAGATTAAAAATAACACTTAATGAGAAACATAGGCTTTCTTTACCTGCATCTTCATTTGGTGCCAGTATGGAATAATTGATGTGGCTTTGTAAATTAAAGGTATGGCACGAAGAAGGAGTAGACAAATGTAATATAAAGGTAAAACATTTACACATAGTAGATGGATTTTCATAAACATGTAGTAATAGACTTTTTTTGTATGGTTATGAAGCTTAACGCAGACACCAACTATTTATGCTGCAGCACCTCTTTATAGCCTGCAATAAGCCCCACTTTAAAATTTGTACTATGTGAAAAAGCTTACATGTAGGGCTTTGCCTATCATTGCCTATTTCTGTCTGTTATCCCATTCATTTGTTTCATTCCTTCTGATTACTGTCTATACAGACCTTTGTATTTAGAGCCTGACAGCACTTCTGGATTGACACTGATCTTTGTCTCTATGCAAGTTCCCTTGATGTTCTGCTATAGTCCTTCAGTTATTTTATAAAGTTATTGCAGCAAGAAAACCTGGCAATTGATCAGTTATATACTAAATATATGCTAAATATTTAGACTTCCTATTTCTCCCTTCTTTATGTATTTTTTTCTGTTTTTTATTTCTATTACTAAGAAGAACCTTGTGTCAAAGTGGAAAAAAGCTGTTGAAGGCAAAGTGACTATTTTAGGTAGACTGGGACCAATTATGGTCTAAGCAGTAAATATGCATTTCTAAGGACTTAACTTATCACTAATGTCTGCAATAAAAAAATCACAAACATAATGCTAAAAAACACAAAGAATTAGCTAGTTGCTCTGTAATGTTTAAAAGTTATGTAAAAGTCATAAGTACAGGAAGTTGGTTGTCAAATTTACAATCAAACATTTGTATCATGAAATCTCAAGGGCGTGATATGAGCCCCACTAAAAGCCCTGCTGCTAACAAAGCTGTAAAACTAGACACATTGTTAAGAGTCAGGAATATGCTTGGCACTTCTTAATCTATTTTATACAAAAAAGTATTGGCAGAAAAATAAGTAATCCTACAACTTCACACGTTCTTTCTATGCAGCAATGCAGGCCTGAAATACATACAACCTGTAAAAAAGCCAATACACAGTGGATTTATCAGCCATAGAAAGGTAATAATCTTCTGTGCCTTACAGTCACCAAAAGTGCATCAGCTGGTGGATAATCCAATGTGTACCAAAAAATATAATAATAGTGCAAATAAATATATCAAATCAATAAAGTACAATTAATAGTCAATAATGAGTAAAATTATAAGGTGACTATAGTGGCAAAGTCCAAATATTTTCCTTGTATAGAAAAAAAGATTGCTCCAATAGTGTATTAAAGTTTAAATGAGTTTATTTCCCATCCATGGGTTAATAGAATAAAAGGCAGGTTTGGAACGCACGGCGTGACGTCAGCACTCAGCTTTGGAGCGCAAGCCGGAACACTCCGCTCGCCACTCTGCAGTAAAGCTGAGCACTGTCACCCCATCAGTCATCATCCCCTGTCACCCCATCAGTCATCGGCATCTGTCAACCCATCAGTTATTGTCATCTGTCACCCCATCAGTGACCGTCACCTGCCACCTATCAGTCACCTGCCACCCATCAGTGATCATCCGCAGTCAACCGTCACCCGTCGCACAGCCCATCACAGCTAGCATGTCAAAAAGAGGTACAGCAGCGGGGAGGCCCTTCAGGTCCTCTCCATGACTGATGAGAGCACCGGGGAGCTCTCACCAGTATCCGAATCCGATTCGGAATTTGAAATCGCTAATAGTAGCGGATCAGAGATGGACTCGGACTATTCCTGTACACTTTCCTTTATAGAATGTATTTTGGGGTGCAATTTTTTCTATATACATGCACACTTACCAACCGCCTAACGACTATATACGTCGGCCATTTAAAGCTAAATACTGGGGTTATGGCAGCAGATAGCCCCCATGACCCCGATATTTTTTTAAACGGCAGGCAGTCGGCTTTCAGATAAGGGTGGTCCCAGTGGCAGATTTGCTGCGGAATTACCCTTACGGTGCAGGGGAAGAGGTGCCCCCCCTCCCGCCACGTCCCAGATGTTTTCCCAGATTACCGGACCCCGCCAGCAGCGGGGAAAACTATCCGATCCCATATCCTCAGAGACAGGAAGTCGAGTGAGGGCAAGATGGCCCTCACTCGACTCTATGGTCTTGGAGGACCGGAGCTATGCCAAAAGTCATTGCCTAGCAACCGGTTTAAAGGGCCGCTTTTTTTTTTTCTTTTTCAACAATTTTTTTTTTTCTTTTTTAGTGTAGTTGTGAGGTGTGAGGTCTTTTTGACCCCAGATCTCACAATAAAGAGGACCTGCCTGTTTCTATTACAAGGGATGTTTACATTCCTTGTAATAGGAATAAAAATGATCAAAACATTTTTTTTTTTAACTGTGTAAAAATAAAATATAATAAATTAAATAAATAGGGAAAAAAAAAATAAAAATTAAAGTGCCCTGTCCCCGTTAGCTTGCGCTTAGAAGGGAACGCATACGCTAGTCCCGCCCACATATGTAAACGGTGTTCAAACCATACATGTGAGGTATTGCCGCGATTGTTAGAGCGAGAGCAGTAATTTGAGCCCTAGACCTCCTCTGTAACTCTAAGCTGGTAACCTGTAGAAATTTTTAAAATGTTGCCTATGGGGATTTTTAAGTACCAATGTTTGGCGCCATTCTGTGAGCGTGCGCAATTTTGAAGCATGACATGTTGGGTATCTAATTACTCGAAGTAACATTATCTTTCACATTATGGAAAAAAATTGGGCTAAATTTACTGTTTTCTTATTTTTTAATTCAAAAAAATTGATTTTTTTTCAAAAAACTTGCATTTGGAAGACTGCTGCGCAAATATGGTGTGATAAAAAATATTGCAACAATCTCCATTTTATTCTCTAGGGTCTCTGCTAAAAAATATATAATGTTTGGGGGTTCTAAGTAGTTTTCTAGCAAAAAAAATGATTTTAGCTTGTAAACACCAAGTGTCAAAAATAGGCCCAGTCTTAAAGTGGATAAATGGACAACTTTGTGTAAAGTGCTACTTGGATGTTGGGCCTCTGTATGTGGCCAGGCTGTGTAAAAGTGTTACACATGTGGTATCGCCATACTCAGGAGGAATAGCAGAATGTATTTTGGGGTGCAATTTTTGCTATGTGTTGGAAATATTTCATAAATGGACAACTTTGTGTAAAAAAAAAAATGCATTTTCATTTTCTTTCCACAGTTTCCAAAAACTTGTGGAAAAAAATTACATGTTCAAAAGACTCATTATGCCTCAAAAATTATACTTTGGGGTGTTTGCTTTCCAAAATGGGGTCATTTTATGGGGGTTTCTATTGTCCTGGTGCTCCAGGGCCTTCAAAAGTGCGATAGGTTGTCAGGAAATTATATGTGTAATTTACGCTCCTAGAATGCTGGATGGTACTACTTGGATGTTAGGCCTGTGTATGTGGCCAGGCTGTGAAAAAGTCTCACACATGTGGTATCGCCATACTCAAGAGGAGTAGTAGAATGTGTTTTGGGGTGTAGTTGCAAGTATACATATGCTGTGTGAGAGAAATAACCTGTTAATATGTCAATTTGTAAAAAAAAAAAAAAAAAAAATCTTCATTTTGCAAAGAATTGTGGGAAAAAATTACAACTTCAAAAAACTCACCATGCCCCTTATTAAATACCTTGAATGTCTACTTTCCAAAAAGGGGTCATTTGGGGGGTATTTGTACTTTTCTGACTTTTTAGTGTCTCAAGAAATGAGATAGGCCTTCAGTACATCAGGTGTGATCAAGTGTGATACATTTTTAATGATTAGCACCATAACTTGTGGACTTATTTGGGTTATATTTAACAAAGATAAGTAGCAGTATAAATTTTGGCCAAAATTTGTGAAGAAAAATGACTAATTTGCAAAATTTTATGACAGAATCAAAGAAAAATGCGTTTTTTCACAATATTTTCAGTCTTTTTTTATTTATAGCACAAAAAATAAAAAACCCAGTAGTGATTAAATACCATCAAAAGAAAGCTCTATTTGTGTGAAGAGCGTTGAAAGCTGAAAATCGGTCTGGGTAGGAAGGGGTTGAAAGTGCACTGTAGGCAAGTGGTTAAAGACTGGAAGACTCTTTTTTGCACAAGGAAAATATTTGGACTTTGCCACTACAGTCACCTTATAATTTTACTCATTATGGACTATTAATTGCACTTTATTGATTTGATACATTTATTTGCACTATTATTATATTTTTTGGTACACATTGGAATATCCACCAGCTGATGCACTTTTATGACATTTTCTTGTTGGGATAATCATTTTTTTATTCATTATTTATTTAGCTGTGTTATGTATGATTTGTTTGCACATTAATATATTAGCATAGATATTTTTTACTAATTTATTGCACACAGCACCATATGGTTTAGCAAGCGCTGTAGTTAGTCTTAACCCTCAAGGCTATTTTTTGACAGTGAGTAGAAAAGCCCAAGAGCAGTCAGCATGGTGCAGAGAAGGACCCACGTTCTTTGTGGGGAAGCAGTGAGTAGAAAAGCCCAACAGCAGCCAGCTTGGTGCAGAGAAGGACCCACGTTCTTTGTGGGGAAGCAGTGAGTAGAAAAGTCCAACAGCAGCCAGCATGGCGCAGAGAAAGACCCATGTTCTTTGTGGGGAAGCAATGGATTTTCTGCAGAGGTCTGGCACATCCTACTGCAGCAGACCCATAGCTCTGCAAAGCTATGCTCCCTGTGGGTTGGAGAGATCTAGTTCTCAGTTTGTTTACTTACTGATTCTAAGGAAAAGGTTGCAAATTGGTATTCTAGCAGTCATCTATCCACTGTGAATTGTTAGCAGTGAATGGTTTACTTGTGACGTGCATGTTTGATATTTTCAACAAGATTTGTGCACATATTTCCCTCTTTATGTTTATAGCAATTTTTCCCTTGTTTTCTCCTGATATAACAGGTTTATTATATTACTGTTTTCACTTGAGACCACTTCTAGCCGCTAATGAGCTCCCAGCAGTGTTAAACAATTTAGCTTTACTTAAACAATACATCTCTCTGTGAGCTGTTTGATATCTTGATGGTACTAGAATGTGCTACAATAATGCAAAAATATGTAAATGGTAATACTGTATTATAGGAACTTATTTAAATTGCTGGAAATAATTTAGATTACTGGGAACATTGGAAATAGCACTGATCTTTATAAATTATTGCTGCCCTTCTCGAGTTTAACACCTTCCCACCCAGCCAATAGCAGATTGTTGGCTGGGCTGTGGTTCAGTTATCCTGACTGGGAGTCATATGCAGGGCCGCTGATAGGGGGGACCACCTGTCCTTCTGTAGGGCGCCTGGGAATACAGGGGGCCCCAACAGCATTGGGAATCGGTGCGGTTGGGCGAAGAGGCAATTACAGAAGGAAGTCCTGTGCGGCTCTCTGCAGCAGCTGAAAGCCAGTTTCTCCTCCTCCTCTTTCAGCTGCTGCAGGGAGAGACACAGACACAGGGCATTATTCCTGTAATTCCTTCTCCGACACCGATCCCCCTCCCTATTCTGCCTGCTTCTGATCCCCCCCCCCTTGTTTGCCCTCCTTTCACTGTGCTACCCCCCCCCCCCCTCTTTCCCACAGCGCTACAGGCTTCCCTGTCCTGTAAAAAAATAACAAATTGTTAAAAAAAAAAACAATTAAACATTGCAATAAAAAAATTGTAAAATAAAATAATTGTAAACATTTTAGACTTTTAATTTTTTTTTAAAACAATTAAAAAGGGCTAATTTACATGAATCCTCTGTTATGTTTGTGTAATAATGATTTTAGTGTATTTTTAGTGAAAATATTGTCGACATACTCGGGGGGGCCCTTCCAGGTAGGCTGTACGGGGCCCCATGATTTCCAACAGCAGCCCTGGTCATATGATATCCTGTCATTATGTGCGATCGCACAAGCTTTTAGTCATGCAGTGGCACGATCTGTCACTGGCTGCGTTCATGGGCAATGACTGATCTGAGTACTGGCTCGCTGCTGGTACCATGTGATTGCCATGACGTATCACAGCAGGTCACATAACACTTGTAAACAATAGATGGCTTCCTTTCATGCCATCTATTGAATACTAATGTGTTGCTAGCTGTGATTGGTCAGGGTGATCACATGGTACAGATGGCCAATCACAGTCCATCTGTACCATGTGATTAGCTCTGGCCAATTACATGCCATTGCTATATGCAAACATAATGTAAAAAAAAAAAAAAGAAAAATCCTGATCACTTCCCCAGAGTAGTACAAAGTATATTGAAAAAAAAAAAAGGAAAAAAATGTAAAATTATTAAAATTGTCTTTTTTTTTGTACTGTCAGCAGTCAGTCTCCCTGTTTATCCCCACACCTGTTATATGATAACTCTGTACTGCACTGGTGACAATATGTTAAAAAAAAAGAAAAGTACATTTGTTTTTAGACTTTTTAGTCTTTTATTGTAGATTGTAGATTTTATTGTAGATTTAGCAAAAATACCCAGTAAAACCCAGTGGTGATTAAATATGACCAAAAGAAAGCTCGATTTGTGTGAACAAATTTAGTTTAGTTTAATTTAGTTTGGGCACAGTGTTGCATGACCGCGCAATCGTCATTCAAAGTGCGACAGCGCTGAAAGCTGAAAATTGGTCTGAGCAGGAAGAGGGTAAAAGTGTCCAGTATTAAAGTGGTTAAAAAAGTGGTTAAAAGTGGTTAAAAAATTTTGGAAAAAAAAAAAAAAAGTCCACCTGGATTTTTTTTGGAGACTCCAAAGAAAAAAAGAAAATCCAAGAGGCACTGGGACTTTGATATGAATTTAACCACTTAAGCCCCAGCCCTATTTCGGACACTTTTTGTTCACAAGTTAAAACCAGTATTTTTTCCTAGAAAACTACTTAGAACCCCCAAACATTATATATATTTTTTTAGCAAAGACTCTGGAGAATAAAATGTCGGTCATTGCAATATTTTTTGTCACGCGGTATTTGCGCAGCGGTCTTTAAAACGCCATTTTTTTGGGAAAAATTTTGAAAAATCACATTTCACTGCATTTAAAAAATACTAAACAGTAAAGTTAGCCCATTTTTTCTATATTGTGAAAGATGATGTCACGCCGAGTAAATAGATACCCAACATGTTACGGTTTAAAATTGCGCCCCCCCGGGGGATGGCGACAAACTACGATAGAGATCTCAATAGGCGGCGCTTTAAATTTATTTAACCAGTTTAGAGTTAGTGTGTAGCTCTTTTTTTTAAATTATTGCTCACGCTCTAGCGATCACGGTGATACCTCACATGTGTGGTTTGAACAGCGATTTAATTTGCGGCTCGACTTCCGTATACTTTTTTTTGTGCGCAAGCTAACGGTGACGGGGGCGGCTAAATTTTTATTTTTTTTTCCCATTTATTTTATTTATTTTTTAAACTTTATTACAGTTTTTAAAAAAAAAAAAAAATCTGATCACTTTTATTGCTGTCACAAGCAATGTAAACATCCCTTGTGACAGCAATATGCAGTGACAGGTACACTTTATGGAGGGATTGAGGGTCTAAAAGACCCTAGACCCCTCCACTACACTTCCCTGTATGCAAAATGCCAAAAACGGCGTTTTTGCATACAGCCGTTTTTTTAAATTTGCCGCCTTTTGCAGCACAGTAACCCGGAAGTGACGTCATGGACGCCGCCTCCGGGTTACGTCATCGGAGACCCGATCAAAGCCGTTTCCGGCTGGGTGCTCGGGGCTCCCGGTGGGACGGGAGCCCCGGTAAAAGCCACGGAAGGCGGCGGGAGGGGGGGGACTTCCCCGGGTAACGATCGAGCGGCTCCCGAGCCGCATCGGTCGGTACCGACGGAAAGCCAACCGTCGGCTCTAAACAACAGTACCGGGATGATGCCTCTAGCTAGAGGCATCATCCCGGTACACTACCGCAAAGTTACCGCCGTCATATGACGTCCGCCCAGGGATAAGTGGTTAAACAAGGTAGTGAGAGGGCAAAAAAACATTTGAAGGGTCCACTGGTTCAGGTTGGGCTGCTCACAATAGACATGACTACCCTACTGTGGGTACCCCAGCAGGTTACCAGGAAAACATGTGCATATGTGGAAGGAGCACAAGACTAAAAGATAAAAGTCCAAATTCATTTATTGATGTTGTGTTAAAAGACAGCCAACGCGTTTTGGGGGGCAAAAGGAACTCCCCCATAATCAGGGCTTCAGTTGAAAATGAAGACCTTGAGTGGGCTCAGAGTAAGGCTTTCCTGTTTGAATCAGTGCAGGGAAGCTGATCGCTGGATGAGGATTCCTGGCCAGCAGTATCTGCATCAGCAGTCAAAATAAGAAACTAATGAGCTCCCAGCAGTGTTAAACAATTTAGCGTTACTTAAACAACATATCTCTTTGTGAGTGGTTTGATATCTTGATGGTACTAGAATGTGCTATAATAATACCAATATAATTTGAATGTAAATACTGTATAATATGAACTGATTTCAGTTGTTGGGAATTATTTAGATTACTGGGAACACTGGGAATGCTGCCCGTCTCGAGTTTAAAAAAGGCCACCTGGATTTTTTTTTTAGCATTACTAAAATAATGTTCTGTGGGCAGGTAAGGAAAAGTTGAACTTTTAAAGTTGTACACAATATATTGGCGTGAGAATCTTTGACCAATATTATCCAAGCTGCATCAGGAAATGCTACAGCAGAATGTCAAGGTGCCTTCCATTGATTTAAGATACACAGCAAGCTGAGTCAAGCAGCATGGCAGCAATTCAAACTAAGTCACCAGAACACATAACAGATTGAACATTTTCAATAATAGTGGACAATGAACACTTACTAAATGTCCCTTTGTTGTTGCAATAGGTTGTTCCTTTTTTTACTGATGGCCTTAAAGTTTTGAGACACTTCCAACATGTCCAGGAGTGTCAGTCACAATCCTCCTCTGCAGCCCATAGCTTGCTCCCAGCCCACCAGTGTTCATGGAATTCTATGGTAAATATGTATACCCTTAGACCATGGCCAACCCCTCTGCCATCACCCAGTGCAGTGGGCACAACTTCATTTACACTGCAATTCCCCCTCCTCCCCTCAGGCTATGAACGCTGTTTGGCACCCAGGACAGCCTTTTCCAGGGTGCTCAGGTAATGGATGCAGGCTGGGTTCTCAAGGTACTTAGATTTGGCACAGGCAGCACCATGGAATAGCCAGTGCATGAACCTTCCTGTTCACCCAGTGAGCACTGGGACCCTGTGAACTGCATCCATGCGGAGGAGGCACAGTAACAATCTGCTTAACCGCTTTTGATGTGCATTGTGGGATGCATTTATGAGCAAAATTTATTTATTTTGGATGTATGATTATATCTACATAATAAGTTTACTTTGAGCTCAAAAGGGGGGTAGGAGAAAAAATGTTTTGGTTAATACAGTTGCACGCTGATATGTAGGGGGTTTTAATAGTATAGTATGGAGTACAAGCGAAGCCAACAGATATAATATTTCAGTGCTTTGGGGAACAGGAGTAAGGCATTTTAGGTTGTTATAAAAAATAATGGGTGTTGTTAAATGGATGACAAGGATATCCACTTGCCCTCCCAAAGACTTTACATACTTCAAGACCAAGACATCTTTTTGCTATTCGGCACTATGCTACTTTAACTCATAATTGCGCGGTCATGCAACATTGTACGCAAATGTAATATATTTATATTTTTCACACATATAGATCTTTATAAGGTGGTATTTGATCACCACTGGGTTTTTTATTTTTTATTATAAAATGAAAAAAGACCCAAAAATTTAGAAAAAAAACACCAATAGTTTTTACTTTCTGCTATAAAACATATCCAATAAAAAATAAAAAAATAAAATCTCTTTATGAATTTAGATCAAACCTTTTTTTTGCTACATGCCTTTGATAAAAAACAAAATCCCAATAAATGTATATTATTTGGTTTGCGTGAAAGTTATAGCGTCTACAAACTATGGAATATATACTGGATTTCTTTTTTATATATTAGCAATGGCAGTGATCAGTGACTTATAGTGGGACTGTGATAGTGTGGTGGGCAATCTGACACTAGCTTATGCTGGCTGGGAGTACACTAACTGACACTGACAACAATAGTGACACTAATACAATGATCAGTGCTAATACTAGACACTGTCACAGTACTAATGACACTGGCTGTGAAGGGGTTAACATCTAGGAACGATCAACAGGTTAAAGCGGAGTTCCGGGCACAAGATCTATTTTTTTTTTTTTGTTTGTGCCCGTCCGCTTCTACACCTTCACCTAAAAAGGAATTGGATAGTTAGGTTTTTTTTTTTTTTATTTACTCACCTTGTAATTGAAGATCGAAGATACTCACCTAGTCTTCACTTCCTCCCTCTGTGCCGCGGCTCCGTCGTCACTTCCGGGCTTGCACTGATTCCTGGGAGCTGAACGGCATCGCTCCCAGGAATCAATGCGACGGCACCAGCCCCGCTCGTCACTTCCGGGCGACGCCGCATTCCCCTGCTAAACAGCTTCTGGGCATGCCCAGAAGCTGTGGAGGAATGCGGCGCCGCACCGGAAGTGACGAGAGGGGCCGTTGCAGGCGCATTCTGGTAGAAGAAGACGCCGAAGAGGACCGCGCCGGCTTCAGCTGCCCACAAGAGAGATGGAAACGCTGTGGAAGAAATTTTATAAGTGAGTATTTCTTCTAAAAGGTAAGTGCGAACCAAGACAGATCAGAGGCTAGCCATTGTGGAATGTACTAGCCCTGACTGTCCCGGGGTATGTTTGTTGAAAAATGATTTCTGTGCCCGGAACTCCGCTTTAACTGTGTGCCTAGCAAAGGGTAATGTGTGTAATATGTGCTGCTTTTACTAAGCGATCTTGTTGTTTTTCCCCTGCTTTGCAGGGAATAAAAAACAGCAAGGCTGTCTGTCAGTGTACAGAGTTCTGTGTTGTTTACAAAAAAGAGCTCTCTTCCCTTAATGATGGAGCCGATCAGCAGGTTCCAATGAGATCAATCATTGGCTGGGACCCGCTGATTGGCTTGTGCTGTTACAAATCACAGCACAGCGGGGATGGGGTGCATCATGCCTTACCTGGAAGTGCTAATCACGTACCAGATATGTGATCCAGTGCACAGCAACCTCCCTGCCTCAGTACATGTACATGGGGCGGTCCACAAATGGATATATTAAACCTTTTAAGTGCTTCGGCTAAGCAAGCACACTTCACTACGCTATATTGTTGAACTTGAAGGGATCCATTAAACTAAAGATGACACTAAACATAGGACTATTATATACAGTGCCAGAACCTGTCAAACTACAATTTAAAATTCCAATCTTTATGAGAAACATGTTGAAAACATGCTGCATGGCTGATACCATTGGTAGACTAACGGGCGTGCCAACTGTCTTTGCCAAATTAATACAACATGTAAGAACTTTATGCTTAGTTGATCAACTTCTGTCACATTCTACGCTACAACTTGTGAAATACTTAATTAGTGTTAACACATTGTTCCTTTATGTGAATTTTGTTACGATGGATAAACGCGTACATTTTATTGATATCAACTGTCAAAGCCTAACTCCACTCTCAAAATTGCATGGTTACACTGTCACTCTGAATGCAAGTCCATGAGATTTGTGAGACTTCAGATGAATACATACATTGTTCAGGCCATCACCTAACTATATTTATTATAAAAAAATAGTTCAGTTCATCTTTCCGAAAGATAAGTATGCAAACGAGGCAGGCGTGGGCAAACAAATGTGCTGTGACCCATTGCTATCAGACTGAAATGTGTCTGCCTCTGAGGTCTATGGGCCTGTGTTGAACAGTCTTTGTATGCTTAAAACTGGTTTTGAATTGCCATATAAGGCTATGGGAAAATCAAAATCCACTTCAATAAGGTCAATTGCTGGTCAGAAAGTGATCAAGTGCAAGTCAGATGTGCCTGTTGAATCATATTGAATGACCACATGAGCTTCTTAAACTGATGTCAAACTGGGGACATTGACACAAGCGCAAAGCCCATCAACATAGTCCCGCCCCTAAGATAGTGAACCTTATGTTTAAAGGGGAGGCAGCACTGTGCACTATACAGGAAAGCATAGTTACCTTTAAATGTAGAACATCTCACATTTTAAAGACCTATGCAGAATGGTTAACAAAGGCCACAGGATAGAAGAGGAGGCTACATGTTTGGAGCAGTACCATGGTATGCCCTGGGACGGGATCTTTAACACCAATGTAGCACTGTCCCCATAGGGCTTGATATATGATCATTTGTTGTGCCTCCTCTGATTACCAGCAAACAGTCACTTAAGGTACAGTTCACACATTCATCCTTACTCCCAATGGCTCGTTGCTCAATAAACAGTCCAGGGGTGTTGGTTTTTAGTATTTATTGTGGAACTTGGATAGGAAAAGAGAATAGTGGCATACTCTAACTGGAACTATGTACAAAGTACTTTGGATAAGGACAACTCTCACTTGGCCTCACCAGGATGCTTGTGGAATCAGTTACACTGCTTAAACCATATTGCCACATGTATGGAAAGGGTTAAGTCTCCTTGCTCTCCCTCTCTCCAGCAATAGACTTGGTGATCTACATTCTCTTCAGAACACTCATGCATCCCGTTTACTGACACCCGTCTACTGACTCTTCTAGCTGCAGAGGTGGCCCCCCTCAGGTCAGGCCCCTTGACATAGACCTGTACTCACTGTACTGCAGATTCAGATCATCCAGTGTCTCCCCTCTCAGTCAGCTCCACAGGACCTCTGGGTTCAGTTTCTCTCTAGCTCTCTCTAGGCCCTCAGGTCGACTACCTGAAGCCGCATGGCACCTCTACAGAGGAGGAGGCAGCCGCCTCCTCCCTCCGGGACCCTGCTATCCAGACGAAACACCCCGAGCACATGCGCTCCTGCATTTATACAGTATCCCAGCATGCATGGAGGCACTTTCCTCTGCCAAATTACCAGGGCTGTATTAAACGCCTGTGCACTAATTTGTCAGGTTTCCTCCCACTGTCCAATATGCCTCCCAATTGGACCAGTGTGAAACACTCTGCAGACAGACTGAGTTGTACCTGAGCACATTGAGCAGACCTCACTAACAGATCCTGCTCTCTGGTAGGCAGAGACCAATATAGATGTACCTGCTCTGTAATGTAATCTGTAGATGTAATCCCTCTGGTAAGCAGAAAGTATTCAAAACTATACTCTCTCTCTCTCTAGCCCCTCCATAGGAGGGTGCTACATCAACAATGTAACATATCGTGACCTCTGAAGGCTCTGTTCACACTGGGGCGGCACGACTCCTTACTACTTCGGGGGCGACTTGTGCATTACCATGCACCACGACTTTGGAGCGACTTGCATGGACTTCACATAATGGAAGTCTATGCAAGTCGCTCCGAGGTCGCCCCCAAGTAGTACAGGACCCTTTTTCTAAGTTGGAGTGACTTGTGTCGCTCCTATTAGAACGGGTCCTGTAGCAGTCAATGGGGGAGCGCGACTTGTCAGGCTGACAAGTTGCCTGACAAGTCGCGCTAGTGTGGATCGAGACGAATAATATGGGCATACCATAACAAAACAAGTATTGTTATAATGTTTCTAGCAACCTTTGGTGGTCTCATTATTGCTATAACTTTTGAACAAATAAGCTGTTTAAACACTCCTGAGCCTGGGCTCAACTAAAAGCAGACAACAGATTATAAATAATCTCTAAATGTTTAATGTATAGTTTGCTGCTACGGAACCCTGTCACCCTAAATACAAAGTACACTGGGCCTGTGAAATAATGCATTGCCAGCTATTTCTTCATAAAAGTAGTTTTGTTATGCAGTGTATTCAATCCACAAAAAAACGCATATGTGAAGTTTGTTCAGCTGGAGAATGCCAGTTACAATTCCTATCTTAATGAAAAATGTAAGCTGAATTGTGCATATATTTCTGACTATTTGAAATTATATAAGCATTTATATTCCCTTTATGCAATATATTCCCTGGTTCAGAGAGCTATTTATTACACTTATAAAGAGAAATTGAACCAAATAACGGTCAGGTTACCTCATGTATACATAATGGGTTTATAGTCCGTTAGTAATATATTTGGCTCTACCTTGTTCCATCTGGTGTAAGTGTACACCGGTTAAAGCTTTCTCTGTGTAACACTTTGAGCAGTTTTACAACTGCTAGCTAACTCTGAAAAGGCACACACTGCTGTGTGAAATCCTAGCTCATTAATTAATGGTCAAAAACAATTAAATTAAACTTAAACTATACTGCATTTAATTAAAATTAGCCCTTCTGAGGAATTAGGTTATTTCATAAAAAGGCAAGGCTTTGTCTAGGGAGGAGTTGCCAGTACCTTTAAAGGAGTCAAGGATCATCTATTTTTTTTTCAGATGTGTCACAAGCACCCTTGTGTGCCTATGCACACATGCAATTACCATCATATTGTTCATTGCTTCTAGATTTTTGTGCAGCAAAAAAAAAAAAATTAACAAATGAACATTTAGGTAATACACACTAGTGCTTTTATACTGTATTTGCCAGGATAGAGGCACATAGAGCAGCTATAGAATAGAATGACCTTAGCACAATCAATACTTTCCAAAACTGTTGAGCGTTCTCCACTTATGGGAAAGCAAAGCTACCATTGGCAAAACCTACGGGCCGAATGCGGCACTCCAAGCCGTTTTATGTGGCCCTTTCACCTCTCCTGCAGCTGTGGTACACCCCTTACGCAGCCGTGGAGAGGCTTTTCTCTGCCTTCCTGTCTCAGCAGTCAGCAAAAGAGAGGAGGACAGAACCCCTCCTACAGATCCTGCGCCTCTCTGTGCAGCCACAAACCCCCCTTGTCTTTGCCTCCCCTGGTATCAGCATTCAGCAGACCCCAGCCCACCTCTGGTCCTCCTCCAGACCCTGGACTTTCTGCTTCCCAGCTCTGCCCCCAGCTTCTTCCCAGCAGCAGCACAAGGTAAGGGGGTGCACTGTGATGTATGGGAGGGCAGGACACTTCACATCTGATGTAAGAGGGGTGGGGTACTCTGGACAGATGCAACCAGCCCTTTGAGGGCAACCATAATGCTGATATGTCCCGCAATGAAATCGAGTTTCACACCCTGGTCTAGAGCTTGTTTGCATTAGACTGAATAATCATTGAAAATTGCTTTGTGGTCAGTATGAGGGAGTCCTTGGTGTACATCAGCATAGCCTATTTTTGGTATTTGTGTTTTAAAATAAAAATGAGATTCCTAGTCATATAATGAAGCACTGAACAAGTGTTGTGACTATGGATTTTTGGTCTTAGTTGCAATGCTTCAAAAATTACCATGTCCTTGGAAACATTACTGGCTACACACAGAGAGTTGTAGCTGTTCTCTTTATGCCATTCTCCATGCATGCATGTAATAATTCTCTCTATAGGATGCTACGCTAACAAAATTAGATGCAAACAAGTGATTACATAAATTATAAAGCACAAACTCAAAAACAATAGAATACCACACTAACCGAAAATAATGCAAGTAAATGTATACTATATTACCAAAAGTATTGGGACGCCTGCCTTTACACTTTACACAACTTTAATGGTATCCCAGTCTGTAGGGTTCAATAATGAGTTGGCCGACCCTTTGCAGCTATAAGAGCAACTCTTCTGGGAAGGCTGTTCACAAGGTTTAGTTTTAAGTGTGGCTATGGGAATGTTTGACTATTCTTCCAGAAGTGCATTTGTGAGGTCAGGCACTGATGTTGGATGAGAAGACCTGGCTCGCAGTCTCCACTCTACTAATTCATCCCAAAGGTGTTCTGTGGGGTTGAGTTCAGGACTCTGTTCAGGCCAGTCAAGTTCCTCCACCCCAAACTCGCTCATTCATGTCATCATGGACCTTGCTTTGCACATAGACACCCTCCCCAGATTTCTCTACATCTTCCAAACAATTCCAATCCAGGTTTCTTGTTCATTTTTTTGTTTGACGCGGTCTATTCTACCTAAATATATCTGGCCTAGATCCATAGCTAGACTTAAATATGGCATTTTAGTGAAGAGGTGAGACAACGGTGGTACAGGCCTGCCTCACCTGGAACTATACCACACTGCAGCATTACTTAGTAGGGTACTGGACTGGTTTCATCATGGCCCTGTCAAGCAGTGGGTCACCCTTGAGTTGGACCTATTGCCTGTACCACTGACCTCCCTCCCATGGTTGCTGCCTAATCGATCGCCCACCTCCAGCACAACTAACACCCTTACTTTCTTCACTTCTATATATCTGGGACAAGGCTATTATAATATAGAATTTCGTCACTCCTGGGGCCGCTAACTCCGATACTGGGCAACCCGGGGTTTCCGCCCGGTTTGCCAGATAGGGAATTTCTCTTTTTCAATGATCACTCCCATCACCCATTTAACTCGAAGGGCCTGAAATCCCTAGGAGAGCTTAATTCTCTCTCTTGTTCTTATAGTGGACATTGGCTACAATATTTTCAACTATGTCACTTTTATGATAGGGTGGTTAAGGATTGGCACCATGAGGATCTGACTGTTTGAGGAGTTGTGCCTTTCTCACTCAAAGTGTCCACATGCTTTATCTAAAATATATGTCACTTATTTTGTTTGAGACTGGGAGCGGGAGCTTGGCAATAGTCCGGCTCAAGAGGACTGGAATAACGCTTTTATTATTTTTTCTTTTTTTTTTTCCAATAGTCTTTTATTGAATTTTCTCATAAAGAATAAAAAAAAGTACAAAGGGGTAAGAAAACATTGGTGCTTGCTGTTATACTCTAAAACATACAGCGTATATCGGATATCATGGAACGGTGGGTCTTGTATGAATGCAATGACAATACAGGAATAACAGTTTACCTTTAAGCATCAAGTGCAGTGTTAAAGCTAATCTTTAAGGTAAGGGTATCGTCCATCATCCCTAGACACCCTATCTGGGAGCAAACGGTGTCATAGGATGAAAGACGGTACATCCAACCTTTGATTTTCAACATAGAAGAAAAAATATAACATTGTTTGCAGTAATTAATAAAGCTATATAAATGAGGTGATGTGACATAAAGCAAGCCAAATAGGGTTTTGATTTCTAATGGGTGTATATATAGGTTATAAGGTTTCTCAGATAGTGGCAGCCTCGTATGTAATGCATATAAAACCAATGCAATGCATGTAGCGAAGAAACTCAAAATATTTTAATGTGACCAAAGATCAGGAGGGAAATTGTGTGGTTAATAGGGGATGAGAAAAAAGGATGACTTAGTGAGTTATCGAGCAGTCTCTATTGGTAACATGCCAGGTACAGTCCATGTATGACAGTTTGGAGGGGCTGGATTCCAATGGTGGTGGGTGAAAGCTTTTATGCTTACATTCAAATCCACTCCAGCCTCTTACTCACAGGAAAGAAACTTCAAAATACTAACTAGATGGTATCACTGCCCGACTTTACTAAACAAGATCAACCAGGCTTTACCAGATTTATGTTGTAAATGTGGTGAGGCAAGTGTGGTGGTCTTGCCCAAAAATAATCATTAGGGCCGACTATATTCCGGCTCAGGCATCTGATCACGGGGAAGATATGGCCATAGACCCCAGAGGAAGCTCTCTTTTCCATGATCCCGGGATCAATCAAATCCATCAAAACTGGAACATTTTAGATTCCTGTTGATAGCAGGGAGAGCACTGATCCCCAGACACTGGAAATCCCCAGTAATACCATCAATTTGGGAATGGGTAGTTGAAGTGAATAATGTAATGCGTATGAAAGAGACAGGAGTCAAAGCAAACGAAAATCACCCCAAGTTTACGGAAGTTTGGACCCCCTTGGATAGAATTACTTGATTGTTCCTCACTCCTTTCCTTTAATAACGAATATAAACTGATACCATACCCTTGACAGTCATTTTCTAAGAACAGATATCATGAGACAATACTGGACAACAGATATGGACTTCCTTTCTTTCTCTTTTTTTGTTGGTTTCTTAGCAGTCACACGTGGCTGACTCGTTCTGTAGAATGCTATATAAACTCTTATTTCTTTTTCCCCTTTTTCCTCTCTTTTCTTTTCTTCCTCTTGTCTTGCTTTTTTCTCTCTTTCCTTTTTCTTCTCTTTTCTTGGTTTTTACCATTCTGGGTTTCCCCTAGTGTGTAGAATTTGTGGCCTAGAGGGTAAACATGTTAATATTACTCAATGTTTTGAAGCTACTGAAGGATAAGAGTGCATGCTATAATTCATATTTATGAATGAGATATTTGAGCCATGTAAATGTTATTGCTATTAGTAATGTCAGAGTGCCACACTTACCTCTGTTTTGTATCTTTCCTTTTCATTTATTAATAAAAATAAATCCTTAATGGTATACTTTATTGTAGATAAAAACACACTACAAAGTGTGCATAGCAATTGGCGCCTACAAGAACTACGATTTCCACAATTTTTCCACCATTTGTTTTCAATGCATGCAATAATACCCAGAACATTGGTAGCTGGTAAGAAGAACTAACTGTAAGAGCCCATTCATACCAGCATGGTCCGTTGGAGTGCATTGGGGTGCCATTCACAACAAATTGCACTGCAATGTACCATTACACGCAACACGCCTTATCGCAGTACACTAGTGTGAATAGATTTCACTTGTCAGCCACGCATATATCTAATATATACTGTATATTTTAACACACATGAACTATATTTCTTATAATTTACTAAAGAACGGATTAGCTGCCTAATATGTAGTGTTGCCCTGTGGCACATCCCCTGGCCCTTGATAACCTTGTTTTTACTGACTACAAATAACACATTTTTTCTATGTGTATTTGGTTGAGACATGTGTTCAGATAATTTCACATAAGTAATATGTGGTTAGTTCTACTACAATTTACTTCCTACTTAAAATGTGTAACTGCAGATATGTGGTTAAAACAAGTTTTATGTTGCTCATTACATTCATATATCTTCAAACTGTTCACACTATGAATTGCATCCAGGTGACCAATGCCTTGGGTCAGGTGGGTTTTATTGAACTGAGGTCTTCTGGCTCCAAGTTTGAAATAGAATCAGCATACAGAATATAAATAATACAGATTTGTGGCTGGATATATATTAAATATATGTCCTCCGGTCAACAAAACTCAACTTAAGCCTCACCCACATTCATCAGGGACAGGTTTAGATGAACACTTGGCTCAAAAGGGTTTATTTGATAACAGGAAAAAGTATAAAAAGAGAGAAATGGATGTCTGTGCTTTATATAGCTGAAGGTTATTCACTGTTATGCTTCAGATTGGGTCATAAACAACCTAGCCACTGGTTGCTAATAATGATTACACATAATTGTTCTTTGGACCTTGGTTTTTTTTTGTTAAAGCTGAACTTTAACCTAACTTTTGTTAAAAATATGTAGTAGTAAGCTCACTATACCATACCAAGTCCATATTCATTCAGATAGAAGTTCTGTCGTTATGTATAAGCATTCCTGAAAATCAAAAACGGAAATTGCTTTAAAAAGGAACTTTCATTAAAGGAAACCAGTTACCTAGCAGGCTGTCTATGCATTGTGTGATCAGTCACCTTACCACCCACTTGTAGTCCTGTGAAGGACGTGCTAACATAACCATTTTTGGCACTGCCTATTGTAGGAAGTATATAGAATCGAAACAGGCCACCCTTCTCCATCCCTTCCCATCCCATTCCACTGATTGGTGGAAGATTTGTTATTTTCCAGCTTGCTATTTTCCTGTAGCTGCAGGCATCATCCCAGTATTGTTTTTTAGAGTCAGCGGTTGGCTCTCTTGTGATAGCAACAGTAGTGGCTCAATGGCTGCTTGGTTGCTTTTACAAGCAGCGGGAGACCCACGGGGAGACCTGAGCGACCAGCTGGCCTATCCACTGGCTGGCCGGACAGCTGAACAAAGCCAGGATCAGCTTTGATCAGCTGTTTGTTGTAGTAAGCAATGATATGATGTCACTTCCAGTTTACTAGGAAACTATCAGTTTTTGAAAATCTAAAGCATTCAGAAACACTGATCTTGGTATTTTGAATGCTTTTAAGTGCAGAGGAGGATTTGGGGTTTTATAGATCCCAGATCTCTCCATAAAGAGGACCCATCACATGCCTATTGCGGTCACATTGATATTTGCATTCCTTGTGACAGAAATACAATTACTAAAAAAAAACCCCATTAAAGCAACATTGTAAAAAAAAAAATTGCCCCCATTCTTCCGTGCTTCGGTGCCAATGCTAACGTGCTCTTTGGTCCCGCATGCACGCAAACAGCAATCGCCCCACACATGTGAGATATCGATGAAAACTTTATATCAGGTCTGAAATGTGTGCTTCTATATCTTGCTTTGAAGCAGGGAATCTCTATATTATCCTACATTTTCAGAGCTGCATACCTAGAACCTTGCATAAAATGGATGGTGTTCTACAAAAGTAGAACATCTCATTGACTGCAATTCAGTTTCTTTATAAAAAGGGAAATCAGGTATTTAGTGAAAGTTTCAAGAGAACAAAGCCAATAGTAGTTTAGCATCACTGTAGTGAGAAAAGAGCTGACTGAGTGTACTTAAAGAGGAACTTTGGTCTTAAAAAAAAAATAATGTATCTACTGAATTTTAATAAACAGACTTACCAGCCCAGGCATCCAGAGCTGTCTTCAACAATGCTAGTTCTTTGACAGCCTTTGGGTCCCTGGTGTTGCCATCTTGACTGTGGGAAGCAGGCTGTGACTTCCTACTGTTTCACAGCTGGGTCCCCACTGTCTGAACGGTTCCGCAGTCTGCTGGGACATGTAACATGTCCCAGGATGTTGCGGGCAGGAAGGCTGAACTTTTACTCTTCTCAATTAGGCAAGAAGAGCAGACGTGGGAGCGCATACCTATACAAAATAGGTACCCACTCCCTGAAAAAAAAATACAGGTAGAGGAGGGGAGAAGGAGGATCAGCCAAATGTCCTTTTTTAAGTAAGGTTCTGCTTTAAGGTTCATGTTCAAAACAAAAGACTTGGCAGATCTTTTTTTAGTTTAGAAATAGGGAGCAGATGATACATGCATATTAAGCTTAAAGCGGTAGTAAACCGCAGCCTTTTAAAAAAAAAAAACAAAAAAAAAACAAAAAAAAAACAAAAAAAAAACAAAACCTACAAGACAATGGCATAATTTGCTAATATGAATCGCATAAAAGCACATTATGAATTTAGAGGAGGGTAGGGAAATGGCGCTGCCTAGTAAGGTAATTAAAGTGCTGGTGATGTACGGAGGTGCTAAATAAATATGTAAAATTTATAAAAATATTGCACTCTGGAAAAAGGAAAGGAAGGGGATAGTGTTGGCAAGTGGTATGGGAATGAATTGATGTGATATTTAAAAATGTAGAAAAACTTATAAATCAAATATATAACATAAACAAAAGATATATGTATATAAAATGGTGTCCCAAATAACATGTATATAGTGACTGGGACACCATATATTTTATATACATATATCTTTTGTTTATGTTATATATTTGATTTATAAGTTTTTCTACATTTTTAAATATCACATCAATTCATTCTCATACCACTTGCCAACACTATCGCCTTCCTTTCCTTTTTCCAGAGTGCAATATTTTTATTAATTTTACATATTTATTTAGCACCTCCGTACATCACCAGCACTTTAATTACCTTACTAGGCAGCGCCATTTCCCTACCCTCCTCTACATTCTCTTATAGTTCTCGGACTATATTTTAGGGAGGCTGCAGCCTAAACATTTTAACATTATACTTAATTTATACCCAATCGGACCACAAGCGCAGAGTTTCTATATATACTCTAGCACATTATGAATTACTTACCTTAGAATGAAGCCCTCCAGCTGCATGCTGTCACCGCTGACAGGGCTTCCATCTTCACCCAGTCTTCCTTCTGGGTTCACATGCTGCGGCCTTCTGATTGGCCGAGCTGCAATGACTTCAATCCCGCAATTGGCTGAGTGCGCTGATCAGGATCCAGTTGGCTGGTGGTTTTCCAGCATGCTCATCCGACAGAAGCCAGCCAAAGGGCTGGCTTCCGTCGGGCTGACCGACATACACATTGGCCAAATGTCGGACAATTTTCTTATTGAACTGGCTGATGTCTCCTGACATTTGGCCGGTGTGTACTAGGTATTAGAATGAAAAGCCTATACAGAGAAATTGAGTTATTTATTTGTTAGTTTGCTGAAGTAGTAAAAAGCTGATTGATAGTACACTGACTAGGAAAGACAGTTTAGTGCTAGTTTGCTAAGTAATAAACATCATGTATTATTGTTACTATGCACCTCTTTCCCCCGTTCACATAAAGTGCACCAAAGAATGTGCATGCATAACATTTTTAAATACAAACTGAAAAAATAATAGTTGGATCTGTTCACTTAGTTATGATATGCACATATGTCAAGGTAGTCCTTCAAAATGCTCTTAATAAAAACTCTGTTTAAAATAGGAAACAAATGACCAACACACCCCAGCTGGCACCCTTGATAAATAGCTACTTGTGAGATGGACGGTAGCTACATTTGAGAATCTTAAATAGAACTATTTGTGTTATGTATGTACACATTTTTGTTGCTGACCAGAGAAAAAAAAATGGCATTATTGTCAGAATTTGCACTCCAGATATCAAAAGCGGCTTTTTACTACAAGGGGTGGGCATCTAAGTTTTATTAAAAGTTTCAGTCCAATGCATTGCCGATCTCCAAGTTCCCCCAGCTGAAAAACTAGAATGGGTTGCTGCATAGACGCCTTGCTGCATAGCAGCCATATACACCAAATTCTTGCATGCAAAGGTTCTACGATCTCCTAAGCCAAGATAGACCCCATGGACCCCTTGTGGGATTGGAGCAACTGATAAGGAGCTCATTTAATCACTTGTGGTGATTTCTTACAGGAGCACTCTTTCTTCTGTGGTACACATTGTCATCATTCCTTCACGGCAAAGAAAGAGGGACTATTGAAGTTTAGAAAATCTGAGCACCTTAAATATTTTTCAAAATATATTTTTTTGCTCAGTGTTTGCACATTTTTTTTTTACAAACAAGGTTGCTCTTTATTGAAGTAAATCAAATGGAAAACAGCATACAGTAAATGTGTAGCCGGTGGCCACCATGTAAACAGTCGGGGAGAAACAGTCCCACATCAGCATAACAACAGAACAGTACGTAGAGAGTCTTGATGGGAACATAATACAATAACATCACAGTAAATGATGAACAAAAGGAAAAACCAGTAACCTCCACAAGAAATGCCACACACCCATGAACAATATAACAGCCAATGAAAAAGAGATCAAGCTACATTTTCCACCCACGGCTGCCAAATTTTGTCGTACTTGCGGGGGCAATTTCTACTGATATAAGTAAGCTTATACAGGGGGAGAGCCCCGTTAACCAGGGCCTTCCACGCCGGCAGCGTGGGAGGGGCGGGGGAACCCCATCGCAGTATTATCTCTTTCCTGGCATAATATAGTAATAAAGAGATCAACAGCCTTGAGTACTGAGAGCGCCTAACCTGATCCGAGATGCCCAGAAGTGCCAGCCCCGGGGTACACGTGACATTGAGGTTGAGGCGGGCGTTCAGAATATCAAACACCTCACCCCAAAACTCCGCCACACGTGGGCAATCCCAGAACATATGTAGGTAAGAACCCTCGGCCAACAAACATTTAGGACAGTCAGCCGAGCGCGCAGGGTACATTCTGTGCAGTCTCGAAGGAGTGAAATAAACTCTATGCAGAAATTTAGTGTATATAAGCTTGTCCCGGGCCGCAATTACCGAGCTCGACCCCCGACCCAAACAGTCGTCCCAGTCCTCCCTATCCAAGCCAGGTACGTCCGCGGACCATCGGCGCCACAGGCGCTCCAGGGCCGGCGAGGCCTCAACAAGCAGGGTGGAATACAGAGCGGATAGCGGTTTGGGGAGCTCAGCCTGCGCGAGGACATCCTCCAGGCGGTCAGTCTGGAGAACCGGAGTGGTCGGGAACTGGGCGCGAATCGCATGACGCAGTTGAAGGTATCTAAAACCTATCCAGCAGGGGAGGTCGAAGGAACCACGTAGGTCCCGCAGCGAGCGCAGCTCCCCAACAGGCATAATGTCCCTCAGCCTGCGGACTCCGCGATCAGCCAAGACCTGCAGGTCTGGGAGCATCTGTAAATGGGGGAAGGACGGATTGCCCCACAAGGGCTGGTAGGGGGACCAAGTATTAGGTTGGAGAAACCGCGCCCTAGCCGCCGTCCAGACCCTAAGGGTAGTCTTAGTAGGGAGAGGGAGAGACGGATACGCCCGCACACCCCGGTAGGGCAGATTGCCGAGACCCTTAAGGGAGCCCAGGCAAGCAGCCTCCAGGCACGTCGCCGCATTCGACCGAGAGCCCTCAAACCACCAATGTACGGTGACCAGGACAGCCGCCCAAAAATAGAACTTAAAATGGGGAAGGGCCAAGCCCCCCGATGACACCGGTAGCTGCAACGTGGACCGCGCCAACCTGGGATGCGATCCGGCCCACAAGAAGGAGCTAACACAAGAGTCTAATTCTCTAAAAAAACTGACTGGGATCCACACCGGGGATTGGCGAAAAACATATAGAAACTTTGGCAAAAAAATCATCTTGATAATATTAATCCGGCCCAGCAGGTTTAAGGGCAGGGACCCCCAGGCCGCGCAGCGCTCACGAAGACGGTCCAGTATAGGGGTAACGTTGCGGGGGAGGTAGTCACCGTTGCGTTTGGTTATCCGGATCCCCAGGTACTTAAATTCGTCCACCCACATCAGAGGAGAGGGGGGTGCTAGGGCCCTCGCATCCGCATCAAGGGGAAACAACACCGATTTAGACCAATTTATACGTATTCCCGAAAACCTGCCGAAAGATTCAAAAATGGCCAGGGCAGCCTGCAGAGACGAGGACGCATCCGCCAGGTATAACAAAGTGTCATCGGCGTATAGAGACACCTTCTCCTCAAGGGAACCCATCCGCCAACCGCGGACAGTCTCCGAGGAACGAACCAGGGCCGCCAGCAGTTCCAACGCCAAGGCAAACAACCCCGGGGAAAGGGGGCAGCCCTGCCTCGTCCCTCTACCCAGAGGAAAGGCCGTAGAGGCGACGCCACTCGTGCGGACCCGAGCCGTCGGTTGACAATAGAGCAGGCGCAGCCAACCCAGAAAACGAGGACCAAACCCGAAGCGACGAAGCACCAACCAGAGATACGGCCATTCGACCGAATGGAAAGCCTTCTCCGCGTCCAGAGAGGCCACCACTCGCTGCCCAGGGTTGAGATGCGAGGCAGAAAGGTTGAGGTGAAGGCGACGGAGATTAATATCCGTCCCCTTCCCCGGCATAAAACCAGTCTGATCCACATGTACAAGATCCTCAATGACCGAAGTCAGACGAATAGCCAAAACCTTGGCCAAAAGCTTGGCATCAGCGTTCAGCAGGGAAATAGGACGGTACGAGGAACAGTCCTCCGGGTCCTTACCAGGCTTAAGGATGAGCACTATGAGGGCCTCAGAGAAGGAATCCGGCAAGGCACCCAGGTCCGGAAATTTAGCTAAAAGGTCCACCAGGCGAGGCGCCAGGGTCTCTTGAAACGTGGAGTAAAACTCCACAGGGATTCCATCTGGGCCTGGAGCCTTGCCAGGCTGCATCCTCGACAAGGCCGTCTGGACCTCCTCCAGAGTAATTGGCCCATCCAAACGTGCCCTAGTCTCCTCATCCAATTCCGGGAGGAAGACACCGGCCAAGTAGCTCTCCAGGTCTTCCCCGTCATAGTCCACCCTAGAGGTGTACAGGGCCTGATAGAAGTCACGGAAATAGTGTTGAGCGAACACGGACTGTATTATTCGTGTTCGTACCGAATAATTGGATTTTTTGTACCCGAACACGGACACGGACACTTTACTGTATGTTCGGGTAAAAATCCGTGTTCGGTCGTTTTATTTCCGGGTTTTGCATGCTTTGGCGCTCTTTTCATGGCGGGCTTTCAACAGCCAATCAACAATCGTTTAACTGGTGTGCCTTAAGCCATCCCAGCCATGCCTGCAAATGTCTCAGTAGCTGTGATTGGCCGTCTGAAGCATGTGACCAAGTCTTTATAAGTTCGAGGCAGCCGCAGCGGCGTCATTATGCTGCTTAGATTCAGGGACAGAGCACACATCAACGTGCTGGCTGCTGATTAGGGAAAGATAGGCAGGAAAAAACCATTTGTGTCCGGATAGAATTGAGGGACAGGTCGGAGTGTTTAGGCAGGGCGAGTTGTAGGCATTTTAGGGATAGAGTCTGCTGAATTATATAGGGTCAGTGTCTTCTACAAACTACAATCGATATTGCTGTGTGGGGGGTGGGGTCTGCACTCAATCCTGATCTACGATCTCTTCTCAATCCTGTTAGGGACAGAGTCTGCTGAATTTTAGGGAAACTGTGTTCTACAAACTACAATCGATATTGCTGTGTGGTGTGGGATTGGAGATAGGCAGGTGTCAGTGATCCACATCCATTTTTCTGTGTGTGAGCTGCAGTGAACACAATCTTTTTGGGCTGCAGTGAACACAATCTTTTTGGGCTGCAGTGAACACAATCTTTTTGGGCTGCAGTGAACACAATCTTTTTGGGCTGCAGTGAACACAATCTTTTTGGGGTGCAGTGAACAAAATCTTTTTGGGGTGCAGTGAACACAATCCTTTTTGGTGTGCAGTGAACACAATCTTTGTGGGGTGCAGTGAACAAAATCCTTTGTGGGGTGCAGTGAACACAATCTTTTTGGGGTGCAGTGAACAAAATCCTTTTTGGGGTGCAGTGAACAACATCCTTTTTGGGGTGCAGTGAACACAATCTTTTTGGGGTGCAGTGAACAAAATCCTTTGTGGGGTGCAGTGAACACAATCTTTTTGGGGTGCAGTGAACACAATCTTTTTGGGGTGGAGTGAACAACATCCTTTTTGGGGTGCAGTGAACAAAATCCTTTTTGGGGTGCAGTGAACAAAATCATTTTTGGGGTGCAGTGAACACAATCTTTTTGGGGTGCAGTGAACACAATCTTTGTGGGGTGCAGTGAACACAATCTTTTTGGGGTGGAGTGAACAACATCCTTTTTGGGGTGCAGTGAACAACATCCTTTTTGGGGTGCAGTGAACACAATCTTTTTGGGGTGCAGTGAACACAATCTTTGTGGGGTACAGTGAACAGAATCTTTGTGGGGTGCAGTGAACACAATCTTTGGGGGGTACAGTGAACACAATCTTTGTGAGGTGCAGTGAACACAATCTTTGTGGGGTGCAGTGAACACAATCATTGTGGGGTGCAGTGAACTCAATCTTTGTGGGGTACAGTGAACACAATCTCATACTGAAGGTTTGAGGGTGCTGCCTGTTCCATACTCCCCCTACTCCTCATCTAGCCTTTTAGGGGTACAAACAATAGTAATTGGAGCCTAGTGTGGTTGTGTACGTGTGATATACATACACTTTTTTGGGATCATATTTTCTATTCCGCTATTTAATCAAAAACCTTTGGGGATCAGTTAAATTGGGGGATAGTCTGTGTTGGTACGTGTGAGAGAGATCCACCTTTCCAAGTTGTTGGGGTTCATCTCATACTTCTGAAGGTTTGAGGGTGCTGCCTGTTCCATACTCCCCCTACTCCTAGCCTTTTAGGGGTACAAACAATAGTAATTGGGGCCTAGTGTGGTTGTGTACGTGTGATATACATACACTTTTTTGGGATCATATTTTCTATTCCGCTATTTAATCAAAAACCTTTGGGGATCAGTTAAATTGGGGGATAGTCTGTGTTGGTACGTGTGAGAGAGATCCACCTTTCCAAGTTGTTGGGGTTCATCTCATACTTCTGAAGGTTTGAGGGTGCTGCCTGTTCCATACCCCCCCTACTCCTAGCCTTTTAGGGGTACAAACAATAGTAATTGGGGCCTAGTGTGGTTGTGTACGTGTGATATACATACACTTTTTTGGGATCATATTTTCTATTCCGCTATTTAATCAAAAACCTTTGGGGATCAGTTAAATTGGGGGATAGTCTGTGTTGGTACGTGTGAGAGAGATCCACCTTTCCAAGTTGTTGGGGTTCATCTCATACTTCTGAAGGTTTGAGGGTGCTGCCTGTTCCATACTCCCCCTACTCCTAGCCTTTTAGGGGTACAAACAATAGTAATTGGGGCCTAGTGTGGTTGTGTACGTGTGATATACATACACTTTTTTGGGATCATATTTTCTATTCCGCTATTTAATCAAAAACCTTTGGGGATCAGTTAAATTGGGGGATAGTCTGTGTTGGTACGTGTGAGAGAGATCCACCTTTCCAAGTTGTTGGGGTTCATCTCATACTTCTGAAGGTTTGAGGGTGCTGCCTGTTCCATACTCCCCCTACTCCTAGCCTTTTAGGGGTACAAACAATAGTAATTGGGGCCTAGTGTGGTTGTGTACGTGTGATATACATACACTTTTTTGGGATCATATTTTCTATTCCGCTATTTAATCAAAAACCTTTGGGGATCAGTTAAATTGGGGGATAGTCTGTGTTGGTACGTGTGAGAGAGATCCACCTTTCCAAGTTGTTGGGGTTCATCTCATACTTCTGAAGGTTTGAGGGTGCTGCCTGTTCCATACCCCCCCTACTCCTAGCCTTTTAGGGGTACAAACAATAGTAATTGGGGCCTAGTGTGGTTGTGTACGTGTGATATACATACACTTTTTTGGGATCATATTTTCTATTCCGCTATTTAATCAAAAACCTTTGGGGATCAGTTAAATTGGGGGATAGTCTGTGTTGGTACGTGTGAGAGAGATCCACCTTTCCAAGTTGTTGGGGTTCATCTCATACTTCTGAAGGTTTGAGGGTGCTGCCTGTTCCATACCCCCCCTACTCCTAGCCTTTTAGGGGTACAAACAATAGTAATTGGGGCCTAGTGTGGTTGTGTACGTGTGATATACATACACTTTTTTGGGATCATATTTTCTATTCCGCTATTTAATCAAAAACCTTTGGGGATCAGTTAAATTGGGGGATAGTCTGTGTTGGTACGTGTGAGAGAGATCCACCTTTCCAAGTTGTTGGGGTTCATCTCATACTTCTGAAGGTTTGAGGGTGCTGCCTGTTCCATACTCCCCCTACTCCTAGCCTTTTAGGGGTACAAACAATAGTAATTGGGGCCTAGTGTGGTTGTGTACGTGTGATATACATACACTTTTTTGGGATCATATTTTCTATTCCGCTATTTAATCAAAAACCTTTGGGGATCAGTTAAATTGGGGGATAGTCTGTGTTGGTACGTGTGAGAGAGATCCACCTTTCCAAGTTGTTGGGGTTCATCTCATACTTCTGAAGGTTTGAGGGTGCTGCCTGTTCCATACTCCCCCTACTCCTAGCCTTTTAGGGGTACAAACAATAGTAATTGGGGCCTAGTGTGGTTGTGTACGTGTGATATACATACACTTTTTTGGGATCATATTTTCTATTCCGCTATTTAATCAAAAACCTTTGGGGATCAGTTAAATTGGGGGATAGTCTGTGTTGGTACGTGTGAGAGAGATCCACCTTTCCAAGTTGTTGGGGTTCATCTCATACTTCTGAAGGTTTGAGGGTGCTGCCTGTTCCATACCCCCCCTACTCCTAGCCTTTTAGGGGTACAAACAATAGTAATTGGGGCCTAGTGTGGTTGTGTACATGTGATATACATACACTTTTTTGGGATCATATTTTCTATTCCGCTATTTAATCAAAAACCTTTGGGGATCAGTTAAATTGGGGGATAGTCTGTGTTGGTACGTGTGAGAGAGATCCACCTTTCCAAGTTGTTGGGGTTCATCTCATACTTCTGAAGGTTTGAGGGTGCTGCCTGTTCCATACTCCCCCTACTCCTAGCCTTTTAGGGGTACAAACAATAGTAATTGGGGCCTAGTGTGGTTGTGTACGTGTGATATACATACACTTTTTTGGGATCATATTTTCTATTCCGCTATTTAATCAAAAACCTTTGGGGATCAGTTAAATTGGGGGATAGTCTGTGTTGGTACGTGTGAGAGAGATCCACCTTTCCAAGTTGTTGAGGTTCATCTCATACTTCTGAAGGTTTGAGGGTGCTGCCTGTTCCATACTCCCCCTACTCCTAGCCTTTTAGGGGTACAAACAATAGTAATTGGGGCCTAGTGTGGTTGTGTACGTGTGATATACATACACTTTTTTGGGATCATATTTTCTATTCCGCTATTTAATCAAAAACCTTTGGGGATCAGTTAAATTGGGGGATAGTCTGTGTTGGTACGTGTGAGAGAGATCCACCTTTCCAAGTTGTTGGGGTTCATCTCATACTTCTGAAGGTTTGAGGGTGCTGCCTGTTCCATACCCCCCCTACTCCTAGCCTTTTAGGGGTACAAACAATAGTAATTGGGGCCTAGTGTGGTTGTGTACGTGTGATATACATACACTTTTTTGGGATCATATTTTCTATTCCGCTATTTAATCAAAAACCTTTGGGGATCAGTTAAATTGGGGGATAGTCTGTGTTGGTACGTGTGAGAGAGATCCACCTTTCCAAGTTGTTGGGGTTCATCTCATACTTCTGAAGGTTTGAGGGTGCTGCCTGTTCCATACTCCCCCTACTCCTAGCCTTTTAGGGGTACAAACAATAGTAATTGGGGCCTAGTGTGGTTGTGTACGTGTGATATACATACACTTTTTTGGGATCATATTTTCTATTCCGCTATTTAATCAAAAACCTTTGGGGATCAGTTAAATTGGGGGATAGTCTGTGTTGGTACGTGTGAGAGAGATCCACCTTTCCAAGTTGTTGGGGTTCATCTCATACTTCTGAAGGTTTGAGGGTGCTGCCTGTTCCATACTCCCCCTACTCCTAGCCTTTTAGGGGTACAAACAATAGTAATTGGGGCCTAGTGTGGTTGTGTACGTGTGATATACATACACTTTTTTGGGATCATATTTTCTATTCCGCTATTTAATCAAAAACCTTTGGGGATCAGTTAAATTGGGGGATAGTCTGTGTTGGTACGTGTGAGAGAGATCCACCTTTCCAAGTTGTTGGGGTTCATCTCATACTTCTGAAGGTTTGAGGGTGCTGCCTGTTCCATACCCCCCCTACTCCTAGCCTTTTAGGGGTACAAACAATAGTAATTGGGGCCTAGTGTGGTTGTGTACGTGTGATATACATACACTTTTTTGGGATCATATTTTCTATTCCGCTATTTAATCAAAAACCTTTGGGGATCAGTTAAATTGGGGGATAGTCTGTGTTGGTACGTGTGAGAGAGATCCACCTTTCCAAGTTGTTGGGGTTCATCTCATACTTCTGAAGGTTTGAGGGTGCTGCCTGTTCCATACCCCCCCTACTCCTAGCCTTTTAGGGGTACAAACAATAGTAATTGGGGCCTAGTGTGGTTGTGTACGTGTGATATACATACACTTTTTTGGGATCATATTTTCTATTCCGCTATTTAATCAAAAACCTTTGGGGATCAGTTAAATTGGGGGATAGTCTGTGTTGGTACGTGTGAGAGAGATCCACCTTTCCAAGTTGTTGGGGTTCATCTCATACTTCTGAAGGTTTGAGGGTGCTGCCTGTTCCATACTCCCCCTACTCCTAGCCTTTTAGGGGTACAAACAATAGTAATTGGGGCCTAGTGTGGTTGTGTACGTGTGATATACATACACTTTTTTGGGATCATATTTTCTATTCCGCTATTTAATCAAAAACCTTTGGGGATCAGTTAAATTGGGGGATAGTCTGTGTTGGTACGTGTGAGAGAGATCCACCTTTCCAAGTTGTTGGGGTTCATCTCATACTTCTGAAGGTTTGAGGGTGCTGCCTGTTCCATACTCCCCCTACTCCTAGCCTTTTAGGGGTACAAACAATAGTAATTGGGGCCTAGTGTGGTTGTGTACGTGTGATATACATACACTTTTTTGGGATCATATTTTCTATTCCGCTATTTAATCAAAAACCTTTGGGGATCAGTTAAATTGGGGGATAGTCTGTGTTGGTACGTGTGAGAGAGATCCACCTTTCCAAGTTGTTGGGGTTCATCTCATACTTCTGAAGGTTTGAGGGTGCTGCCTGTTCCATACCCCCCCTACTCCTAGCCTTTTAGGGGTACAAACAATAGTAATTGGGGCCTAGTGTGGTTGTGTACGTGTGATATACATACACTTTTTTGGGATCATATTTTCTATTCCGCTATTTAATCAAAAACCTTTGGGGATCAGTTAAATTGGGGGATAGTCTGTGTTGGTACGTGTGAGAGAGATCCACCTTTCCAAGTTGTTGGGGTTCATCTCATACTTCTGAAGGTTTGAGGGTGCTGCCTGTTCCATACTCCCCCTACTCCTAGCCTTTTAGGGGTACAAACAATAGTAATTGGGGCCTAGTGTGGTTGTGTACGTGTGATATACATACACTTTTTTGGGATCATATTTTCTATTCCGCTATTTAATCAAAAACCTTTGGGGATCAGTTAAATTGGGGGATAGTCTGTGTTGGTACGTGTGAGAGAGATCCACCTTTCCAAGTTGTTGAGGTTCATCTCATACTTCTGAAGGTTTGAGGGTGCTGCCTGTTCCATACTCCCCCTACTCCTAGCCTTTTAGGGGTACAAACAATAGTAATTGGGGCCTAGTGTGGTTGTGTACGTGTGATATACATACACTTTTTTGGGATCATATTTTCTATTCCGCTATTTAATCAAAAACCTTTGGGGATCAGTTAAATTGGGGGATAGTCTGTGTTGGTACGTGTGAGAGAGATCCACCTTTCCAAGTTGTTGGGGTTCATCTCATACTTCTGAAGGTTTGAGGGTGCTGCCTGTTCCATACCCCCCCTACTCCTAGCCTTTTAGGGGTACAAACAATAGTAATTGGGGCCTAGTGTGGTTGTGTACGTGTGATATACATACACTTTTTTGGGATCATATTTTCTATTCCGCTATTTAATCAAAAACCTTTGGGGATCAGTTAAATTGGGGGATAGTCTGTGTTGGTACGTGTGAGAGAGATCCACCTTTCCAAGTTGTTGGGGTTCATCTCATACTTCTGAAGGTTTGAGGGTGCTGCCTGTTCCATACCCCCCCTACTCCTAGCCTTTTAGGGGTACAAACAATAGTAATTGGGGCCTAGTGTGGTTGTGTACGTGTGATATACATACACTTTTTTGGGATCATATTTTCTATTCCGCTATTTAATCAAAAACCTTTGGGGATCAGTTAAATTGGGGGATAGTCTGTGTTGGTACGTGTGAGAGAGATCCACCTTTCCAAGTTGTTGGGGTTCATCTCATACTTCTGAAGGTTTGAGGGTGCTGCCTGTTCCATACTCCCCCTACTCCTAGCCTTTTAGGGGTACAAACAATAGTAATTGGGGCCTAGTGTGGTTGTGTACGTGTGATATACATACACTTTTTTGGGATCATATTTTCTATTCCGCTATTTAATCAAAAACCTTTGGGGATCAGTTAAATTGGGGGATAGTCTGTGTTGGTACGTGTGAGAGAGATCCACCTTTCCAAGTTGTTGAGGTTCATCTCATACTTCTGAAGGTTTGAGGGTGCTGCCTGTTCCATACTCCCCCTACTCCTAGCCTTTTAGGGGTACAAACAATAGTAATTGGGGCCTAGTGTGGTTGTGTACGTGTGATATACATACACTTTTTTGGGATCATATTTTCTATTCCGCTATTTAATCAAAAACCTTTGGGGATCAGTTAAATTGGGGGATAGTCTGTGTTGGTACGTGTGAGAGAGATCCACCTTTCCAAGTTGTTGGGGTTCATCTCATACTTCTGAAGGTTTGAGGGTGCTGCCTGTTCCATACCCCCCCTACTCCTAGCCTTTTAGGGGTACAAACAATAGTAATTGGGGCCTAGTGTGGTTGTGTACGTGTGATATACATACACTTTTTTGGGATCATATTTTCTATTCCGCTATTTAATCAAAAACCTTTGGGGATCAGTTAAATTGGGGGATAGTCTGTGTTGGTACGTGTGAGAGAGATCCACCTTTCCAAGTTGTTGGGGTTCATCTCATACTTCTGAAGGTTTGAGGGTGCTGCCTGTTCCATACTCCCCCTACTCCTAGCCTTTTAGGGGTACAAACAATAGTAATTGGGGCCTAGTGTGGTTGTGTACGTGTGATATACATACACTTTTTTGGGATCATATTTTCTATTCCGCTATTTAATCAAAAACCTTTGGGGATCAGTTAAATTGGGGGATAGTCTGTGTTGGTACGTGTGAGAGAGATCCACCTTTCCAAGTTGTTGGGGTTCATCTCATACTTCTGAAGGTTTGAGGGTGCTGCCTGTTCCATACTCCCCCTACTCCTAGCCTTTTAGGGGTACAAACAATAGTAATTGGGGCCTAGTGTGGTTGTGTACGTGTGATATACATACACTTTTTTGGGATCATATTTTCTATTCCGCTATTTAATCAAAAACCTTTGGGGATCAGTTAAATTGGGGGATAGTCTGTGTTGGTACGTGTGAGAGAGATCCACCTTTCCAAGTTGTTGGGGTTCATCTCATACTTCTGAAGGTTTGAGGGTGCTGCCTGTTCCATACCCCCCCTACTCCTAGCCTTTTAGGGGTACAAACAATAGTAATTGGGGCCTAGTGTGGTTGTGTACGTGTGATATACATACACTTTTTTGGGATCATATTTTCTATTCCGCTATTTAATCAAAAACCTTTGGGGATCAGTTAAATTGGGGGATAGTCTGTGTTGGTACGTGTGAGAGAGATCCACCTTTCCAAGTTGTTGGGGTTCATCTCATACTTCTGAAGGTTTGAGGGTGCTGCCTGTTCCATACCCCCCCTACTCCTAGCCTTTTAGGGGTACAAACAATAGTAATTGGGGCCTAGTGTGGTTGTGTACGTGTGATATACATACACTTTTTTGGGATCATATTTTCTATTCCGCTATTTAATCAAAAACCTTTGGGGATCAGTTAAATTGGGGGATAGTCTGTGTTGGTACGTGTGAGAGAGATCCACCTTTCCAAGTTGTTGGGGTTCATCTCATACTTCTGAAGGTTTGAGGGTGCTGCCTGTTCCATACTCCCCCTACTCCTAGCCTTTTAGGGGTACAAACAATAGTAATTGGGGCCTAGTGTGGTTGTGTACGTGTGATATACATACACTTTTTTGGGATCATATTTTCTATTCCGCTATTTAATCAAAAACCTTTGGGGATCAGTTAAATTGGGGGATAGTCTGTGTTGGTACGTGTGAGAGAGATCCACCTTTCCAAGTTGTTGGGGTTCATCTCATACTTCTGAAGGTTTGAGGGTGCTGCCTGTTCCATACTCCCCCTACTCCTAGCCTTTTAGGGGTACAAACAATAGTAATTGGGGCCTAGTGTGGTTGTGTACGTGTGATATACATACACTTTTTTGGGATCATATTTTCTATTCCGCTATTTAATCAAAAACCTTTGGGGATCAGTTAAATTGGGGGATAGTCTGTGTTGGTACGTGTGAGAGAGATCCACCTTTCCAAGTTGTTGGGGTTCATCTCATACTTCTGAAGGTTTGAGGGTGCTGCCTGTTCCATACCCCCCCTACTCCTAGCCTTTTAGGGGTACAAACAATAGTAATTGGGGCCTAGTGTGGTTGTGTACGTGTGATATACATACACTTTTTTGGGATCATATTTTCTATTCCGCTATTTAATCAAAAACCTTTGGGGATCAGTTAAATTGGGGGATAGTCTGTGTTGGTACGTGTGAGAGAGATCCACCTTTCCAAGTTGTTGGGGTTCATCTCATACTTCTGAAGGTTTGAGGGTGCTGCCTGTTCCATACTCCCCCTACTCCTAGCCTTTTAGGGGTACAAACAATAGTAATTGGGGCCTAGTGTGGTTGTGTACGTGTGATATACATACACTTTTTTGGGATCATATTTTCTATTCCGCTATTTAATCAAAAACCTTTGGGGATCAGTTAAATTGGGGGATAGTCTGTGTTGGTACGTGTGAGAGAGATCCACCTTTCCAAGTTGTTGAGGTTCATCTCATACTTCTGAAGGTTTGAGGGTGCTGCCTGTTCCATACTCCCCCTACTCCTAGCCTTTTAGGGGTACAAACAATAGTAATTGGGGCCTAGTGTGGTTGTGTACGTGTGATATACATACACTTTTTTGGGATCATATTTTCTATTCCGCTATTTAATCAAAAACCTTTGGGGATCAGTTAAATTGGGGGATAGTCTGTGTTGGTACGTGTGAGAGAGATCCACCTTTCCAAGTTGTTGGGGTTCATCTCATACTTCTGAAGGTTTGAGGGTGCTGCCTGTTCCATACCCCCCCTACTCCTAGCCTTTTAGGGGTACAAACAATAGTAATTGGGGCCTAGTGTGGTTGTGTACGTGTGATATACATACACTTTTTTGGGATCATATTTTCTATTCCGCTATTTAATCAAAAACCTTTGGGGATCAGTTAAATTGGGGGATAGTCTGTGTTGGTACGTGTGAGAGAGATCCACCTTTCCAAGTTGTTGGGGTTCATCTCATACTTCTGAAGGTTTGAGGGTGCTGCCTGTTCCATACCCCCCCTACTCCTAGCCTTTTAGGGGTACAAACAATAGTAATTGGGGCCTAGTGTGGTTGTGTACGTGTGATATACATACACTTTTTTGGGATCATATTTTCTATTCCGCTATTTAATCAAAAACCTTTGGGGATCAGTTAAATTGGGGGATAGTCTGTGTTGGTACGTGTGAGAGAGATCCACCTTTCCAAGTTGTTGGGGTTCATCTCATACTTCTGAAGGTTTGAGGGTGCTGCCTGTTCCATACTCCCCCTACTCCTAGCCTTTTAGGGGTACAAACAATAGTAATTGGGGCCTAGTGTGGTTGTGTACGTGTGATATACATACACTTTTTTGGGATCATATTTTCTATTCCGCTATTTAATCAAAAACCTTTGGGGATCAGTTAAATTGGGGGATAGTCTGTGTTGGTACGTGTGAGAGAGATCCACCTTTCCAAGTTGTTGAGGTTCATCTCATACTTCTGAAGGTTTGAGGGTGCTGCCTGTTCCATACTCCCCCTACTCCTAGCCTTTTAGGGGTACAAACAATAGTAATTGGGGCCTAGTGTGGTTGTGTACGTGTGATATACATACACTTTTTTGGGATCATATTTTCTATTTCGCTATTTAATCAAAAACCTTTGGGGATCAGTTAAATTGGGGGATAGTCTGTGTTGGTACGTGTGAGAGAGATCCACCTTTCCAAGTTGTTGGGGTTCATCTCATACTTCTGAAGGTTTGAGGGTGCTGCCTGTTCCATACTCCCCCTACTCCTAGCCTTTTAGGGGTACAAACAATAGTAATTGGGGCCTAGTGTGGTTGTGTACGTGTGATATACATACACTTTTTTGGGATCATATTTTCTATTCCGCTATTTAATCAAAAACCTTTGGGGATCAGTTAAATTGGGGGATAGTCTGTGTTGGTACGTGTGAGAGAGATCCACCTTTCCAAGTTGTTGGGGTTCATCTCATACTTCTGAAGGTTTGAGGGTGCTGCCTGTTCCATACCCCCCCTACTCCTAGCCTTTTAGGGGTACAAACAATAGTAATTGGGGCCTAGTGTGGTTGTGTACGTGTGATATACATACACTTTTTTGGGATCATATTTTCTATTCCGCTATTTAATCAAAAACCTTTGGGGATCAGTTAAATTGGGGGATAGTCTGTGTTGGTACGTGTGAGAGAGATCCACCTTTCCAAGTTGTTGGGGTTCATCTCATACTTCTGAAGGTTTGAGGGTGCTGCCTGTTCCATACTCCCCCTACTCCTAGCCTTTTAGGGGTACAAACAATAGTAATTGGGGCCTAGTGTGGTTGTGTACGTGTGATATACATACACTTTTTTGGGATCATATTTTCTATTCCGCTATTTAATCAAAAACCTTTGGGGATCAGTTAAATTGGGGGATAGTCTGTGTTGGTACGTGTGAGAGAGATCCACCTTTCCAAGTTGTTGAGGTTCATCTCATACTTCTGAAGGTTTGAGGGTGCTGCCTGTTCCATACTCCCCCTACTCCTAGCCTTTTAGGGGTACAAACAATAGTAATTGGGGCCTAGTGTGGTTGTGTACGTGTGATATACATACACTTTTTTGGGATCATATTTTCTATTCCGCTATTTAATCAAAAACCTTTGGGGATCAGTTAAATTGGGGGATAGTCTGTGTTGGTACGTGTGAGAGAGATCCACCTTTCCAAGTTGTTGGGGTTCATCTCATACTTCTGAAGGTTTGAGGGTGCTGCCTGTTCCATACCCCCCCTACTCCTAGCCTTTTAGGGGTACAAACAATAGTAATTGGGGCCTAGTGTGGTTGTGTACGTGTGATATACATACACTTTTTTGGGATCATATTTTCTATTCCGCTATTTAATCAAAAACCTTTGGGGATCAGTTAAATTGGGGGATAGTCTGTGTTGGTACGTGTGAGAGAGATCCACCTTTCCAAGTTGTTGGGGTTCATCTCATACTTCTGAAGGTTTGAGGGTGCTGCCTGTTCCATACCCCCCCTACTCCTAGCCTTTTAGGGGTACAAACAATAGTAATTGGGGCCTAGTGTGGTTGTGTACGTGTGATATACATACACTTTTTTGGGATCATATTTTCTATTCCGCTATTTAATCAAAAACCTTTGGGGATCAGTTAAATTGGGGGATAGTCTGTGTTGGTACGTGTGAGAGAGATCCACCTTTCCAAGTTGTTGGGGTTCATCTCATACTTCTGAAGGTTTGAGGGTGCTGCCTGTTCCATACTCCCCCTACTCCTAGCCTTTTAGGGGTACAAACAATAGTAATTGGGGCCTAGTGTGGTTGTGTACGTGTGATATACATACACTTTTTTGGGATCATATTTTCTATTCCGCTATTTAATCAAAAACCTTTGGGGATCAGTTAAATTGGGGGATAGTCTGTGTTGGTACGTGTGAGAGAGATCCACCTTTCCAAGTTGTTGAGGTTCATCTCATACTTCTGAAGGTTTGAGGGTGCTGCCTGTTCCATACTCCCCCTACTCCTAGCCTTTTAGGGGTACAAACAATAGTAATTGGGGCCTAGTGTGGTTGTGTACGTGTGATATACATACACTTTTTTGGGATCATATTTTCTATTCCGCTATTTAATCAAAAACCTTTGGGGATCAGTTAAATTGGGGGATAGTCTGTGTTGGTACGTGTGAGAGAGATCCACCTTTCCAAGTTGTTGGGGTTCATCTCATACTTCTGAAGGTTTGAGGGTGCTGCCTGTTCCATACCCCCCCTACTCCTAGCCTTTTAGGGGTACAAACAATAGTAATTGGGGCCTAGTGTGGTTGTGTACGTGTGATATACATACACTTTTTTGGGATCATATTTTCTATTCCGCTATTTAATCAAAAACCTTTGGGGATCAGTTAAATTGGGGGATAGTCTGTGTTGGTACGTGTGAGAGAGATCCACCTTTCCAAGTTGTTGGGGTTCATCTCATACTTCTGAAGGTTTGAGGGTGCTGCCTGTTCCATACTCCCCCTACTCCTAGCCTTTTAGGGGTACAAACAATAGTAATTGGGGCCTAGTGTGGTTGTGTACGTGTGATATACATACACTTTTTTGGGATCATATTTTCTATTCCGCTATTTAATCAAAAACCTTTGGGGATCAGTTAAATTGGGGGATAGTCTGTGTTGGTACGTGTGAGAGAGATCCACCTTTCCAAGTTGTTGGGGTTCATCTCATACTTCTGAAGGTTTGAGGGTGCTGCCTGTTCCATACTCCCCCTACTCCTAGCCTTTTAGGGGTACAAACAATAGTAATTGGGGCCTAGTGTGGTTGTGTACGTGTGATATACATACACTTTTTTGGGATCATATTTTCTATTCCGCTATTTAATCAAAAACCTTTGGGGATCAGTTAAATTGGGGGATAGTCTGTGTTGGTACGTGTGAGAGAGATCCACCTTTCCAAGTTGTTGGGGTTCATCTCATACTTCTGAAGGTTTGAGGGTGCTGCCTGTTCCATACCCCCCCTACTCCTAGCCTTTTAGGGGTACAAACAATAGTAATTGGGGCCTAGTGTGGTTGTGTACGTGTGATATACATACACTTTTTTGGGATCATATTTTCTATTCCGCTATTTAATCAAAAACCTTTGGGGATCAGTTAAATTGGGGGATAGTCTGTGTTGGTACGTGTGAGAGAGATCCACCTTTCCAAGTTGTTGGGGTTCATCTCATACTTCTGAAGGTTTGAGGGTGCTGCCTGTTCCATACCCCCCCTACTCCTAGCCTTTTAGGGGTACAAACAATAGTAATTGGGGCCTAGTGTGGTTGTGTACGTGTGATATACATACACTTTTTTGGGATCATATTTTCTATTCCGCTATTTAATCAAAAACCTTTGGGGATCAGTTAAATTGGGGGATAGTCTGTGTTGGTACGTGTGAGAGAGATCCACCTTTCCAAGTTGTTGGGGTTCATCTCATACTTCTGAAGGTTTGAGGGTGCTGCCTGTTCCATACTCCCCCTACTCCTAGCCTTTTAGGGGTACAAACAATAGTAATTGGGGCCTAGTGTGGTTGTGTACGTGTGATATACATACACTTTTTTGGGATCATATTTTCTATTCCGCTATTTAATCAAAAACCTTTGGGGATCAGTTAAATTGGGGGATAGTCTGTGTTGGTACGTGTGAGAGAGATCCACCTTTCCAAGTTGTTGGGGTTCATCTCATACTTCTGAAGGTTTGAGGGTGCTGCCTGTTCCATACTCCCCCTACTCCTAGCCTTTTAGGGGTACAAACAATAGTAATTGGGGCCTAGTGTGGTTGTGTACGTGTGATATACATACACTTTTTTGGGATCATATTTTCTATTCCGCTATTTAATCAAAAACCTTTGGGGATCAGTTAAATTGGGGGATAGTCTGTGTTGGTACGTGTGAGAGAGATCCACCTTTCCAAGTTGTTGGGGTTCATCTCATACTTCTGAAGGTTTGAGGGTGCTGCCTGTTCCATACCCCCCCTACTCCTAGCCTTTTAGGGGTACAAACAATAGTAATTGGGGCCTAGTGTGGTTGTGTACGTGTGATATACATACACTTTTTTGGGATCATATTTTCTATTCCGCTATTTAATCAAAAACCTTTGGGGATCAGTTAAATTGGGGGATAGTCTGTGTTGGTACGTGTGAGAGAGATCCACCTTTCCAAGTTGTTGGGGTTCATCTCATACTTCTGAAGGTTTGAGGGTGCTGCCTGTTCCATACTCCCCCTACTCCTAGCCTTTTAGGGGTACAAACAATAGTAATTGGGGCCTAGTGTGGTTGTGTACGTGTGATATACATACACTTTTTTGGGATCATATTTTCTATTCCGCTATTTAATCAAAAACCTTTGGGGATCAGTTAAATTGGGGGATAGTCTGTGTTGGTACGTGTGAGAGAGATCCACCTTTCCAAGTTGTTGAGGTTCATCTCATACTTCTGAAGGTTTGAGGGTGCTGCCTGTTCCATACTCCCCCTACTCCTAGCCTTTTAGGGGTACAAACAATAGTAATTGGGGCCTAGTGTGGTTGTGTACGTGTGATATACATACACTTTTTTGGGATCATATTTTCTATTCCGCTATTTAATCAAAAACCTTTGGGGATCAGTTAAATTGGGGGATAGTCTGTGTTGGTACGTGTGAGAGAGATCCACCTTTCCAAGTTGTTGGGGTTCATCTCATACTTCTGAAGGTTTGAGGGTGCTGCCTGTTCCATACCCCCCCTACTCCTAGCCTTTTAGGGGTACAAACAATAGTAATTGGGGCCTAGTGTGGTTGTGTACGTGTGATATACATACACTTTTTTGGGATCATATTTTCTATTCCGCTATTTAATCAAAAACCTTTGGGGATCAGTTAAATTGGGGGATAGTCTGTGTTGGTACGTGTGAGAGAGATCCACCTTTCCAAGTTGTTGGGGTTCATCTCATACTTCTGAAGGTTTGAGGGTGCTGCCTGTTCCATACCCCCCCTACTCCTAGCCTTTTAGGGGTACAAACAATAGTAATTGGGGCCTAGTGTGGTTGTGTACGTGTGATATACATACACTTTTTTGGGATCATATTTTCTATTCCGCTATTTAATCAAAAACCTTTGGGGATCAGTTAAATTGGGGGATAGTCTGTGTTGGTACGTGTGAGAGAGATCCACCTTTCCAAGTTGTTGGGGTTCATCTCATACTTCTGAAGGTTTGAGGGTGCTGCCTGTTCCATACTCCCCCTACTCCTAGCCTTTTAGGGGTACAAACAATAGTAATTGGGGCCTAGTGTGGTTGTGTACGTGTGATATACATACACTTTTTTGGGATCATATTTTCTATTCCGCTATTTAATCAAAAACCTTTGGGGATCAGTTAAATTGGGGGATAGTCTGTGTTGGTACGTGTGAGAGAGATCCACCTTTCCAAGTTGTTGAGGTTCATCTCATACTTCTGAAGGTTTGAGGGTGCTGCCTGTTCCATACTCCCCCTACTCCTAGCCTTTTAGGGGTACAAACAATAGTAATTGGGGCCTAGTGTGGTTGTGTACGTGTGATATACATACACTTTTTTGGGATCATATTTTCTATTTCGCTATTTAATCAAAAACCTTTGGGGATCAGTTAAATTGGGGGATAGTCTGTGTTGGTACGTGTGAGAGAGATCCACCTTTCCAAGTTGTTGGGGTTCATCTCATACTTCTGAAGGTTTGAGGGTGCTGCCTGTTCCATACTCCCCCTACTCCTAGCCTTTTAGGGGTACAAACAATAGTAATTGGGGCCTAGTGTGGTTGTGTACGTGTGATATACATACACTTTTTTGGGATCATATTTTCTATTCCGCTATTTAATCAAAAACCTTTGGGGATCAGTTAAATTGGGGGATAGTCTGTGTTGGTACGTGTGAGAGAGATCCACCTTTCCAAGTTGTTGGGGTTCATCTCATACTTCTGAAGGTTTGAGGGTGCTGCCTGTTCCATACCCCCCCTACTCCTAGCCTTTTAGGGGTACAAACAATAGTAATTGGGGCCTAGTGTGGTTGTGTACGTGTGATATACATACACTTTTTTGGGATCATATTTTCTATTCCGCTATTTAATCAAAAACCTTTGGGGATCAGTTAAATTGGGGGATAGTCTGTGTTGGTACGTGTGAGAGAGATCCACCTTTCCAAGTTGTTGAGGTTCATCTCATACTTCTGAAGGTTTGAGGGTGCTGCCTGTTCCATACTCCCCCTACTCCTAGCCTTTTAGGGGTACAAACAATAGTAATTGGGGCCTAGTGTGGTTGTGTACGTGTGATATACATACACTTTTTTGGGATCATATTTTCTATTCCGCTATTTAATCAAAAACCTTTGGGGATCAGTTAAATTGGGGGATAGTCTGTGTCGGTACGTGTGAGAGAGATCCACCTTTCCAAGTTGTTGGGGTTCATCTCATACTTCTGAAGGTTTGAGGGTGCTGCCTGTTCCATACCCCCCCTACTCCTCATCTAGCCTTTTAGGGGTACAAACAATAGTAATTGGGGCCTAGTGTGGTTGTGTACGTGCGAGATACATACACTTTTTTTGATCATATTTCCTATTCCGCTATTCAATAAAAACCTTTGAGGATCAATTGAATTGCGGGATAGTCTGTGTCGGTACGTGTGAGAGAGATCCACCTTTCCAAGTTGTTGGGGTTCATCTCATACTTCTGAAGGTTTGAGGGTGCTGCCTGTTCCATACCCCCCCTACTCCTCATCTAGCCTTTTAGGGGTACAAACAATAGTAATTGGGGCCTAGTGTGGTTGTGTACGTGCGAGATACATACACTTTTTTTGATCATATTTCCTATTCCGCTATTCAATAAAAACCTTTGAGGATCAATTGAATTGCGGGATAGTCTGTGTCGGTACGTGTGAGAGAGATCCACCTTTCCAAGTTGTTGGGGTTCATCTCATACTTCTGAAGGTTTGAGGGTGCTGCCTGTTCCATACCCCCCCTACTCCTCATCTAGCCTTTTAGGGGTACAAACAATAGTAATTGGGGCCTAGTGTGGTTGTGTACGTGCGAGATACATACACTTTTTTTGATCATATTTCCTATTCCGCTATTCAATAAAAACCTTTGAGGATCAATTGAATTGCGGGATAGTCTGTGTCGGTACGTGTGAGAGAGATCCACCTTTCCAAGTTGTTGGGGTTCATCTCATACTTCTGAAGGTTTGAGGGTGCTGCCTGTTCCATACCCCCCCTACTCCTCATCTATCCTTTTAGGGGTACAAACAATAGTAATTGGGGCCTAGTGTGGTTGTGTACGTGCGAGATACATACACTTTTTTTGATCATATTTCCTATTCCGCTATTCAATAAAAACCTTTGAGGATCAATTGAATTGCGGGATAGTCTGTGTCGGTACGTGTGAGAGAGATCCACCTTTCCAAGTTGTTGGGGTTCATCTCATACTTCTGAAGGTTTGAGGGTGCTGCCTGTTCCATACCCCCCCTACTCCTCATCTAGCCTTTTAGGGGTACAAACAATAGTAATTGGGGCCTAGTGTGGTTGTGTACGTGCGAGATACATACACTTTTTTTGATCATATTTCCTATTCCGCTATTCAATAAAAACCTTTGAGGATCAATTGAATTGCGGGATAGTCTGTGTCGGTACGTGTGAGAGAGATCCACCTTTCCAAGTTGTTGGGGTTCATCTCATACTTCTGAAGGTTTGAGGGTGCTGCCTGTTCCATACTCCCCCTACTCCTAGCCTTTTAGGGGTACAAACAATAGTAATTGGGGCCTAGTGTGGTTGTGTACGTGTGATATACATACACTTTTTTTGGATCATATTTTCTATTCCGCTATTCAATAAAAACCTTTCTAGGGCAAGATCTTAAATTACAGAAATATGAGGAGACCGTCAAATAAGGGCCGTGGCCTGGGTCGTGGTGCTGCTGGTAGAGCTCCTGTTGCAAGGAGAGGACATGGTCGATCTGTGCCAGCTACACGCACAAGTGAAACACCTTCCTCAAGTGTGAGTAGGCGACAGAACCTGCATCAGTATTTGGTAGGGCATCAAACGCCCCTAGAAGTGATGAGGCCAGAACAAGTTGAGGCGATAGTAGATTGGTTTGCTGCTGACAGTGCCTCCAGTTCCTTCACATTGTCTCCCACCCAGTCTACTGCAGAAAGGTCAGAGTTGGCACCTGCAGCCAATGTCCAACCGTCTTTCACCTCACCCCCTTGCAAATCAGGCCAGCAGTCTGAGCCCCAAGCCATACAGCAGTCTCTTATTCTTTTTGAGGACTCTGTCAGCAGGGTTTCCCAGGGCCATCCACCTAGCCCTGCCCCAGAAGTGGAAGAGATTGAGTGCAGCGATGCCCAACCACTTATTTCTCAAGATGAGTACATGCAAGGATCATCGCAGCACGTCTCCGATGATGACGAAACGCAGGTGCCAACTGCTGCGGCGTTCAGCATTGTGGAGACCGACAAGGAGGGCAGGGGTGAAGACTGGGTGGAAGATGATGTGGAGGACGATGAGGTCCTCGACCCCACATGGAATGAACGTCATGCAGGTGAACTGAGTAGTTTGGAGGAAGAGGCGGTGGTCGCACAGAGCCACCAGCACAGCAGAAGAGGGAGCAGGGTGCAGAAGCGGAGCGGCCGTGCCCTAGACACTACGCCCGCTACTGCCCAACGCAGCAAGGGAACGAGCGCACCAAAGTCAGCTCAAAGGAGTTCTCTAGCGTGGAAGTTCTTTAGAAAATGTGCTGATGACAGGACACGAGTGGTTTGCACCCTGTGCAATCAGAGCTTGAAGCGAGGCATGAACCTTCTCAACCTGAGCACAACCTGCATGATCAGGCATCTAAGTGCAAAGCACGAGCTGCAGTGGAGTACACACCTTCAAAACCAAGAAACGTCTCTGGCTCATCCTGCTTCCTCTTCTGCTGCAGTCTCGGCCGCTCCAGCCACATCTGTAGTGATACCGGCACCTGCCACCCCGCAAACAGACGATCTGTCAGCAACACCACCACCTGGGTCACCAACAACCATCTCCACAATGTCCCGTGGAAGCGTTCAGCTTTCCATCTCCCAAACACTTGAGAGGAAGAGGAAGTACCCCCCTACCCACCCGCGATCCCTGGCCCTGAATGCCAGCATTTCAAAATTATTGGCCTTTGAAATGCTGTCATTCCGTCTGGTGGAGACGCACAGTTTTAAAAACCTTATGTCGGTGGCTGTCCCACAGTACGTCGTGCCCAGCCGCCACTACTTTTCCAGGCAAGCCATCCCTTCCCTGCACAACCAAGTGGGGGAAAAAATCAGGTGTGCACTGCGCAACGCCATCTGTGCCAAGGTCCACCTAACTACGGATACGTGGACCAGTAAGCACGGTCAGGGGCGTTATATCTCCCTAACGGCACACTGGGTAAATGCAGTGGCGGATGGGCCTGAGGCGGATAGCAATTTGGCGCATGTCCTTCCACCACCGAGGATTGCAGGGCGCTTCAGTTTGCCTCCTGTTCCTAACTCCTCCTACTCCGCTTCCTCATCCTCTACCGCCTCCTCATCCGGACAGCGTAACACCTTCACCACCAACTTCAGCACGGCCAGGGGTAAACGACAGCAGGCAGTTTTACAACTTGCCTGTTTGGGGGACAAACCACACACCGCGCAGGAGTTGTGGAGGAGCATGGAACAGCAGACAAATGAGTGGTTGCTGCCAGCGAGCCTCAAGCCCGGCCTGGTGGTGTGCGATAACGGGCGAAATCTCATAGCAGCTCTGGGCCTAGCCGGTTTGACGCACATCCCTTGCCTGGCGCATGTGCTGAATTTGGTGGTGCAGAGGTTCCTTAAAAACTACCCCGATATGTCAGAGCTGCTGCAGAAAGTGCGGGCCGTTTGTGCGTACTTTCGGCGTTCTCACCCTGCTGCTGCTCGCCTGGCAGCGCTGCAGCGTAACTTCGGCCTTCCCGCTCACCGCCTCATATGTGACGTGCCCACAAGGTGGAACTCCACCTTGCACATGCTGGAAAGACTGTGCGAGCAGCAGCAGGCCATAGTGGAGTTTCAGCTGCAGCACGCACGCGTGAGTCGCTCTGCGGAACAGCACCACTTCACCACCAATAACTGGGCCTCCATGCGAGACCTGTGTGCCTTGTTGCGCTGTTTTGAGTACTCCACCAACATGGCCAGTGGCAATGACGCCGTTCTCAGCTTAACTATCCCACTTCTATGCCTCCTTGAAAAAACAATTCGGGCGATGATGGAAGAGGATGTGGCACAGGATGAGGAGGAGGAGGAGGATGAAGAGGTAACATTTCCAAGGCTTTCAGGGCAGTCATTCGCAAGGGGCTCCGAGGGTGGGTTCCTGCACACGCAAACGCCAGGGACGCAATTGTCCAGCAGGGGCACAGTTCTGGAGGATGAGGAGGATGAGGAGGAGGAGGAGCTGGAGGAGGAGATGGAACCATGTTCACAGCAGGGTGGCACCCAGGCCAGCTCATGGCCATCACTGGTGCGTGGCTGGGGGGATACAGAGGACACGGACCATACACCTCCCACAGAGGACAGCCTTTCGTTGCCTCTGGGCAGCCTGGCACACATGAGCGATTACATGCTGCAGTGTCTCCACAACGACCGCCGAGTTGCCCACATTCTAACTTGTGCTGATTACTGGGTGGCCACGCTGCTGGATCCCCGTTACAAGGACAACGTACCGTCCTTAATTCACTCACTGGAGCGCGATCGCAAGATGCGCGAGTACAAGCGCACGCTGGTAGACGCCATGCTGCTGGCATTCCCATCTGACAGCGGGGCCACAGTGGAAGCACAAGGCAGAGGAGGAGGAGGAGGAGGTCGCCAACGCAACCAGGGCACCGCCAGCACCTCAGAAGGCAGGGTTAGCATGGCCGAAATGTGGAAAAGCTTTGTCAGCACGCCACAACAAACAGCAGCACCAGCAGCTCAGATGGAACGTCTTAGCAGGAGGCAGCATTTTACCAACATGGTGGAGCAGTATGTGTGCACACGCCTACATGTAGTGAATGACGGGTCTGCCCCCTTCAACTTCTGGGTCTCCAAATTGGGCACATGGCCTGAGCTTGCCCTTTACGCCTTGGAGGTGCTGGCGTGCCCTGCAGCCAGTGTATTATCTGAACGGGTATTTAGCACGGCTGGGGGCGTTATAACAGACAAGCGCAGCCGCCTGTCCAGAGACAATGTGGACAAGCTCACGTTCATTAAAATGAACCAGGCATGGATCCCACGGGACTTTTCCGTACCTTGTGCAGAATAGCAATGGATACCGACCTTACCCACCCATTGTTCCATTTTTGCTCTTTCTCACTCTTTTGGGGTGTACCCTCATTTAAAATTTGTGAAAAGAAGCAGTGTTGGCTACCTCGTCCTCCTCCTCAGGGCCAGATTAATGTAGGGGCTATTGGAGCTGCAGCTCCAGGCCCCTACCTTTTATATAGGCCCCGGGTTGGCCATATTCACTGTTACCGCTCTTCTGTCACTTGTAAACACAGAAGTCTGGCTTCTATGCTCGCTTCCCCAGGCAGCACCCTCAGAACCTCCCCACACAGCGTGAAGGCCGGACAAGGAGGGACAGTTGGCGATGCATGGATGTGTTTATGGGCTTCAGAGACAGCATCCCATGTTGAATTAGGCATGCATGGCTGCACCCTTCCTCCTCTGGGTGCATGGCAAGGCACGGCCCTAAGGCCCTTCAAAATCCTCAGCACCAAGCCCATGATGCTGTTAATCCGGCCCTGGTCCTCCTCCACCGCCGCTTCCACCTACACCGCCCATAGGTGTGCGCAGCCTATTGCATTAAGGTGTGCACCCCAAAGTTGAAATACACATGCATGTGTTTGCCAGCAGGGAGAGTAATGTATCGGGGCCATGTACCTGTAGGCAAGGAGAAATAGAGCAGAGCAGGTCCCAGGGAGATCTTTCCCATCTCCTCACTGGCAATGCTATGTGCCCTAGGTGATTAGGGTGTGCCCAGGCACACCCAGCACACCCTGTGCGCACGCCTATGTCACCGCCACATCCACCACCACCTCAACCTCCCTCCTACTCCATATGGGCCTCGTCCTTCAGAGATGAAGAAGAACATTGTTTTATTTTTCTGTTTTTTTTTGTTGTTTTAAGTTATTTCCCTATCCACATTTGTTTGCAGAGCACTTGCCATGCTCTTAATTACGTTTTGCTGCCATTTGCAGCACTCTAGCCCTTTCCTTTGGTGTTTTAGAGCCATTTTAGTGCCTTAAAGTTCGGGTCCCCATTGACTTCAATGGGGTTCGGTGTCTGGGAAAAGTTCGGTAAAAGTCCGGGACACGGACCCGGACTTTTTTTTAAAGTTCGGCCGAACCCGTCGAACACGGACATCTAGGTGTCCGCTCAACCCTACACGGAAACAGTCATTGATGGCATTAACACCAGACACCATAGCGCCAGTGGGGGACCGGATCCGTCCAATGTGAGTGACAGCAGTCTGTTCCCTCGACAGCCAGGCCAGCAGACGGCCATTCTTGTCCCCATGCTCAAAAATACGTTGAGCCGTCGAGAGAAGGGACTTCTCCGTGGCAGCAGCTCTGCACACCGAGAGCTCCCGTAACGCACGCTGGAAGGATGCATAGTGGACCGCATCAGGGGTCGCCACATAAGACTCCTCCGCCGAGCGGAGTGAGGCCTCCAATTGTACCAGAGACTGCACAGAATTCCTGTGGGCAGCCGCAATGCGGGTAATATACACCCCTCTTAACCAGGCCTTAAAGGCGTCCCACAGGACCAGGGGGTCCGCGTGTTCGGCGTTGCTGGACCAGAAAATGGACAATTCAGTCGGCATAGCTTCAATAATAGAGGGTTCCATTATCCAATATCTAGCCAACCTCCACCCGCCACTCGGCCTCCCATCAGACAACCGGAGAGAAAGCAACAAGGGAGCATGATCCGAAATACCCCGGGGCAAAATAGAAGCAGCGGCAACCATTTTTGCAACCTCCATGGAGGCCAACGCCAAGTCTATGCGGGAGAAAGTCCGGTGTGAGGCCGAATGACACGTAAACGCCCTGTCCGACGGGTGTAAGCTCCGCCAGACATCCACCAGGGAGAAGGTGGACATCCAACGAGCTAAGGCGTCAGACCAGACCGAGGGAGGGTGGAGGCGATCAAGATCCGGAGTGGGAGACATGTTGAAATCCCCCAACAATAATACATTAAGTACATCAAAAGAGACAATCAATTGCATAAGAGTGTATAGGAAGGCATGATCAACCGGGGGAGGTAAGTAAAGACCCACCAGCAGAAAGGGGACGGAATGTATGACGGCATGTAGCAGCACATACCTCCCGGCTGGGTCAGTCCGAACCTCCAACAGCCGAAAAGGCAATGAGCGATGCACGAGGATACTGGCCCCCCTTGCGTAGCACGAATAAGTGGCGTGATAGTGGGAGCCCACCCAGGCCCGCTTAAGACCCCGAGTTCGAGATCCCAACAGATGAGTTTCCTGCAAAACGCAAATGTGCGGGGCATACCTGCGCAGAAAATTGAAAACCAAGGAGCGTTTAACAGCAGAATTCATACCCCGCACATTCCAGGAAAGCACATCAACCTTCGCCATAGTCATTGAGAGGGTCCATCAATACCAGATAGGCACACACCACCACGCCCCGGACAGCCGGGGGGCCAGGTCTAACGCCCACCACCCGGACCCCCGAGAGGGCCACACACAGGGCCGAAGCCACACCAATAAGAACATAAAGAGCAACCAGAAAAACAAAACCTTGAAAAAATAAACCCCTGAGCTCACAAGGTAACCCAGATAGAACAGAAGCAGTCTTATTATGCAAGCCAGAGTAAAACAACCCACGGTTCCCCCCTCCCCCCACCCCGCCAGACCCCAAAACAGCGGCAGGCATGGATCCCCTAACCCCCACAACAGTCAAGTCAGTAAGGTGGCGTGAAACCAAGGGCCAACGGGCACCCGGGTTAGACAACTATGCTAGGCACAACCGGTACCAGTCCAGTGCAGCTGCGTGGTGCAGCCGAGAGCGATGAACACCGGATCCAGACTTGCAAACCGCAGAAGTCCAATCCATCCAGCCAGCCGACAAAGGGCTCAGAGCATCCATCCGGGGGCGACCCGGCGCAGGGCCGCAATCCAACAAGGGCAACGAGGGTTACCGCCAGCACAGTAGACAGGGCACAGAAAAGTCAGGGAAGGAGAAAGTGAATAGCTGCCAGCGGCAACAGCAAGGATGGGTGAAACAACACAGGGCAACCAACAGCAGAGATATTACCCACTCAGCCACGGGGGGGGGGGGGGGGAGCCGCTCCAGCCAGTCCGATGCATCCCTAGGATCCGTGAAAAAACGGGTGGATTCCCCATCAATCACCCGGAGTTTAGCCGGGAACAGCATATTATACTTGATGCCCCGGGAACGGAGCGCAGCTTTGACCGCATCAAAGGATCGACGCTGTTTCTGGGTCTCAACGGTGTAGTCCGGGAATATCATGAGCCTGGCATTCTGGTAAGATAGCGACCCCGCCGCCCGAGCCGCCCGCAGGGTTTCATCCCGGTCCCTGAAGTTCAAAAGGCGTAGAATCATGGTGCGGGGCGGAGAGCCTTCTGGGCCCGAGCGAGGAGGGACCCGATGAGCCCGCTCCACGGTGTAGTGCTGGGAGTAGCGGGCCGCAGGCAGCATGGACCGGAGCAGCTCCTCCACGAACAGCGTCAGGTCCCTACCTTCCGCACCCTCCGGGAGTCCCACTATCCGGAGGTTGTTGTGCCGATTGAGATTCTCGGCGTCCTCAGCGCGGAACTCCAACGCCCTCACCTTGGAATGTAAAACACGCAGGGAGGCCGTGTGTTCAGCCAGCGTGTCCTCCACCGGGCCGACTCGCTGCTCCACCTCCGTAAGCCGGGACCGGATCTTATCAAAGTCCTGCCGCATCAGACCGACATCCATCTGCACCGCCTCGATTTTCGAGGTAAGTGCCGTCCGACAGGCCACTTTCGCCGCCATGACCTCCGGGATGCCAGGCAGCGGGGTGTCGGCAGTAGGCTGTTGCTCCGTCTGGGAAGCCATGTTGCAGGAGAGGCGAGGCGACTGCGGGCTAGGCAGCGCGGGAGAGGACTCCCCAGGGGATTGCACCGTCGGAGGAAAACGGAGCTTCTTCGCCCGCTGTGGTCGGGCAGATGACCGGCTGGGCATACAGAGGACCGATATCAGTAAAGGTGAGTGAGAATGGCGGTCACGGATTAGATGCAGGATGAATCGCTCTCGGAGCTCTCAGCAGGCACGTCTGCTCAGGTCGCCATCTTGGACACGCCCCGTGTTTGCACATTTATATAGACTTTATTTGCACAGATATGTCAATTTAAGAGTTCATCATATGTTTAATGCACTTCTTTTTTTTTTGTGCCTCTTATGTGATTTATCAACATATGCCTAGCACAAGGACTTTACACTTTTTATTGTTTGGTTAGATCAATCTGTCTATCCCTATGGATTTTCAAATAGAAGTAAAAATGTAGTATATTGCAGCTAACCAGCTCCAATGTTGTAGTTTTATTTGTTTTGCATTTTTTTAGGCTTTTTCAGTAGCAGATTTGAAAGGCATGTGATGTAAACCTTCTTTACAATAAAAACATATCTGCAGATTAATTTAATCACCTTAGATTGTTTATTTCCTTCAGGCTAAAAGCTGAAAATGTTTCATAGATGAACAAAAACAAAAAAAACAAAGCAAAGATCATTTTCAATATGAATTGTCACGGCTCTACAGGTTCCTAATCACCTCTAATGTTCTTAATTAACTACAGTGAATTTAATAATAATTCAAAACAAACAGTATCGTTTGAGAATGAATATATCTGTGTAGATACATACAGTAACATCATCTTGATGTAATTGATCTTTTTGCTTTCTGATCTCTTTTAACCTCTGTCCTCGCCTGGAGGACTTGTAATATTTGCAGTGTAGCTTCTTTTTAATGTATCCCTCCCTATTCCCATTGTGGTGCTGGAAAGGTCATGCATGGCTATTCATTTTTCTCTAATACAGCTAAGGCTGCAAACTGTGCTCTCAGCTGCAAAAATACATTGGACACGGAGCTGTGTATAGTGCACCGGCATCAAGTATCAGCCCCCCAGCAAGTGCCGACACCTGACTCTACCTTTGTGCTCTACCTCCCACCATTTCATCTGGAATGATTTTCTGGAGGGGAATGGGAAACAGCAGGAGCTTAGGATGTCAGATGTTAGCAAGATGGGCCTAGCCTTTTACCACCAGTCGGAGAAATCTTTTTAATATAAATATACCTGTAAGGCATGAGAGATTCTCATGGAAATGATGTTCTAATAATCATCTTGTGCAATCCAGATGGGGAACTCTAGAAAAGGTCAGGCATGCCCAGATGCAGATGATTTAGAACAGGTTTAGAACAGATTTTCACATGATACTTTGAAAAGCAGAAGGGGCAATATTGCAGCTTTTTATAACAGACTTTTGATAGTACTTACAACTACAGGTGCCTATAGAAAAATCATATTACTACTCCTCTCAAGAACTAGGTTCAGGTGGCAGTGCCAAAAACAAGAACATTTGGCTGAATGTCAGTAGAAAGGAGAAGAGAGAGACAGAGCACTGATAATGAGGGAATCAGTACCAAAGAGAAGTTGGCCAGTAGTTGTATAAAGAATCTAAGTTCATAAGATCATTGACCAATCCCAGCAAGATCAGAAAAAAAGTCATCTCATATATATATAGATAGCTTTAGACACCTTCAGACACCATTATTAAACCTGGACTCCAACCAATATTTTTAATAAAAAAATTTTGTTGTTTTGGATTAGTCTGTAAACCGATGAGGAGATTTTCTTGTCCTTCCTGTCCTTGTGACACCCATGCAAGATATAAGGTAGTGGTCACCACTGCAACAGTAATGTATAGAAAGTGGTCACCACTGCATTAGTAATGTATAGAAAGCATTAACACAATTTGAGTTTAAACTAGTGATCGACCTATATTGGTTTTTCGTTGCCGATACCGATATTTTGGCGATCGCATATTGGTATTGGCCAATATTGGCCAATATTTTTGTACATTTAAAATTTTGCAAAATAAACACAAATTTCTACACAAATCTGTTACTGAACATGTAAATATTTATTTATTAACATTTTTAACATTAAGGGCTCATTCTTCACACCTTAACTACATGAAAACTGATAGGAAAACTTAAATTGCAGGGACATTTAGTTTCACATCATCTGATTGTGCATTAAAGCATAATAAACTGCTGCAGTAGTGCACTCACTCACTGCAGTAATTTTAAATCATTACTGCAGTGCAGTCAGTGCAAAAGCTGGCACCAGCTACAAGTACACAGTGGATTGGACTGGAGTCGCTGCAGTAGGACTGGTGTACCGCTGCAGTAGGACACTCATTTACTGCAATAATTTTAAATCACTACTGCAATGACTGCAGTAGTGATTTAAAATTATTGCAGCAGTGAGTGGCGCACTACTGCAGCAGTAGTCCACTCACTCCAATCTACTGTCTAGCTTTTTTTCTAGCACTTTTGCACTCACTGCAGCGCAGCACAGTCAGTGCAAAGGTGCTAGAAAAAAAGCTAGACAAAAGCTAGACAGTGGATTGGAGTGGACTCAATGGACTGGACAGACACTACTACTACACTTCAATACTCCCAGTTAAGTAGAACAATATTATAGTGCAGAAAGCATAACATTTCAGCATGTTTACCAGTTAAACAGCTTATTTTCTTTTCATGAATTGCTGCCACTTCACTAAAAACACGCTCACTTGGTACCAAGGAAGGAGGAGCAGAAAGGTATCTTCTAGCATGAGAAGCAAGTCTTTTGTAGCATGCCTCATTTACTTTCAACCACTGAAGAGGATCACTCCTTCTGTCAATTACTGGTTCCTTCACATAGAGATGAAGTTCATCATCCAGGTTCATTATTGCAGATTCTGAAGAATCCTCCGCATGAGGCCCCAATAAAACGCTGAACATGGCATCTATTTGACCACGATAAATTTTCTCTTCTGTCCGTTGTCTTTTTGGACATATTTCTTCTGCATCCTGCTCTTCCACATTAGAAACCTTCTATTCTTGACTTTTCTTTTTGTCAGGAACCTCCTGCACCTTCTGTTGAATATCTTCTGTCAGCCATTGTTTTGCCTTGGCCAATACATCATCAGAAGAGAAAGGATGGTTCTTGTATCGAGGATCAAAAAAAAGGGCAAGCACAACATTTTTATGGGAAAGCAGGGATCTATTACTCTAAATAATAATAATAAACAGACGTCAATAAATATCCAGAGACCAATTGGATAACTATTTGGCCACAGCCTTTATTTATTGGTTTACAAATAAATATATCAACAAATAGAATATCAACTTGACCATTAAACTTTTTTCACATAACCAAAATATTCAAACAAATAAAACCAAAACCCAGCTATCGAAGCTCGGGTTATCTTAAACATTAATAATTGACCATAAACTTGTCCCCCTTTATAAAAGGTGACCCACCATATAAATCCTAGGCCACGACATAAATAATGGAGGGAGGGTCGCTCCGCTGCTGACAGCCTCCTGAGGTAACTAGCTGTCCCACGTCCGCGGAGCCCCCTTTTTATAGGGTTTTACCCCTTTCTAGAATATTCTTCAAATTCAACCAGTCAGATTAGAAGTACCACACTGCTGGCCCATTTCAAGTCTCCTCCCACTCCACTGGGAAAAGGGGGGGGCTTGAAACTGCCTAAAGCTGCCGCCTTCCAATGAGGAAAAAAGGGGAAAGGGGGGTTCTTGAAACCCCTTCCCCTTTCTTCCCATTTATTCTCCTCATGCTTCTCAAAACGTTTGGCGAGGCTGTCCCTCATGGCCTGCCTACATGCTTTAATGCCACATGTGTTGGGTCCTTCATTCTGTTGAAGAAGCATCTTCAGCACACTCACACATGGGATGACAGAGGACACAGATGAGTCATAATGACTCACCTCTAGTGTCACTTCCTCAATGGGTAGGAGGGTCTCAATGATGTTGGCTACTATGGCCCACTGATCAGCAGTAGGACAAGAATGTCCTCCAAGTCCATATTCACCAGAATATATGGTGAGAGCTCGCTTCTGCTCCAGCATCCTTTGCAACATGTGTAGCGTTGAGTTCCATTGTGTTGGAAAAGACTGTATTAAGTTGTTTTTGGGTAGGCCTTCCTGAATGCACCTCAGTTGCTGCTTGGCAAGGATAGAATGGTGAAAATAGCCTGTACACTTCTTCAGCGTACTAATAATGTCAAGCAAAGATTTCTGGTTTGACAGACCATCATTTACCACAAGTTGGAGGGTGTGTGCCATGCAATTGAGGTCTGACACTTCAGCAAGTCTCATACCTTTAACAATGTTCGCTTCCCTGTCTCACAGCATAAGCATCACTCCGTCTTTGGTGATTCCCCATTCTTCTAGCATGCCTAGAAACATTTCTCTAATGTACTTCCCAGTGTGGGATCCTTGCATCACTTTTGTATTCAACACCAAATGCCTTCTTGTCCATCCGCTGTCAATGAAGTGGCATTTAGGATTCATTAGTGATTCTGTTTGTCCTGACCAGCAGTCAGTCGTGAATGAGAGTGAGTTGCCAGCATTCTCTGGTTGCAGCATAGCCTTTACTTTCTCAATGACCTTTTGGTGAATCTTTTCCAGCATTTCAGTTCGATAAAATTTGTCACTATTCAGTGAGTACCTCGGCTCAAATATGGACATCAACCGCTTAAATCTGGAGTCAGACACTATTGTAATTGGCTGGTTATCAGTGATCATCATCTCTGTGATTACTCTGTCCAGCAGTTGGCATCTTCCATCCAATTTTAGCCACCTGTTTTTTTTCTGAAACATATCTGTTAGGCCCCTTTCACACAGGGAGTCAGTTTTTCTTAGCGGGGGATCGATTCGCCGATCCCCCGCTGAGCAGGCGGATGGCAGCTGTGTCTCTATATCCCATAGTTTGTAAACGCTATAAATTTTGCGCAAACCCATCAATATACGCTTATTGGGATTTTTTTACCAAAAATATGTAGCAGAATACATATTGGCCTAAATTGATGAAGAAATTAGATTTTTACATGTTTTTATTGGATATGTTTTAGAGCAAAAAGTAAAAAATATTGGTTTATTTTTCAAAATTGTCGTTTTTTGCTTTAAGTGCAAAAAATAAAAAACACAGAGGTGATCAAATACCACCCAAGGAAAGCTCTATTTGTGGGAAAAAAAGGACAGACATTTTATTTGGGTACAGCATTGCACAACCACGCAGTTGTCAGTTAAATTAATGCCGCGCCATTATGCAAAAATGGCCTGGTCATGAAGGAGTGTAAATCTCCTGGAGCTTAATTGATTAAAGCGGAGTTCCGCCCCCCTCCAAAAATGAAAAGTCAGCAGCTACACATACTGTAGCTGCTGACTTTTAATATTAGGACACTTACCTGTCCTGGAATCCAGCGATGTTGGCACTGCCATCTCCATTGCCGGTAAGGGAACCCGGGAATGAAGCCTTGCTGCTGTACAGCTTGTTCCCTACTGCGCATGCGCAAAGTGTGCTGCACTCTCTTACTGACCGGGGGAAGGAGGAGGGGGACCAAACTGGTGACGTACCTTGGGGAGCTCTGATGGATGTGGGGACAGGGTACCTGTCAAACACAGGTATCTGCTCCCCCCTACCCCCTGAAAGGTGCCAATTGGGGCACCGAAAGGGGGGGGGAATCAGAAAAGCGGAGGTTCCATTTTTGGGTGGAACTCTGCTTTAAAAGAGTTGCAAAGGCAGAAGGTTTTTTTATCTTAATGCATTCTGTGCATTAAGATAAAAAAACCTTCTGTGTGTAGCAGCCCCCCCAGCACCCCCTAATACTTACCTGAGCCCCATCTCTGTCCAGAGATGTCCACGTTTCCCCTCAGCTGTCCAGGACTCCCCCTCCTAATTGGTTGAGACACAGCCGCAGCGCCATCCATTGGCTGTCAATCAAAATCAGTTATTCAATCAGGAGATAGAGGGGCGGGGCTTAACAGCAGCTCCGTGTCTGAATGTATACATGGAGCTGCACCTTGGCTCGGTTGCCCCCATAGCAAGCTGCTTGCTATAGGGGCACTCGATAGGAGGGAGGGGCCAGGAGCAGCAAAGAGGGACCAGAGAAGAGGAGGATCCAGGCCACTCTGTGCAAAACCAACTGCACAGAGCAGGTAAGTAGAACATGTTTGTTTTTTTGTTTTTTTCTTTTTAAAAAACGAGACTTTATAATCACTTTAAGGAATGAGGTGAAGCTCTGCTGATTTTTATCATCCAATCATGTACAAGTAAAAACACATTTTTTTTTTGTTTTATAATTTTCACAGCATTCACTAAGCTAAGGAAATGTGCCCTTCCAAAGTGAAAATTTGCTTGCAAAGTGAACAGCCTATTTGCCTTTAGTAATTCAGCCCTTGATTCTTTACCAAGGGTAAAGCATTTGGAATGGAAGGGTTTGTCTTGAGCAGGGGTCTTCAAACTATGGCCCTCCAGTTGTTCAGGAACTACAATTCCCATCATGACTAGTGAATGTCAGAGTTTTACAATGGCTCATGGGATAAGTAGTTACGCAACAGCTGGAGGGCCATAGTTTGAAGACCCCTGGTCTTGAGGTTCATGCAGTGGCGGCTGGTGCTCCATGGGCTGGGGGGGGGGGGGGCATCAGGCGGGCCACACATACCCCCCCCCCCCCCGACCACACCAGCTCGCTCGCACACCATACCATCCCTCTCCCCCGTCGCCGGCTCACTCACCCTGGACTGAAGTGGAGAGCAGGCGGCTTCCCCAAGTGGTGGCGGCTTCCCCTGCGTCTCCTCCCTCCTCCTTGGACAATAGCATGGCCTCTCCTTTCGGCCAATCAGGAAATGGGTCTCAGGACCCGCTTCCTGATTGGCTGGGAGGAGGATCCGTGTGATAATAGCGAATATTCAAAAAAGGGCGCAGAGCACCTTTTTTTGAAGCCTATTGGAGCCTCTGGCTCTAATCATGTGCTTAAAAAAAAACCCCCATTGGAATCCATGCGTCCGGCACCCTGCATGTAGATTAGGGGGACGGATGCATGGATGGGGGGGGGGCGGCGCCCCTGCGTCTCTAATGGACCAGCCGCCACTGGGTTCATGTATGTCTGTGAGACTTGTTTGTAGCATAGTAATAGAAAAAATGTGTGCCACAGCTTTTCTCTGTTTATTATGCCTAGGAGTGCCCGAGGTGTTTTAGACAATCATCAAGGTCAGTGCGGGGGAAGGAATGGAGGACAACCACAAGCAGGTTTTCCAATATAGTGAACATTACCCTCAGAATGGGAATTTTTTTGTGTAGTATATGTGTCACATATCTGTCCTTCACTGTAGACTAATAATTTACAGTTTAATTATCTTTTTATCAAATAATTCAGTACAAAAAAAGAGTCACATTCTTAAAGTTTCACTTCAAAATAAACAGGCCTCTGAGGCAAATATATTAAGTGACATTTATTTTTAGTCTATGGCAAGATAAAGAACTTCAATCCTCAGCCTGTGAATATTGGCACATGCTGCTAAATAGATCTGATCTCATTGCTCTGGCAGGATCATTACATCCACTTCTAACATAATCCTTGTGTAGGCAGCCAAAATAAATATAAGCAACTTTTCATATGCTGCAGAACTTTCTGACACATTCTAATGTGAACAGCATAGCTGTTGGTGTAATACAGTTAATCTGTGCTTGCCTTGACTAGTACAAGCCAGTCCTGCCCATTCCGCATGCTTCAGCGATATGGAGGTCATACACATGTTTTATTTTATATTATTTTTGAAGGACACCCTGGTAAAAACAAGTTAAAGTTATTGTAGCAAAATGTGTAAGAAGGCTCAATGAGCAAAACCGATAATTTAAACCACTGTACTTGAGTCCTTCTCCTTACTCAGTGTCCAATTAAAACTATCAAGGGTGCTAAATAGGACTAAAGCTATGAATTATACAACACGATTTTGTTTAATGACACAATTAATCTATATTAACCCTTGATATAATTGTTAATTAGCAAGAGCCTAAGGGGAGGTAAGGCATGTTCCCACTGGAAATATCACCTACATCATATTATAATTAGTGTCTGATTCATTCCAATTCAGTTGAAATTAAGACTCTTATAGCATCTTAATTACAAGTAGTATTTCAACTGTATAAAAGTTTACAATTCGTTTTAATCACCAGGCTTGAAGTATAACTAAAGGCAAAACATTTTTTTTTAAGTTTTGGATAGAGTGGATAAGGAATAGAACAGCTGTCATATTCTGCATTGCTGTCTGTGTCTCCGGTGCCATTATGGTGACCCTGGTGACAACCAGTAGGGCTGCTGTTAGAAATCATGGGGACCCATACAGCCTACCTGACAGGGCCCCCTCCCGGCCGAAAGTGCCTGAGAAATGTATCAGCTCCTTTTCTCTACCGGCCCAGCTGCACAAATGATTTAATAGGGAGTGCTCTGACTCCTCCTGCTTAATCACAAAATGAAGCATTGTAAATACAGATTACTATGCTTCAGTGATGAATGGACACAAGAGTGATTGGTACTGATTGCTCACTGTGTTCATTCAGGAAAGGAAGGGGCCAGTAATTGACATCCCCCGTGTGCCTTCTGCAGCTGCCGGCAGGAAAGGAGGGAAGCTGGCAGCCCTGTAGGGGGAAAGGGGCACACAGGAGATGGAAGGGCTGTAAGTTCTAAAACCAATCCCACTTCAGTGCAGCCGGAGGGGGGAGAGGAGGAGAAGCTGGCAGCACTGTAGTGGGAGACAGAAGAGGATTGGTGTCTGCAATAAGACAGTACAGTGGCTCTCCTGCCCAGCAGGTGCCCAGGCCCCCCTTTTGAACTGATGGTGCCCAGGCCCACTACAGGAGGGCTGGCTGTACTACTTTATCAGCAGCCCTGACAACCAGGGTTTTTCTCACTTTGGAGGGTTTTTCTCTCACTTCCTGTTTTAGCTATGGGACATGAATGGAAGTGAAATTTCCCTGATGGGACACAGTTGGCAAAAAAAAAAAAACCTGGCGGGGGTTATAACTCTCTATCTCTATCCCTAATGAAAAAAAGTTTTGGCTTTAGTTCTACCTAAACTGAATTTTTTTAATAACTTGAACATTAAATAATTCTTTATACTAAGGGTACATTTTTTTATTTAGTAACAGACATACTTATACTTACCTGCTCTGTGCAATAGTTTTGAACAGAGTAGCCCCAATCCTCCTCTTCTTGGGTCCCCTGCCAGCTTTCTAGGTTTCTTCTGTCCCCCGGGTGCCCCCATAGCAAGCCACTTGCTATGGGGCACTCGTGCGTGCTCACTCCCGAGCCCCGCTCTGCGTGTCCATTTACACACAGCACAATGCTCAGCCCCACTCCACTATTGGCTGTGACTGCTAGCAGCGGGTGCTAATAGCGCCCACTGCTGTTTCTGATCCAATGAGGAGGGAATAAGTAAGGAGAGCAGCTGCTCTCATGCACATCGCTGGATCAAGATTAGACTCAGGTAAGTATTAGGGGGGAACTTCACACAGAAGGTTGTTTTTTTTTTTTACCTTCATGCATAAAATGCATGAAGTTTAAAAACATTTAGTCTTTAGGACCACTTTAAGGAAGACCTGCCACATGCTTCTTCTAAACTCACCAGAATATGCATAATTTACAGTAACAAAAGGCACACATTGGATATATATGTATATTTTTTTAAGAAACCAATAAAAAATTGCATCCAAAGCCAAAATATGTGTTAACCTTTTGGCGCCGGTGTCTCCTAATCCTTTAAGGGGTTTTGGATGTCGGGAGGCAGGGCGGGGTTTTTGAAAATGTGACTACTGAGATTGGCTTTCACTGGGGTCACGTGATCAGAAAGCTCTCTGTTAGCCGCTGATAACTGTGTCCAGAGCGCTAAAGGTGTGCGCTTTTGGCATGGTTGTATTTATACAAATTCACGCAAATATGCGCTTGCTCAGTGCCAAGGCCCCACTGCAGAGAGGCCGCATATTTACATGCAGCCGGCGACAGGGGGTTACATTTAGGATTGATTAGTAAAAAGTTTGAGCCACTGTCAGGTTTTTGTGGCTGTCTGTGTCTGCTCTGGGGAGATTTACCCCTCTGGTACTCCCTTTACCTCCTCTTTGCCTGGTGACCAATGTCACTGGGACTGAAATTGGAAGATATTCCAAAATTTTGGGTTACCACCAGAATAGAAAGTAGAGGAATAATTGTAATGGGGCACTTGCTTTGGAGATTCCCCTTATGTTTAAAAGATTTCCTCTCAGTTCTTGCATCTAAAGAACAAATGACAATTAAAAGAAAATGATATGGGTTTTAACCATTCCCTACTGTGTATAAAAATAAAGAGATTTCTGTACTTACGTAGAATAGTGAGATAGACTATGATCAGTGGGACATTCAAAAGCAGTTTTGGCTCTAGGACAAGAAGTGAAGGGAAATCTCCCCAATGGGAAACAGATGGCAAAAATAAATCTGACAGGGGTTATAACCCTCCCTTACTCTATTCAAAATGAAAAACAGTTTTGGCTTCAGTTCTGCTTTGAAATAAACAGTCCAAACTAGTTATTTTATGAACCCCTCCTCTCTCATGTATTCCTAAAAAACTTGAGTCTGATTTACTAAAAGAGGTAAAAATATACTGTACGCATACATTTTTGAATATTCACTTCAACTATCATGGATCATGTGAAAAGCAAATTTTTGTTCACTTAATTTGTCTGCACATGACTGGATAAATGAACTGAATATTTGCACAATTCATTATGTTACGTTTCTCAACGCCTTTAGTAAATAAGCTTAATGGTGTGTCTACTCAAGAATAGACTTTCCATACACAAGAAACAATAAAAAATATTCCACAAGAAAAAACAATTCATAACAGGAAAGAAAAGCATCTCCCCCTCCCCCCCCCCACTCGCAAAACCCCCACCTCCCATCCCTCATTCCCTTTAGGATTAAAAAATTGGGCAAACAAATTAGAGTTAGGATATAAACAAAACAGACTTCCCAAATATTCACAGCCTGGGGTGCCAATCCTGGAGTTTCAATCCATACTTTCCATATTTTTTCAAATCTATTTCAACCCCCCCTTTTCCATTAATTTTGTATTATTGACCTTCCCAACCAGTCCATACCAGATGGTGGCTTAACACTTATCCATTTACCTGTAATCGCCTTTCTGGCCTGCTAAAGACATCTCAATACTGATGTTCCTTTAGCCCCAAGTCCCACGCTCTGCTCCATATGTCCCAGCACCCACAGCCCTGGGTCCAATTGTAAACCTAATCCAGATACTGAATTTAATTTGCCCATTATCTCTTCCCTATACCTGTACAGTTTGGGAAACCTCAAGAGCATGTGAATCAAACCTCCATTTGCAGCTCTACATCTGGAACAAGCTGCATCTGGACATCTCCCAAACCGAAACAATCTTTTAGGTGTATAGTATGCTCTATGCACAATATAAAACTGTGTAAGCCTCTGGGCTGCTGAAAGAGACAGTAGGTATATTGAAGTTATTATTTCAGTCCATTGAACGTGTTAATTTCCCCACATTTTCTTCCCATTTTATTCTACTAGAAAGTTGAGATTCTTTTTCCAATAATTTTAGATGTATCTCTTTATAGAATTCTGAAATCAACCCCTTACGGGAAGTAACCTCTACCAGATTTTCTAATAGGTGGATTCTACCCCATTGTAACCCCCCCCCCCCTTTAAATTGTGTTGTTAGTGTGTGTCTTAACTGCAAAAATTGATAGAAATTTCTATTTGATTTTTTTTTAGCTTCTGAAATGTCTTCAGTACCCTTGTTACATATAGTTGCGAAAGCCTTACCACTCCCTTTTTTGCCAATTACTAAAACTCTCCAGCTTCTTCAACTCGGGCAGATTTGCATTGTTCCAGATAGACGTATACTCTGTACATCCCAGATTTTGAAACATTATTCCTATTATATTCCATACCTTCATCATTAATTTTGCAGTGGGGCACTGACCCTCCCTCCCCAAGGGGTCCACCTCCAATGCTTCCACCAAAGATGTATGTGGGGTGCAAGTTAATAATGCATGTGAGTTGTATCCAACGGTGTCATTGCTCGTCTCCCAACCCCCTATCTGTTGCAATTGAGCTGCCAATAAATAGCTCCAGGGATGCAGAACAGCTAAGCCCCCTTTATTTCTCTGTATCCGCAACACTTGTAAGCGAACTCTATCTTGCCTTTTTTTCCAGAACAATTTCCTAAAGAAGCCCTCCAACTTCTTAAGCCACACTCCGGGAATCCAGATTGGTGAATTGTGTAAAACATATAAAAGTTTTGCGGCAACCACACCATTTTGATCAGGCTGCTGCAACCCACTACTGACAAAGGGAGGCGGCTCCATGTCTCACATTTTTCCCTGAAAACATTTATTAGAGGCTCTAATATTTTTAATATATACAATCTAGGGTTCACCGTTATGTTTATTCCTAGGTATTTAAAGCTCTTCACCACCTGTATATGCCTGTCAAGGTCTTACCTTGCCCTCCTGTTGGCAGCCATCCTGGACATATGCAGACTGCTGCCTCTTATAAACTTTGATTGCATAATCACTTGCCTGCTGTCTGGGTGTTGCACAGAGATAATGCTACACACCTGACTATATCTATCAGCTGATGGATTGCAGTCCTTGCCCTTGCGTTTGTGCTCGAAAGTGCATCTCTGCTAGCAGCCTGCTTTTCTCCGTGTTCCTCCATGTATGACCTGGCTTGGCTGACGACTCTCCTGGCTCTCGACCCTGCATTGGCAGACGACTCCACATTGGCAGACAACCGATGGTGGACTACTTGCTTCTGGATTTGACCCCAGTTTGGATGACTACCCGCTTCTGGACTTGACCCCGGCTTGATCCTGCTCCCACTTCATCACTCTTGCTGTGCATTTATGGTAGTTTTCTCCAATAAACTGCTTTATTTTACCTGGATTCCTATGTGGTCTGGTTTTCTGGCACCCTGACAGTACATAGGGGCCAGGAATCCTGACGATGCAGGTCCTGAATGCAAATGCGAAACCTGAATGCAGTATTGCATGAAGTGGAAAATATCGATAGGTCTGCCTTATTACAAAAGCAACCTAGAGCGCAAGCAGACTCTAATCGTTTTGGTTTTTCTTTTATCACCACTTATTCGAAGCAGTTTAGAGACGTTAAGCGTATCTTTAAGAAGCATTGGAAGGTTCTCCAAAACGATAAAGTGCTGGGCCCTCAACTTCCTGATGTTCCCCCGGGAGTATTTAGGGGGGTAGAACCTTTGCGTCTCCAGATTGCTCCGAATGTTCTGGACAAACCAGAACAGTTACCCTTTTTTTATACCTTAACCGGCTTCTACCCTTGTAGAAGATGTTCGGTCTGTAAGGTTAATTCTCTTATAGGTAGGAAATTCTGTGAAGTTTCATCCACAGCTACCTCTAAGATACATCACATTAAACCCTTCATTGGTGGTTCTTCCACCAACGTGGTCTATCTCCTTCAATGTAGGTGCGGCCTACAATATATAGGCCGCACTAAGAGGACACTAACGGTAAGGGTGAGGGAGCATATCAAAAATATTAGGAAGGGTTTCCCCAACCATAGTGTTTCAAGGCATTATGCCAATTGTCATGATAAAAACCCTGTGGGCACTAAAATCTGGGGGATAGACAAATTCACCCCCCATTGGAGAGGAAGCCATATCCATCGTGAAATTTCCCGCTTAGAAACTCGATGGATTTTTAATATGAAGACTTATGCTCCATGGGGATTGAACATCGAATGGGACGTGAATTGTTATATTAGCAACAGCTAAATAGTTGTTTTGAGACTGTGAGATTTTAGTGATATATCTTTTACTTGTTTGTATATTTTAAGATGTTGTGTTAATAATTATGCAAATTAACATAGCACATGTTGTATCTTTTATGGAGTCGGATTTTAATTATATCTGTATTAGTTTATACTATGTATCCGTCCATAGTAACAGTAATGATATCCGACTTGTAATTTTTAAATTTTTAGATTTGTTCAGTTTATATATTTTATATGTGATATATAATTAGCCTTTATACCACGTTGTAGTTTCATACAGTTTATATGACAGTAAAGTGTATTCCACTCGATCTCTGATTTTTGGATTCATGGGATGTTCTTTAGTGGTCACCGGAGATCCGGCGTTTTTATGCTGGTAGAGGTGTGTGGTTGTGTTGCAGCAGCTTCCAGCCTCCTGTGATCTACCGATGTTTTTTCAATCATAGAGCATCCGGTTTCCATTTACGATCCGATGGGACGCAGGGCCGATTAGTTCCGCTTGCGTCATTTCCGGTTTAGTCCTTTATATGCGTGCTGCTGTTCTAGCCAGGTCCGCCTCTGATGATGTCACTACTTTGACGACACACGTCAGGCGACCTGGATACAAGCAGCACGCTACTTTTACCGTGGTTTATTCAATATGCCTTATTCATTCTCCAAATTGTGAGTATGTTTCTACACTATTGTCCTGCCTTTCTTCACCGAGGTACATTGGAGTTGAGGTGTTTTAAGAATTGAACCCTTCCTTGTCTGATGGTATAATCTGAGTTTGTTTACATCGCCCTGTATCCATTGATATCTGGTAAGCAGTTGGTGCACTTATCACGATTGGGTGCTGGCTCTTTATCATCTGCACAATTGGAAGTTGGGATCTTGTCTTCACTATTCCTCCATCTATTGGACTTATGGGACTTTTTATGGACTATTTGGATTGATACTTTATTGATATATTTATTGATATTTTATCATTTAGTGTTTGGCGCTGCTACAACTCCTCTTTATGCCTACTTAGTTTGTAATCCACTATTTAGTTGGCTGCCTTCACTCATCTATATATTTTTATATATATCTATTTGGTCTTTCATTTGATCTTTTATTGTGTCTTGCTGTTCGAGCGCAGATTATTCCTATATATATTTTTTTACTGACGATGCAGGTGCTCCTATGCTCCCCATGCTGGTTACTATTCTCGATCAACAAGATCACCTTTTGGGTCAGTTCGCTCAGACTTGCAAGCACAGTGCACCTTGCTCCTGGGGCTGCTAGGCCGGTGGTTCCTCCTGTTGCGGCACCTACTGTTGCTCCTGTTGCCGCTCCTACTCGTGCAATTGCAGCTGGAGTCGCTGTTACCAGAGGGATGACAGGTTCAGCCCCCTTCCATAGCTCTATGGGGGTGAACCGAGTCAGTGTTGTGGCTTCCTAAACCAAGCGGGTATTTATTATTAGATGGTTCCTCAGGCATTTCCTTCTGACAGGTACAAGGTGGGCTTCCTAATCTCGTTGCTTTTGGACAAGGCCTTGGCCTGGGCGAATCCCTTATGGGAGAATGATAATCCTGTGATACTCAATTACCTGAGTTTTGTTGCCTCCTTTCGTAGGGTATTCAATGTGCCTGCTGCAAAGCTGCTCCTGTCCATTCAACAGGGTATACGATTTCTTTCCTGATTTTGATTGATACCAGGCTCAGGGAGAGACCATCATTTAAGGAGTGCCTGCGGAGGCCTCCTACCAGATTGGCTCCTACGTTTTCTTTCCCACCCATTCCTCTCTCACCTCCCATGCCTCCTGGGGATGGTGCATCTGGCTGTGAACCCATGCAGCTGGGGTTCACTCACCTTTGTGAGGCTGAGCAGCCCTTTAGGAGGAGGGAGGGCCGGTGTCTGTATTGCGGCCTTGGTGGGCATTTCCTGAAAGCTTGTTTGACCCGTCTGGGAAACGCTCGCACCAAAGGTCCTTAGGGGACCTAATTTACTCGTCCCCGGTTTCCCATAGAGATAAACCGCTAATCATAGTTGTCCTCTCCTGGGCAGCGGGTTTGGTGGTTACTCAGGCGCTGGCGGTTATTTTAATGACAGTATGTTTGCTACTGCAAATTCCATACCCTTGCAGCCTTGTGTTTCTCCACTTGTTATCAAGACGATTGATGGCAGACCCTTGCAACTGGCACAGGTTACCCACAAGACTGTTCTGGTTTATATGGCGAAAGGGACTGTTCACAGGGAGTCGACCTATTTCCAGGTTATTTCGTCCCCACACTAGTCCATTTTTTTGGGGTACCCTTGGCTTCAGAAACAGAATGCGACCTTTGATTGGCAGTCTGTCGAAATCTTCTCTTGGTCTCCACAGTGAGGCACTGTTTGTATCCTTCTCGGATTCAGTGTTGCCTACTGAATATCATGAGTATCAAGATGTATTTGACAAGGTGCGCGCTGGTACTCTTTCTCGTCAGCGTCCGTATGATTGTGCCATAGAATTGCAACCTGGTGCCATTCTCTCTCGTGGCAGGGTTTATCCTCTCTTGGTTGCAGAGAATATGGTCATGGAGAAGTACGTGGCGGATGCGCTTGCCCGAGGGCACATTCACAAGTCCACTTCTCCAGCAGGTGCTGGTTTTTTCTTCGTAATGAAAAAGGGGGGTGAGTTGAGAACTTGAATTGATTATAGGGACTTCAATCGCATCACGGTCAAGAATGCATACCCAATTCCGTTGATTACTGAATTGTTCGACCGCCTTAAGGGAGCAACGGCCTTTACCAAGCTTGACTTAGGGGCCACGTATAACCTCATAAGGATCAAGGAGGGCCATGAGTGGAAGACTACGTTTAACACCAGAAATCAGTCATTATGAATCTCTGGTGATGACTTTTGGCTTGTGCAATGCGCCCTCTGTCTTCCAGGAGTTCATCAATTATGTCTTTCGTGATATGTTGCAGGAATGCATGGTAGTCTATTTGGATGACATCTTGATTTACTTGGACTCCATTGAATCACACTACCTGGATGTTTAGACCGGTTCTGCAATGGTTACGTGAGAATGAACTTTTCTGCAAGCTTGAGAAATGTGAATTCCATCTGTTTCAGGTTGCCTTCCTGGGCTACATCATTTCTGCTGAAGGGTTCTCCATGGTCCCTCAGAAGGTTTCGGCTGTTCTACAATGGCCTCGCCCCAGTGGTCTCTATTCCATTCAGTGTTTCCTTGGGTTCGACAACTACTTTCGGAAATTTGTCAGGAGCTTTTTTTCTTTGGCCAACCTATCTCAGATCTGACCAAGAAGGGAACGATTCCCACAATTGAACGCCTGCTGCCATCCAGCTTTCGAGGCCCACAAGTCTACTTTTGCTTTGGCTCCCATTCTGTCCCATCCCAATCCTGGTTTCCCCTTTGTCCTAGAGGTAGATACGTGTGAGACGGGAGTAGGCGCCCTCCTGTCTAAGCATCAGACACCTGATGGACCCTTATTCCTTGTGGGTTCTACTCCAAGAAGCTGTCTCCAGCTGAATGCAATTACAAGATTGGCAATGGAGGGCTCTTGGCCATTATCCTGGCTCTCAAGGAGTGTAGACACTTGCTCGAAGGTTCTGTGATTCCCGTTCTCATTCTCACCGTTCATAAGAATCTGATGTATCTCTCGGAGGCCAAGAGGCTTACACCCCGTCAGGCCAGATGGGCCTTATTCTTGTTTCATTTTAACTATGTGGTCTCCTATTTGCTTGGCTCCCAGAATGTTAAAGCTGATGCCTTGTCTCGCCAGTATTCTGAGTTGTCAAGGGAGAACTCTGTGTGGACACCGGTCACGCCTTCGGGTCATATCCTGGCTGCCATTCGCACCAACTTAACCTCTCTTTTTGGGGAACAGATCATGGCAGGCCAACCTGATATTCCCACAGAAAGACCTGATGGCAAATGTTTTGTACCTGAGGGGTTGCATATAAGACTGTTGCACACGTACCACAATTTCAAGACTGCTGGTCATCCTGGTAAGAACCAGATGTCCTGGGCTATTTTCTGTCAGTTCTGATGGCCATCTCCTCGCACTGTTGTTGCTGCATATGTAGCTGCTTGTTTGGTCTGTGCCCAGAACAAATCTCCTAGGCACCTTCCCTTGGTCTACTGCCTCTCATTCCCAATGGGAAGTGTCCCTGGTCTCACCTGGCCATGGATTTTATTGTAGAACTTCCCACGTGCCGAGGTTACACAGTTATTCTCATGGTTGTCGACCGGTTCTCCAAAATGTGCCACTATGTTCCGTCTGCCTACCACTCAGGAACTTGCGGTGTTTGCCAGGGAGGTCTTCCGTTTACACGGGTTGCCTAAGGAGATTGTCTCGGACCGTGGGAGCCAGTTTGTCTCCAGGTTCTGGTCAACCTTTTGCTCCCAGTTGGGTATTCGACTCTCCTTCTCCTCGGCCTACCATCCACAGTCCAATGGTGCCGCCGAGCGTTCCAACTAAGCTCTGGGGCAATTTCTCCATTGTTATATCTCTGACCATCAGGACAATTGGGTTGATCTGCTACCCTGGATGGAGTTTGCCAGGAACTCTGCCATCAACTCGTCTTCTGGAATGTCTCCATTCATGGCCATTTATGGGTTCCAACCCACTGTGTTGCCCGAGTCGTTCTCACCACAGGACATCCTGGCTGTGGAGGATCATCTTCGTACCCTCCATTCCTCTTGGGTGCAGATTCAAGAGTCTTTACGGGTCCCTGCACAGCGTCAGAAGCTCCAGTAAGATTTGAGATGTTTATCTGCTCCTTCATACCAGGTTGGGGTGAGGGTGTGGTTGTCGACCCATAATCTCAACTCAGGGTGCCCACTCCAAAACTGGCACCCCGTTTTGTTGGGTCTTTTCGCATCCTCCGTAAGGTGAACCCGGTGGCCTATGCCCTTGGTCTTCCCCCTTGCATGCCTATCCCCAATGTCTTTCACGTGTCACTTTTGAAGCCACTGGTTTGTAATCGCTATATTTCCTCGCTCTCTTCCCATTTCTGTGGGTAATCATGAGGAGTATGAGGTTGGCAGGATTCTTGGATTCTCGTCTATTCTGAGGTCAGGTTCAATAACTGGTGCACTGGAAGGGTTATGGTCCTGAGGAGTGCTCCTGGGTTCCCTCCGCTGATATTCATACTCCCACACTTCTCTGTGCTTTCCATGCTCGATTTCCTCAGAAACCGTTTTTTTTGCTCCGCGGAGGAGGGGCCGTTGAGCGCAGGGTACTTTCAAGGTCTTACCTTGCCCTCCTGTTGGCAGCCATCTTGGACATGTGCAGACTGCTGCCTCTTATAAACTCTGATTGCATCATCACTTGCTTGTTGCGTGGGTATCGCACAGGGATGATGCTGCACACCTGACTATATCTATTGCCTGATGGGTTGCAGTCCTCGCCCTTGCGTTTGTGCTCCAAGGTGTATCTCTGCTTGTAGTCTTCTCTTCTCCATGTTCCTCTGTGTATGACCTGGCTTGGCTGACAATTCTCCTTGCTCTCGACCCCGCATCAGCAGACAGCTCCGCATAGGCAGATGACTCTGCATCGGCAGACGACCCGGCATCGGTAGACTACCCGCTTCTGGACTCGACCCCAGCTTAGATGACTACCTGCTTCTGGATTTGACACCAGCTTGTTCCTGCTCTCACATCCTCACTCTTGCTGTGTGATTATTGTTATTTGCTCCAATAAACGGCTTTATTTTACCTGCATCCCCGTGTGGTCTGGTTTCCTGTCACCCTGATAATGCCTAGCACTCCCCGGCAGAAATCAGAAGAACTGATTTCTCCCAGTTGATAAAGCCCAGAAATGCCCCCCCCCCCAAATCTTTGTATGACATCCATCACGGCGGTTAGCGAGTGGTTCGCATCTCCCAAAAACAGGAGGATGTCATCCACATATAACAAAATCTTTTCTTCATCCATCCCTTTTCTAAAGCCTCTCATACTTCCTGCTGTTCTATGTGTTATATCCAAAGGCTCCACTGCCAGCGTGAAAAGTAGGGGTGATAAAGGACATCCCTGCCTTGTTCCCCAAACCAACGAGAAATATTCCGAGCATCTATCATTTATCTTTACTTTCATCCTTGGACCCGTATACAACAGTTTCACCCATTTCATAAAGGAGGGGCCAAAACCAAATGCTGATAAATCCGACAACAAATAGTGCCACGCGCTGCTGCCAAATGCTTTGACAGCATTGAGGGACAGCACCACTCGTGAACCCTGCTCTTCTGAGGGTATTGGTAGATTTAAAAAATATTCTCCTAATATGTGATGTTGATCTACCAGAAATAAAGCCACATTGATCAGGGTGAATTATGGTATGTATTACCTTACTTAATCTAAAAGTCAGTACTTTTGCCAGAAGTTTAACATCCATGCAGAGCAGGGAGATTGGTCTATATGATGCAGGTTGGGTTAGATCTTTCCCTTTTGGCAATATTATTATAGTAGCCTCTGTCATGGAGAGCGTTAGCTCTCCTTTTTCCAATTCTTTATTTAACACACACAGCAACTCTGGAAGCATTATCTCCCCATACTCCTTGTAGATCTCACTTGATAGTCCATCAGGCCCTGGTATTTTACGGTTAGCTGACTCCATCACCGCCTCTTGTAGTCCTTCAATGGTAATAGGTGCTTTTAACAATTCCCTATCTTCTTCCAAAAGGTGTGGAACTGTCAACTCCTGAATGAAATCTCCCAACTCACTACCTACCTTTCCTCTCCTAGATCTATACAGGTTGGAGTAAAAGTCCTTAAAAATATTCAATATTTCTACTGGACATCTGGTCTCCCTTCCAGCACAAGTCCTAATAGACATTGTAGTAGATGTCGAAATATTGAATATTGATGTAGAGATCTGCTGAATAATAAACCCCCTAAATAAGCTTTGAGAGCATCCCACAATATGCCCAGTGTTGCTGATGTTCTATTATGGGCCAATAATTCCTGAAGTGTGTCTATCACATACTCTTTAGGGGCAATCAGTTACTAATCTCTGTTACTAATTGGAAAAGTATATCATTCCTTATTGCCATGTCTGTCCTAGAGAATGATGAGTGTACTCTGGACTGACTTGAGAAAGTTTGAGTAGTTGGATAATGTTCCCGCCAAATGTCCTTCAGCCCCGTCTCTTTAAATATCCTGACAATGACGTATATGGGCTCTGCTCAGACCCCTTTCCTGCAGGAAACCTATCTATCTGAGTATTCATTACCATGTTAAAATCTCCTACTATCAGAACTGGCACCCTTGATTTATCAATCATAAATTCCAACAAATATTTAATATCCCCACTTTAAAAGGGGGAGGAATATATGCATTGATAAGCACACAAAATATAAATATGCATTTTCCCTCACCATCTACTTTTAATTGCATACAGGAGAATAACACTGACCTATGTATTAGGATACTTGTTCCCCTTGAATATGAGGTATACACTGAATGGTACTGATGAGGGAATCCTTTACATTTTAATTGCACCATTGTTTCTTTGGTCAGGTGGGTCTCCTGTAGGCAAAGGATAGATATTTTAAGGGTTGAGACATTCTTAAACAAAGCTATTTTTTAACGGGTCTCCTAATCCCCTCATATTCCATGAACAAATCGTCACCTTACCATTCATCTTAACCCCAAAAAAATAAAAATAAAAATTGTGTATATATCAATTGTGAGCCCTTCTAAATAAATAGGGGCCATATTCCTTTAACCCATAACTTCTATATTTTATAACTAGTATCTGCAAGTCAGAAACCAATTTTGCCCTTATACACCTATATACAAATTTCAGTGTACCTTGACCATAAGCATTTTCTTTTCTATGCCAAATAAGTGACTCTATTTTCCCCTATTCTCTCTAGGAAACAAAGCACCCACACCCTCCCCCCTTTTCCAACCCCTCCCCTCGCCCATCCAAACCCCTCTGGGGCCTTTATTGTGGCTCCTTGATCTATCTGTATAAAACAAACAATTATTTTCTGCAAAAAATGTCTGTGTCCGTGTCCAAACACTTAAGACTCTCTAAACAATTATATGCTTTGGTCCATAGCTCTATTCTGGTGCTCCCACATACAAAGAGAGAAAAAAACAAACAAACAAACCTGTGTCCTAATCTAAGGGATCATACCTCTTGCCTCATAAGCTTTTCTAATAATATAAAGAATGCTCAATTCTCTCCAACCAAGTGGCGGCTGTGGCAGGTGTATCAAAAAAAAGGAACTGCACCCTTTGCCAACACTCTCAGTCGTGCCGGGTATAACATAGAATATTGCACATTTCCCTGCCGCAGCCGCCTCTTGATATCTACACATTTCACTCTCCATCTCTGTACTTCTGCAGAGAAGAAACATTACATCTTTTATTTCTCTCGCTTTATACACTATAGTTTCTCTGTCCTTAAAAAAAATGAGCTCCATAAGCACTGGTCTTGGTATCCCACCCGAAGGGGGGGGGGGGGGTTCCTAGAGGGACTCTATGAGCCCTTTTGATAGCAAAAAAAGAGGAGAATTTTTCCTTCCCAAAGGCCTCCTGAAGCCTCTCATACTGTTCCCTTCACTTCTCTCTGGTAAACTAATCATACGAACATTGTTCCTCCTTAGTCAGTTTTCCAAATCCTCTAATTTATTATTTTGTTTCTCAACTGTTCCCTTCAAAAGTACATATTTCTGCTTCATATTCATAGGTGTTATTATAGCCTCAACTCCACTGACTCTTGCCACCAACTTCGTAGTGCGCTCATGCACTTTTTGTAAATCATGTCTAACAAATGACATTTCCTCTTTAAGGCATTTCAACTGGTCCATCATTTCTGACAGGGCAGACTTGCACCCATTAACCACCATTAATACATCTCTTAAAGATAGTTCCTCTACTACTGAAATTTCTAAAGTGGAGAGATCATGTGACCCCACCTCTGTTGGAGTGGTAGGTGTTGAGGCCATTTTAGAGGGTTTGCTATGTAAACTTGACCCCTTAAGGGCTGTAGAAGGTGATAAAGATGCCTCTCTGTACCACAAAAAAGAGCAAAAGGTTAAGACAGACATGGGAGTAAGTCACACATGTGCAAATCACAAGCAAGTCTCAAGTCTTAACCTTCAAGTCTCAAGCAAGTCCCAAGTTACTGTGGCGAAAAGAAAGCACTCCAAGTCGAGTCCCTGCTAGAAGTCAAGCAAGTCAAGTCAAGTCATTTATTTTGGTCAAGTCACAAATCAAGTCAAAATACTGATCTACCCCAATTTTCACCTTTAAAGCGGAGTAACGGCCTCGGAAAAGTACATTTCATAATGGATAGCCTCTGAACTGTCCCAGGTTGCACTAACCTTTTAGAAGAAATACTTACCTTGAAAATTTCTTGTCCAGCGCTGCCATCTCAGGTGTGGGCAGCTGAATCCAGGGCTTCCTCTTCGGTGTCCTCTTCGGTGTCCTCTTCGTCCCAGAATGCACCTGCACCGGTCCCGCTCGTCAGTTCCGGTACAGGCGCGTCATTCCTGCACAGCTTCTGGGCATGCCTTTAAAACCAGGACACACATTAATTACACAGGTTCTGTGACTGATTAAGGTATAATTTAACTTAGTGCCTTATCTGCATTATATTAGCCTCAGAACTTGTGTAACTAATATGTGTCCTGGATTAAAGGGATGAGGTGGCAACCCTAATTACGCCCTAGACCATTCTTTCTTCCAAAGGTGATATCAGCATTCCATCTCATTCCAAAAGGAAATCCCTCCACATTGTCTGGACATATAGTTATTAAAGTGTACCTAAATGCTACTGTTTCCATCAAACAGATCATCCGATTGTCCCTTCCTCGGGTACTCGCAAAGGACGACCCACATCAAAATCTACCACTGCACAGTGGATAAGGAATTTGATTCCTAGAGCCTATGCTCTAAAACTAAGATCTTTTGGAGTATCCTTGGCTTTTAGTCACCAAGAGCCTAATTCACTAAGAAGAAGGAGCAGAAATGCTCGCTCTCCATTTAATTACTCCCATGTATATGGGACATCTAGGGTTTACGGGACAACTCTGGGATTGAGCCATGCATGAATCCAGAACTGTAGCAGTGTTTTTTTTTTTTTAAATAAATGCATTTATCCCCCACCCCCCATATTACATTTTCTCTACTTTAATAAAATGACTTGCACATTAGCAAAAGAAAATGATTAGGTATGCGATTATATTTTCTACAACTTTGGAGCGGTGTAAATCGTTTACACTTTTCCAACATTAATTTCTAGTCTGAAAAGTAAAACATAATGCAATAAAACAACAATTTATTAAAACATTAATATCAACATTTAGTACATTATTGTACTTGGCCCCCCAAAAAAAAACATGGAATTATTTAACAACATTTTACAATCTCAAAATAGCTTACAATCTACAAGGGAAAGACAAAAATAATTGCACACACCTTAACATTCACATTATAAACCAGGAATAAAAATAAGGCTGATAAGAACCATGACAAATGTTTTAGGAAAACACCATCACAAGTTTAAGTGCAAGATAAGCAAAACAGACAAAATGAATACTAAATCCAAAAAGGTAGCAAACGGAAAAAATGCACATACATTTATGGTTAGGGCTAGCAGGAAGCTTCCTTTCCATCTATATTCTAAACCATAACATTAACTACATTAACAGTAGGAATTGTAAGTCTAACATGTGAGGTTCATAAGTAACTAGATGAAGATATGGGTCCACAGAGGCTCACAAACAAACACATACGTGGTCAGACTTGACAAAGACACATCATTTTGAAAACATGCCCACAAAAACAACCTTTTCAGGGTCAGAATGCAAAACCATTCCAGCAAACAATCATCAAACCACAGCCTTGGTGGGGTGTTGGTCAGTCATTATGCACTCTATCCCCCCCCCCCCCCAAATCCCAATTTCTAACAATTGCAAGCAAAGATTATGGCCTTTATATAACATAGGTTGGATTGATAGCACACCTACACCACCCAGCAAAGGACACGCCCACCAGTGTGGTTACTTCTGTCTCTTTGTGCCTTCATTTCTCACACCTGTGGATCAGGAACACACACTCTTGGCAAATAAAAGAATGCAACAGCATATGTATCTGTGCATGGTAAACCAAAAAAAGACAAATGTCCCAGGCTTCGGCCATGATAACTGATAACAAAAACAAAACTATTCATGCTGTAAGTTGTTGGTCATGTGGAGGATACAAAGCAGGAAATGTCAACTTTGTGAGGGCTGCTTCAAACAAATTGACAAAACACATTTGTCATGCATCATCAGCATACAACGTTAAAATATGACTGCAGGATTACACCATACTTATACATCCATATCTGACCCCAAACACACAGTTCTAGATTGGGAGCAAAACCACAGTCACTTTCTTTATAATGTCATTTCTTGGTTTTTCCATTAAATGAAACCCGTCATAATACCTTGTGAAAATGAAACACCAGACAAACTTCTAGCTAAGTAGTGGAAGGTTTGTAATTCGAACCAATGACCACAGTGCTGCAAGGCAGAAATGCTAACTAGTTAGCCACTGTGCTGCCACATGCATGGAGCATCCGCCTCTGTGGTGGTAAACAGCCCTAAGTCCCTGGGATGCGTGAAGTTAATCATTGCACATGTGCCCTGGAAGTCCTGAGTGCCATTTACCAACCTGTTTCTGTGATATGCCATCTGGGTCCAAGGCTGGGTATGTCTGATTACTGTCAGCATGCTCCTATAGGACCATCTCTAATTTTGAGGCTTTTTTGTTAGTAAACGGTTGCAATTAGTGCTGGTGTGGAATTCACAAGACTGCTTCTTGTCCTTCCCCGTGGAACACATATGGCAAAATTTGCAATGGTGGTGGAACCCTCCTACACCAAAAAAGTAAATTTCTTGGGTCATTTACCTATAAGTGGTGGATTTATATTAGTCAGAAATTTACAAACAATTCAGAAATATGAAAAAAAATAATATTTATTTGAAGTGACAAAAGTATAAATAGAAACAATAAAATCACAGGCAATAAAAAAGCAAGACTAGAACCATAACCATGTGGATGACAGGAACCTGAGCCCGATATATTTCGGAAAATAACTTTTTCCTTCTTCAAGGGCGGTTCTTTTTTGGGAGTGTTCTGACAACAAAATAATAATATAATTACAACACTGTATATCATGATAACATTCATTTTACATGTCATATATTATGTATATACAAAAACAGTGTTCTGCAGGTATATAGATCATTGCAACACTTATACATATATCAATGTTGAGAAAAAACACTTACATGGTTATGCTTGCGTGTATTATATAGCCTGTAGAATAGTTAAAAACAAGCTGGTTCACCGCCTTTGTGGATCCACATTGTAGTTGTATATATCCCATAGATCATATAGGTGATCTGTATGTTGGATTTGGCCGTATCAAGAGATCTAAATGAGCCCCCGTGCCTCCAAACCACCGTGATCACCTGAAGTCCCAAAAGGATTGGACACCAAGGTACTGACAGTGTGGGCCAACTAAAGAAGAATATAGAATAAATAAGGTATATCAATTATGATATCCAATTAAACTACAAAGTAATTCACCTTGCAGTTAAGGGTCAACAAGGAGTCCAATGTGCCCCATAAGCAAATAGGGGTGATAATTACCTGTACGGCAGGGAAGAAGAGAAATGCCACAAAAGGATCTACCAGCGCAATCTGAGTAGCACAGAGGCTATGTTAGGGGTGTATAGCACTTAAGTATTACCTTAAATTAGGTGGAACAACCTGCAGCTGGTGTCCCTAATGAGGGGCTTCCTGGATCGTGGACGCCAGGACCACCCCACCGCACGCAATGCGCATAGGCAGCGTCACGACGTCGGTGTGGGCGGAAATGGCGTCCGCGTTCCACCGGCACGGGTCACGGAGCCGGAAGCAGAAGTCTGCATCCGGTTTCCGATTGGTCGGAGCATTCCGCGTCCCCAGGAGGCGGAGACGGGTGGAGCCGGCCACTGACAGTGAACGCCGATTGGCGGACTGTCTCCCCGTGCCGGGGTGGTCACAGGGGAGGAGACAGGGGGCATAAACAAACCTAAAATCGATCAGTCTGCATTGTATGCCTATTCTACAGGCTATATAATACACGCAAGCATAACCATGTAAGTGTTTTTTCTCAACATTGATATATGTATAAGTGTTGCAATGATCTATATACCTGCAGAACGCTGTTTTTGTATATATATAATATATGACATGTAAAATGAATGTTATCATGATATACAGTGTTGTAATTATATTAATATTTTGTTGTCAGAACACTCCCAAAAAAGAACCGCCCTTGAAGAAGGAAAAAGTTATTTTCCGAAATATATATCGGGCTCAGGTTCCTGTCATCCACATGGTTATGGTTATAGTCTTGCTTTTTTATTGCCTGTGATTTTATTGTTTCTATTTATGCTTTTGTCACTTTAAATAAATATTATTTTTTTGCATATTTCTGAATTGTTTGTAAATTTGTGCCTAAAAAATCCCACACTCAGGGGAATTTTTCCTGTGTACTCTAATTAAGGGATGTGGCACATTCTATTGGAATACTGACCACGAGCAAAATCCCCGATTTATATTAGTCAGGAGTTCTGTTTCTTGATTTATTCTGTGATATTTTTTGATTATTGTGAGTGTAGAATAGTGGTGTTACCCTCTGAATTTTGGTAATGACATTTTGATTTGGATTATTATGTTGGTACACATATGACATTTTTGTGGTGAAAAAGCTCATCATTTGGAATACTAAACAACATACAAAATTGTTACTTATTTTAAATTTGCATCAGCAATGGTATTGTGTGTGGTTTGTGAAGACAGCTGCGGGAGTTTCGGTTAAGATTTATGTGAGATGGGGAACGAGTGCATTATCTACCATTTACTTATCAGATGTCAAACAGCAAAGTGTTTGAGCATGCTCAGTGTAACCAGAGATATGGCTCAAATGGCAAAGTGGCTGAGCATGCTCAGGTCAACAAGAGATATATCCCAAATTACAAAAGTCCCTGGGCATACACCATGCACATGGCAGTATCTCTCTCGATATATATATATATATATATATATGTAGAGAGAGAGAGAATATTATATGTATTCAAAAAAAACATGAAAACATTACAGATTACTAGCATGGTTTAACGCGTAACTCCACTTTTGTTGAGAAAAAAACATTCCCCGCTGGGTGATCTATGTACAGTACAAGGATTTTAACAAACTTTGTTGCAGATTCCTACCTTTTGTTACTCTGAAGAAATCATTGTTTGTTCCTCTGCGCCTCTGTGCTGAGTGAGTCTAATGGGAATGTTTTTATAATTATCTATCAGCTGTGGCAGCTGCAGTGCTCTGAGGAAATCTGCTGGGCCTGCATCCCTTTAGACGTGTTCCTATTGGGAGTATCTCACCAAAAATGACATTTTTGTTGCAGGGGATGCCAGAAATCTGACTTGTATCTTAGACAGACTTCTGGGAAAATTGGTGAGCCAATCACACAAGCAGGAAATTATGTTTCTGGGGTGTGGTCAGTACACATTCTGTGTACAGAACAGCTCCAGGTAGACATATTGCATTGCATTTTCAGAAAATTACAACAGCTGCAGATTGAAAAGGAAAGGTCATTTTTAATAACATTCAATTACAATATGATTTGTGTCGCAATTGTATACACTATATTGTTTTTTTTTCTTTATTTGCTATTTTTCCCCCCACAAAAGTGGAGTTACCCTTTAAAATAAAAAAGAATAAGAAGCAAAATAAAAAGCCAGCAAGGACAATTTTCTTTAGGAATTCAACAATTCATACCAAATTTAAAATGTATGCTTTTGTGTAAATACCTGTTGTACAATTAGAATCAATGGATGACACTTGCTTTTTTATATCCTCCCATTTTTACGGCTGCGTACGCATTTTTAACATTCCCGAATTTCCGAATTCACTATAACGCCTGCTTAAGATTGACAAGGCATAGGATTGTAACTATTTTTATGGTCTGGGCATGCGCACATGTGCTGCTTCATAGTGGTAGGCCATGGGAGAATTTATCTCTTCTCAGACTTTCCTTGAAATTTCTTTTTAAACATACATTTTTGAAAATGTTTCAAAGCAGATCATTTCCAAACAATATACTACATCTTTAAGAACCATTTCAGCTATGCTATCATGCTCTAAACATTACTTCCATTACAATAGTGGTACTTTTAGCACGACTACTAATTTACTCGCTCACTGCCGTATGTTACCTATAGTGAATTTGAGTTCGCGACTACGTTTTCCCGCACGCTATAATTAATTCAGTTTAGGAGTAAATCTACGGCGGTTCTGCGTAGGAACTAAAAGTAACACGTACGCCAGCTAGGCGTTATAGTGAATTAGGTCCCAGGCCTCTGTCGCCCAACTCTGTAAGGCCGCCATCTTGTTTTCTGTTCATACTTTCTTTAAGTTTTACCAGGTACATGTTTAATCTTCTGCTGACGCAGATTCTGGCTGCAAGTTTCTTGCAGCAGCACTCTTGAACCTGGGTCTTTTACCCTTGTTGTTTTTGGACCTGTTGGCACAGTTCAATTTGCCTAGTTATATATTGATTTTGAGGCGCTGTTGTGATGAAACATATATAATACGTGATCTCCTATAAAGCTAAATAATAATCCAAAAATCACAATTCAGTTCAATCTTAAAACACATAGATACAAAATATCACACAACAATTTAAACAACATAAAAATCTTCAAATCACCACATGTGATAGGTGCTCTGTATTCTCCTTGAAAATAGGTGCCTAAAGATAGTGCTCCTCCACCCGTATAAGAAAGGGCCATGCACCAAATGACTGAGGGCCTCCAGGACCCAGCTCACTTAATATACTTTCTTGTCTCTGGGGTCAGCTTGGTAATCCTCCAAATAGATTAGCCAAAATCACTAAGGTTGCCCCCCTGGGCTAGTGGTAGGAAGGTTGCATGGTCATTCCACAGCAGAGGATTAAATGTCAGGAGTTCCCCAAAATATAAATACTGTATATAAACGTCCAAACAATCAGGTCCTGCACCTTCACCCCAAAAACAGATAGCCAAAAATTCTTAAAAAGAAACAGGGGGGCTATACCGGTGCTGGACAACCCACTCTTAGTGACATCACTGACACATAAGTTTAAAAAGGATTACATTTTATTCTTAACAATGATAAAATACCATACATCAACAGTATTGTAGAAACATGACATACAAGAATGAAATTCAAGACCTCTAGGTTTACACCCTCCCTGACCCAGCCTCACACAGGTGCACAAAATAGATGCCCCAGGTGATTGCACAAGGTCAGGGTATCCGATGCATTTCGCCCAATTGGCTTCCTCAGAGAATATTGGGTGAAGAGGATTTCACAAAATTAATTTAATGAAAATAAAGAAAAAACACAGATATGATAATCAAGAACATACATACGGCATCTTTATGCCAAAGCATGAAAACATATTCAATCATATAAACAGTCCATATTGCAAACATATCCAATTTATTACAAACAAATCATCTGTAAATGTAATATAGTGATACTTACAAAGCAAGTATGATCCCATACATAGAGAGGCAATCAGCCCTAGTAAGCGTTTTTTAAAGCCGGATCGCCACTGTATGAGACATATTAGTACTCCTTAAAGAAGCTGTAGCAAAGACTACATAATGCTATTCCATCCAGTATAAGGAAGGTGGGAGGAAAAAAGGAGGAAGAGAGAGGTCTCCACACATTCGCCCAACTGTGATCAATATTGCATAAGGAAGAGCAGGAGTAAACTTCCAAACCACACAAACATTTTTTTCTCTCCTGTGGTGATGGTCCGAATGGGACCCCAGAACAGATAACCCTGAAATTGATAGATAACATAATATGATAGTATGTTTTATAATTCCCCTACAGGTAGTAGTTCCCCAAAATATAAAATAAAACAAATGATCGCGCAACAACGTTTTTTTATTATTAAAATAGGTAAAAAACAAAAGGTGTGCACTCACATATTCTTGTTCCTGCGTTCCACTGGGTCAGATGTGACGAAATCGGAAGTGATACAGCTGTAACCGACCTCAATGCATTTCGCAAATAGCGTTATCAGGAAGTTGTTCTCGTTGTCTATATACCCCCCTCTGTATTCCAATTGGTTGATAGATTATATGGAAAAACATTACTGAAATGAACATCCATATAGATCATCACTGGATTAATTTTATTTATCCAAATTGAATGGGTTATTTGAGTACTTCAGGAATGTAATTTATACAGCCCACTATAGAATGACACTTCTTATTAGTCACCATCTGTCTCCTATGGTCCGTTACAATTTTAAAATGCATTTACTACAAAGCCATATAAAATCTTTAAAAAAAAATGTAAATATAAAATTAGATATTAACATCAATATTCCCCAATATTAATATTCTCCCACTTACTTATTGTTACTTTTGTGGATGTAAAAGGCATTTCTTACTTTTGTTTAATTAACTGTCCCTCTAGTGGGCAAATTAAATATTGCAACAAAATAAAATAAAATAAATATATAATTTTCTCAACATTTCACAATCTTTTCACAAAACCAATTTTTTTCCACCAAATATTTTTAGAACCATACTAAAATAAATTTTCTAGAAAACTCAACCTCAAAAAGTTGTTTTTGTGGAAAAACCAAATAATAACTCATCACCTTTACCTACAGGATTTAAACATAGTGGTTTAAAAAATAAATCAGTATTCAACCCCAAAACGAGCAATTACCAATATATAGAAGTGTTCAAAAAACGTGGTACAACAAGAAATAAAGGAAATCAAGGTTGTTAAAAACCGAAATACCACTAAGGTATGGGAAGCAATAAAGGAATTAGAGAAGAAAAAGGAAAAAGTAATTAGGCCTGCAGATAAGGGGGGAGGATTCGTTATTTTAAAGAAAGAGGATTATGAGAAGGAAATGCAAAGAATTCTTGATGCCAACACAACATATGAAAAATTAAAAAGGGACCCCACCAGAAAATTTAAGAAAAAATTAGAAGAATTAATTAAAAAAGGTACAAGATTGGGAATTTTGGATAAAAAAGAAGCAAAGTAAGTATAAAAGCACCAAAAATACCAGTTATATATCAGGTACCTACAATACATAAGAACAGAGAACATTAATATTGGGGAATATTGATGTTAATATCTAATTTTATATTTAGATTTTTTTTTAAAAAAGGTTTTATATGGCTTTTTAGTAAATACATTTTAAGATTGTAACGTACCATAGGAAATGGATGGTGACTAATAGGAAGTGTCATTCTATAGTGGGCTGTATAAATTACATTCCCGAAGTACTCAAATAACCTATTCAATTTGGATAAATAAAATTAATCAAATGATGATCTATATACGTAGATGTTCATTTCATTAAAGTTTTTCCATATAATCTATCAACCAATTGATAATTGGAATACAGAGGGGGGTATATAGACACCAAGAAAATGGCCGCTGAACAACTTCCTGATGACGCTATTTGCGAAATGCATTGAGGTCGGTTACAGCGGTATCACTTCTGGTTTCATCACATCCACCCCGGTGGAATGCAGGTGGAACACACGCTGATATTAAGCGGCGTTTCAAAAAAATAAACTGTTTAAGTGGGTGCCACTTACAGGCAGAAGAATATGTGAGTGCACACCTTTTGTTTTTTACCAATTTTAATAATATTTTTTATTGAGTGATCATTTGTTTTATTTTATATTTTGGGGAACTTCTGATATTTAATTCTCTGCTGTGGAATGAGCATGCACCCTTCCTACCACTAGCCCAGGGGCAGGGGGCAACCTTAGTTCTTTAGGCTAATCTATATTGGTGGATTACCAAACTGACCCCAGAGATGAGAAAGTCTATTAAGTGACTGGGTCCTGGAGGCCCTCAGTCATTTGGTGAGTGGCCCTCTCTTATACGGGTGGAGGAGCACTATCTCTAAGCACCTATTTTCAAGGAGAATACAGAGCACCTATCACATGTGGTGATTCAAAGATTTTTATGTTGTTATGGACATTTCAATTGTTGTGTGATATTTTGTATCTATGTGTTTTAAGATTTAACTGAATTGTGATTTTTGGATAATTATTTAGCTTTATAGGAGATCACGTATTATATACGTTTCATCACAACAGCACCTCAAAATCATTTTATATCAAGGTTTGTCATATACCAAAATTGACGGCTGCTGTCACTTTAGTTATTTTTATTTTTTTTGTTTGGAGGAACCATTATTATTTCATTTGTAATTTGCCTAGTTGTTGCCCACACCTCAGTTTATTGCTTGGGGACCTCCCATGGTGTATGAAAAGGATGACTGTGTCCCGCACTATACGATTAGGATAATAGGAATTTTGACTTACCTGTAAATTCCATATCTTAGGGTATAGTACAAGACACAGGCCATCTTCCCTAAACAATCCTTGTTACATTGCATTGCTCGCTACAAAACCAAGGACTAACAGAGTAGTGTAGAGTTATAGGGGAGGTGCTCCAGGGGGGGGGGGTTTCCTCAAAAGCTTGCCAGTGTCCAATCAGCTGAAGGTATGATCCTATAACCTTTGGTGTATGAATACGATGCCTGTGCCCCATACCCAATTTTTTAAATTACAGATAAGTCAATATTTTGCTGTTTCTTAAAAGTAATAATATGATAATTGATTTTGAATGGGCACTGTAGACAACTGCCCAGATAACCAAGTTCTAAAAAATCACTTTCCACCTTTCTTGATCTCCTCTATTCGATATGCATATTTTGGAATACCTTTCAAACCCAAATACATTCCTCCCAAATGTATTATATACTTCAGGTCTAACTTATTCAGTTTCTTTTAAATTAAAATTTTGCAACTCCTATAAATTGGGCAGAATCGGTAAGAAATGTGGTAAATTCTTACCAAATGCTATACAGTATGCATGCAAAGAATCTTTATCTCTAAGATATCTAAATCTTTCCAAAGTTACTATGAAGCATTATTTAATATACCAACACCAAATTTTCTCAGTTGCCACACTGGATAGAGCAAGATCATAAAGCTTCCTGCAAGTTACCCAATCTGACTTGCAAAGAATGCATTTTGCTAGAAACCCCCATCCCCTCCAAGGAATTTGCATATCCGGTAGCACATACTAAAGTGGGTAAAGCACTGGGGCAAGGTGGCCTCTCCTTACTATACTTTATATGATACCTTCCAAAAGCTTTTAAATTCCAAATTTTTGGAGGCATAAAATTCTACCTCACCCAAAACCCCCCTTCACCATGATATCTCACATGACCACATCGTGATTCAAGTTCTTAGTTCCTGCAGCACCTCTAGCCATTTTATTATTTAACACTGAGAATAAAGTTTACTTGAAGATTCAGGCTTTCATAAACCCATGTCTTCAAAGATTACTTCATATAGATCAGGTGGGGTTTGTAGAAGCCAGAGAGGCAAGAGATAACACTACAGAAACCATTGATTAGATCCACCTGACTTGATCAAGGGAGCAAAATCTGATGCTCCTATCCACAAATGCGGAGAAAGCCTTTGACCAAATCAGCTGGGACTGGGACACTGAAACTTAATTTGATGGGTAAGTTATGTTAGCACAGATCTTCTTTTTATATTTGAATTCTTCAGCTAGAGTTTGGACTAATGGAATACTCTCTTATCGATTTTCATATAGAAATGGTATGCAACAAGGTTGCCCCCTGTCCCCACTAATTTTCATTCTGACCCTAGAGCCTTTATAAGATAACAGCAAATCCTGATGTTCAAGGTATATGTTACAATGGGAAGCAGTATACAACTGATGCATATGGTGATGATCTTTTATTTTCTTCTTTCCAATAGGATGATTTATTTTCTTACTTTAAAGGAATAGGATGGCATGCAGATGCAGGTCATGACAAAGAGCAGTATTCAGTGACAGGTCAGAGCTGTGGGCAATATGCAGTGGTCAGGGTAATGGACAGTATGTAGCGTCAGGGCAGTATGTTGAAGTAGGGCAGGGAAGTACACAGTGAAAGGGCAGGGCATAGCAGATACATTAGCCTCTTACCCTATGGCTGAAGTTAGAAACCCAACTGCCATCTCTGCTTCTCATCAGTGCCACCCCATTTTCAGCAGCTGTTATCCATACCCCCCCCATCTTCACCATTTTAGGGGGAAGATGCTGAGCTCTGAAAGATTACTTTCTGGTTCTCAGCAGCAGGGGATTGTGGACAGGAAGCAGATATTAACCACTTTAATACAGGGCACTTCCCTCCCTTCCCGCCCAGGCCAATTTTCCCCTTTTAGCGCTGTTGCATTTTGAATGACAATTGCGCGGTCATGCAACACTGTACCTTCACCAAATTTATGTCATTTTCCCCCCACAAATAGAGCTTTCTTTTGGTGGTATTTGATCACCTCTGCGATTTTTACTTTTTGCTAAACAAATAAAAAAAGACCGAAAAGTTTAAAAAAAAAAAAAAAAAAAATTTTGTTTATGTTATACAATTTTGTAAATAAATAATTTTTTTCCTGCACTGATGAGCACTGATGAGACTGCACTGACAGGCACTGATGAGGAGGCACTGATGGGGTGGCACTGATGGGGTGGCACTGATGGGGTGGCACTGATGGGGTGGCACTGATAGGCGGCACTGATATGCGGCACTGATAGGCACTGATATGTGGCACTGATAGGTAGCACAGATATGCAGCATTGGTGGGCACTGATAGGCGGCACTGCTGGGCACTGATAGGCGGCATTGATGGACACTGATAGGTGGCACTGACGGGCATTGATAGGTGGCACTGACGGGCACTAATGGGCACTGATAGGCGGCACTGGTGGGCACTGATGGGCACTGATGGGCGGCACTGATCGGCACTGACAGGCGGCACTGATGGGCACTAATGGGCACTGATAGGCGGCACTGGTGGGCAATAATGGGCACTGGTGGGCGACACTAAAGGATGGCAGTGATGGGCACTTGTGGGCAGCACTGATAGGGAGGACACTGGTGGGCATCACTGATGGGGAGGGCAATGGGGGGCTCCCTGAGCCCTGATTGCCATCCCTGGTGGCCATAGTGGGCATCCCTGGGGTCATAGTGGGCATCCCTGGGGTCATAGTGGGCATCCCTGGTGGATCTAGTGGCATCCCCCCCCGAGGGTCTGCACTGGTAATCAATGATCTGATTACCAGTGCCGACCCCCCCCCCCTGTCAGGGGAGCCGCCGATCGGCGCTCCTTTACTCGTGCCTGTCAGGCACGAACTAAGGAAAGCCGATCAACGGCTGTTCCTATTTACTATGTGACCAGCCGTGATTGGACACGGCTGATCACATGGTAAAGAGCCTCCGTCAGAGGCTCTTTACCGAGATCGGAGATGCAGGGTGTCAGACTGACACCTCGCATCACCGATCGCCGCTCTGCGCGCCCCCGGGGGGCGCCCAGAGCGGAGTTATCCTGCCGCCGTCATATGACGTCCGGTCAGGATAACTCAACCACATTCCCGCCGTCAATCTGTAATAGGGCGGGCGGGAAGTGGTTAACATTAGACAGGTAGGGGACACACTGCACCCAGGGAGAGGAGAGAGACACAGATAGCCCCTGCCCCTTCTAGCGAAACTGGTGTTCATTTGTGTTTTGGAATATGAGCTCCATCACCTTAATTTCCCAACTCTGTCACATCTAAACAGATCATGGGACAGCCCATTGCAGTAGTACCTGGAGGTACACTGTTTTGTTTCAGTTGCATAAAAAGACATCGCCTCTGCGGGACCATTAGACAGTACATTTTTTTAGTGGAGGACTCAAAAACTGGCAACAACAAAGCATTAAAGTTAGCAGGATCAACACCCACTGTCTGATACCTTTCTGTGATGGTTTTTGTACCAATTTCTTATGGGGAAAGTGAGCATAGATAATTCTGGTGGTTGGAGCTGTTATTCTGGAGGAGCCCTCAAAAGTTATGCACCCATAAGTGTTGGCGTTGATAATTATGTGGGCACATCTCCTACCTGAGTCTGGTGACACCTTCAAAATCCCATGACACAATGAATTTGACAACTGCAAATAATAGGAATCTTTATTCGGTGGTGGCTACAGTGATAATTAGAGAAATTTTTAAAGCAAAGTGCACAGTAATATATTTTTTTTAAACCTAAATAGAAGTGGGAATTCACTGCGCTCAGGTTATATAAATCTACTAAGGAGAGCTGCCGACACCAGAGATTTGGATACTTGAACTAACGTAGAAATGTTAAAATAAAAGTTCAGCGCTATACCATGGCAATTATACCATCATAAATACAAAACAATGTGCATATAAATTGACATCAGATGATTCCAAATTACATACAGTATATAAAAATAAATCCTCAGTCCAAAGTGGTTTTAGAAATCCACAAATATTGTCCACAAATAAAGGATGGAAAGTAAAGAAAGTATCTTTATACTCCATAGTGAAAAAAACACCTTGTGAAAAGTCTGTGGCGGCAATCAATCAAAAGGTATACCTGCATTTCAATCAATCGTGCAATACAGCTCCTTACCAGAAATTGTTGACCTCTGTATTACAGATGGTCATACAGCACTTAAGAGGTTAAGGTCTCACTCTGAACCATCAGCTTCTTCCATAGCCAATAAATATTGTATCATCATGCTTGTTCAAAGGTAAGATATAAAGGACACTATCATGGTGTAAAACTGTATACTATATGTTTAGTAAAAACTTAAAAGTGCACACTCATATGATAATAGAGCAATAGCAGCTTCATAAGCATATGTGGCTACAAATGGCATTCCTAAGGGCTTGGTCCTGGCCACCCAATGAGGTCTGTGTGCGTAATTACGTCACCGTCAAAGGCTCTTATCATGTGAGTCTGCACTATGGAGTGTGAAGATACTTTCTTTACTTTGCATCCTTTATCTGCAAACATTATTTGTGGATTTCTGGACTGAGGATCGATTTTTATATATATAATTTTGGAATCATTTTATGCCAATTTCTCTGCACAGTGTTTCAGATTGACTGTATATTGTTATAAATATTTGTCATAGTATAACTCTGCACTTTATTTTTTTGGATCATAGGCATGCGCAGGGCTTGTGCCAGGTGTGCCTGGGCACACCCTAATTACTACAAGCAGTGCCAATTCTCCCTACTGCTCGGGCTTCCCCTGTGTTGCCCCCCAACCTGCAGTGCTGCTGGTTTCCCTCCTCTCCTCTCCCCTCAACTGGTGCAGGGGATGTTTAAGGATGGAGAGTGGGGGAAGGGGCTAAAAAATATTTAATTGACCAGCCCCTTCCTTTTTTAAATGAACACAGTGAACACGCACTCACTCACTGTTTTACTTCAGTTTGTGAATGAACAGGAAGCTACTTAGCACTGAGCACTCCCTATTCATTCACTTTCCCATGTCCTGTGCAGTTGAGACTGCAGAGAAAGGCATGTATGTTTTAGCTTTGGAGTGCACATCATAATGCTATAGACTCTGCACACTTATGTTAAAGATTATTTTTTAAGACAACAAAGTAGCAACTATTGTACTGTCTCCTTACTCTGAAGAAATAACAGGTGTGTGTTGCCTTTAGTATAATTAACCTTGAAAAAAAGGTTATTCCCAGACAGTTTACTTTATTCAGCATACACAAATTTAAAGCAATTTTCTGTCTTACACCAAAGTGGATGTAAACCCCATTCCTGAAATTTGAGTTGGGCACATATATCTGTAGTATTTACCTATCTCTCTCCAAAGCCCTATGTCCTGTGTCTTTCTGCGGCATCCTTCCTCTGTTATAAGCATAATAGCTTCTGACAAGCTCTCTGACACAGGAGATAAAAGCAGCTGGAAATTTGTGTCGGGAAAGGGACTTAGAGACAGCTTAGTAGAGAGATGGTCTATTCACAGCACAGCTCTGCAAGTTTCTTCGTTCCTCTGCCTATGTAGAAGGGGTGTGTGCCTTTCCTCTAATCAGCTGTCACATAGTGTATGCCAAGACTCCAAACCCACTGCTAGAACAAAAAGAAAAACATTGTAACACAATGTTCACTTTCTAAACAGTGTAGAAAGCTGAAGACAGCAGATATACACATAAAACTTATGTAGGGAGATTTGTTTAATCTCTGTGTATCATCCGAGGCTGTTCACTTCACTGGGTATATTTGAGGGTTTACATTCCACTTTACCTTTGCAATATAGTCTATCACACTAGTTCCTAATGAGACGAACCAATAACTGAAGATTTGGAATTTCTGTGTTGCAGCAGGACAATGCAATTCTACAAATTCGAGAGACAGCGAGGCAGGGACCTTAGATTGTAAGTCCCTTTGAGAGAGTAAATTGTTGGTGCTATATAAATACAAGTAATACATGAATAAATAATAACTTGTTTTTGTGGTCAAAAAGATAACTCGTTAATATTGAACAATGTTTATATTAAGAGTATGTTTACCAAGCAATGCTGTGCATTTAAAACATCCTAAGAAGCATGCTTTTGTGCAGCTATTGGGATATCTTTAAATCACAGATATAAGTTTAGTACCCATAACCTCTATTTGTTTGTACTGGCAGATATTATTTGTGTGGTCTTTCTGAACTGAAGAGAATATCATTTCAGCCAACTTTGGTCAAGTTGCGTTCGTGTCATGTCCAACAGTGAATTTTATTAACTTAATAAAGTCAGTGCATTAATACATTCTTTTGAAAAAAAAAAAGTAACAATGCTTAATTATCACATACTGTAGCTGAGTTGGTTATTGTTGGTTTAGATTCTGCTTCTAAAGAAAAAAATTATGCAATAGAGCTAAAATAAGAAATATAATATCAGACAAAGGGCACCTTCACAATATTTTTTAAAGTAATATGCAATGTTATGCTGGCCTTACACTATACGAAAAATTGTTCAAACTCATTTTCAGAAAAAAAACACTCAGCCGTGAGAGCAAATGATAGTGCCATCATATAATGACCGATAAATTGTTCAATGGACACAAATAATTCATTTTTTCACATATACCTAGTGCAAACAGTTTGGACAAGAAACACATTAACCTTAAAAATTCCCAAACTTGTACCTAATTTTTTTGGTTCAAAAACGCCACAACCGATTACCGAATTTGTGCCTATTAACTGGCCAAAAAAGGAATGGACTGTCCAAATGACTGAATTTCGGCCAATTATTCGTATAGTGTATGGCCAACATCAGAATTTTAATTGGGCTTCTTGTATTCTCTTGGGGAATGCAAAAACAGGGTAATCATTACAATATACAAAAAAGTAGCATAAATATTTACATTTTTTCACTCTAGAGAACAAAGACAAGTACCTGTATCAGTTGAAAGTCACATGTTGTTTTATGCAAGAAACATAACTCCTGAAACCCAGTCTGTATAGATGACATGATTTTTTGATGAACTGACCAAATCCACATAGTGTAAACAATGTTTTGTGTAAGTAGGTAGAGCATTATGTAATTCCTACCCTAAAGAGGTACCATCCCTTGAAAAACAATTATAGAGATACAAAATTGGCTGGCACTTTAAATGTACCCCCTAGGGCAGTGATGGCGAACCTTGGCACCCCAGATGTTTTGACTACATTTCTCATGATGCTCATGCACTCTGCAGTGTATTTGAGCATCATGGGAAATTTAGTTCCAAAACATCTGGGGTGCCAAGGTTCGCCATCACTGCCCTAGGGTGTAATAAACATTAACCAATCAATTATCAAATCTTAAAAAGGTTTACTTATGCCCCGTACACACGTGCAGATTATCTGAAGACTTTTGTCTGCAGACTTACCAAAACCATATAATATGAGGTCAAACCTAAACACTTTCAATTTGTATGCAATCCGGCAGGCCCTTGCACTACATAGAAAAGGTAAGTCTGCAGACAAAAGTCTTCAGATAATCTGCACGTGTGTACGGGGCATTAGAACCATATCCTCAAAAAAGTTTTCCAGGGTGATTGTTAGGATTGAGTTCACCTGCTGGTGGCACTGTGTTGCCCTGGGCTGTATGCTGCAGTTTCAATGTCTACCAGCAGGTGTCTCCCAGAAGCCAGCAGGCTTCTATGATCACTTACAACTGTGTTCAGCTGCCAGGTAACTATTTAAGGCTGATCCTCCCTTTCCCAGGTGCGTCACTATTTTGAATGCCTCCTTGCTGTCTGAACCAGTTGTCTGTGATCCTGATCCATACTCTGATCTATCCTGTACCCCTTGCTCCTGCTCTCTGCCTTGTATCCAGTCATCCAGTCTAGTTTACCCTCTTCCTTGCTACCCTGCTCCCCTTGTCCCGTATAGTGTATATATTTGTAGATAGTTGGTTCTTTAGTTATTGTGTCTTTGGGGTTGGTCTTTGTTTACTGGCATTTGCTTTGTTCACTGTTGCTGTGTATGTTTGTTTTGTGGTTCACTATAATAAATTTTACTTTAAGGCTATCTATATTGTTTTGGTGTGTAGCTACATGTGTCTGGTCTCCCTAGCTGCTGCTGAACCCTTACATAATAGTGACGCCCACTACGACCAGATCAGCTACACTTTGGAGCTGGAAGCCAGTTGCTTTTGACTTCATTTTCCTGTTGTCAAGATGCTTATGTAACGGGGTTTTGAGGGTGCCCCCTAGTGTCTTTGGGGTCCCTGAACCTAGTTAACTCACTATACCTGACAGGCGAATCCTGAGCCTCCGCTATATGGGAGCTGGGGTACATGTCTGCGGCAGTGCCTCCACCCAGTGGGGCATCCGGGGTAGGGATGTGGGGTCCCACTGGGAACATACTTGGTGCAATGAGACTGACACAGCCTAACTGGAACTGACTTTATATAGTAAGTAGCAAATGAACCAACATGCATGGGAGAATACAATAGAGTAACATAGATAACAATGCAATGTGGATTTTCCTCACCCACCCACTAGCACACCTGTGTCCCACCCCTTATCTTTGCCCTAATGGCCGTTGGTGCACATAGGAGAGTTGGGGCCCTTATAAGTCCTGCTCCGCAGGGTCACTGAAGCAGCCTGAGCTGTGCAATGTCCACTCTGGACTTCAGAGTCTTTACTGTGAGTGAGGCGACAGGTGCCCTGTGGTGATACAGGGAGAGGCTTGGCTTACCCTCACAACGCAATTAACCAGGTCAGTCCGCTGCAGTCTCCTCTCACTGGATTCACCAGACGTCTGAACTCAGTGCTTGTCTTTGCCAGGGTCCCTTTTTCAGCTGGTGTGGTCTTGGGTGAAGCAAGTTCTCTCAGCAGGATTCTATCTCTGTGCTGCAGTCTCTCCCAGCTAGTAGCATGTCCTTTCTGGCTGAGCAATGAGGTAACCTCTACAAGTCTTCCAGGACCTGCGATGATGTCACAACCATGTGACTGAAAAGGCAGCAAGTCCTGTGATCAATGCTCAATGTTTTATTAACAGCATACTGAGTCCATCTGCCATCTACTGGGCATTTCAGATAATACAGCCTGTGTAACTCCACAGGGCTACACTTAGAGTGCAGGTTATTAGTCGTGTGCATGCAGCAGAAGATAAAGATTTTTGCCGTTCATTGTTGCAGGCTTTGAGTCTCACTGAGGAGGAACTGTTGGAAAACATTCTGACAGCGCATGCCTTAGCTGTTGAGGGCAGATTCTCCCTTAGACAAGTTCAGCCTTTAATTCAGGTCTATTCTGAGCTAGTATTTTGGTCGATCTCTTAGGGCCATGATGTTTTCACTCCGCCATTTACTATGTTCCAGGCTGGATTTTTGGGATGGTTGCTGAAATATTGTGCAGGTTCTTTCTTCCATCAGTATTCAGCCTATTCACACCAGGTGTTGTTGGATTGCATTGCTGCTGTGCAGTCTTTAATGGAGCAAAGGCAACTAGGGAAAGACAAACTGACTTTAGTTTACCCTATGCTACAAGCTTGGTCAGAGATCCTATCCCCTGTTCTAGATGAGCCACATAAAGTTATATCTACTGAAATAAATCAAGAATCTATTCCTCTGTTACCCTTAGCAACCACAGCTGCTACTGAGTGTTCTTTACCACCTGTAGATCAGTACCCTGCCACCAGTAACCGGTCTTCCTCAGTATGTAATCCATTGGAGGCTCCCCCTGCAATACTGTTACCCATAGCAACATCTCAGGCCTCTTCCTGTACTTCTGCTGCTCTTCACTCTATTCTTCCCAGTACTGTTACTACATTTCCATCAGCAGTACACTCTGGTCAGCACAATGCAAATGCTCACAGGACTCCAGTATGTAAGCCTAAAAATGAACAGAACTTTTTTCCTGCTCTTACAACTCTGCCACCCTCCATGCTGCTGACTACTGATGAGATCCAGCCGTCCTCCATGCTGCTGACTGCTGATGAGATCCAGTCGTCTTCCATGCTGCTGACTGCTGATGAGATCCAGTTGTCCTCCATGCTGCTGACTGCTGATGAGATCCAGCCCTCCTCCATGCTACTGACTGTTGATGAGATCCAGCCGTCCTCCATGCTGCTGACTGTTGATGAGATCCAGCCGTCCTCCATGCTGCTGACTGCTGATGAGATCCAGCCATCCTCCATGTTGCCGCCTGCCGATGGTGTCCACACCTCCTCCATGCTGCTGCCTGCTGAGATCCAGACCTCCTCCAAGCTGCCGCCTGCTGATGAGATCCAGACCTCCTCCATGCTGCCGCCTGCTGATGAGATCCAGACCTCCTCCATGCTGCCGCCTGCTGATGAGATCCAGTCCTCCTCCATGCTGCCGCCTGCTGATGAGATCCAGTCCTCCTCCATGCTGCCGCCTGCTGATGAGATCCAGTCCTCCTCCATGCTGCCGCCTGCTGATGAGATCCAGTCCTCCTCCATGCTACCGCCTGCTGATGAGATCCAGTCCTCCTCCATGCTGCCGCCTGCTGATGAGATCCAGTCTTCCTCCATGCTGCCACCTGCTGATGAGATCCAGTCCTCCTCCATGCTGCCGCCTGCTGATGCGATCCAGTCCTCCTCCATGCTGCCGCCTGCTGATGAGATCCAGTCCTCCTCCATGCTGCCGCCTGCTGATGAGATCCAGTCCTCCTCCATGCTGCCGCCTGCTGATGAGATCCAGTCCTCCTCCATGCTGCCGCCTGCTGATGATATCCAGCCATCCTCCATGCTGCTGACTGCTGATGGTGTCCACACCTCCATGCTGCCGCCTGCTGGTGAGATCCAGTGCTCCTCCATGCTACCACCTGCTGATAAGATCCAGTGCTCCTCCATGCTGCAGCCTGCCGATGGTGTCCAGACCTCCTCCATGCTGCCGCCTGCCGATAGGGACCTGCCGTTTGTTGCCAAACCTGCCACGGGTGACTTGCCGGCCGCTGTCCCGCCGGATTCTGCTTATACCGGGGCCGCTGTCCCGCCGGACTCTGCTTATACCGGGGCCGCTGTCCCGCCGGACTCTGCTTATACCGGGGCCGCTGCCCAGCCGGACTCTGCTTATACCGGGGCCGCTGCCCAGCCGGACTCTGCTTATACCAGGGGCCGCTGCCCAGCCGGACTCTGCTTATACCGGGGCCGCTGCCCAGCTGGACTCTGCTTATACCGGGGCCCCTGCCCAGCCGGACTCTGCTTATACCGGGGCCGCTGCCCAGCCGGACTCTGTCAATTCACCCCTTGCTGTTAAACTGGACTCTGTTGACCGGGTAAAGCTCCCACTTGCTAATGTATCAGAGGCTCCTGAACTTCCAGCGTTATGTGACCCAAATGGGTTGTCTGTGTGGGTTAAGATCCCTACTGTTGCTTGTTCTTTGTTCTTTTCGCAGCCAGCTGATCCTGTTATGCTAAGGCCAGGATGTCCAGATATCAACTCTGAACATGAGAACTGCATCTGCTTTTACGGCCCCAGTAGTAGAGGTCCTATGGGAAAAGGCAGTGTTCCATATGAACTTTGTCCTGACCCAGGGGTCATCTCTGCAATCCCTGGTGCATCTGGGGACCCGAGTGGGGTAACCTATGCCCTCGGTAGACCTGAGTGGCAGGTAAAATACAGAGCAGTCTCTAACAGTGTGAGAAGAGTTCCAGTTGTGATGGGACACCCTTGTGTCAGGGTACCTGCATGGACCAGGGACTTGGGCATTAAGCATTCGGGTAGCTTTCAGTGTCTCAACATTGGGACACAGGCTGCTTATAAGAATGGTAAGCCTTCGGTGTTGCGACTTCTTAAGGATCTGACCAGCAGGAAACCCAGCCAGTTGTGGGACCCCGGCGGCGGGGTTCTCAGCCAGCCTTCAGACCTTGGCAGTGGAGTACCCAGTCGGCTTGCAGACCCCGGGGGTAACGCCTTATGGAGCGTTCGGAGGCCGCTCCTTAAGGGGGGGAATCTGTTAGGATTGAGTTCACCTGCTGGTGGCACTGTGTTGTCCTGGGCTGTATGCTGCAGTTTCAATGTCTACCAGCAGGTGTCTCCCAGAAGCCAGCAGGCATCTATGATCACTTACAACTGTGTTCAGCTGCCAGGTAGCTATTTAAGGCTGATCCTCCCTTTCCCAGGCGCGTCACTATTTTGAATGCCTCCTTGCTGCCTGAACCAGTTGTCTGTGATCCTGATCCATACCCTGATCTATCCTGTACCCCTTGCTCCTGCTCTCTGCCTTGTATCCAGTCATCCAGTCTAGTTTGCCCTCTTCCTTGCTACCCTGCTCCCCTTGTCCTGTATAGTGTATATATTTGTAGATAGTTGGTTCTTTAGTTATTGTGTCTTTGGGGTTGGTTTTTGTTTACTGGCATTTGCTTTGTTCACTGTTGCTGTGTATGTTTGTTTTGTGGTTCACTATAATAAATTTTACTTTAAGGCTATCTATATTGTTTTGGTGTGTAATTACATGTGTCTGGTCTCCCTAGCTGCTGCTGAACCCTTACAGTGATATTATCCTGGTCTTGGGATCTGGTTTAGTGGGCCAATGCATTTTGCGGGAAATCCTGCTTCACCAGAGCCTCAGATCCTTTTATCCAGTGCTGCAATAATATACAGAAACCATAAAAAAATAGCAATTATCAAACAACATATTGTATCACACATTATATGGCATGTTATCTCAGAATCCTTTAACAAGCGATATCATGACAGGACAAATCCATTAGGAATACTCACAGAAGTGATGAATAGATCTATAAAGTGTGGTATAATTCAAGATTGTAACATACACAAAACAATTATATATATATATATAGTATGGTATAACTAACATTAAAGAGATAATGGTCACCTGTAAAATAGTGAATGGTATCTTGGTGATGAATGGCCTGTCTGGCCGTGAGGAATCCTTCCAAACCCTCAAAAAAATTGCCCACAAAAGAAGGTGGCAACTGACACAGATCTGGGGACTCAAGAAACATATACCAAAATATGAAGATTCCTCACAGGCCAGGCAGGATGTCTTTCATCTCTCCTGTCTCTGTGTCTGTCTGGGGATGCGGTGTCCCCTGTGGCTTTCTGCTGTCATTTGTATCGTGGTATCTTCTCCCCCACTCCCACCCCAACCACTGGGTTTAAATTGGGCCACCTTTCCATACAAGGAGGACTACTATCATTAGGGTGAGTTGCGGTTGTAGTGCCTATATATATAGTATATCAGGGTTTTTTGAGGAGTTTATTGACTATATACAGTAAATGCTATTGTTTTTTATATTTGATTAGATTTTTACACCTGCTGGGTATCTTTCTATCAGCTTCTCTTTTTGCTTTATAACTGGGGGGTGAGTATCCTATGAGGTCGTGTGGTTTGTTGTCTTTTCCCAGTGCCTCCCCCCCCCCCCCCCCAAGTCTGTTGTTCCTGCATGATTCTTTTTAGAGTCACATTGTCTGCTTGTTTTTTTTTTTTTTTCCTCCTTGCGGGTGTCCCCTTTTCTATTGTTGTTATATTATATTATATATTTTTATTTCACTTTGGATATGGCATGTACAAATCTGTAGTAATACTATATTAGAATAATGAATTGTTTGTATTACCTGGTAAAAAGTTATGAATATTCACAATAAGTAGTGAATCCTGAAGAAGCCCATCTCGGGTGAAACGTGTCGATCCTACCACTTCTCCTTACCTTCAAATAATTTTTTGGTTGTATAAATGGCTATTTTAGCATCTACCACGTTTTTAGAATGTTTTTCTAGATTTTAATTGTGTACAATAAATATGGTTGGTTTTATTCTATATTGCTTTTGTTAATGACTGTGCTTTTTTGGACATACTAAAATCCCCTGTTTTCCCATATCTCTCTCTTTGGGAGATCCAGGGAGACTTCGTTCGCAACAGTTACTATACCCCTTTCATTCAGAATATTTATTTATTTTAATGCAGAGTATCCAGCTTTAGAAATGAAGACCCTATTGATCCATTTCAAATATGCTTTACTGAGATCTGTAGATGAAATTAAGGAAACAAGAAGCCTAAAATAGAAAATTGATAAAGCCACCACATCTAATGACTGATAAACTGCACTATATTCCATTTGTGTTCTTTGGTTTTCATACACTTTAATTGTATCTATGGTCAAAATATAAAATCATAGTTTCATTTCCACATTGTGTTTCAAATATTTTTAGCCTACTGCTATTAGTTCTAACAGTCCTGAAGTTTGTAAAATAAACAGTTTGAGTCTAACTATTGGGTTAGTCTACTGCAGTCCTGGGGCACCCCGGAGGAACAGGAGAGCCCAAGAACCACCATGGGCAGCGGCGGGATGGGGGTTATGTTCTTCTCACTACTGTCAAACTGATCAGATAGCTGTAAAGCTTTAAGCCTGGTACACACTAACAGTTTTTTGACTGCTCTGGTCAGGGACGCTGTACTTTTTTCAGTCTCGGCCCCCGGCCAGACTCAGTGTAGCCTACCAGGAGGCATCGGAACTTTAGACAGCTTAGGGAGAGCCTGCCTTCAACTGGGGACAAGCCTTTTGCAAGGCCAGATTCAACCCAGGAGGAAAAGCTCTCCCACCGCCATCCGCCATTCCTTACCAATCACATCCAGGAGCAATACTAACTGGCCACGGATATCCAGCTTTCTTGCTCCTTTCAAACTGGTAGAGGCGGACCCATTTAAATCAGAAGGCGGCGGACCCATCTGGCTTTCTCTGACAGTGCCTACTTCCGGGTCCCCCAGTTATGCCCAGGGCGCCCCGGTTCATTTCTGATGAACCAACTGACATACACACGGGCCAAATGCTGATCGGTTTTTATTGAACCAGCCAGTCTTCCAATATTCGGCCCATGTGTACTACTTATTTGACTTATGTGAGATTATTTTGAAGTTAGACAGAAATCCCTCCTTTTAACAGGTTTAGGATTCTGCTTTATATTTTGGTAATTAAGCAGATTTGGTTGTCTGCTCAGGCATCAATCATATGGTGACCTGGGGAATTTTTGTTTTATACATATAAGTGTCAGGGGAGATAGCGAGCTCCTATGGCATGTTTGGATTAAAATTAGTCAGAATGTTATTCATTGTCTTTCATGACATTGGTCATCAGATGGGAGTAAATAGTGTAAATACATATACACCCAAGCCTACTGTATATGTTTCTTCTTCAAAAAAACCCCAGTTGACGGTCTATTCCAATTCTGTCAACATCCATATAATTAGAATTAATTTCCATTGGATACAGTAGATTGTTTTTGGTATCCTAATGAATAATATTTACTTCTTTCATGTGCACGAATCCCACAGTGTGATCTATGTGAATAATTGATTGCAAGTGAGAAGTTTGTTCTCCAAGTGATTTTTTTTTTTTTTAAAGGTGCGGGCTCTTAGAATGATATCATGATCCTGAATTTACTATCTATCAAGTCACTTAACTAGTACACTGATGCAAGATAGCTGTTTAGGCTGTTCTGGTTTTACTAGCTAGAGCTCACCTAACTTGCTAAATAGCAAAGTCAGGGTATGGATCACAGGCTTGAGACAAGTCAACAGTGGAAGCTCAGATTTTAATCTAACAAGTTCCCTAAACCAGAGAATCCCTTTCTACAACTGACAATGTTCTCTGAACAGAACACACTTTATGAGCTAGACTTCCTCATAGCAATGACGATCAAGCTTACTGATTACAACAATTGTATAACACAGCAGGCACTGATTGTGGGTTTGTTTACCTTTTCTGTAATTTCTTCCACAATTAGTTTCATGGAAAGTTTGGCAAAATATCGCCTGACTCTACCAAGAGTGCACTCTTTCAACTTCAAATGGTTTTTGTTTCAGATCCAAAAAAAGTTAAAGCCCATTAATCAATCCAGAAAGAATGCCAAAATAATATATACATTATTATTTCACAGACATGCAACCAACCATCAAGTGTTTTGATGTCAGTAGAGATTTTGGGATAGATGTGGGAAAATAATTTAGGCCTAATATTCAAGAAGGGTGGTCATGGAATAATAAAATAATTCTGTCTAATCAGTTTAAAGGGATCAAATACTTTCACATTATTATCTACGAATAGACTCAGATGTTAATAATAACATTTAAAAGGATGGAGGTAGTTTTAATAGTTATATAAAGATAATAATTTGATGAAAATGGATCGTTATTTCTTGGCTCACAGATATAAACCTGTTTAAAGCATTTAGCAGAGAACTACTGTAGGAGTCTCTAGTGCATAAGCCAATAAGCCATGCATAGAAAACCTGGCTCACATACACATGTTTAAAAAGATTATTTGGTTAAAAATTATATTATACATATAATTATATATATATATATATATATATATATATATATATATCTATATATATATATATATCTATATATATATCTATATATGAATATCTAGAGCACATAGTGCTCAAAAATAATTTGGGACTTTGTATGAGATATGGCCAATGGGCACATGATGTTGTTATATGATGTTCAATATACCTGGGCTGGTAAGCACAAAAAAAGGTATAGAATCAATTAACATCGTGTGTTTTAATATTGTATAAATGGCAGTTGACAATGTTATAGATACAATACAATGGGGGTAAAAAGGGTTTGCATATAAAATTGATACAAAGTTGTAACACAAATAATTGAACATAGAAGAAAATATTACAAAACATTTGAGTATATCTGGTAAGGCTTGTAGATGAATTGTTTGCCTCTTAAGCTCGACGCGTTTCGTGAAATATTATTCACTTCCTCAGGAGCAGGCATGATCATAGCATCTAAAAAATATATATATACAAATGTAATATGATATCAAAAATAAAAGAATGTTTTATGTTGTTAGCGTAAGGAAAAAGAACTTACACTTATGATATTGAATGTCAGTCAGGTAATGGGATCGCCCGTAATTGAGTCCCAAATGGGAACTGAGAGAGCAGTCTCCACAAACACAGTCAAAGCGCAAGATCCATAGTGTGGTGAAGAAATTGAGAAGAGGTATTGAAGGGCTCGATTTAGAATTGTCATGACACTGTGCGAAAAATATATATGCATATATGTATAAATCAAGCCATTGATCCACATATAAGGTTAGTAAGTATGAAATAGTAAAGGAAAAAGGGAGCCCAAACCATATGAAGAAAGTGAAACCAGTAATAGTACCAGAAAATGAGGTGAAAGTGTATAGCTAGGAAATAGCCATAACCAATGGAGAAACATGCATAAAAAGTGTTAAAAAGTACCCATGGAAGACACCCCTAGAACACCAAAGAAAATCTTCAAAAAGTGAAAAATAAATAAGGTGAAGTAACTGACACCAGTGGTGGAAAACAATTCCCACAAGTGAAAAAACCTAAATTGTGAAAATAACAGTGATAGAAGAAAATATAGGAGCAGGTGAATATAATGGGTGAAAGCACCTACGCTGAGACTGGGCGGGAGATGGCCCTCAGCGTCACAATGCTGTTCAGCATAGAGGGAGTCCATCAGGCAAACAATTGTTGCCCAAAGCGGTCTCCCTCAAATGAACGCTGGTGGAGTCACGTGCGGGGGACGCCAACAGCGTGTGACGTCAGCCCCGCACGGATGGATGTGACGCCGATGCGTCGCGGCCGCGACCGAAGGTCCCGCCCCCACCTCGGCACACAGCCAGAGGGGAGAGAGAGAAGAACGGACGCGGGCGGGGCGCATCGCAGTTCCCATCTGTAGACCACACGGGAGACACACACCACCCTATGGCATGAGTGGAAAGATGGAATGATCGGAAACAGTGTGGAATAACATGCACAATACATATACAGAACCCAGAGCATTAATATATCCTGTAAATTGTGGTGCCAATATACATAATAACATATTGGGTAACAATAATGAAACCATTGGTGTCACATCTCCATCCCTAGATCAATCTAATAATAGGAGAAAAGGGGGGGGAACAATGGGGGGGGGGGAGGAAAGAAGGGAGGGAAGGGGGGGGGAAAGGAAAGGAACAGGGGAGGAAAATGGGAAAACGTCAAGGGTAGGTGGGACTTTGTATGAGACTCCTGCCTAGAGTCTCCATCCCTGTGTATACATGAATATATAGAGCACATAGTGCTCAAAAATAATTTGGGACTTTGTATGAGATATGGCCAATGGGCACATGATGTTGTTATATGATGTTCAATATACCTGGGCTGGTAAGCACAAAAAAAGGTATAGAATCAATTAACATCGTGTGTTTTAATATTGTATAAATGGCAGTTGACAATGTTATAGATACAATACAATGGGGGTAAAAAGGGTTTGCATATAAAATTGATACAAAGTTGTAACACAAATAATTGAACATAGAAGAAAATATTACAAAACATTCGAGTATATCTGGTAAGGCTTGTAGATGAATTGTTTGCCTCTTAAGCTCGACGCGTTTCGTGAAATATTATTTAACCCCACAAAGGCAGGAAATTATCATGTACATAAATAACTCACAGCCACTTACAAATACAGACAATATTCCTACACTTGCATTGAATAAGGGAAAGCTAGCCATTCATAGACAGCTTTCTGATATATTTGGTTTACGCAAAAGGAAAAATAACTTGTATTAATAAATATATATGTATATATATATATATATATATATATATATATTTATTTATTAATACAAGTTATTTTTCCTTTTGCGTAAACCAAATATATCAGAAAGCTGTCTATGAATGGCTAGCTTTCCCTTATTCAATGCAAGTGTAGGAATATTGTCTGTATTTGTAAGTGGCTGTGAGTTATTTATGTACATGATCATTTCCTGCCTTTGTGGGGTTAAAAACTCCAGGAAGAAGTAAGGAGAGGAACTGGGCCACATTACCTTACACAAATAGGGGCAATTGCTGCTGATGTATTTCATCTAGACCAGAAGCAGAGACTATTGCAAGTATTCCTATGTTCTAATAGTTTAACTGCAACTGCCCAGAGCTTTTTAAGTGTATACAGTGGTGTATTTTGGTTTTGTGCTGCCCTAGGCAAGACTAAAATTAGGAGCTCTCCCCCCCCCCCTCCTATGTAAATTTGTCCCACTCCTTTTTTAACGGATGTGACTCCCTCCAAAATTGAAGGACTACAAGCCTCAGCATGAACCCCTGAGATCTCACGAGAGGGGGGGTGAGAGGGGGTGGGAGAGAGGGGGGGGGGTGAGAGAGAGAGGGGGGGTGTGAGAGGGAGAGAGGAGGGGTGAGTGAGAGAGAGAGAGGGGGGTGAGTGAGAGAGAGGGGGATGAGAGAGGCAGCTCTAGCAACCAGTGGCCAATAGAGTCTCAGGTGGAAGGGAGGGCAACTTTTTTGCTGCCCCCCTGCAAAGTGCCGCCCTAGGCCTGGGCCTTGTTGGCCTAGGCCAAAATACAGCACTGCGTGTATATCTGAATCCCTGTGGTAGACAGGGTATCTCTGTTATTATATCACATGCACAGTGCCAGAAAGCTAGGTCTGTGCTGCTGTATGTGTGTAGTGGTTATCGTCCAGTATTAGGGGAACCTGTATTATTGCAATAAAGTTTATATGCAGCTCCTGTTATTCTAGTTAACCCTGTATGGCATTCTATAGCCAGTTTAAGATCATGACTCAATAACCAGCATAGGCTAGAGCCAGGTTAGGCATCCAGCACCCACTTCTGGTAGTTAGAGGTCTGGTTGCATGACGTATTAGACACTACTAGGGACTAAGTGCAGAGTAGATAGGCTGATTCTGAGTTCCAGTGTGTAACGCTCCTGCGTTTCATGTATGGTGTGGATTTTCAGCTGCAGAAATATTCCACTTCAGTAGTCATGTAAGAGAGATGCTGAGATACCATTCCCAACCTCAATGACTCATCATGTGTGGAAGGTCTTAATTCAGCTAGTAAATACACACACTCAACAAGCTGGTTCCTAGAGTGACTTTATGTATGTAGTAACACAGTGATGAAGATTTAAGAGACAGGTTGAATGGAGGTGGTAGGTGACAGACACTTGAAGGTAAGACAGTAGCAGATGGATGCAGGTAGGTTTAGCAATCATGTATGGTAGCAGATGACAGAGTAGCAGGTGGACATACAAGAGAGATCAACCCAGTGCAGGAATAAGTAGCAGTAGTCTTAAGAGCTAGCAATCTAGATATGCAGATGTGATAAATAGTCTTTACTATGCAGAGCTAGATAGTGTAAGCTTAGTATAAGTTTATAGAGGGTTTCCCTGCGGGGTACTTAGCACTAATAGCAATACAGCCAAAGGTTGGTTCAGGAGGAGCGGATGATCCGGAAGCGGGATGCAGGGATCAGCTCAGCGAGGTTCCGTCAGCGAGTTATGCTTGCAAGCATGAAAGCTTCAGCTGAGTGATGACAGCTTCAGTCTTAAAGGTGTATGCGCACCTTTCCAAAAGAGAATGGTGGGGCGCATACACTTGTGAAAAGAGTAATTTAGGGTACCAAAGGTACCGGAACATTACAATACCCCCCCTTAAGGCCGGCTCCTGAAGGCCTCTGGAGCTGGTTTGTCTGGGTATCTCGGAAGAAAAAGTATTCACAATAGTGATACCTCTAGCGCTTGCCAATCCCTAGTGGAAATATAAAATATGTGCTAAAAATTCACAGTGGATACATTTAATAAATAAACATGAAAATAAATCACTTCAAATATAACTTAAATAATAGTCCATTCAATGTGTAGTGATAAATCAATCAACATTAATAATAAAAAATAAACCATAAAATAATAAAGTCCAAATCCAAATATTTTGTATTAAGGTGCTGGTGCTTCTTCCTTAATAACTGGTGCTTCCTTTCCCGTGATAAAATAAATAAATAAATTGCCCACTCACCAGATGTTGTGGGTTCTATATGTCTTATGACATTAGAACCTAACTTTGCTTCAATAGAAAATCCTTTCCAGGTTCGGGTTCCCTCTCCCTGGGTATGGACAGGCCGTTCGGTTAATAATCCACCATGGGATGAGTCTCCTCCAACCACGGGCCAAGGTATGAGATGTATTCCCTGCAAATCACCTCCAATCACAAGCCGTGATGGGGGAATAAATGGATAGTGTGGTATTGCTTTTCAAAGTTTTATTGCACACACCAAAAAAAACAATATTGCACACTCAACGGTCAAATCCGTAAACTCCAAAATTGATAAAAGCAGGTGTCATACACTTCCACATCTTCAAAAGCAATATCCAGCAAAGTGAAATAGAAAAAAAGCTGTGCTCAATCCAAAAAATGACAGACAAACAGGACAGGATCGTCATACACGTGTGCTGGAGAGTGGAGAGCGGTAGTTCCGGCTTGCGTTCCACTCAACAACGTATGACGTCACGGCGTGCGTTCCACCTAACGCGTTTCGTCATTGGTTCAGACGTCTTCAGAGGTGGAGTCACACGTCTAGCTCAACCCTTATATGCCGGAGCTGCCGCTCTGCACTGCGCACGACTCCGCCCATTTAATTACTCTGTCGGAAACAGGAAATAGCTCCCGTGTCCCCGCAATAACATTGTGCTATGTAAGCCAAGAAAATCATAACAAAATATCTTTGTGCTATTCAAATGTAATTGTTAAACCAGCTCTCATTTTCCCCTAGATTAATAGCGCTTGGCATTCATAGTGTATGTGTACTATTTTATTATTTCTCAATAATACTTTTATTAGTAATAAAAATTATCTATAAAAATTATTTTTTTTTTTTTTTTTTTTTTTTTTCTTTTTTCTTATCTTTTAGAAGTGTTTCTCTGTTCATACCTCTTACATCTTCTCTAACTCTTTCCAATATATTTCTTCTGTATCCTTTTTCTTGGAACCTATCCAGTATCATATTCGATTGGGTATTGTAATCCTGTTCATTGCTGCAATTCCTCCTTAGGCGCATCAGTTGTCCCTTAGGGATTCCTTTTAACCAGTTAGGGTGGTGTCCACTATGAGTAGGGATATATCCATTCCTATCTGTTGCTTTAAAGTGCGTCTTAGTGCAGAGTCCATTTTCTCCTTTAAATATGGTAAGGTCCAGGTAGTGTATTTCATTTTTATCCCATGTTCCACTAAATTTTATTTTGTAACGGTTGATGTTCAAATCTTCTATATATTGCCTCAGAGTTTCTTCCGATCCTTTCCAAACGATGATCACATCATCTATATATCTTCGGTACATTACCAGTTCATCTCGTTTTTTACCCCAGATTTCTTCTTTTTCCCACTTACTAAGAAAAAGATTGGCTACACTCGGTGCGTAGCGGGCGCCCATAGCAACTCCTTTGTGTTGGCGATAGTATTCACCCTGGTGCCAGAAATAATTCCTCTTCATTGTCATCTTTAGAAGTTTCAAAATGAATTCTTTTTGTTCCGATTCCAACTCTAATTGGTCTTCTATGGCCCATTTTATGGCTGATAGGGCATCCTCTTGTTCAATGTTCGTGTATAACGATTCCACATCTACTGTGGCTAAGATGATGTCTTCGTTTTCCCATGTGTGTGAATCAATAAGATTGATAAGATGTTTGCTATCTCTGAGGTGTGATGGATATTTTGTAACCAGAGGTTTCAGATAGGTGTCTAGGTACTCTCCTATACGTGAGAAAAGGGAGTCTATCCCGCTGATTATGGGCCTGCCTGGCGGTTTTTCAGGATTCTTATGGACCTTAGGGAGTTGGTAAATGACAGGCGTCCGAGGGGCTTCGGGAAGTAAATACCGATATTCTTTGTTGGTAAGTATTCCCTTTTTGTGTGCCCTCTTCAGGTATTTCTTACATTTCTTTCTGTATATATTTAAAGGATTACTCGTGAGTTTTGTGTAGGTTTCTTCATCATACACTAATTTATTAAGTTCTTCATAGTAGTCCTCTTTCTTTAGGATTACTATGCCCCCACCTTTGTCCGCGGGGCGAATGACAACGTTTTTCCTTTGTTCCAATTCACGTATACCCATATTAATATTTTCTTTAGGTTCATGCCACTTTTTTTTCATCGATTTCAAATCTTGCTCCACCATTGATTTAAACGTATCCACAAAATGGTTATTGGTACATTTTGGGTTAAACGTTGATTTATTCTTTAATCCGCTATTCACATATTTGTTACCATTGGTTAAAATTTTAAAATCAGGTTTATTTAAGAAATGTTTCTTTATATTAATTTTTCTGGTAAATTTCTGAATATCCACAAAAACTTTAAAAGGATCTAAAAGTTGGTCAGGGGCATGTACCGAAGATATATAGATGATGTGATCATCGTTTGGAAAGGATCGGAAGAAACTCTGAGGCAATATATAGAAGATTTGAACATCAACCGTTACAAAATAAAATTTAGTGGAACATGGGATAAAAATGAAATACACTACCTGGACCTTACCATATTTAAAGGAGAAAATGGACTCTGCACTAAGACGCACTTTAAAGCAACAGATAGGAATGGATATATCCCTACTCATAGTGGACACCACCCTAACTGGATAAAAGGAATCCCTAAGGGACAACTGATGCGCCTAAGGAGGAATTGCAGCAATGAACAGGATTACAATACCCAATCGAATATGATACTGGATAGGTTCCAAGAAAAAGGATACAGAAGAAATATATTGGAAAGAGTTAGAGAAGATGTAAGAGGTATGAACAGAGAAACACTTCTAAAAGATAAGAAAAAAGAAAATTCGGATTACTCTCTGAACTTCATCACACAATATAACGTAAGATATAAGGAAGTAGAAGACATCATAAAAAAGCATTGGCACCTTCTTTTGAGAGATGAAAAGTTGAGGGGGGTTATTCCAACGCGCCCGAAGTTTGTTTATCGAAGAGGACCCAACCTCAGAGACAAACTGGTGAAAAATGTTCCGGATCCCCCTAAGAAACTTTTAACTTTTCTAGATTACAAAGGATTTTATTCATGCGGAAGGTGCAAATCATGCAGAACGGTGAAAACCCGAAAACGACAAGTACTTGAATTTCAATCAAATGTGACTAAAAAGAAATATAGTATTAAGAAATTAATCACATGCCGTAGTACCCATGTCACATACCTCCTCACTTGCCCATGTGGGCTTCAATACGTTGGTCGCACCACAAGAGAACTTAGGGTGCGTATGGGCGAACACATCGCCAACATTAAGAAAGGATTTAAAAAGCACAGCCTTTCCCTACATTTTAGATTGGTACATAATAGGGACCCCACCTTTCTTACTATTTTGGGCATCGACAAGATTGAACAGAACTGGAGGGGCAGTAACATGCGTATTGCTGTCTCCCAAAATGAATCTCGGTGGATCTATGAACTTTCCACCTTGCAACCCAATGGTATGAACGTTGACATGGATATTAACTGTTTTATATCAAATCCATAGATTATTTTAATATTTAAATTTCCGCTCAATTTTTGTAAAATTTAAAAATCTTTATAATAATATTTTAAATATTTTTTATTAAAAAAATTTTTAATCATATTTATATATATTTTTCTGGATTTACGTAATTTATATAATAAATATATAATATATAATAGAATACAATGTTTAAATATATCCACATAATATATTAGTAAAAGTATTGATCTGATAAATTATATTCTTTTAAATAAAATAAAGTTTTAAAAACTCTATACATTTATAAACTATAAAGATAATTACATGCCACAAAACCTCATAAAGATTGGTCATAATGTTATTTTAGGTTTACAAATAAAGTTTTAAAAAATAATTTTTATAGATAATTTTTATTACTAATAAAAGTATTATTGAGAAATAATAAAATAGTACACATACACTATGAATGCCAAGCGCTATTAATCTAGGGGAAAATGAGAGCTGGTTTAACAATTACATTTGAATAGCACAAAGATATTTTGTTATGATTTTCTTGGCTTACATAGCACAATGTTATTGCGGGGACACGGGAGCTATTTCCTGTTTCCGACAGAGTAATTAAATGGGCGGAGTCGTGCGCAGTGCAGAGCGGCAGCTCCGGCATATAAGGGTTGAGCTAGACGTGTGACTCCACCTCTGAAGACGTCTGAACCAATGACGAAACGCGTTAGGTGGAACGCACGCCGTGACGTCATACGTTGTTGAGTGGAACGCAAGCCGGAACTACCGCTCTCCACTCTCCAGCACACGTGTATGACGATCCTGTCCTGTTTGTCTGTCATTTTTTGGATTGAGCACAGCTTTTTTTCTATTTCACTTTGCTGGATATTGCTTTTGAAGATGTGGAAGTGTATGACACCTGCTTTTATCAATTTTGGAGTTTACGGATTTGACCGTTGAGTGTGCAATATTGTTTTTTTTGGTGTGTGCAATAAAACTTTGAAAAGCAATACCACACTATCCATTTATTCCCCCATCACGGCTTGTGATTGGAGGTGATTTGCAGGGAATACATCTCATACCTTGGCCCGTGGTTGGAGGAGACTCATCCCATGGTGGATTATTAACCGAACGGCCTGTCCATACCCAGGGAGAGGGAACCCGAACCTGGAAAGGATTTTCTATTGAAGCAAAGTTAGGTTCTAATGTCATAAGACATATAGAACCCACAACATCTGGTGAGTGGGCAATTTATTTATTTATTTTATCACGGGAAAGGAAGCACCAGTTATTAAGGAAGAAGCACCAGCACCTTAATACAAAATATTTGGATTTGGACTTTATTATTTTATGGTTTATTTTTTATTATTAATGTTGATTGATTTATCACTACACATTGAATGGACTATTATTTAAGTTATATTTGAAGTGATTTATTTTCATGTTTATTTATTAAATGTATCCACTGTGAATTTTTAGCACATATTTTATATTTCCACTAGGGATTGGCAAGCGCTAGAGGTATCACTATTGTGAATACTTTTTCTTCCAATTTGCACCCGCACTTTACTAGCAGCTGCACTTAATTATCACAATTAATTTATTTATATAAATCTTAACCAGGCTACGGTCACTGCCTCTCTGGCGCGCTAATATACATAGTATATTTTTTTGCCATGTCTGGGTATCTCGCATGAAAATTGCGGATTAATCTAGGGGCATGTATTTCAGAGGTGTTTAGCCAGGTGTCGTCTTGGGGCCCATAGTTCTTCCATCTAATCAAGTACTGAAGTCTTCTTCTGTAGATACGAGAATCCAGAATCTCTTTTATCTCGTATTCTTCTCCACCTTCAACTTGTACAGGAGGCGGAGGTGGAATATTAGGCCTTATTCCTTGGTCCGGAACATGGGGCTTCAGTAGCGACACATGGAAAATGGGATGGATTTTTAGGTCTATTGGCAATGTAAGCTGTACTGCAGCTTTTCCAAAAAGTTTTTTGATTGGGAAAGGTCCCAAGAACAGAGGTCCAAGCTTTTTGCTAGGGATCTTCAGTCTTAAATTTTTTGTTGAGAGCCAAACGAGGTCCCCGATAGTGTACTGTGGAGAAGGTCTTCTGCGAAGATCATAGTACTTCTTTTGTTGACTGTGAGCGTGTGCAATGGTAGTATTTAATAAACCCAGAGAATCCTTTATTTGGGTAAGACAGTCTGAGGCTACTGGGTTGTTTCAAGGAAGGATGCGTGGTGGAAGAATAGAGGGATGAAACCCATAGTTCAAGTAGAACGGACTCTGCTTGGTTGTACTGTGGGTTGCGTTGTTGTAGGCAAATTCTGCCAGAGGGAGAAGATCCACCCAATCATCCTGTTGGTAAGAAGTGTAACAACGTAAATACTGCTCGATGCATTGGTTGACTCTTTCAGTCTGTCCGTTGGTCTGCGGATGGTAAGGAGAAGTGAGCTTCCGCTCGATCCGTAGTATGTGACATAGTTCTTGCCAGAATTTAGAAATAAATTGGGATCCACGGTCAGACAGAAGAGTTTTTGGGATACCATGTAATCTAAAGACATGTTTCATCAGGAGTTCTGCCGTTTGTTTGGACGAAGGTAGTCTGCGAATAGCAATGAAATGTGCCATCTTTGTCAGATGGTCCACTGACACCAAGATTTTATTAAATCCTTTGGAAAGAGGCAATTCTACGATGAATTCCAAGGACAAAACTTCCCATGGAGTTTGGGGTATTGGTAGACTGCATAGTAGACCGGATGGTCTCGTAGTGTTAATTTTGGACCTGGCACAGACATTGCATGAAGAGACGAATTTTTGTATAAATGTTTTCATGTCAGGCCACCAGAATTGCCGGGAAATCAAATTAAGAGTCTTTGTCATACCCATATGTCCTGCCATAGGCACATCATGAGATAATTCCAAGATCTTGGTGCGTAGGGTAGGTGGTATGTAAAGTTTGTCGTTGTAGTAGAGGAAGCCTTCTGCATCAGTATTTAGTTGTGGTGGGGGTGAATCCAAACTTATACCATGCAAAACCTCTTCCTTCAAGGAACGGACAACTCCAATAATGCGTTTTTATGAGGTATTATAGGAACAGAAGGGATTTCAAAGTAGTTTTCTTCAGTTAGTCGTGATAGTGCATCCGCTTTTTTGTTCTTATCTGCAGGTGTGTAAGTCACTAGGAAGTTAAACCTTAGAAAGAATAGTGACCATCGTACCTGTCGGTGCGAGAGAGTTTTGCTAGTCTGAAGATATTGGAGGTTTTTATGGTCCGTGTATATAATTATTGGTAATTGGGTGCCTTCGAGTAAATGTTGCCAATTCTCCAGAGCCAATTTTATAGCAAGCAGTTCCTTTTCACCCACGGGGTAATTTATCTCGGGACTGCTTAGGGATTTAGAAAAAAAGGCGACTGGATGAAGTGGTGAAGTGTGGGTTGGTCGTTGGGAGAGTATTGCTCCTACTGCCATGTTTGACGCATCTACCTCCAGAATGTATTGGAGGGATGGGTCTGGATGGCGTAATATGGGAGCGGAAGTAAACCTTGTCTTTAACAAGTGAAAAGCTTTATTGGCTTCTTCTGACCATTTGAATGTTTTTTTTATGCTAGTGAGCTGTGTGAGGGGTCTCACAATAGCAGAAAAGTTTTTAATGAACTTCCTGTAGAAATTTAAAAATCCCAGGAATCGCTGTAGCGCCTTGCGTGTGGTTGGTGTAGGCCAATCCTGAATGCAGGATATTTTACTCATGTCCATCTCGATTCCTGTTTTGGATATGATGTAGCCTAGAAAGAGTACCTCGTCTTTATGAAACAAGCATTTCTTCAGTTTCACATAAAGGTTATGTGCAAGCAATCTCGATAGTACAAGTCTTACATGTCTTATGTGTTCAGACAGGGATCGTGAATATATAAGTATATCGTCCAGATATACCACAACACAGACATCTAGTAAGTCTTTAAAAATATTGTTTATAAATCGTTGGAAAACTGCAGGGGCGTTGCATAGCCCGAATGGCATCACAAGATATTCGAACAATCCGTATCTGGTTCTGAATGCAGTCTTCCACTCGTGTCCATCACGGATTCGAATGAGATTGTATTCTCCTTTCAGGTCCAATTTTGAAAAATAGGTAGCTCCACGCACCTGCTCAATGAGCTCAGGGATAAGCGGTAGAGGATAGCGATCTTTTATTGTGATAGCATTCAATTTCCTGTAGTCGATGATAGGTCTGAGACTTGAGTCCTTATTGCGAACAAAAAAGAGTCCTGCGGCTGTGGAAGAAGTGGAAGGTCTAATAAAACCTTTTTCCAAATTCTCATCCAAATAGGTTTTGAGATGGGAAAGTTCATCCTGTGAAAGAGGATAAACATGACCGAACGGCAATTTGCTATTTGGGAGTAGATCAATGCTACAATCATAGTCTCGATGAGGAGGTAATGCTTGAGCATTTTTCTCAAGAAAAACCTCAGAAAGATCCTGATAACATAGTGGTGCAATCTCATCTGTCACCATAGACAGAATCTTCCCGGAAGACGGGAGGTTACACGTATCCTGGCAATAGCAAGAGAGGAAGGCCAGGGACCGTTCCTTCCAATCTATGGTTGGTTGGTGTGTGTGTAACCAGGGAAGTCCCAACACAATGGGAAAGTGGGGTGAAGGTATTAAATCGAAGGTAGTAGTCTCCCTATGAGACTCGTTAATAGTGACTAGAAGTGCTTGTGTCTGATCGGTGATCGGACCAGAGGATAACGGAACACCGGTAATAAGACTTACTGAGACAGGTTTAAGTTTAGAAATAATAGGAATTTTATTTGAAGCAGCAAAACATATATCAATGTAATTTCCACAAGATCCTGTGTCAATCATGGCCTTAGTAGTAATCCTGTTCTGGTCCCACTGTAATGTCAAACAAACAAAAATGTAAGGGTTAGTGAATGAAGTTGTCAATCCCCCTAGGAGGACATGTGAACACTCACCCTTCTTTTTGTTGACTAGGGGACAGACATTTATCTTGTGATCCGGGGATGCACAGTACAAGCAGAGATTTTCATATCGTCTTTTGGCTTTTTCCATAGTTGATAGCGGTGGGCGTATGGTTCCTACCTCCATAGGAACGGGGTTAACGGCCGGAATCCGAGAGGAAACGGATAATGGCATTCCCATTTTCTCAGCCTTTCTTTCTCGTAGTCTTCTATCTATGGTAATACTGAGTTGTATTAATGCATCCAGGGTTTTTGGTAGATCCGCTCGGGCGAGCTCGTCCTTAACGGCTTCTGATAGGCCAAGCCTAAATTGGGTTTTCAGAGATGCATCATTCCATTCTGAATCAAGGGTCCATCTCTTGAATTCCGCGACAAAGTCTTCTACAGGCCTCCTTCCTTGTTTCAAGGATCTTAATTGAAGATCGGCAGTACTCTGCCTATTGGGGTCATCATATAGGCTAGTGAGTTCTGCTAGGAACAAGGCATAGGAGTTGAGAAGCTGGTCGTTTTTCTCAAAAAGAGAGTCTGCCCAGGCTCGAGGATCGCCTGTTAGGTAAGAAATAATAGTACAAACCTTAATGTGATCAGTAAGGTAGGTACGAGGTTTTAGCAAAAAAAGTAACTCACATGCGTTTTTAAATTCGCGAAATTTTTTGCGATCGCCTGTAAATACCAAAGGGGGATTTATCTTGGGTTCAGGGGACTGAGCAGAGGTAAGTTGGGTCAGTCTAATTACCTGCTGTGACAGAGCCTGATTGTCTTCTTTTAATTCAGCAAGTGCGTGTATTAACGCAGTTACTTGCTGTTTTAATTGTGTCACCTGAGTGGTTATTTCTGCTGAATCCATTTGTAGGTTCGTTCAATCTGTAACGCTCCTGCGTTTCATGTATGGTGTGGATTTTCAGCTGCAGATATATTCCACTTCAGTAGTCATGTAAGAGAGATGCTGAGATACCATTCCCAACCTCAATGACTCATCATGTGTGGAAGGTCTTAATTCAGCTAGTAAATACACACACTCAACAAGCTGGTTCCTAGAGTGACTTTATGTATGTAGTAACACAGTGATGAAGATTTAAGAGTCAGGTTGAGTAGAGGTGGTAGGTGACAGACACTTGAAGGTAAGACAGTAGCAGATGGATGCAGGTAGGTTTAGCAATCATGTATGGTAGCAGATGACAGAGTAGCAGGTGGACATACAAGAGAGATCAACCCAGTGCAGGAATAAGTAGCAGTAGTCTTAAGAGCTAGCAATCTAGATATGCAGATGTGATAAATAGTCTTTACTATGCAGAGCTAGATAGTGTAAGCTTAGTATAAGTTTATAGAGGGTTCCCCTGCGGGGTACTTAGCACTAATAGCAATACAGCCGAAGGTTGGTTCAGGAGGAGCGGATGATCCGGAAGCGGGATGCAGGGATCAGCGCAGCGAGGTTCCGTCAGCGATGTATGCTTGCAAGCATGAAAGCTTCAAGCCAAGTTAGTATCCAGGTAAGGGTGTTTGAACGAACACATGTGAGTGAGAACCGGCGATTTAAATAGCCATCTAGTCCGGCGCTGAGTGATGACAGCTTCAGTCTTAAAGGTGTATGCGCACCTTTCCAAAAGAGAATGGTGGGGCGCATACACTTGTGAAAAGAGTAATTTAGGGTACCAAAGGTACCGGAACATTACACAGTGCCAAACCACTGTTTCTGTTGGTGAAAGGTTGTATTCTAGACTAGTTAGACAATCCTTATCACCATATATCTTGCCTTCAGGTCTCCAACACCAAGATGAATGCCGCATTGCGACCATTCTCAGAGGCAACTGATTTTGCTGCAACATTCATCTGGCGGTATCTCTTTTAATAACTATTCATTTACCTCAGTGTATGTGTGCAATGTGCTCCCAATTACTTTGTTCAGAATATTGGTTAATTTCCCTGGAAATTAATCTCTTCTGTCCACAGAGGACCTGTCCTGGGTGTTGGCACAGCCAACTTTATTTTCAAACCCACTCTTCCTCTTAGCAAAAGACTTTGGTTCTCTTTTTTACCTACAGAGGTTTAGTGCAATATCCTGAAAAAAGCCATTTGTGAACCCCCCCCCCCAAAAAAAATTAAAAAAAAATAGGGCTATGCAAGTTTATCTTGGATGGGTTTTCTATCTAATAAAATTCTGCTTAACAATGTTAATAATTTTGGTTCTTGTACAATGTAGCCTGTAATATTCACTAAAGTATTTCTACAACTTATAATTGTTTAGTCTGTTTGAATAGATTAGGGGATGGTATAACCCCTATCAGTACTTTTTGTTTTTTTTCCCCATCTTTGTCCCACTGGGAAGACTTTCTTTATCTACTTGTCATATAGGCACAACAGAAAGAAAAACTAGAAAGACTGAAGCTGGCCATACATCAATACGTTTTTTTATGTTCAGCCTTGGGGACTTAATTAAAAAAATCAAACAGATTCCTACCTCTATGCTAACACGGCGTATGGACAAATCTCCCTGTGGAACTATTTATACAGTGCTGTTCGGATGCAGAAGCTATATCGCTGACAGTTGATTACCTGGCTCCTTCAAATTTTCAATTGAAGGATGACTGGCAGGAGAGGGCTGACAGGGCCACCCATAAGGTGAGTTTTGGGCAGGTTGCACAATACAGAAACACTAAAAAAAAAACTCTGACAGGGGTTCTAACCCCTCAACACTCTATTAACAACCAAAAAAAAGTTAAACATTTTTGCTTTGATACACCTTAACATTACTGGCCTTGCACCAATGGTAGTTGTGGTCAGGGCTGCTGATAGAAATCGCGGGGCCCCTTACAGACTACCTGACAGGGCCCCCAAGAAAATATTAAAGCTATATTTAGCTAAAAATACAATAAAATCATTATTAGCCGAAACAAATACAACATAACTCACAGAATTCCTGCTAAATCTAAAAGAAAAAACTGAGTTAATAAAAAAAAAATGAAGATGAGATGAAAAAATATACAGGCTGGGCAGTTAGAGCTCTGGATCAGAGAGACAGAGGGAGAGAAACAAAGATACAGAGATAAAAATCTCAGGAGCAGAGCTAACATTAGAGCAAGGGATGGGAGGGGGGCCCACACAGGGAGGGGGATTAGTGAAGGATAACTGTCTCTTTCTCAGTAGATAAAAGCTGGCAGCAGGGAGAGGGGGAGACACCAGCTTTCGGCTGCTGGAGGAAGAGTTCATCACTAAGCCCCCCTCCCTGTGTGGGCCCCCTGTGTGTTCGGGCCCCCTACTAAATCCAAAGGGGGCACACAGAAAATGCTGAGGGTAAGCTAGCTGTTTTGAAATGGCACTGGGGTGGCACTGAAATAAATTGCAGCCAGTGCTATCCCTACCACATTTTAAAGCAGTGGCGATGGGAACTAAAAAAAAAAAAACCTCAAAAATAAGCTGGGCATAAAATTTCTGCACCTGAGGAGCTGCAGGTGCCACCGTATACATCCTTCTACCACCGTATACAGCCTTCTATACAAGTTAATGTTCTCTTGATAAAAGCTGATGCTTCAGATACTGTATATAGATCTTTCAGTTCATCTCATTGTTCCTCTCTACACTCTCTTCTGTTCTCTTTCTTTCTTTCCTCCCTCATTTGTTCACTCTGTTCCTCTTTCTTTCATTTATTATGTCATCCTTTCCTCTCTCTCCATTTATCTTTCTGCTCTCTCCTTTTCCCTCTGTCCATTTTGCTCTCTTTACCTACCTATGACATATATATATATATATATATATTCTATCTCTCTCTGCTGTATCTCTATCTTTTCAGTCTCTCTCCCTCTCTCTCTCTCTCTCTTTATCCATCTATCTTTATTCTGTAATATATACTCTTTATCTCTCTGTCTTTCTCTTTATTTTTCTCTCTACTTCTCTTTCTCTCTCTCTCTCTCTCTCTCTCCCCGCCCCTCTCTCTTTCTGCCTACCTCTCTGCTTCTTTCTCCATTTTTCTTTCTCTCTCTCGCGCTCTCTTCATTTTTTTCTTATATAATATTTATCTATCTGTCTCTCTCTTTCTGTCTGCCCCTCCATCTGTAATTCTCTCTATGTCTTGTTTTCTCCATCTGTGGCTTTCAGTCTCTTTCCCCATTCATCCATCCATCCATCCCTCTCTCTCTCTCATCTGAGTTTTTATATAAAGTGAAATCAGTGAATTTTAGGGCAGTGTCATAATGCTTCCCACCTCTGGCAGGGAGAACCCTCTTTGTTAATTCATTACCTATTGAATTCCTGATACTTTCCCTTGTAACAGAAGTGACAGAATGCATCTAATGACACTGCTATATAGTTAGTTAGCATTTTATTTCCAACATGAAAAAAAAAAAAAAAAACTTTTCTGTTTTCAGAAAGTTTGATTTAAAAGCACACATGTCAAAGGATAACTTTTATTTCTATTTACTATATAAGCCTTTAGGCTGACTTGGGAAATAACAGGCAAACACATATTTAGGTATAGCAATCCTGCAAACGTTTACAAAGTTAAATAAATAAAGAGACAATCTGGACTTTCCTTCCTTTATAGTCCTGTCTGACTTTATGTGAAATAAATGTGTCTTCAGACAGTCAGACAGTCAGACACACCTGTTCTGCTGTGTTAGGCACTGGCAGCCCCACCATCACCAACCTCCTCAGTTCCTGCAGTGCTGCTTCCTGTGGAGAAATGTCGGCTGAGCTGTTTCCTCTTCCGCCTCACAGCATCCAGGCTGAGTGGAGAGAAGACCTGAGCACTGTGAGCAGGAGAAGATAGATCACTCCGCCAGGGAAGGCAATATGCAGAGAATCCTATGCAGGGCAGTCACTGAATTGACATGCGCCCGAAATAGGAGAAGTAGTCCCTCCCACACACTCACCAGAACATCACTGCAGAGGGGCCCAGAAAAACGAAAAACACACCCAGCTAAGTCATTAGGAGGGGGGTGCTGCCTGGTTTTAATTAAGGCTTTTTTTTTTTTATTCTGCACTGTGTGTTTGATTTTAGATTGCCCGGGCCCCCCTGCTGAGCTGAGCACTCCGGGCCCGGTACAACAGGGCCAGTTGTACTGGCCTATCAGCGGCCCTGGTTGTGGTGGTGTTGCATAGTTAATGTTAACTATACATGGCTGGATTTTCAAACAGGCCATATAATGTACACCTATGCCCAGGGCAGCAGGAACCTCATTGGTTCTGCGAAGTATAAAGCACAACACTACACTTTTCCCACCACTGTACTAGCATTTTGTAGCAGCCAGTTAGTACATTGTGTCTTTAAAGAGGATCTCCAATCTCCTAAACAAAATTGTAATAGAAATACCCCTGTGATTCTTATCACTTGCAGCATATAATACGGATAATGCTATAAATCTCAAAATTATTTTTAATTGCCAATCTTTGATTTCCCACATGCTCCCGGCAGGCAGGGTCTATTGAAGATGTAGGCATCTGAAGCCTACTTCTATGAATTTCTGGGATTCCATGCAGCTGGCCACCCAGCATGCACCTTCCAATCTCTTGCCTGTGCAGTAATGCCACGGCATGGTGCACTTTGTAGACAACAGGTTGCCATAGCAATGGTGACATTGTAGTAGGTTTACGCCCCATTGTGTATTTCAACCTGTTAATCAACAGAGAAGCCATAAGGAAGCATGCACACAAGCAAGTGAGGTTGCGGAAAGGATTAAACTGCCCCAAACTTCTCCCGGTCGTGTCATTTCCACCCTGGAAATAACATGATATTTGGAAGCTTAGGCTGCCCGAAGACTCCTAGGATCGATGACACAGACATCATGGGAGTCACTGCGGCAGCCTAATGATGTAGCTCGCCTAGGTGCCCTGAACAGAAAGTCCCGGGAAAACTAATAAAAAGGTACTTCACAGAACTTTAAAGTGTTTGATTATCCAATGTTATAAGCACTGTTGGTGGATTCACTGTTTTGAAAAATCTAGTGGTCTGCAGTAAGGATGAGCTGAATGTACCTGGGTTCAGTTTGGCAAACTGTGCCAAAGTTCTAAATGGTATTCCAAATTCCATAGAAATCAGTAAGTGACAAATATTTAAAATCATCTCTGACCATTTTTAAGGCTAAAGGAGAGTCTGGTATTAATTACAAGGGAGATCCCACACAAAATAACACAAAAAAGGTAGGGGACCCAATTGCTCTAGGTTTGGTATGGTCTTTATGGAAGAAGTGCCCCAAAAAAACTAAAAAGAGAAGGGCCCCCCTCAAAATTCATACCAGACCCTTATCTGAATTCAACATTGGGGGGGGGGCATTCCCAAGGGTGATGAGGACAAGGCCCAATCAGAACCTGGAAATCCCTTTAAAAATAAGTGGACGCCCAGATACCCCCCCCCATGTGAAGGAAGGAGTCCCTGTGATGTCACCACCCAGGACCCTATACCCCTTTGCTTACATTTTGCTGTTAGATAGAGAAATATCATTCTTGGTCAGTCTCCACTGCAGGGCCTGCTGTGTATTTAGGGGTCTATCTGGGGTTCCCCTTTAAAATCCATAGTGTAGTCCTATCCAAATATGCAACCTGGCTGCCCAGGAAATGCCAGCCTCCTGAACCATACCAGGCCACATGCCCTCAACATGGCAAGAGTACCTTGCCCAGAGGGACCTCCCTGACAATGAACCTTTCCCCTCATTGATACTTTGTCCCACTGTATATAAACACACAGACACCTTTAATAAGTCATTTATAACAAAAAAAAAATTAAAATCATGTCCCACAATCTAAATCCATTGTCAATCTTATCATCCAGTTATGCAGATCTTAACCAATCTCAGTGAATGACGATCATGATGAGCCGAATAAAGAAAAAACTCCAGATCACATTTGACAGCTCCTACTTGAATGTAAACAAATAGGCAGGGAGTTGTCTGATGTAATTGACCAAATATGGGCATGACCATATTTGGTCAAAATGTCTTTTAGGATGCCTGCCAGTTTGTTAGTGGGATAGTGGATGCTGAGATGCAAGAGAACACAGAGGAGAAATTCATTACATCTCAGTAGTAATATTGCTGGCAAAGCAATCAAATAGTTTAGCCTGTCTGTGAATGCTGAATATGCAAAGTTTGAGTCAAGCCCCACTTTGGGCCGAACCTGAACCTCATCCCTAGTCTGCAAAAAGAACCTAGTGCAGTAGGGTTCAGTCTGCATAACCACAACCTAAAACCTGTCACTGCTTCTAGGCCTGTTTCTTGCTGTGATGGAGAATAGAGAGGGCTAGCCAATCACTCTATGCCATGTAATTTAAAGGATAAGTTCACCTTTAGCAACATATTACATAATCAAGGTGTTCAGTGGATGAATGAACTACAAGTACCTTCTTCCACTGTGGCAGACATCTTGTAGTTCTCAATGAACTGCAAGGGAGCTAGTGAGCGCTCTCATAGTTCATTGATCTTTCTGGACTTCAGTAACAGTCTGCCTGTATGGGCAGACAGTTGTACTGACAGTCCGCAGGAGCTTGGCATTGAACCAACGAAAAAAATAAAAATAAATGCACATTTTTTTTACCTGCAAAAAAATGTGCATTTATTTATTAAAAAAAAAAAAGAACTCATCCTTTAGCATCATTCTCCAACAGTGTACGGAGAACTGGTGAGAACTAGGGGCCTCACTTGTTATAATACCAACATTTATTCTATAAGACATTTAAAGAAGTTCTTTTCACTTTTATGTCTAAAGTATTTAACGCAATGTCTAATAACTGGTATTTTCCATCTCAAACCGTAGAAGCCCATATTGGAGTTATGCCCAACCAGGGAAAGATGCCACGGCGTAGGTCTATTTCTCTTACTAGTATTGACATCAGAATCTATTCAAAAATGTTGCAAGCAGACTAAAACTGATCATCCCTGATTTAAACATTTTAGTTCAAGAGGAATTCACTATGAGCTGGGAAGCTCGTGACAACATGGTGAAAAGCATTTCCCTAATTTAGTGTGCCTAGAAAGAATCCATCCCAACATGTTAAAAAAAAAAAAAAAAAAATACGGCTAAAAAAAATTACATCCCTGGGGGGAGGGAAGTAACTATTATCACAATATTTGGTGGTGAGTACACTTAATGACGAATAAAAGGGCATCTTTGTTTTAAAGTTTAGAATTACCCTGTTTGTCTTGTCTATGTGAGAGAATATATAAATGTGTATAGGTTATATAGATGTTTATAGGAAAATAATGAGTTAACTGATGTAATTATATGTGAAAAAACAAATTAAAAAAAATACAGCCCTTTGCCATAATTCCACAGCCCAAATTTGAGCAAACAGCCTCCTCTAGGTCTCTATTTCGGCTTCTATTTTACGGTGATTGAGCACCTAGCTGTTTCTACATGAAATAATACTGATATACAAGGCATTATTGTTAATGATCACCATTATAATATGTCTATCTACACAGACAATTTACTGCTTTATGTCACATTTTCTATCATATCCATTACAATCATCCTGAAAAAAATTTAACAAGTTGGATGCTGGCATAATATCAAAGTCAGCTATGACAAACTGAATTCTTAAATATATCTCTTCTCTCTTTTAATATTCTTTCCCGCCTACAAAATAATTTTCTATTCTGATGGCAATCCTCTACCTTTAAATACTTAGTGGTCCACATTCCAAGTGATCTTTATTTTTTTTTTTATTATTTTTATTGGGTTTTATACAAATATAATAAAACAATAAATGTTTTTTTTTTTTTTCACAAAAAGGTGCTTTATTGGAAAAAAAATTAACACAAGTTACAGAAAACAATGAATAAATGTAAGCAAAACAGAGCACACATATAAATGCTCAAAGTGATGAAGATACATCAGTACGAATAAAACATTTCAATGTAAATGCATACATAAAGTTTGAGATTGGATTAACATTACAGCAGGCAATGGCAAAATGTACCCATAGACTAGTGTTTTGGTTTGAGTATATATTACGGGCGCACGCGCCCCCCGAGGCACCCAAACAGGAGCACTTTTTGCCCCAAGGGGTGCCCGCGCCTGAACCCCATCCACCACTTTTGATCAAAGAAAGAAAAGGATTAGAGTGTAGATGCCAGGTAAACTTCCCATACATTCCACCGCTCTTTGAATTGTCTAAAGTTATGGGGAGAGCAAGATAAGATCTCATATTCATAGGACTCTTTCACAATTTGAATTACCTCCTGTCATGATAGTATTACAGTGTCTTTCCATCTACGAGCAATCATTAGCCTAACGGCATATAATATATGCTGAACAACCACTCTGCTGGAAGGCGGGAACCAGTTCAACCCAATACCCAGGAGGGCCTGTTCCACCTTTAATTGGTTTAAAATACCAGTTATGTCAGCTATCAGACGATTAATTGATGCCCAGAAACTCCTCAAAGACAGGCAGGACCACAACATATGCGGTAGCATGCCTACTTGGCCACACTCTCTCCAGCAGAGATTAGAACAAGTACGATGGAATTTAGCTAGGGTATATGGGGTCCTATACCAACGAAGGTGTATTTTTGGGCACCTTCTCGGAAGTTGGAGCATTTGGTAAGTACATAGTTCAGCCGAAAGGCCTTCAGCCATTGTGCCGCCGTAAAATTTTGATTTAAATCCTGCTCCCACTTTAGTTGGGAGGAGGATTTCATAAACAGTGATCTATCATTCAGGGAGCTGTAAAACAAACGAATGCCTCGACTTCTTGATGTGTTTGAGTAGCAGAGCGCATATATCGATCTCGGGAGGGTAACTCGAGTGGTGCATATAGTCGAAAGGATGTGAGGCACTCTCTTGTAATTCAAATATTCTTTCCTAAAATCTGGGAATTTCATGCAAAGGTCAGTGTAAGAGAGCAGATTGGAGTCTTTGTAGAGGTCCAAGATGTGAACCAAGTCATACTGTTTCTATTGAGCTAAATGCAGGTCAGAAGAAAGAATGCTCAAGGTCGTTAAGGTAATAGGCAGGTAGCAGGGATTGTCATCAATAGTCATGTTAGACAGAAAGTACTTCCAAGCTAGCAGTGTGGCTTATATTGTAGGATGCTGCTCGTTTAGGCGCCTATTAGAGAGCTGGAGACCCATCACAGAGTCAGTAAGTGAAATACAGGACAGCGAGGACTGTTCTAGAGACTGCCATAAGGGCGCCTGAGATGATGAGAACCAGTGGAGGTATCAGTGTTTAGATTATATAGAGAACAATAGTAATTACTAAAAGCGTCAGCTATATCCTTCGGGTTGGTCACCCTCGCACCTGAGGAATGGTGGATTATGTAAGGTATTCGTTGCTTGGTAGTTTTAATTTTCAGCTGACTTGCTAAAAGTTTGCCAGCCATGTTACCGTGAGAGTACTGGGTGGCTTTAAGTCTACGTAGAGCAGTGGAGTGCGGACCAATCAGAAGGACACGTAATTCAGCTTGGACCTGAGAAAGTTTTGCAGCAAGAGTAGGGGAGGGGTTGACCTTGTTCTCCAATTCAAGGGATTTAATGGAATTAAGTATGTTGTCCAACTTTTGCCGTCTCTGTCTCCTTACACTTGCTCCCCTAGACATCAAAACACCTCTCATGGATGCCTTATGGGCATTCCATAAAATGAATGGGCATATTTCAGCAGAATCATTAAGCCTAAAGAATTCAGCCAGCAACGAGAGTATCTCTGAGGAAGTTAACTTGTCAGCCAGGAGATTCGCATAAAAACGCCATCTGTTCACTCTAGTGGTGAAGGTCACGTCCCCGATAGTAATGAAGACAGGGGCGTGGTCCAACCATGTTATTGAGCCCACGGTAGCGCATGACACCTTTTGCAGGATATATTTGTCTGTGAGGAACATATCAATTCTTGAGTAAGAGTGGTGAATTCTAGAGTAGAATGTGTAGTCTCTTTCAGATGAATGAAAACACCTCCAAACATCATAGAGGTTGGCAGATGACAAAAATGTGGACAAGTCTGTGTGGTGATGACGTCTTGGAGAACCCCTAGACACAATCAGTTGGTAGTAAGGTACCGCATTCAAATCACCACATACAATGACATGGCCTTTGATGTGGGGAGAGATCTGTTGCCAAAGTCTGGTGATGTATGCGGTCTGCGCGGCATTAGGTGAGTAAACAGTAACAATTGTGTAAGTATTATTGTTGATAATGCATGTCACTACCAGAAATCTTCCATCAGGGTCAGACGATTGCAAAACCAGCTGAAATCTAAAGTGTTTTTAATGAGTAGAGCCACTCCACATTTCTTCTTAGGGCCATTGGAATAGAAAACATGTGTTAAGTGTTTGGAGGAAAGCTGTCGGTGTTTAGTGGCCAAAAAGTGCGTTTCTTGAATAGCAGCTATATCGCATTTGTGGACTTTTAGTTCTTACCATAGCATGTGTCTCTTATGAGGGCTGTTAAGACCGTTCACATTCAGTGAAAGGAACTTAAATAACATCTTCTTGTGTGAAAGCAAAGAACCCCAATAAGGAATTGGTGTTAGAGGCACTTACTTGGTGAAATCTGGCTAGTATTCAGCAGCGGGAGGAGGGTATATGATAGCTCGATGTGGAGACAGATGACGAGAAGGTTTCAAACTCCACAGGCTACGGTGTGAGGAAGTGAGGGAGTTTGAGGAGCTGTACAGGGCCTGTGAAGGCTAGCCAGGGTACAAACCGTTGGTAGTGTCGTTAGTAGAGTAGAAAAAAGAAAAAAAAAAAAAAGGAAAACTGCGATAATTCAAAACACGCAGGAAATAAAAAAAGGCGACACCGTGCGGCAGTCTGTACGGTTAACAATACGTTAAGCAGGGGTATATAGATAACAGTCAGTAGCCGAGCAAGTCAACAGGAGCATAGTGGTTTCAGTAAGTATAACAAAGAGGGTCACATTGGACAACAGTGAAACTACAAAGGAAGTTCATCATTCTCTGGCAGGTGAAGCCCCAGGGGGCGGGGTCCCTTGTGGGGTCCCAACATCCGACTCCAGTATCCCCCAGCATTGTAGGAGGGCAACGCCCTCATCGATGGATGAAACTCAGTGCTCTCTTTCGCCCCTGGTTATGACAAGGGTGGCTGGGTAGTTCCACCGGTAAGGGATGCGGTGGTTTCTGATGGGTTTCGTGATGGTCGACAGATTACGTCATCTGTTCATGGTGTATGCTGAGAGATCAGCGTAAAATGACAGGTTATTAATTGCAGGTGGTAAGTAGGTTCCTTTTCTCACCAATATCATAAATGTTTCTTTCACTGTAAAAAAATGGAACCTGGCTATAGTGTCTCTTGGGAGAGATGCCCAGATATGTTTCGGTTTAGGGAGCCTATGGATCCTGTCTATAGCCAGGTCACACAATGGGACATCTAGAAGTGCCTCTTGCATGATGGACGTTAACTATTCAGCCAGGTCAGGGGGTTTAATTGTTTCAGGGATCCCCCTAATTTTTATATTGTTGCATCTTGAGCGATCCTCAAGGTCCGCAACTTTTGACTTAAGCCATGTTATGTCATCTTCGTGTTTTTTATGGGCATCAACCATAGCATTAAAGGTGTCTGCAAACTCGCCCATTTTGTTCTCTACATGAGCAACCCTGCCATCTACCGCTTTGACTGCTGAATTGCATTGAGTCATCAATTGCAGCATTTCAGCGTGTATATTACTTCTCAGGGACAGCATTATCTCTTTTAGCATAGAGTCCAACACAGGCTGGTTATTGGTAGGAAATGAAGATATGGTGTCTTGGAACTCTAACGTGTCATCCATACTGCATGCTGGAGCATTATCCCCCTCTGTGTGATGTAGTTTCATTCTGGATTTGGCAGGGCTGGCACAATTAGAATGAGGTGGAGAGGGGTCTAGGCAGCTCTCAAAGGGGTTGGGATTAATGTTCTTATAATGTGGTGCCCCCGCTGATCTGTATTATGAGCATATAGAGTGGCACTGTGAGGAGAGGCATCAGCCCCATCTTGGCTGGCCGGCCCGCTTGTCGGGTGGAAGAAATTAAGGACCTTCCTGGGCTTTGACTTTCCCTTTTTCTTCACCGGCATACTTGCTGAGCGGCCAGGCATCCCGAGGAGCTTGTGGTGTGTGTCCTGTGTGACCCGCGGCGTCTGTATTCGCTTCGGAGAGACTGCTGAGCGGGGAGCTGTGAAGCTACGCGTCCAACTCTCTCGCTGGCCGGCTCCGTCCCCCCAAGTGATCTTTCTAATCTGGCAAGTTTCGATTGACCTTTTCAACAATCTATTCTAGACTGCCTTTGATACTAAAATAAGTCTTCTGTCTCTAGGTTAATTATGATTAAAGTTGATATTCTACCAAAATTACTTTACCTCTTCCAAGCTACAGTATACGAACACAACCGACAAATCTTCCTTTACCCTTATCTACTGCATTTGTAACTTTAAATGGAGTCACAAAAAAAATTTAATTTGTAGACTTGTTTAGACTTAAGAAAAGTGGTGGACCTGCCCTGTTTGATATAACTTTGTGCTTCCATGCAGCCACCCTTACCAGGTTGGTTCTCATTGGTCCCATCACAACAGGAAAAAACTCTGGGTTTATTTGAAAGTAAAAGTGGAACCTTTAGGCCCATTCCCTGGTTGACCCCAGCTTCTAAACCTAAATCAGACTCTATGCCAAACTGTGTTGCCCCTACTCTAACTTTCTGGGATCACTTAATTGACAAAGGTTCTTTATCCACTAGACCAGGCCCTTTAATATCCTTCTTTAATATTCCAGACTTTTCCCTGGCTTTATATAAGATGGACTTTTTGAGATGGCAGTGAAGGATAACATCAAGAGACACCACACTCTTAGCAATAATAACATACAGTATGTCCCTTTAAGGATCTGCTTCCTTTCACTGCATGATTAAAACACCTCAATCTATCAAAATTAATAAGCACTTTCCCATCCACCACTCCCTTTGCTTGAGGGGGAGTTAAGTAGCGCATTGTTCATATTCATTGTAAATGTATGTAACCTTATAACAGTATTTAATCCAAAAACAAACAAAAAAATAGATTGCAGTTTACTAATCCCTAACTGTGATGGCTGCCTTTATGTTCTTTTTTTAAGATACTTTTCCTTTATTTTCACCTGATAATCAGGCCAGTTACACACTTCCTGTATTAGAGTGGCTTTTCTATCTTTGGAGAAGTTATGAAGTCACCCTTGGAAGCAGCATTATCTGAAGAGGGTAAAGTTAGATGGGCTAGAACATTTAGATAGACTTTATATAAATTACAATTTTTTAAAAACCTGACAGGTGAGTCTCCACTCACATAGTTATTTTAGCCATTGATCCTACTCTCATTTTTCAACTTCCTTTACAGACCAAGCTGTGCAGGAAAAATTGGAAGTTAGTGGGTTGAGACCATTAATTCTGTTAAATTAAAATGGTACTAAAGGAAAAATCAAGAATGGCAATTATGAAACAGTTTGTCACTAGCATTAAATTTGAACTATAGGCAAAACTTTTTTTTTTTTTGCCTATAGTTCAACTTTAAATTTAGATAGACTTTTAGATAGACTTTATATAAATTACAAACAAATTAAAATGTAATTCCAGCTAACATTTTTTAAGCAGTTTTTTTTTCTTTTGGGATAAAGGTTTTACATAACTGAATAAAAGCTGACAATTGTAAGCCTCCCTGTCAATGTTTGTCTCAACCCACTAACTTCCAATTTTTCCTGCACAGCTTGGTCTGTAAAGGAAGTTGAAAAATGATAGCAGGATCAATGGGTAAAATAACTATGTGAGTGAAGACTCACCTGTCAGGTTTTTATTGCTGTCTGTGCCCCCGTTTCCCCCTCTCTAGTTGTCCTTGTTCACCATTATCATTAAAAGTAAAAGAAAATCCCAAATTATGTGTCGTCCCCAGAAAAATAATAAAAGGGAAATTTTCCAATGGGGACTATAGTTCTGGTAATCTGGGAGGCCCCAAGGGATTCCTCTAATTTGTAGGAATTATCTCTCACTTCCTATTTTGGCTATGGGACAGAAAGTGAAGGTAAATCTCCCCAATGGGACACAGATGGCAAACAAAAAACTGAAAGGGGTCATAATCCTCCCTTACTCTATCCAAAATGAAAAAAAAAAAAAGTTTTGCCTATAGTTCAAATTTAATGCTAGTGACAAACTGTTTCATAATTGCCATTCTTGATTTTTCCTTTAGTACCATTTTAATTTAACAGAATTAATGGTAAACTTGGCCCCACTGTTTGGGATAGTTACACTTTAAACATGTTACCTATGCTACCTTTAATGAACAGTATGGGGAAAACGTACTAATACTGGTGCACCCAAAATCTGGTGCAGCTGTGCATAGTAACCAATCAGCATCTCACTTCAGCTTGTTCAATTAAGCTTGGACAATAAAACCTAGAAGCTGATTGGTTATTATGCACAGCTGCGCCGAATTCTGTGTGCACCATCTTTAGAATCCTCCACTCACCATATGACTGTTTTTGTCTTTTGCATTTAAATCAATATTATTGGGTCTCTAGACCATGTAAAGATGTTTCAATGTATTCACCAAATCCATGAACACAATTGAGTTTTGGGGCAGTGAGAAAAGTGTATACTTTTAGTGGTCTCTGAACTTATTGAAATCCTTCATTGTATGTGGGTGGCAGAAGTATCAGCTGACAGAGGGAAATGAACTTGTGAAGCTGGCCACCCAAGACCTGAGGTCACTGCTGACACTTCAGATCTTGGAACTAGGAAGGCACCTGCTACGTCTGCCAAAACAAACCATCCCCTGCTATGGGCACACTTGGAAAGGCCTGTCTTTGGCAGCCCTGTAACGGAGCAACAGAGCACAGGAGGCGAACACACTGGCTTTGGTTTCACTTAAACAATCTCAAATGACTGGCGTACAATGCTCCAGTACTATTCCGAACTGCAGAAAAAACCCTTTCACTTCAGACTTAGTGGTTTGCTCAACATTATTATGTATTGTTCTAGAATTTCATGAGATTCTTTCTATCCCTTGCTCTGGTGGTCCTCCAGCATATTTGTTATTTTTAGCCTTGATAAGTACATCTGGTTTTGATTCTAGCATCCTAGTTAGCCTGAAAGTTGAAAAGGGTGCTTTCTCAAATTGAATTTCTCACAAATATATAACCGGGATGGGAACCAGAAGAAGCTCAAGCTTGTCACAGCAAAACCTCATCTCTATCTCAGCCCCTGGGCTTGTAAAACCTGGCACAAATCAGTTTCACCTGTTTGGCTAAGTGAATACATGTTAAAAGTAATAAAAGCTATTAGTGCAATCAGATATTTCACTGCATGTGCTCTGATGTAAAAATGAATGAACTTTTGATGACCTAGGCTGTCACACACATCTCTCTTTGTCCTTTTAAATTAAGTGCAGAAGGCTGACGAGTCTTTTAACTAAATGACTGGGTAGTCCCTCATATGTGCTTGTGACTGAGCCATTAGCTTGCTCTGTTTTAAAACAATAGATCCTATGTAAGAACAAGTGAGATGGTTCACCTACTGGTGAACGATTTACAAGTTCTCACTCCACTGAGTCTTGTTTCTCAAATCAAGTGCCAATAATAATATGAATTGGCCCATTTCCGTGCAAATAGTAGACATTTGTAAAATAAATACACAATATTCTTTATGGCCAAAATAATTACAATGCTTGTGTCTGGCAATTGCAGTTCTTGTTAAAAGATCTTGATAGGGATATTTTAGCTATTAATATACATAATATATATATACAGTATCTCACAAAAGTGAGTACACCCCTCACATTTTTGTAAATATTTTATTAAATCTTTTCATGTGACAACACTGAAGAAATGACACTTTGCTACAATGTAAAGTAGTGAATGTACAGCTTGTATAACAGTGTAAATTTGCTGTCCCCTCAAAATAACTCAACACACAGTCATTAATGTCTAAACCGCTGGCAACAAAAGTGAGTCCACCCCTAAGTGAAAATGTCAAATTTGGGCCCAAAGTGTAAATATTTTGTGTGGCCACCATTATTTTCCAGCACTGCCTTAACCCTCTTGGGCATGGAGTTCACCAGAGCTTAACAGGTTGCCAGTGGAGTCCTCTTTCACTCCTCCATGAGGACATCACGGAGTCTGGTGGATGTTAGAGACCTTGCGCTCCTCCACCTTCCATTTCAGGATGCCCCACAGATGATCAATAGGGTTTAGGTGTGGAGACATGTTTGGCCAGTCCATCACCTTTACCCTCAGTTTCTTTAGCAAGGCAGTAGTCATCTTGGAGGTGTGTTTGGGGTCCTTATCATGTTGGATTACTGTCCTGTGACCCAGTCTCTAAGGGGAGGGGACCATGCTCTGCTTCAGTATGTCACAGTACATGTTGGCATTCATGGTTCCCTCAATGAACTGTAGCTCCCCAGTGCCGGCAGCACTCATGCAGTCCCAGACCATGACACTCCCACCACGATGCTTGACTGTAGGCAAGACACATTTGTCTTTGTACTCCTTACCTGGTTGCCGCCACACACACTTGACACCATCTGAACCAAATGCAGTAATCCATGTCCTTAGTCTTCTTGTCTTCAGCAAACTGTTTGCGGGCTTTCTTGTGCATCATCTTTAAAAGAGGCTTCCTTCTGGGATGAGAGCAATGCAGACCAATTGTGCAGGGTATGGTCTTAGCACTGACAGGCTGACCCCCCACCCCTTCAACCTCTGCAGCAATCCTGGCAGCACTCATGCGTCTATTTCCCAAAGACAACCTCTGGATATGACGTTGAGCACGTGCACTCAACTCTTTTGGTTAACCATGGCGAGGCCTGTTCTGAATGAAACCTGTCCTGATAAACCACTGTATGGTCTTGGCAACCGTGTTGCAGCTCAGTTTCAGGGTCTTGGCAATTTTCTTATAGCCTAGGCCATCTTTATGTAGAGCAACAATTCTTTTTTTCAGATCTTCAGAGAGTTTGCTGCACTGAAAGTAAAGGGGCTGAATAATTTTGCACGCCCAATTTTTCAGTTTTTTATTTGTTAACAAAGTTTGAAATATCCAATAAATTTCGTTCCACTTCATGATTGTGTCCCACTTGTTGTTGATTCTTCACAAAAAATTACAGTTTTATATCTTTATGTTTGAAGCCTAAAATGTGGCAAAAGTTCAAGGGGGCTGAATACCTTCGCAAGGCACTGTATGTGTATATGACATTTATATATATATATATATATATATATATATATATATATATATATATATATATATATATATACAGTATATATGTATATATATATATATATATATCTTTACACTTTATCTCAGGCTAATGGTATACCCTCAATCCAGCCTACTTCTGAACCTAGCACTAAAACTAAACCTAACTCTCAAAACTAGTATTTATTCTAATCCAAAACTTAACCCTAACTTCCAAACTTAACCTTTAGCTTACCTATCCCTTAACCCTACCCAACCCAACCACTATTGTTTTCATCCTGTTGACCTGGATCTTCTTCCCTTGCACTGGCATACACAGTAGAAACCCATATACTTCTCTGGACCATCTCCAATCACCTCCTGTGTCAGGAGAAAGTTTAATGGAAGCCTGTGGGGATTTACTGTGCACACACCATGTGTTTGAAAATATACTTAAGGCCTAACCTTTAAACATACTCTGTCATAATAACATTAAGTGTTAACCAAATAGATATTATGATGAAAACTGCTTTCAGACAATATTAATAAAACCAAACAAAAAAAGTGTTAAATCCTCTACACCCAAAATCTATGTCCCAAAAGCAGGACATTGAAAACAACAGATTTGGCACATAATACCTAATTTATAAAAACTACTAGATTCAGATTACTGTAGAATTTAAGCAGTACATAATATTATTATGGGAATACCGCACACATTTGTATATGCAACAACACCCGCAGTTCTTCTCAAATTGGATCCATACCCGTAGACAGATGATCATTTACCGATCAGGCTGATTCATTATATAACTTCTGTGGGCACCATTAACAACAGGATCTGGTGTAGGGGGGTTCAAAATAAGAATATGTGAAAAAGACATTCCCATATAGCTAGCAATTGAGCTGCAAATTTGAAAAGGACTTGTGAAGCTATTGCTAGACTTGACAGGCTTCACAAGTTTGCTTCCCAATTGCAACCAGTCTGCATTGCATGACTCCAGATCAACTTTCTTGCAAGTCTGCTGCAAGTTCTGGTTCAGTTATTATTTGCAATAGTCATCCCACCACAGGGGTCACTGTGAGCTGCAGAGCTCTTTCTGTAGACTCACCACAGCAACTTTGCTCTTGCTAGAGACTTGCCACACAAATTTGCTACAAATTGGAAAAGTGTCAACTAGAACTTGTGCTTCAAGTGTTCTGCAAGTGTACAGCTTGTCTTTGAATATGTGCAGCAAGTTAACAAGAATTCAACAATTCAACATTGCCATACATTTGTGTCAAGTTATCCTTGCTATCTGGGTTAGTGTCCATAAGGTCAATGTATGATTTAGCAGATAGGGTTTTCCCCTGCAGCTTTGTGCTGGTGCTCCAAGACCCAAAACAATTGGTCATGTCCTATATTGAAAATAGGAATTTACATTAAAGCAAAAAAAGGAGTGTGGTTCCCCTCACCCTTTATTCATTTAATTTTAAAACCTAGCTTCCTTAAATTTAAATTTCCTGAACCCATTATTATTTTTACCCATCCATGTGAAACTATTGGCATCTAACGGGTGCTCCTTCTTGCATGATTGTAGCATTGATGGTGACTTCTACTTTCTCATTGTTGTCCAATATTTGCCCCTTTTCTAATTTGTCTCTTATAGTGTTTGTTTGCTGTTACATATTTTCTAGACACTTCTAGACACTGCAAACAAGCAGGTACAAGTAAATACACCATCTGTGTAATATTATTTTAATTCAGATTTTATTAAGGTTTTGACATTTGTTATGACAAACCAAGAATTAAACCACATAGTAACATTGTGCTTGGTTATCCAGAAAATGTACAGTGACAAATGTAGTAAACGGGTAATAATGATGAATCTGAAGTAAATTTACAAATTGTACGAGTGACTCATTGGTAAATAACAAACTTAATAATGAGAAACATATCAGTGCAGAAAAAAATATATAAAAAAGCATATTAATACAGGGAAAAACAGAAGGGAAAATCAAGAAGGGGAGGGTATGGAAAAGGGAGTAAAGGATGAGACTGGTAGAAAGAGAATTTTCCTAATTAAGCTTACTGCTTTATGTTATGGGAACATTTTTCACACTAGGCTTCAACAAGCCAACAGAATGAATGACCAGGAATGAAATCTGACAATGTGAGGGCCTGCGAGAATGTCCAAAATTCTATGTTAATGTCTAACTTAGACAAACTGCCCTTTAAAATATGCATGTTCATTTATTGTAACATCTTCGATCTTGGCAAGTGTCTTGTGCAGTAAAACGTTTGACGACTGCTAGAAAACTGACTGTTCATTAGGCTGCCAACCATCTGGGAGATCGCAATTTTTATAATGCTGGTAAAAGCTATATATGGGGTAACTAAAACTTTCAGACCATGGGGGCAGTTCAGTTTAGTTTTACCCCCCAATTTTTTTTCTTAGATTTAGTTAAAGTGGGGAAAGTTAATGTTTCTCTCATGCTTTAAACCGCACTCATTGCTGCAGCACTTTATTAGCACAAAGACTAATAAGCTTCTGAAACCCTGCCTCCTAGTCCTTTACAGATTTCAAAGCCCTGATGAAAGGGGACAATAGCAACCCTCAAAATACATCTGCTCACCATCTTAGGTCATTCTAAAATAAAATGAAAAAATATTGGATTTTTGGACTCTACTACAATCAGTGTGGGGCTCACTTTGTGTTTTATGCATGTGGACTCCTGAGGTGCTTTCTGATGTTCTCTGGTGTATGTGAGCTACATACTTCAATAATGGCATCTTGTCCTATGATAATGGACTAGAACAGCCTATGATCCAGCACCTCACATCTGTATCTTTCAAAGGTTTTTATTTTCATCTGTGATGCTATTGGGACATTTTCTCTTACTTCCTGTCCCTGTGACAACCATGCAAAAAGTGAGGGGAGCAGTCATCAACAGGACAGAAAGACATAGACAGTAATAAAAGCAGTGTCAGAAGTTCCAATCCTCCTTTACTCCATGAAATATATACAGTTAGGTGCATATATGTTTGGACACAGGCACAATTTTAGATTTTTTCAGGTATTTACCAAAACATATAGTTATATAATAGATATGGGCTGAATGTGTACACTCTCAGATTTAATTTGAGGGTATGTACATCCAAATCGGAGGTTCGTGCCAGCCTGCTGCAGTATATCTGCGGAAGGCAAGTGGTTAATAGCAACCATGATGGAAATAAAAAAACCAACAGAGGTTTTTAATTAAAACACGGCAGTTGATATTTAAACTTTCTGTATATAAAGTTTTTATTCTCCTTTTACTTTCAATGACTTTTATTATAAAGGCTTTTCAGAATTTGAAACTACATAGTGATCTCCGTTACTGTTAATAAGTTTACATGGAATGACAATGTTTGTAAAATGCTACATAGCCAGCATTACTTACAACTGTTTCAGGCTGATGACCACTAATTTAGAGAAAATGTGCAATATGTGATATTCCCTTTGCAGTTAAAGAAAAACTTAAAAGAGAAAGTAAGAGGAAAGAAAACGAGAGGGATGGGGTGAGCCTGGATATTGAAAAGCTTTTTAACAAAAGCTTTAGACGGTTCCCCCATTGAGGATAAAGCTTAGGGGGAGGTAGAGGAGGTTCCAGAGTATCTGATGTGTTATTCCCTATGATAATGTTTAAAGCATAGCTATCACTTGGACGTGAGGTGGCATATTAAAGTAATGGAGACCACGCCTTGAGAAGTTTTTTGTGGGTATCCATAAGAATGCATAGTCCATAGGTTGCTTGACTTCCACTAAATATACAAATTGGCTTTAGCAATAGTTTGCTTAGCTGCTAAAAGCACATATGTTGCTCACTTTATTCTCTTTTCAATAGGTGATGGCATTGGGATTATACTACTACTTATGGCAGAATCACCATTTGTGCCACACTCTCTAAAACAGCTTAGAGGAACCATACGTATTTCCAAATGTCATGACATTTTTCCGACTGTAGCTTTTTTTTTGCATTCAGTAAGTGATACAACGAACACAGTCAGCAGACTAAAAGGATTAAATGCTTTCCTGCTCTGAGTAGAGAGCCCAAAATATGTACGTATTTGTTAAAAATAATCTCTGATGTTATATCATCTGATGTGATACATCAGATGATATACAGAGGCCACACAGAACACCAGGCATGCGTAATGATATTCCCAGGATCTATGGCTGCCACTGGCAGCTACCCATTAAGATGCATTGGAATAAGAAGCTGTATGTGGTTGTGTGCCGGGTTTGCAGAAAGCAGCTGTATGCTCCAAACGCACACTATCTGTGTCAGGAACATACAGTACATTATTGCACATGAAGGTGCTTTACTCATACTGTGCCGCACAACCACATACAGCCCCTCTTCAAATTGATTTCTCTGGGAAGCTGTATGCAGCAGAAGTTGGTTCCAAGAATGTCATTATGTGAGCCCTGCACCTTTTATGGCCTCTGTAAGGCCATGCACATGAAATCTTACTGACATAACACCTCCTCAAAACCTATTAAATACCCTCTAAAGGCAATCCTCAATGGATTCCTCTTCAGAGGGCTAACGCTGAAAATCTTTTCTCAGGGATGGATTGGAATCAGGTGAACCTTGCTAGGTTACATTTATAGTGTCTTTCCTGGGAGCGCAAATCTATAAATCTATTCTTTTAGGCTGCATGTAAATAAATATATAGTTAGTCAGTTTGAAAAAAGACACAAGTCCATCTGGCTCAACCAATAAAAAACAAAAAACAGTAAAGAAAACCCAACCATACAATCCCATATACACAATCCTATACCTGCAGTTGATCCAGAGGAAGGCAAATAACCCCAGCAATGCATGATCCAATTTGCTACAGCAGAGGAAAAAATTCCGTATTTGGAGACGAAATCTGTTTTCCTCTAGACATAAAGAGTGCCCCCTTGTCCTCTGTGTTGACCTTAAAGTGAATAACTCAACACCAAGTTTACTAAATGGACCCGCTATGTATTTATGCATGTTGATCATATCCCCCCTTAAATATGATAACAGCCACACATTTTTCACGTATTCCTTATAATATTTTGTTCAGTATGTGACCATACACAGTATACTATAGAATGTGACATAGTATTAAAAAAAAAAAAAAAAACAACAATCATAGCTAAAAAATAATCTTAACATTATCCTGTATGTATTCAGATGCAAACATTGCTGCATAGAACATCTTGCCAAGGCATACAGTTATAGCAAACATACTACAATCTGATAGTATTAAGTGTAACATTTTTAAAACATCCTTTAATCACTCAAACAACAGTGCACTATGTGTGTCTCAAACATTTTTAGCATGTTCTCTACCTATAACCTCCATTTAGTCTGACATTGACATCTTCAGTAACGAAGACTGCTTTAAAGCGGAGTTCCTCCCCGTGAACGTTTTTTTAATAAAAATACCCCCGGGACAGTCAGGGCTAGTGCATTCCACAATGGCTAGCCTCTGATCTGTCCCGGGTTGCACTTACCTTTAGAAGAAAAAACTCCAGCGCTGCCATCTCAGGTGTGAGCAGCTTGAAGCCAGCGCGATCCTCTTCAGTGTCCTCTTCCGTCTTCTTCGGTCCCATGATGCACTGCACCGGCCCCGCCGTCACTTCCGGTGCCGCAGCGTCATCCCTGCACAGCTTCTGGGCATGCCCTGAAGCTGTTTTGCAAGGTATGACGGCGCCTGCACCGAAACTGACATCGGGGCCGGGGCAGACGCATTGATTCCTGGGAGCGATGACGTTCAGCTCCCAGGAATCATTGCATGCCAGGAAGTGACGACTCGCCGCGGCCGCCGAGGGGAGGAAGAGGAAGTAAGGTAAGTATATTTTCTTCTTAACGAGGTAAGTAAAAAAAAAAGAAATTGCGATTATCCATTTGTTTTTCAGGTGACCCGGAGCTAGAAGATGGAGGTAAGTATAATTTTAGGGTGGAACTCCACTTTAAGTACAGAAAATGTATTAAAAATGATAGGGTACCAGCTGACCACTCGGACATGCACTCTTTTCTACTGACGGTCAATTTTCCGCAGTTGTCACCTGAACAAGTGGCGTTGTTGGAGGCGCCACTCACCGAGCATGAGATTGTGGAGGCTGTGTCCAGGTTCCCTAGATCGAAGTCCCCGGGACTTGATGGACTCCCAGTGGAATTTTATGCCCAATACTCAGAGCTCCTTTTACCCAAACTCCTGGCACTCTTTAACCAAATTTTGAAAATCGAGAGCTCCCCCCGACAATGAGAGAGGCGCTGATAGTCCTTATCCCTAAGCCAGGTAAAGATCCCCACCTCCCGGAGTCATATCGCCCCATCTCCCTCCTCCAGGTGGATGTGAAAATTCTCGCTAAAATTCTGTCTATCCGCCTCAATCAAGTTATACTGACCCTCATCCACCCTGATCAGGCAGGTTTTATGCCGGGTAGGAACACCTCTTTTAATCTGCGTCGCCTCTTCATGAACCTTCAAGCCGATCATGACAATTCGGGGAGGAGGGTTGTGGTGACACTGGACACGGCCAAAGCTTTCGATTCGGTTGAGTGTCCCTTCTTGTGGGCATGCCTCGGGAGATATGGCTTTGGACCTAAATTCACAAGATGGGTACAGCTACTCTACAGTGCGCCGGTCGCGAAGGTCCTGGCTAACGGTTGGACCTCGTCGGAGTTTCCCCTCTCCAGGGCTGCACCTGCCAGGGGTGTCCCTTGTCCCCCCTGCTCTACGCCCTGGCGGCGGAGCCTCTGGCAATAGCCATTAGGGACCACCCTGATATCCGTGGCTTCCGTAGAGGCTCCCTCACGGAAAAAATCAGCATGTACGCTGATGATACCCTGCTTTACCTGGAGGACCCGGATAACTCCCTGCTGTCAGCCCTTTCCCTTATTGAACGCTTCGGGAGATTCTCCGGCCTCCAGATCAATTGGGATAAAACACAAGTACTCCCTATGGACGTTGCCCCTTCCGCGGTGACCCCTGCGAACCCGGTCCTTAAATGTGTCCCCCGGTTTAAATATCTGGGGGTACAGGTGACAAAGAACCCGCGGGATTATGTTACAGACAACATCCAACCTCTGTTCCCTCTGATAAAATCCAAAATTCAGGTATGGTCCAAACTACCCCTGGGGGTTATGGGTCGAGTAAATTTGATTAAAATGGTTCTCCTCCCTAAAGTGTTATACGCTGTGTGGCACTCCCCAGTATATTTAGCCCTGAAACACTTCAAACAACTGGAGTCGCTCCTCAAGGCCTTTGTCTGGGGATCGAGCAGGCATAAGATTTCCTGGAGGAAGCTTAAAAGCCCAACAGATCTGAGGGGGCCTAGCGCTTCCGGATTTCAACCTTTACTATCTGGTATCGCAGCTCTCCCAGATGTTTCATATTGACAAGACTGATAGAGAACGGTTCCTGACCTTGTTGTGCCCGGCGTGGACTCATCACTCCAAGGACCCACTGACTGCCATACTGCGAGGTACAAAGGGAGCAGTGGAGCGAATGGACCCTGCGTCCTTGCTCTTCCATTACAGCCGGGTTTGGGAGGTGGTGATGCACAGACTCCAGGGCCCTTCCCTTCATGACTTCACCCCACTGTGGCACAATAGGTCTCTTCAGGAGTTCTGCTCGCTGCCTGACTCCTCTCTGTGGAGCGGGCGGGGTGTGTTCCTGTTGAGACATATAATGGCGGGGGGAGCCCTGCGGTCTTTCACCGACCTGCGAGAACAGTTCTCCCTCCCTGCCCATATGTACTATAGATATTTACAACTGACCCATGCGTTCCGCGCCCAGTTCCCCGGGGCTCCACCGAGCCTGGAACCTGTGTCGCTACTAGAACTGATTAAATGCCAAGAACCTTCTCACTTAATTTCCCTTTTTTACACCAAGCTGCACAAGCCCTCATCTACCGTGATAGCATATGGTCTAAAGGACCGCTGGACTAGGGAGGTAGGGCCTATAGAGGATGAGGAATGGGGAGAGGCGCTGGAGACCTGTCGGCAGGTGTCACCGAAATTGTCTGATAGACTTACCCAAACGTTTATTATCCATCAGGCCTACCTCACACCTATCAAACTGTCCAGGTACCAATCTGAACCGAACCCTGACTGTCCACTTTGCAAAGCGGATGCGGGCACCTTTTTCCACTTACTTTGGAGCAGTCCATGTCTCGGAGGGTACTGGCAACAGGTGGTAGCCTTTCTTCACGATAAGATGGGTTCTCCTATACAACTGGATCCCAAGCAGTGTCTCCTTGGTATTTATCCGGATGGGGAAATGAATAAATTCATGACTATCTTCCTGCAGGAGACGCTGTTTGTGGCCAGGAAATTAATAGCCAGGACATGGATGCGTAGTGACCCTCCAACATTTAGTGCATGGCTACGGGAGGTTAACACCATTGTCCCCTTCCACAAACTACTTTATAAGCATAGGGGGAACCCTGCCAAGTTCGATAAGATCTGGGACAGGTGAGTGAGTTGCCCGGACACGAATGCATAGGATTGCTCAAGTTACGGCCCTTGCCACACTGGGTTCTGATTTCACACGTCCTCCTACACTTGTATCAATATTTGCTGCCGGGCATACATGGACTGTACCTAACATACCAGATGCATATATTCCTCACATGTCACGACAATTGTTTGAAGTGAAATGTCTGTATTGTTGTACTCGATTTATGATGTTTGCTGTTAACCGTACTGCTTTTTTTTATTGCTATCCTGTTTGTACTGCACTTGTTTTTCAATAAACTCTCTGTTTGGAAAAAAAAAATGATAGGGTAGGTAGAACAGTTGAAAACTATGTACTATGTATCTATAAAATGTATAGATGTGTAACAGAGGCAGGTTAAGCACACAGGTGTGGACATATCACTGGCTATGCTGTTTGAACAGAGTTGAAAGCTGCTTTTGGCTGCTGTCACCGGAATATAAACTGACTTTCTGGCTGCTGGCATCTGTTAGTGGAATAAGAATATGAAGTCCATGTGTTTACCAGCAATACTGCAGGAATAAAAAATAAAAAAAAGAGTGGTTAGTCTCCTTCACAGTAAAATCTAGAAATGAGCCATCAAGATCTTCCAATGTGGTTTGTCCCTCTTTCAGGGAATGGAAGCAGAAGTAGAATAAACTACTGCCAAAACAGTCATTTCACACTGATTGACTACTAGATGCAATGCACACATCAATCATTTTACATGATAGATAAGAGAGACATTTAACCTAGGCAATTATATTTATGGACATTTTGTATCTAAATGGGCTTATGTATACAATGCAATCACAATGTGTATGTGGTTATATTCAGGGCTATCAACTATTTCAAGTAACATTTGTGTCAAAACTGAAAATTAAAGTGATTGTAAATGCTAGTTTTATATCTTTTTAAAATAGCAAACAGGTTTAAACGTACCTACTCTGGAATTGCACAGAGTGACCTCGATCCTCGTCCCCTTGGGTCCCTTGCTGGCCCTCCTGACTCCTCCTCCTCTCTGTGTGGCACCATCATGGCACACCTGTGGGCTCAATGCCAAGCCATGCTGCCTGGGTTCATAGACACAGACAATGGTGTCTCAGCCCTGCCCTGCCTCCAAAACACCTCTGCTGCCTCCGCTCACCCGTCACAGGACTGACAGCAGTGAGAAGATGGGGAAGAGCGGCTACAGACTGGTACAGCGCTGGATTTAGTGAAGACTTGGGTAAGTTGTGGGGGGGGGGGGGGGAGGTGGCATACTACCTATTAAACATGTTTTACCTTAATGCAGCCAATGCATTAGGGTAAAAAATGTTTAGGTTTTAGAATAACTTCAAACCTCGGAGTGCCTACACAGGGCCTGGCCTACCCGCTGATTCCACTCCACTCCCTTTTATCTGATACCTGGTAATTCTAGAACACACCAGCTGGTAAAATTGGAACAACATTCTTTCTGTTTCTCTCAAAAAAAAGACTTATGTAAAAAAGTACCACTACACTTCTCACAGCCAATAGTCTGAAGGCTGAGGTTCAGGGTTCTGTTAGGACCCATGGGTCAAATCGGTGGATGCTATTCGGGAGATTGGGACTGATGCATTCTGCAGTCCGCTGAAGGCACCAGGATCCTCACACACATCCAAGTCATGGATAAAGCCATAATGGACTTTTACTTCACAGAGGTATACCAGGACAGCCACACCACAATAGTTAGGGTCAGGGGAAGAAGGTTGTTCATATTGAACTGTATGCTGCAACCAGTCAATAAAAGTTACTTTAACCGCTATGAGCCTGATCTGAAGTTATTCAAAAGGGGCGCATGTTGGTTCTAGCGTATCTAAAGAACCAGGGTCTGTATCGCACAAAGGGGTAGGAAGCTCAGCTACTACAAGAGAGTTAACTCGGCAAGATGATGTTTTGCTTGCGTTTATCTAGCAAGGGTACTTTCCGGTATAATCAAGGAAGCTCAGACCTCTGCAGTGTATAAATGTGTTTTTACTATACAAAAATGCTGTACATACAAAACTATTACAATATTAGGAATACAATATAAGACTGACAGATATAACAATACCTAGAAAATAAACAGAAACTATGGTCTATACACATTAAAAGTACACTTAAGAGTTACTTAACCCTGGTTACTGTACAGTTCATTGGCAATGAGGACCCAAAGCTTCTATAAGCAGTTGCTGGAAATCAGGTATTTTCATCTTGGCTGGTATAGACTTTTGTTTCTTGATGTGATTCTAGCTTATACCTGAAAACCCTTTATATGTCAGATTGTTTACCATAGTTTCCGAACAACAGACCCTCCCTACATGGGTGTTGCTCCTTTTGGAAAACCAAGCCTAATGGGAGAAACATTCTCAAATTCTCCCTCAAGATGGCACTCTAGTTTCATACATGCCATTACCTGTTTACTGTAGCTATAGAGACAATAGACTGCTGAAACTGTCAACTGAATACAACAATGGTATCTAAGTTCCCATTGTATCCAACAGCATTTGTTTGAGAAGCATCCACTCAAACACAACCTGATTTGTTGTGTCTGTGAACACTACTAAACATGTAATGTTATGTCTGATTAATAAAAAAATCATATTGTTTATCAAACGCAACACATTCCGCAGTTGAATTATTTATTTCTTTCTTTCAGACTCTATACAGAAAATCACTTCATTACTAACAAAACTCATACTAAACATTCATTTTCCTTGGATACAACCCCCTCCCATATTTCTGCCACTGAGAAGGTGTTTCAGTCTTGAAAAGACTTCTAGCTAAATAAACTTCTTGGCTATAAGTTTATTAGAAAGTCCATTCTAAAGTTCTTTAGAAACAAGTCCAGGCGTGTAATACATCAAAGGACTTGCTCTCCACAGCTCTTGCAGTCTTCCTTTATTCTGTCCATTATGTAACCACTTTTCTCTGGTCTTCCTATGGAAGTGGAAAACAAAGCGGATTATCTGTTCCTTCTAATAATACATAAACAGTAGACCCCAGCCCTTCAGCTACGATCTCTCCTCTAACTGGCTTCTTGCCTGGATCTCTGACCAACACTTTGCCACCTGTCTGTATCCACTTCTTACCCTCCCAAAGAACATTGATAGGGAGGAGAGGAAATATACTGATATTTCCCAGAAGATCACTGCTGTTTATTTTGGAAGGTTTGATGTTATAGAGCCTCAGTTTATACTCTTCCACGCTGAGAAGTATCCACTAAACCAATCAGAGTCCCAGCCACTGTCCTGAAGCTCATTTGCCAATGCAAATATAACTTCAAACCTTCCTGACAGATTCCCCCTCATTCCTAGATAGGCTTCAGCTTCAGATACGTCACTCTTGGTTTCTATGTCATGGGAAACAGTAACTCTGTACCTGTTAAGCCCTGTTCTTTAAGGAACATTGTGTAAATACTGAACTCTGCACTCCAGCTGTGGAATCTGCACCCCAGCCCCAACCATCCCCTCATATGGTGTGCTTTTGGTTATTGGCCTAGAATTTAACAACATGACTGTCTGTGTGAGGACCTGATCCCACCCCCTTAGTGTACATTTGGGTGTAAGTTTGCGTAGCCGGTCTTTCAATAGCCCATTGTATCTTTTAATCAAACCAGCTGCCTGTGGATGGTATGGGATGTGGCCCATTGCTGTACTGTTGATCCAGTGAAGTGTGAGCAGTTATCACTTTGGACTTGCTTGGGACAACCATAAGCAACGACAAGGTTTTGTAGCAGTTGAAGAGTTGCGGCTTGATCTGCAGGTTTGCAAGGATGAACAAGCAAAAGTCCTGAATAGGTATCCACTGCAGTGCAACAATATCTTAGTCCGTTGTTTCCCTGGGGAAGGGGACTGATGAAGTCAATCTGCCAAATCTCTGCAGGCCTCTCACCCTCTTAATCTACCTGGTGGAGTACTTTTGCAATTGCCATTGCCGCACTTCTCACACACTGTATAGTTCTATATTAGAGTCTTTTTCATGTCCATGGATATGGGCAATCCTCTCTGCTGTGCCCATTCCTATGTTGCTTTCTGCCCCAAGAGTCCAGATTGCTTGCACGCCCAGTTGTTCAAGTTAATTAACCACTTGCTGACCGCCCGTCGCCTTTTTACTGTGGCAGGACGGCTTGGCTGTGTCCAGTCACGTAGTACTACGTGACTGGAGTGCATGTGGTTTCGGCGCCGGAGCCACGCTCCTGCTGTGTTTAGACACAGCGAGAGGTGGGCCGCTGGAGAAGAGGCGGCAAATTGCCGCCTTCCTCCGGCAATCGTCCAGGAAATGGAGAGAAGAGCCGCTTGCTTATGTAAACAAAGCAGGCGGATCTTCTCTCAGACAGGCAGGGACAGATCAGTAGTTTCAGCTAAGCTGAAACTGTGATCTGTCTGTGCCTGTCACAGAGCCCCCCCCCCCCCTTACACAGTCAGTAAGCACATAGGCATACATTTAACCCCTTTGATCACCCCCAGTTTTAACCCCTTCCCTGCCAGTGCCATTTATACAGAAACAGTGCATATTATTTAGCACTGATTACTGTTATTAGTGTCACTGGTCCCCAAAAAGTGTCAAAAATGTCAGTTAGGGGTCCGAACAATGTCGCAGTCCCGCTAAAAATAACAGATCGCCGCCATTACTAATAAAAAAAATAAATAAATAAAAAGTCCAAAAATCTATCCCGTAGTTTGTAAAGGCTATAACTTTTGCGCACACCAATTAAAATACGCTTTTTGGGATTTTTTTTTACCAAAAATATGTAGCAGAATACAAATTGGTCTAAACTTATAAAAAAATAAAATTTTATTATTGGGAATGTTTTATAGCAGAAAGTAAAAAATATGGCCTTTTTTTTTTTTTTAAATTGTCACACTTTTTTGTTTATAGCGCAAAATCTAAAAACTGAAGAGGTAATCAAATACCACCTAAAGAAAGCTCTATTTGTGGGGGAAAAAAAGGACATCAATTGTATTTGGGTACAGTGTCGCACGGCCGTGCAAATTTCCGTTAAAATAACGCAGTGCCGAATCACAAAAAATGGTCTGGTCATTAAGGGGACCAATCCTTCCGGGGCTGAAGTGGTTAAGAAAGGATCAATTGGCACACCTGCACTCACATTGGCAATTTCGACTCTGTTAAAGTTCTCAAAGTCTGGGACCAGGGGCACATGTGCGTTAACATACCCCACTTTTATGGTGCGGGAGTGAGCTTCCTTCCAGATGTAGTCCCAGACTTCCTTGCCTCCTCACACCACCTTTCCATGAATTATCCATTCATTGAACTTTCAGGTGGGCATCCAAGTTGTCGGTCCTTTAAAGACCTCCCAGCTGTGAGTGTAGATAGTGACATGGGAAGAAGGATCCTCCTGAAGAGTCATCACTACAGCTTTCAACTCTGCATACTGACTGGAACCTCCAATTCCAGTCTCCTGCAGGACTGTGTCTGTACTCGGGCTATAGGCTGCTGCTGTCCATTTACGCCCAGACAAGGTGACTATGGCTGAACCATTAATGAATCATGCTGATTCCTTCATGTTATCTGACAGAGACTCAAAGGGTGGAGCCTCTTGAATGGGGGATGACTGCAGCACAGGAATGTATTTTTCTGGCTGGGTGCTGGTAAAAGTAACAAGCCCCACCAACCCGTACCTGATGACGAATTTTCCCACGAATCGCTATCGCTCAGTTCTTCAAGTAACTCAGTTTCTCTGTCGCTGTTTTCCAGTTTGTCTAAAAGCACTTTTGCGCAAAAAGAACGCTTTTTGGACGCCATGGTCGTTCTTAATTTTCCAGGCACAAAGAACCAGAAAAGCACAGGCGGGGCACTGGAAAAGTCACCAGGTGAAATCCTGTGGTGAAATGGCATGATACAGTGTGATCCGTTAGGATCACAGCTTTGTATCATGTAATTTAGTGTACTTAAATTTTTTATATTGCCGCCGATTCCACCCCCCTGCGTCGCAACGCTCGCAGGGAAGGGAACCGGAAGACAGGTGCCGGCATCGGCCGAGCACACAGCAGAAGGATAGCGGGGGATCGCAGGGGAAGGTGAGTTTTAAAATGTAAAACAACAGATTTCCATGCAAAAGAATTTATCACTTTTAGCACAGAAATCTGGACATAATCAGACCGCAAGGGAGGTTAAAGTAAGGTGTGTAAACTTTCTATGTTACTGGATAGAATTAGTAGTGAACAAAATGCTTTTACATGTTGCCAAGCGGTCCATATCCACATTCATCTACCTGAATTTTATTGTAAGTTATCTATTGTCCTTTATTAAAATTCATCTTATATACTACACTATGGAGTCTTTATCTATTTCTCATGAGTGAACTGCCAAGGGGATATATACCTCCAATTCGTGTGGCTATCTATCCAAAACTCCCTATCAACTGAGCCAGTACCACCATTGGAGTTCCGCAGAGGATTATTATACCTATGAAAAACACCTCATTTATCCATCATTGAGGTGAGCGGCCACTGCACTCAATGTTGGATTCTGTGCTGGCATCTCCTCACATTGGTGACACTGTTTGAATTGATTGTTCACATCACATTTTGGATCACCATTTTTTTTGCTTTATAAATATTATTTACTTTCTGCACATTCACAAGGACTTTTTTTATTGATTTTTTATATTAATTGTCACTTTATGAATATTTATAGATTAAGAGCAGTTTTACCCTTTACACAGGGATTTATGCTTTGGATTCCGTTGATATTAATTATTTTTTCAAGAGTGTTATACTGTTTGATATAGTTTGTGATTGGATTTTTCACATTTATTATTGAAATTAGCGCCGATTTTTACACAAATTTTAAACATATGCTATGGAGGTAAAAATCAAAAAACGTGCTGCGCCAGAAGTGCACAAAAATAATTAGTGATTACATGAATCAACAAGTGTTATCAACAAAATATGGTGTCCATCATATGTGCTCTGATGAAACATAAATGTTCATATAAAGTGCTCCAAAGTAATGATTAGTATATCCAGGTGATGACAGGACAGCCTCAATTCCTTGTGAATCAAGCAGGAACCACCAGTGTGTGAACTCCCTCCACCAGTAAGATTGGCCTCTCACCTTGATACCAGACCCAAACGGGCCAGCATGAGCATATCAGGGGATAAACAGACTATCACAGGTAACCTCTCCAGCCTTCACCTCCGGGGGTCGCCAGGACATAAAATAAAGATAAAGCAAAGATCTAGTGCTCTCTGAATGTAAATAATGAGCTTTTATTGAGCATAAAGGGGTAACTCACATTTGTTGGGCACTCAGCCGTGCCTGCTATTATGGCATTCAGTGTTGGAGAGTAGCACCCGAGCGATCGGCGTCAGGCACGCAGGCTCCGCCTCCCTATACGCGTTACGCCTGGAGCGTGGGCTCCGTTTGGCTTCTTCGGTAGGGGTGAAGTTTGCGTGTTCACCCCTACCGAAGAAGCCAAACGGAGCCCACGCTCCAGGCGTAACGCGTATAGGGAGGCGGAGCCTGCGTGCCTGACGCCGATCGCTGTGATGCTGTACCCAAATAAAATTGATGTCCTTTTTTTCCCCACAAATTTAGCTTTCTTTTGGTGTTTTTTGATCACCTCTGCGTTTTTTATTTTTTGCGCTATAAACAAAAAAAATATTATTGATATAAAACTTTCCCAATAAAAAAAAATTAAAAAAAATCAAATTTTTTCACCATTTTAGGCCAATATGTATTCTGCCACATATTTTTGGTAAAATAAATCCCAATAAGTGTATATTGATTGGTTTACGTAAAAGTTATCGCGTTTACAAACTAGGGGATACATTTATGTCATTTTTATTTATTTACTGTATTTATTTATTTTTAGTAGTAATGACGATGTTTAGCAGGACTGCGACATTGTGGCAGACATATCAGACACCTAACTGACACTTTTGACACTTTTGAGGGGACCAGTGACATTACTACAGTAATCAGTATTAAAAATATGCACTGTTACTGTACAAATAAAACTGTCAGGGAAGGGGTTAATACCAGGGGCAATCAAAGGGTTAAGTGTGCTCCTAGGGAGTGCTTTCTAACTGTATGGGGGATTGACTCGCTGGATGAACAGAGACCTGTGTTCCTAAATAGGAGCAACACAGGATCCCTGTGTTCATCTCTGATAGAACCGCGGTCTACCTTGTTTACATATGCAGATCACAGCTCTGTCTCCATGGGGGGCGATCACAGGTGGCCAGTGGACATTGCATCCTCCAGACCTGCTGATTGGCTCCCCCTCTGGCCAATCAGCACATGCATGCCCCCGCTATCTATTACACTAAGCGACATACAGGCACATTGTTTCAAATAATAGAGCCGATCTGCTGAAGTAAAACTACGGCGGCTGGTTGACAAGTGGTTAAAGAGGAGCCCACCCCCCCCCCCCACAAAAAAAAATAGAAATCAGCAGCTACAAATACTGTACTTGCTGACTTTTAATATTAGGCCACTTACTTGTCCTGGAATCCAGCAATGTCGGAACCCCAGTTTATGTTTCCATCGGCTCTCGGGTGCTGCCCCCCTCCATTGCCTGTAAGGGAAACTGGCAGTGAAACCCTACTGCACGAAGCGCACTGCGCTTTGTGAATGGCCTGGTGTCGGGGAAAAGAGGAGGGGGACGAACTTTCGGGAGACCTCGCTGCATCTACCCAGAGCCAGGTCTCCAGGAAGTGGAGGTGGGGAGGAAGCAGATAAGCGGAGCTTCCACTTTTGGGTGGAATTCCACTTCAAGAATGAAGGATGAGAAAACCATTCTCGTGGAAGCCTATGTTCCTATTATAAGAATATTAATCAGACACATGACCTACCTGCCCAAAAATACGTATCTCCTAATCCACTGACACTCATGGAGTGGAGAGCTCGGATTAACTAGAGAAAAAAACTACTTTTCAACTGTCCAAATAAATTTGAAAACATTTGGAACTTATAGCAAGCCAATCAAAGTCTAGCATTAGCTTTCCTGATATTACATAGGTTATTTTCTTGAACTATACACTGTTACACATATTTCACACGTACCAAGAAAAGTTGATGTTAGTACCTGAGTCACCTGCTGGTGGCACTGTGCTGCCCAGAGTGGAAAGTTGTAGTTCCAGTGTTGAGCAGCGGGAGTCTCCCAGCAGTCAGCAGTTTCTAGTAATCAGTCTCCACCTGATGCTGGTTGCTGGGACGGTATTTCGTCTCTCCTCTGCTAGTACATTTCGTGTCACTGTTTTGCTTTGCTGTGCTAAGTGAGATGCTGCTTGTCATTTATTCTGCTCCTGATCTTGCTCTTGCCCCGCATCCTGTACCCTGTTGCCTTATATCTGCTCCCCTTGTTCCTAAACCCAGTCCTGGTTGCCCCCTTCCTTGCATCACAGGTATTCCCTTTGACCCTTGTTCCTCAATGTATATATTTTATATCCTGTATTATAGTTAGGAGGTTAGGTGGCTAGGTATTTTGTCATTGAGTTTATTGTTCACTTATATATTTATGTTAGCCGTTCACTGGTCTTTGGATGTCTTTTGTTTTACTATTAATAAATTCACTTTAATATAAATGTATGGTTTGTTGTTAGTTTCTAAGTGTCACCGTTGTACATTTGGCCATCTCTACTGCTAATTCCTGACATTTGAACATATTTCTTTCCTCATGGCAACACAAGAGTAAACACAATATTTTCTTGAATAATAAAGAAATGGCACACAACATTGGCATAGAAGAACACATCTTTCTTGAATACCAGGTCGAATAATAAAGTATCTCTCAAACTTTTTCCAGTCAAGGCATCCTTTAAAATGATGTACAATCATGGGGCACACCAGCCTTATGGGCCATACACACTAAAAGATTTTCTGAAGACGTTTTCCTTTAGACTTACCAAAACCATATAATATGAGGTCAAACCTAAACACTTTAAATTTGTATGCAATCTGGCAGGCCCTTACACTACATAGAAAAGGTAAATCTGAAGGAAAAAATCTTCCGAAAATCTTATAGTTTGTATGGCCCTTAAGACATCGTTCACGTAGGCATACTTAAATTTACACCCATGGGAGGGCTGTGTTAACCTGTTTAGTGGCGGCATCCCAGTTGACATAAGCGGGACTGCCTACGCGTGGATGCATTTGACACCTGTGCATCCTTGTGTGGGCAAACACAGCCCTGGCATGGATGTATGCCTAAATATATGCTTGTGAACGAAGCCTATAATGCAGTTTGTGACAAGTTCAGTGGTCGGTAGTCTGTCATGCAGAGTTGCCTTGCACCTGTACAATATTCAAATCAGTAAACAATATGTAGTTTATATAATAATTTAGTAGGGCAGTCAGTGATCAGTATGTATTGGTAGAATGCTTAGTGATCAGTATATAGTGGCAGGGAGGTCAGTGGGTAGAATGTAGTGGCAGGGTGGTCAGGGAGCAGTACGTAGTGGCAGGTTGGTCAGGATGCAGTATATATTAACAGTATATTAAGCAATTATTAAGCAGTATGTAATTGTAGGACAACGAGCAGTATGTAGTGTGAGGGTAGCCAGCGAGCAGTATGTAATGGTAAGACAGTGAGCAGTATTTAGTGACAGGGCAGTCAGTGAGCAGTATGTAGTGGCAGGGCAATCAGTGAGCAGTATATAGTGGCAGGGCAGTCAGCGAGCAGACAGACATTTACTGCAGGGCTGGAGAAGCAAGACTTGCAGGGCTGCTATCTCAGTTTTCGATTTTCATCTGATTGATTAGGCAGAAGCAATGAATAAAGGAGGTAGGCACAGCCGTGGTCTCATCCACCACCGCTGGCTGGCCAAAGAAAAGCTGATGAGTGAGAAGGGCAGCCCAGCCCCATGATAGAATGCACAGGGCACAGGGGAGGAGGAATAAAGGTCTCCTGAACTCCAGGGGGAGAGTCACAGGAAACTCAGTCGCCCATTCCCAACCTTTGCTGACCCATGCCTCCCTCGGCAGTGTTGGAGGCAGGTGAGGGGAACTCAAGGATTCTGTGCAGGCACCCGACATGCTTCTTAGCAAATTATGTAATCGGTTGGTAGAATGCAAGCAGGCAGCCCTGCACAGGGTCCTGGCTTGTGTTTCTATTGCAACCTGTGGCTTTCTATGTAAATTAAGGTAGGCTTGGATGAAGCTACTTGATCCTTCTGCCTTTGTTGAAACAGTGTTTAGCTTCTTACCATAGTACCCCTGGAGAGTCCAAAGGGTGCTTTGACACTGGTTAAGAAAAACTGAAATAATATATGCAAGTTAAACAATGATTGTTGTTTGTTTAGGATATACAGGTTCTGTCAAATATTACAAATATGCTGTTTGGTACATGCACATTAACAACATTATTGATTCCTTGAATACTGTGATAAAGTGTTAACAAATCTGTAGTACATGTATGGATAACGATGTATGTTTTGGTTTGTATGTAATGGTTAAAAAATAGTTGTAAAACACAAATAAAAACATATAACTATATGTGATTGAAAAAGGCAGCTCAGACACTAACCGACATATACCTGGGAACTTGCCGGATCACAATTAGCCAGCTCAAATCTTCAGTTTACTATTGATTGACAGGAGTGACTGCAGTGGCTCTCATGTCAGGCCAATCTGGGGGCACTGCTGGAGGGAGGATGCGGGCAGTGGTTTTGACCGGTTTCCTGTGGAAAGCATGTGTAGCTGCGTAATTGGCCACTGAGGACCAGAGAGTTGGAATTGAACAACTGAGGAACATTCGAGAACCGGAATCCTGAGGACTGAGCCACTTAGGACTGCTCTCCTGAGGACCAGAGACAGAAGAGTGTCCGGGACAGGTTGAACTGGGTGCCAAGACTGGTGAACAGTTGCGTCTGTGCTTACTTAGTAGTTTCAAAAATATAGAAAGAACACTGCATGTAGCCTCAAAGGGATGATAATCAAAGTGCACCACTGTACAGATTGGGCCCACTGTGAGCTGGCTGACGTTTGCAGGCCAGGCGCCAGATACTGAGCTATGGCCTCCCAGAGGTACCTCTCTCATCCACAAATATATTCATACCTACAGAGTGCACTCCAAGACACCAGCTGGTCATTTATTGCAGAGGAGATTCTGTGAGACTGTATGTTACTGTTTAAACTGTCCCTTGTTATTAAATTTCATTGCTTATTATGCTCTTTACTAGTGCTTCTGTAACTAGGTGAAACCTGCCAAGTACCACAGTGATTTAAAGTGATACTAAAGTCTCAGTTGTTTTCATTTAAAAATAAGAAACATGTTATATTTACCTGCTTTGCGCAGTGGTTTTTGCACAGAGCAGCCCAGATCCCCCACTTCTCAGATCCCTCGCCGGCTCTCCTGGCCCCTCCCTCCTAGCGAGTGCCCCCACAGCAAGCAGCTTGCTATGGGGGTAACCGAGCCACTGCTCTGTTTCCATTCACACATTATTTGGTTAGGCCCCGCCACCTCTCACTCCCTATTGGCTCACTGACTTTGATGGTAGCGGGAGCCTATGACGCTGTGCTGCTGTCTTAGCCAATGAGGAGGGAGAGTCCTGGGCAGCCGAGACTCTCCTGCAACATCAGTGGATCAAGATGGGTTTAAGGGAGTATTAGGGGGGCTGAGGGGGGCTTCTGCACACAGAAGGATTTTTATCTTAATGCAAAGAATGGTGCGGGCAGCCAATTAGTCCCTGGCCCCCATTCTTAAGTAAGAACCACCAGTATATTATATATTCTATATATCCCTTGGTATATTCATTAAACAATAATAAATACAGTATATACTGTAGTATATTTAATAAATTAATTACAAAGACCACATATATATATATATATATATATATATATATATATATATATATGTATGAATAATCCTAAAATGTACTATAAGGGGTTTAATACTGCACGAGTGGAAGGGACTCAGAGAGTGCTAAATGTCCACTGGTTAGGTGGCGCAAATTCCTTGACTTGCCCTGGGCCTTGACAACCCATGCTACTCCACTGGTAAGAGCTACACATGACACACACACACCTAGGGACGGAGGAACCTGTGGAAGGCATAACACACATTCAGGTAGACGGAGCCTTTGAATGACATAATACAGGGCCATTTTTGTCTCATAGGACACTTCTTCTTTCGCCACTGTTGTCACCCAATATTTTGCACTGCTACGAAAGGATTCAATTCACTCTGGTGTGCCACAACATTTTGTGTTGTTTTGGCTCATGCCACAACCATTAAATGGACTATATTGTCAAAAGCATAGGGATGCCTGCCTTTACACACACATGAACTTTAATGGCATCCCAGTCTTAGTCTGTAGGGTTCAATATTGAGTTGGCCCACCCTTTGCAGCTATAACAGCTTCAGCTCTTCTGGGAAGGCTGTCCACAAGGTTTATGAGTGTGTCTATGGGAATGTTTGATCATTCTTCCAGAAGCGTATTTGTGAGGCCAGGTACTGATTTTGGACGAGAAGGCATGGCTCGCAGTCTCCGCTTTAACTCATCTCAAAGGTATTCTAGTCAAGTCAAGTTCCTCCACCTCAAACTGGCTCATCCATGTCTTTATGGACCTTGCTTTGTGCACTGGTGCACAGTCATGTTGGAACTGGAAGGGACCATCCCCAAACTGTTCCCAAAAAGTTGGGAGTATGAAATGTCTTGGTATGCTGACGCCTTAAGAGTTCCCCCTCACTGGAACTAAGGGGCCAAGCCCAACCCCTGAAAAACAACCCCCCACCGCAATCAACCCTCTACCAAATTATTTGGATCAGTGCACAAAAAAGTAGTCAGAACAGCAGAATGGCATTGATATCTAAAGAGGGAAATAAATTACTTATTACATTGCAGAGACTCACCTGGAAAATCAAACAATGTCATCCCTTTCTTGTTAACCACTTTACCCCCAGCCACTGAGCTGCTACTGCGGCACAGTGGCTCGTTCCCGTCCAGCGACGTAGACCTAAGTTGCTGGACTCCTCCCCCTGTAGGCGGCGCTCGCGCGCCGCCGGAGGCGCGCTCCCGCTGTTTTCATTCACAGCGGGAGTCGGGCCAGGGGAGGAGCAGCGGCAATCGCAGCTGCTCTGCCCCGATCGTCGGGGAATCGAGTGAGGAGATCCGCCCGCCTGTGTAAACAGAGCGGGCGGATCTCCTAAGTGACAGGGACTGACAGATCGGAGTGTTCAGCATAGCTGAACATCCGATCTGTCCTTCTGTCACTCAGTCACCTCCCCCCCCACACGTCAGTAAGCACCAGGCATACTTTAACCCCTCCCTCTCCAATAAAATTAACCCCTTCACTGCCAGTGTCATTTTTACAGTAACTGTGCATATATATAGCACTGATTACTGCAGTAATGTCACTGGTACCCCCAAAAGTGTCAAAAATGTCAGTCAGGGGTCCGATCTGTCCGCCGCAATGTCGCAGTCCCGCAAAAAAAATCGCCATTACTCGTTAAAAAAAAAAACACCAAAAATGACAGAAATCTTTCCCTTAGTTAGTAAACGCAATAACTTTTGTGCAAACCAATCAAAATACGCTTATCGTGATTTTTTTTACCAAACATAGGTAGCAGAAAACAAATTGGGCAAAAATTAAAAAAAAATTAGATTTTTACATTTTATTTGGGGGGAATTTCATATAAAAAAATGTTAAAAATATAGTTATTTTTTCAAAATAAACGCTCTTTTTTTGTTTATAGCGCAAAAAGTAAAAATCGCACAGGTGATCAAATACCACCAAAAGAAAGCTCTGTTTGTGGGAAAAAAAGGACGTAAATTTCGTTTGGGTATGGCGTCGCACGACCGAGCAATTGTCAGTTAAAGTCGCACAGCGCCGAATCGCAAAAAGTGGCCTGGACGTAAGACAGCAAAATCCTCCAGTGGTAAAGTGGTTAAAATGGTTGTAAAGTACTATTTCTATTTTTAAAAAACAGATTGCACAGCTAGGCCCCAAACCTTTACTTCTGGGGTCCCCCGCTGCCACTCCTCCTCTTCTGTGAGTACCCCCATAGCAAGCCACTTGCTATGGGGGCACTCTTGCTGGCTCGATCCTGAGCTAAACTGCCTCCTTCCATAGACACAGACAGCACAACTCGAACCCACCTCCTGCAACCTCATCACAGGATTTGACATGAATCTGCTTCAGCAAAGCCTGTGAGCAAAAGGAGAGAGCCGCTACAGCCAGTCAGAGTGCTGGATCGAGTGAGGACTCAAGGTAAATATAGGGGGTGAGGGGGCAATACTGCTACCTAAATAGTGCTGAATACAGTAGCAAAAAATGCTCTGGTCAAGAAGGGGATAAAACCTTCTGAAGGTCAAGTGGTTAATGTAGGGAATGTATGAAGGTAAAAATGTTTAGGACCACTTTATTTTTGCTATGTATTTGCCGTACCTACCCTGTGCACACTAGTTGTTACATTGATTTTACTACCCACGCTGCAGAGCCTCATACAAATATACACATAAATAATAATAAAAGTTATAGCTTTCCTTCTGAAATAAACCCAAGCCTACTGCTCCTGTGAAAAACACAACATTTTACTGCTCATACTTTCATGCATACAAAAGTCTTTTCAGTACAGACTAAAGACCAAAAGCAGCCAATAAAAGTAGGTTATTGTTTTGGTTTATACCAATTTAATATGAAATAGTTAAACCAAAGCTACTGACTACTTTATTTATTTATCCCAAATATATTTCAGGATGTTTGTCAGCTTGGTATATTTTTGTGCTATTTAGCTTCAAAACAATGTCTATAAAAATCCAGATGTTTGTTTATTAATTTTTTCCCAATTTTCAGATTTTTCTAAAAACCATGATTTACTCATTTAACATTGATACTTCTATACGTACAAAAGTTTCTTCAGTAGGGAATCTAGAAAACAGCAAAAAAAAAAAAAAACTGCAACGCTTTTTTATCACAAAACCCCTTTTCTTCACAATATTTGAACCTGCATACCTTTATATACATATATTCCCCCAAAAAACCCAAATTCAAAACCCAAATAGCAAAAGAGAAATTATGATTTGCAGCAAGACATCAAAGTAAGTAAACTACATCTAAGCCAGAGGTGTCCAACTTGTGGCCCACGGGTTGCATGTGGCCCATAACAGCTTTGAAAGCTGCCCAACACAAAATCATAAACTTACATAAAAAAGTAAATTCTAGATTTTTTGTTGGAATTTGTTTTTAAAGTATGTTTACACTTAGTGAACACATGCGGCCAAAGAAAACTTTGACAGTGGGGTGATTTACTTAAACTAGAGAGTGCAAAATCTGGTGCAGCTGTGCATTGTAACCAATCTCAGCTTCTAACTTCAACTTGTAACTTCAGTTATACTTACCTGCTCTGTGCAATGGTTTTGCACCCCAATTCCTCCTCTACTGGGGTCCCCTGCCAGCGCTCCTGACTCCACCACACATACTGAGTGCCCCATACCAAGCCGTCTGTTATGGGGGCACTCATGCATTCCCTCTCCAGAGCCCTGCTCTGTGTGTTCATAAGACACACAATGGGACTCGGCCTCAGCTCCTGCTCCCTCATCACTGGCTCTAATTGACAGCTGCAAGAGCCATTGTATCTGAACCAATGAGGAGCGAGAGACCCGAGAGAGCCTCAGCTCGATCAAGATCGGGCTCAGGTATGTATTGGGGGGGGGGGGGGGGCTGTGTCACAAGCTGCATGCAGAAGGTTTTTTTACTTACTTCATAGAATGCAGTAAGGTAGAAAAAAACTTCTGCCTTTAGGACGACTTTAATTTACAACAAGAAAAAAAACCTGAAGATGATGTATAGAGTGACATAACTCATAGCAACCTATCAAATTAGATTTTTCTTAATCTTGGAGCTGTTATAACAACTAAAGATAATGAATATTTTGTTGTTGCAGGTTACTGTTTTTTTACATATTGCTTTTTGCTCCATTCGTAATACAGAATGTGGACAAACAGGCATAAAAAGAAGCACTGTGCATTTTTGTGGTTCAAAACCAAGTAGCATTTCCTGGCTGGCAGAACATTTTAAAATTTGTCTGGCCCAGTAATACTACTGGCACCAGAGGCTGGCTATAATATATTTTTTAACACCAAGTGCTGGCACAACACTTTTTACTGGATCCAGGGGCATTAAAGCAGACCTGTCACAAATGTACAATTTAAACCCAACACATAATGAAAGAAAGCATACATGGTGGTTACCATCAGTGAAAACCTCAAGTGAAAATGATTAGTAGACTCAACGATAAAGGCAGCTGACGTTATATGCAAATCTAGACTTTACATTCTCTGTTGGCATCGGAGTTCAGATTTTCTGAGACTGGCACATTGCATGTTACTAACATCCAAATTTAACACAATATATTTTTTATTGATGCCAAAAGGAGAGAACATACAGTTTATTGGCACCAGGGGGTGGCGGTATATTTTCTGTTGGCTGCACAGACTGGGGGAATACAGGCTCACATTTTACTGTGCTTGCTCTGATTATAGGCAGGTAGTGTTTTTTCAATATAGGTGGGTGGTTTGTTCTATGAATGCAAGCATATGACTTGTTCTGACAATATAGAGAGCTGTCATGTTTTACAAACACTTTTAGTAAGACAAATGTAATAAAACATATTCTTGATTTTAAAAAGTACAGAAAGTGCCTTTTTTAATTCATATTCACACTCTTGTAAAGGAAAGCTATATAGTCTAAAGAAGACTTTGAATTTTTTCCTTTCTTCTCCCTTCCTTCAGCTATAAAAAAAGATTATGTGTACACATTTCCATTACTTTCTATATACTTAAATGTATATAAAACATTTATTAGAACTAAGATATCTGATGCTCATTGGGTAGAGAGTATAGTACAGTAAAACCTTAGATTGAGAGTAACTTGGTTTGAGAGCGTTTTGCAAGACAAGCAACATTTTTTAATACATTTTGACTTGATAAACGAGCGATGTCTTAATATGAGTAGCGTCACGTCACAACTGGGTATAAAAGAGAAGAGAGACGCAAGCGATATGGTTACATTTAATGAAAGTACAGCATTTAGCAACTCACATGGTTAATGATTAAAACAGGCACATCTAAGTAGGCAGGCATCCAGGGTAAAGCTGTCAATATAGACCGTCCTCCTCACCGCCATTGACGTCAACCCTTCCACACTGCGCTTCACGAGCACTTTAAGCCTCACTTTCAGAATGCTCTACTGAAAGGTAGTCTTCTCGGTCATGAATGTAGACTGATGGCGGTGAGGAGGAAGGTCTATGTGGAGAGTTTTACCCCAGATGCCTGCATACTGTTTTAATCATCAACCATGTGAGTTGCTAAATGTTGTACCTTCATTAAATGTAACCATAATGTTACACTTAGAGGGGCCTCTCTTCTCTTTTATACTCTGTAGCTCTTGCTAGATTTTGATTCTAATCCCCTTGTGGAGGCTGCTATTTGTGGATAAACATGTTATAGTTATGCAACCTATCACATTGCTATAATCTTTTTATATGGACTATAGACTGAATGACTTATAAATAAATGGTTGTGGAACAAATCATCTGAGTTTCCATTATTTCTTATGGGAAAATTTGCTTTGATTAAAGAGCGCTTTGGATTACAAGCATGTTTCCGGAACAAATTATGCTTGTAATCCAAGGTTTTATTGTATCTTCCTGCTCAGTATAGCCAGAAAGTAATGGTAACTTCCCTTACCATATTTTTATCAACATAGAGTAACTTCTAGAACATAATTCTTTAAATATTTGAAGCATATCTAAAACCAAGAACAAAGGTTATATATATTGCAGTTTACCAGTCTTTTGATGTGGTGGATTTATTCTTTTTTTTCTAGTTTTTCTAGCAGAATTAACAGGTATTATTTCTAATATATCAAACAGATATTGAAAAACCTATTCATTGATATATTTAGCAGACAAAAAGGGACCAATTAAGATAAGAGTTTATATACATTTTAATATGAAATAAATAAACCAAAGTTTCTGATATTTTTTTTTTCTCAAATATATTTCAGGATGTTTGTCAGCTTGGTTTACTATGGTACTATTTAGCCTCAAATCCATATGCCCCCTAAAACAATGCCCATAAAAACCATGATATAAATGTTTGTTTTTTGTTCAATAATTTCTTTTTCTGAAAACTATGGTTTACTAAATTAACTTTGATAAAATACCCTCTTTAGTGGTATTGGCCTGAGCTCACTGGCTGAACTCCTGCTGACTGCATGGGGCGCAGAAACAGACAGATTTAGTGTTCTTGCATAGCTGGGCCTTCCTATGACCTGAGTGAAACCCTTCGCCTTTTTCCCACATCTCTGTGTTAAAGCCCTGTTACAGTTCTTAGTTTATTTTTTCAGGTGAGTAAACGCTGTATCGAATACTAGTTTCTCAGTTGCTTTTAATTAGACTTCTGGAATCTGCTCTTTCATCTAATGGAATTTGCGTCACTTCAGCTCGTCTATTTTCAGTTTCAGAGCTGTGGGTTTTTCTTTTATGCAGCTAATTAAAGGCATGCAGGAAAGCAGCGATGCCTAATCCCAATAACCTGAGATGTTTTTCAAGTTATGATAAAACCAGCCACTTTCTAAATTTTATGTCATAACCACTTCCCTTGGGGTATATGAAGTGTAAACCAAAAAGGCATGCATACCAGGGAATTTGAACATCTTTCCCTTTACTTGCAGACATTAAAGCATCATAGGAATTTAGTAAACAAAATGATTCTGTTGCACGTCTTTCCATGAATTCAATACATAAATTACCTTCAATCATGGAGCTAAAAAAGGTACAGAGGTGCCCACGTCATGAACAGTATTTCAAACAAAAGTAAACACCATACACGTTTGTGTTTCCGAGTGTCTGAGCCTCAGTATGTCATTCAGTAAGAGAAAATGTATTCTATGTATTATCCATAACTTGAAGCACAAAATAAAAGGTTACTATTATAGATGAGCACTTCAATTTGCTAGGCTAAAGGCTGGATCTATATCATTCTAATTTATTCAAGGTAGATAATCGCAAACATTTGGAAGTCAACATTTCCTATAATATAAAACAGCCTCCATATAATATGTACTGAATAATCTTATGAATGTTCACACAAATATCATACCTATCATAAATTAACCCCCAAAATCTGTATAGTTTAAAAAAAAAAAAGCCCCTCAAATGGAGATCATTACAGACAAGATTTCTAGTACAAACTCTAATACAGATAATCACGTAATCATGTAATTTAATAATTTAATCATGTAAGTTTTTATTTATTTATATTCAAAAACACAAGATTATATCAACATAAAAATATACACATTTAAAATAATCTAAAATCTTTCCCTGGCAGAGCATGCATATATTGCACTCCTATGTTTATCATCAACAAATCTTCAGATTATATTTACACTATATTACCAAAAGTGTAGGGATGCCTGCCTTTACAAGTACATGAATTTAAATGCATCCCAGTCTTAGTCCTTGGGTTCAAAATTGTGTTGGCCCAACCTTTGCTGCTTTAACAGCTTCAACTCTTCTGGGTAGGATGTCCACAAGGTTTAGGAGTGTGTCTATAGGAATGTTTGACCACTCTTCAAGAAGCGCATTTGTGAGAAGGCCTGGCTGGCAGTTTTCGCTCTAATTCATCCCAAAGGTGTTCTATCGGGTTGAGGTCAGGACTCTATGCAGGCCAGTCAAGTTCCTCCACCCCAAATTCGCTCTTTTATCCCTACCTATGAGATGTATTAACAACCGAGTGTGCTTGTATATACTAATTCCATCTGCAATTGGGATTCCTAAGTTACAATACTACACTGTTGTTGAATGGAAAGGCTATAAGGTAGGTGCTGAAACATGCCGTTGTAAATCAATGGCAAGCAAATAGTTGCTTAACATACCTTGTGAGATAGTTGCTTAACATTCCTTGTGCAAAAGCATCCAAGCTATAATTCAGTGGAAGTACCTCTCCTAGAATATTGGGCTGGAACAATAAGAAGTGCAAGGGCTCACCTGAGAGTACAGTAAATTCGTGGCTCATACAGGATTGCATGTACTCTATACCAAACCAGGATATGCGCCTCTAGAATTGTGCATGACATTTCACCAAGTTATCCTGCCTCAGATTGCCTTCACCGAATTCCCCTGGTACAAAAGGGATTACCCCCTAGATCAGTCCAAGAAGGTATATAAGTCAGATGTGACCAGCACTATGGAGGGCCTAAATGAAAACCCAGGTGTAAGCTGCCACCAACCCACCCCCAAAGAATGAGGGATGTGAGAAATGTGTGTGCGATGGAACGTTGGAATATGGCGCTATCTGCTATGTGAGGTGAGTATATATTTGCTTGGATTGATCTAAGCTACAATGTAGTATCTAATTCATATGAGACACTTATCCTATGGATATGAGCAATAAATAAAATAAATTAATCTGTGCACTGTGAGACTATAAAATCAAATAGTAATAAAGTGCCAGCGTGCTGGGTGCTGTGTGCAAATGCTGCTATATCAACCTCAGGTAATAATAAATGAAAAATACACCTATAAGCTGTGGTGCTCGTGATCAATTAGTTCACAGGGGAACGTGCTGTATAAATGAAGTATGAACCACCTATTTATAGCCTAATCCGTGTTATGGTGATCCTTGAGTTGATTACCTAAAAAAGAAAATATTTTATTGCTGTGCTAAATACAGTGTTACAGTGCATCCTGAAAAACAGGGTGCAAATAGTGCAAATAAATAGTAGTGCAAAGGTAAATAGTGTGTAGGAAGTATGCTGGTCTGTAGCAACCAGTGGGGTGAACCGCTGTTCCTTGTTGTGAAACAGCTGGATACCATGTAGGTGCTCTGGTGCAAAGTCCGTGGCCCCCCACAGGTATTATGCTCACCGCACTGAGTTCCACTTTCAACAGGGGCGCAGGCTGTATTTATTAATTGTCTGGTCCAGCTCCTGGATATCCTGTGGGTTCGTAGGGACAGCGGCGTAGGGTCCTCTTCTAGGCATCCAGTATGTCTGGTAGGCTCAAGATAAAAGGGGAAGACTCCCCATAGTGTAGTATTATACGTATAAGAAGAAATAGCAGAGAACTTACAGTTGAAAGTTCACTGTTCAGCGGGGTCGCCGTAACGCTTCCTCGTTCCATGGAACGGATCCTCTTTACCAGAATTGAAGTAGCTACTCCTGATGACGTCAATTAGACAAAATGCGTAGAGCATCACCACTTCACTTCCGTCTCTGTGGAACACACTTCCGGCCGCTTGGAACGCATCACGTTCCGGAAGAGTTCCTTTGGTTCTTACTGCATGGTTTGTGTATAACCTACCGCCTGTGATTCATCTTTTAAAAGTGAGTACAATACCAATAAAATGTATTATATTTCAATGGTACTACACTATACAAGCCCTTCTAACCTCTTATATACCCGGAGCATACCTGGATGCATACTAGCCACTTCACAAGGGGATTCTGAGGATACCAATAGGAGCCATGAGATACTAATAGAGGTCCATAGGAGCCATATATATTTTTTCCAACTACTTGAAGCTCGCTACCCCTGTGGGGGTTAGGATCTCTGGTAAGTGCGGTCCTGAGAGTGAGGGGAGCACGAGTAATCCATTACACCGGCCACACTTGGAGAGTCACAAGAGATTTATACATACACTTTTATGGATTCCCTCTAGCACAGAGTCACTTCCATATGTGATTTAACCATTTGGATTTTGCACTGACATTTTACAGCACAGAGTCACTTTCAAATGCGATTTGGAATCTGGACTTTGCACTGAATTGATTGCATTTATATACTCTTATGTATATTTTTAATTTCTGGCTACCACATTAGCACTAAGTCACTTTTTTGAGTTTTTTTGGAATCTGCACTGAATTGATTTATACTTGTATTCAGACACATTTACTTTTACATTTTCAGCACTGGGTCAATTTATGTGTTTTTTTATGGATTATATGTAATCATTATTTAGCCACTTTACACTGAAACACCTTATATATATATATATATATATATATATATATATATATATATATATATATATATATAAGCACATATTAATTGCTTTTCACTAATTTATAGACATGAGTATTTTCTAGGCACTTGGTCACTTTATTTATATTTTCCTAATTTATTATTATGTGCTGACTGTATGGGAATGTCATAGATACACACCCTTCATTGGGCCCTTTTCCATTGGTTTGGTATGATACATTTTTACCTCCCTCTTTATTTCCAAATTTACTATATAGCCTTCTGGACTACATATAGGAGGTAGGCAGCAGCCGGTATTTATTTATATATCTAGCTTAGCACTGATTTTTTCCCTTCTTTCAGGTTGCCATGTTGGGTTGCATTTTACAAAAAAATTATAGTGCTGAAGATTAAAAAGGTAAGGTAATATTTAAAAACATCCAATTACAATATGACTTTGTGTAGCAATTGTAAATACTATAATTTTTTTTTGTTTGTTTATTTATTTACTATTTGTACCCATTAGGAACTCATAGAAACAAAAAAAACTAAGAAGAAACAACAAATTTACAAGTAATAATACAGTAATACTTTGACACATAGGACTATATCTATAATGAATGCATATTTACACAAATTCAACATGATCCAATAGAATAATATATTACTAATTAATGACATGAATAATACTTGCCAAAATCATTTGCCAATATCTATATCAATGATGCCCATTTTATCCCTATAGTGTGGTAGAGAAGCCAGCAACAACAAAATGCATAAAAAGGAGTTGAATTACTAAAACTTGATAGTGTAAAATCTGGTGCAGCTCTGCATAGAAATCAGCTTCTAGGTTTTATTGTCAAAGCTTAACTGAACAAGCTGAAGTTAGAAGCTGATTGGCTACCATGCAGACCTGTACGGTTCGGCCGAACTTTAAAAAAAAGTCCGGGTCCGTGTCCCGGACTTTTACCGAACTTTTCCCGGACACCGAACCCCATTGAAGTCAATGGGGACCCGAACTTTAAGGCACTAAAATGGCTCTAAAACACCAAAGGAAAGGGCTAGAGTGCTGCAAATGGCAGCAAAACGTAATTAAGAGCATGGCAAGTGCTCTGCAAACAAATGTGGATAGGGAAATAACTTAAAACAACAAAAAAAACAGAAAAATAAAACAATGTTCTTCTTCATCTCTGAAGGACGAGGCCCATATGGAGTAGGAGGGAGGTTGAGGTGGTGGTGGATGTGGCGGTGACATAGGCATGCGCACAGGGTGTGCCTGGGCACACCCTAATCACCTAGGGCACATAGCATTGCCAGTGAGGAGATGGGAAAGATCTCCCTCGGACCTGCTCTGCTCTATTTCTCTTTGCCTACAGGTACATGGCCCCGATACATTACTCTCCCTGCTGGCAAACACATGCATGTGTATTTCAACTTTGGGGTGCACACCTTAATGCAATAGGCTGCGCACACCTATGGGCGGTGTAGGTGGAAGCGGCGGTGGAGGAGGACCAGGGCCGGATTAAGAGCATCATGGGCTTGGTGCTGAGGATTTTGAAGGGCCTTAAGGGCCGTGCCTTGCCATGCACCCAGAGGAGGAAGGGTGCAGCCATGCATGCCTAATTCAACATGGGATGCTGTCTCTGAAGCCCATAAACACATCCATGCATCGGCAACTGTCCCTCCTTGTCCGGCCTTCGCGCTGTGTGGGGAGGTTCTGAGGGTGCTGCCTGGGGAAGCGAGCATAGAAGCCAGACTTCTGTGTTTACAAGTGACAGAAGAGCGGTAACAGTGAATATGGCCAACCCGGGGCCTATATAAAAGGTAGGGGCCTGGAGCTGCAGCTCCAATAGCCCCTACGTTAATCTGGCCCTGAGGAGGAGGACGAGGTAGCCAACACTGCTTCTTTTCACAAATTTTAAATGAGGGTACACCCCAAAAGAGTGAGAAAGAGCAAAAATGGAACAATGGGTGGGTAAGGTCGGTATCCATTGCTATTCTGCACAAGGTACGGAAAAGTCCCGTGGGATCCATGCCTGGTTCATTTTAATGAACGTGAGCTTGTCCACATTGTCTCTGGACAGGCGGCTGCGCTTGTCTGTTATAACGCCCCCAGCCGTGCTAAATACCCGTTCAGATTATACACTGGCTGCAGGGCACGCCAGCACCTCCAAGGCGTAAAGGGCAAGCTCAGGCCATGTGCCCAATTTGGAGACCCAGAAGTTGAAGGGGGCAGACCCCTCATTCACTACATGTAGGCGTGTGCACACATACTGCTCCACCATGTTGGTAAAATGCTGCCTCCTGCTAAGACGTTCCATCTGAGCTGCTGGTGCTGCTGTTTGTTGTGGCGTGCTGACAAAGCTTTTCCACATTTCGGCCATGCTAACCCTGCCTTCTGAGGTGCTGGCGGTGCCCTGGTTACGTTGGCGACCTCCTCCTCCTCTGCCTTGTGCTTCCACTGCGGCCCCGCTGTCAGATGGGAATGCCAGCAGCATGGCGTCTACCAGCGTGCGCTTGTACTCGCGCATCTTGCGATCGCGCTCCAGTGAGTGAATTAAGGACGGTACGTTGTCCTTGTAACGGGGATCCAGCAGCGTGGCCACCCAGTAATCAGCACAAGTTAGAATGTGGGCAACTCGGCGGTCGTTGTGGAGACACTGCAGCATGTAATCGCTCATGTGTGCCAGGCTGCTTAGAGGCAACGAAAGGCTGTCCTCTGTGGGAGGTGTATCGTCCGTGTCCTCTGTATCCCCCCAGCCACGCACCAGTGATGGCCATGAGCTGGCCTGGGTGCCACCCTGCTGTGAACATGGTTCCATCTCCTCCTCCAGCTCCTCCTCCTCCTCATCCTCCTCATCCTCCAGAACTGTGCCCCTGCTGGACAATTGTGTCCCTGGCGTTTGTGTGTGCAGGAACCCACCCTCGGAGCCCCTTGCGAATGACTACCCTGAAAGCCTTGGAAATGTTACCTCTTCATCCTCCTCCTCCTCCTCATCCTGTGCCACATCCTCTTCCATCATCGCCCGAATTGTTTTTTCAAGGAGGCATAGAAGTGGGATAGTTAAGCTGAGAACGGCGTCATTGCCACTGGCCATGTTGGTGGAGTACTCAAAACAGCGCAACAAGGCACACAGGTCTCACATGGAGGCCCAGTTATTGGTGGTGAAGTGGTGCTGTTCCGCAGAGCGACTCACGCGTGCGTGCTGCAGCTGAAACTCCACTATGGCCTGCTGCTGCTCGCACAGTCTTTCCAGAATGTGCAAGGTGGAGTTCCACCTTGTGGGCACGTCACATATGAGGCGGTGAGCGGGAAGGCCGAAGTTACGCTGCAGCGCTGCCAGGCGAGCAGCAGCAGGGTGAGAACGCCGAAAATGCGCACAAACGGCCCGCACTTTCTGCAGCAGCTCTGACATATCGGGGTAGTTTTTAAGGAACCTCTGCACCACCAAATTCAGCACATGCGCCAGGCAAGGGATGTGCGTCAAACCGGCTAGGCCCAGAGCTGCTATGAGATTTCGCCCGTTATCGCACACCACCAGGCCGGGCTTGAGGCTCGCTGGCAGCAACCACTCATTTGTCTGCTGTTCCATGCTCCTCCACAACTCCTGCGCGGTGTGTGGTTTGTCCCCCAAACAGGCAAGTTGTAAAACTGCCTGCTGTCGTTTACCCCTGGCCGTGCTGAAGTTGGTGGTGAAGGTGTTACGCTGTCCAGATGAGGAGGCGGTAGAGGATGAGGAAGCGGAGTAGGAGGAGTTAGGAACAGGAGGCAAACTGAAGCGCCCTGCAATCCTCGGTGGTGGAAGGACATGCGCCAAATTGCTATCCGCCTTAGGCCCATCCGCCACTGCATTTACCCAGTGTGCCGTTAGGGAGATATAACGCCCCTGACCGTGCTTACTGGTCCACGTATCGGTAGTTAGGTGGACCTTGGCACAGATGGCGTTGCGCAGTGCACACCTGATTTTTTCCCCCACTTGGTTGTGCAGGGAAGGGATGGCTTGCCTGGAAAAGTAGTGGCGGCTGGGCACGACGTACTGTGGGACAGCCACCGACATAAGGTTTTTAAAACTGTGCGTCTCCACCAGACGGAATGACAGCATTTCAAAGGCCAATAATTTTGAAATGCTGGCATTCAGGGCCAGGGATCGCGGGTGGGTAGGGGGGTACTTCCTCTTCCTCTCAAGTGTTTGGGAGATGGAAAGCTGAACGCTTCCACGGGACATTGTGGAGATGGTTGTTGGTGACCCAGGTGGTGGTGTTGCTGACAGATCGTCTGTTTGCGGGGTGGCAGGTGCCGGTATCACTACAGATGTGGCTGGAGCGGCCGAGACTGCAGCAGAAGAGGAAGCAGGATGAGCCAGAGACGTTTCTTGGTTTTGAAGGTGTGTACTCCACTGCAGCTCGTGCTTTGCACTTAGATGCCTGATCATGCAGGTTGTGCTCAGGTTGAGAAGGTTTATGCCTCGCTTCAAGCTCTGATTGCACAGGGTGCAAACCACTCGTGTCCTGTCATCAGCACATTTTCTAAAGAACTTCCACGCTAGAGAACTCCTTTGAGCTGACTTTGGTGCGCTCGTTCCCTTGCTGCGTTGGGCAGTAGCGGGCGTAGTGTCTAGGGCACGGCCGCTCCGCTTCTGCACCCTGCTCCCTCTTCTGCTGTGCTGGTGGCTCTGTGCGACCACCGCCTCTTCCTCCAAACTACTCAGGTCACCTGCATGACGTTCATTCCATGTGGGGTCAAGGACCTCATCGTCCTCCACATCATCTTCCACCCAGTCTTCACCCCTGCCCTCCTTGTCGGTCTCCACAATGCTGAACGCCGCAGCAGTTGGCACCTGCGTTTCGTCATCATCGGAGACGTGCTGCGATGATCCTTGCATGTACTCATCTTGAGAAATAAGTGGTTGGGCATCGCTGCACTCAATCTCTTCCACTTCTGGGGCAGGGCTAGGTGGATGGCCCTGGGAAACCCTGCTGACAGAGTCATCAAAAAGAAGAAGAGACTGCTGTATGGCTTGGGGCTCAGACTGCTTGCCTGATTTGCAAGGGGGTGAGGTGAAAGACGGTTGGACATCGGCTGCAGGTGCCAACTGTGACCTTTCTGCAGTAGACTGGGTGGGAGACAATGTGAAGGAACTGGAGGCACTGTCAGCAGCAAACCAATCTACTATCACCTCCACTTGTTCTGGCCTCATCACTTCTAGGGGCATATGATGCCCTACCAAATACTGATGCAGGTTCTGTCGCCTACTCACACTTGAGGAAGGTGTTTCACTTGTGCGTGTAGCTGGCACAGATCGACCACGTCCTCTCCTTGCAACAGGAGCTCTACCAGCAGCAATACGACCCAGGCCACGGCCCTTATTTGACGGTCTCCTCATATTTCTGTAATTTAAGATCTTGCCCTAGAAAGGTTTTTATTGAATAGCGGAATAGGAAATATGATCCAAAAAAGTGTATGTATCTCGCACGTACAAAACCACACTAGGCCCCAATTACTATTGTTTCTACCCCTAAAAGGATGGATGAGGAGTAGGAGGAGTATGGAACAGACAGCACCCTCAAATCTTCAGAAGTATGAGATGAACCTCAAAAACTTGGAAAGGTGGATCTCACACGTACCGACACAGACTATCCCGCAATTCAATTGATCCTCAAAGGTTTTTATTGAATAGCGGAATAGAAAAAATATGATCAAAAAAAGTGTATGTATCTCGCACGTACACCACCACACTAGGCCCCAATTACTATTGTTTGTACCCCTAAAAGGATGGTTGAGCAGTAGGAGGAGGAGTATGGAACAGGCAGCACCCTCAAATCTTCAGAAGTATGAGATGAACCCCAAAAACTTGGAAAGGTGGATCTCACACGTACCGACACAGACTATCACGCAATTTAATTGATTCCCAAAGGTTTTAATTGAATAGCGGAATAGAAAATATGATCAAAAAGAAAGTGTATGTATCTCACACGTACACCACCACACTAGGCCCCAATTACTATTGTTTGTACCCCTAAAAGGATGGTTGAGGAGTAGGAGGAGGAGTATGGAACAGGCAGCACCCTCAAATCTTCAGAAGTATGAGATGAACCCCAAAAACTTGGAAAGGTGGATCTCACACGTACCGACACAGACTATCACGCAATTTAATTGATCCCCAAAGGTTTTAATTGAATAGCGGAATAGAAAATATGATCAAAAAGAAAGTGTATGTATCTCACACGTACACCACCACACTAGGCCCCAATTACTATTGTTTGTACCCCTAAAAGGATGGTTGAGGAGTAGGAGGAGGAGTATGGAACAGGCAGCACCCTCAAATCTTCAGAAGTATGAGATGAACCCCAAAAACTTGGAAAGGTGGATCTCACACGTACCGACACAGACTATCACGCAATTTAATTGATCCCCAAAGGATTTAATTGAATAGCGGAATAGAAAATATGATCAAAAAGAAAGTGTATGTATCTCACACGTACACCACCACACTAGGCCCCAATTACTATTGTTTGTACCCCTAAAAGGATGGTTGAGCAGTAGGAGGAGGAGTATGGAACAGGCAGCACCCTCAAATCTTCAGAAGTATGAGATGAACCCCAAAAACTTGGAAAGGTGGATCTCACACGTACCGACACAGACTATCACGCAATTTAATTGATCCCCAAAGGTTTTAATTGAATAGCGGAATAGAAAATATGATCAAAAAGAAAGTGTATGTATCTCACACGTACACCACCACACTAGGCCCCAATTACTATTGTTTGTACCCCTAAAAGGATGGTTGAGGAGTAGGAGGAGGAGTATGGAACAGGCAGCACCCTCAAATCTTCAGAAGTATGAGATGAACCCCAAAAACTTGGAAAGGTGGATCTCACACGTACCGACACAGACTATCACGCAATTTAATTGATCCCCAAAGGTTTTAATTGAATAGCGGAATAGAAAATATGATCAAAAAGAAAGTGTATGTATCTCACACGTACACCACCACACTAGGCCCCAATTACTATTGTTTGTACCCCTAAAAGGATGGTTGAGGAGTAGGAGGAGGAGTATGGAACAGGCAGCACCCTCAAATCTTCAGAAGTATGAGATGAACCCCAAAAACTTGGAAAGGTGGATCTCACACGTACCGACACAGACTATCACGCAATTTAATTGATCCCCAAAGGTTTTAATTGAATAGCGGAATAGAAAATATGATCAAAAAGAAAGTGTATGTATCTCACACGTACACCACCACACTAGGCCCCAATTACTATTGTTTGTACCCCTAAAAGGATGGTTGAGCAGTAGGAGGAGGAGTATGGAACAGGCAGCACCCTCAAATCTTCAGAAGTATGAGATGAACCCCAAAAACTTGGAAAGGTGGATCTCACACGTACCGACACAGACTATCACGCAATTTAATTGATCCCCAAAGGTTTTAATTGAATAGCGGAATAGAAAATATGATCAAAAAGAAAGTGTATGTATCTCACACGTACACCACCACACTAGGCCCCAATTACTATTGTTTGTACCCCTAAAAGGATGGTTGAGGAGTAGGAGGAGGAGTATGGAACAGGCAGCACCCTCAAATCTTCAGAAGTATGAGATGAACCCCAAAAACTTGGAAAGGTGGATCTCACACGTACCGACACAGACTATCACGCATATTAATTGATCCCCAAAGGTTTTAATTGAATAGCGGAATAGAAAATATGATCAAAAAGAAAGTGTATGTATCTCACACGTACACCACCACACTAGGCCCCAATTACTATTGTTTGTACCCCTAAAAGGATGGTTGAGGAGTAGGAGGAGGAGTATGGAACAGGCAGCACCCTCAAATCTTCAGAAGTATGAGATGAACCCCTAAAACTTGGAAAGGTGGATCTCACACGTACCGACACAGACTATCACGCAATTTAATTGATCCCCAAAGGTTTTAATTGAATAGCGGAATAGAAAATATGATCAAAAAGAAAGTGTATGTATCTCACACGTACACCACCACACTAGGCCCCAATTACTATTGTTTGTACCCCTAAAAGGATGGTTGAGCAGTAGGAGGAGGAGTATGGAACAGGCAGCACCCTCAAATCTTCAGAAGTATGAGATGAACCCCAAAAACTTGGAAAGGTGGATCTCACACGTACCGACACAGACTATCACGCAATTTAATTGATCCCCAAAGGTTTTAATTGAATAGCGGAATAGAAAATATGATCAAAAATAAAGTGTATGTATCTCACACGTACACCACCACACTAGGCCCCAATTACTATTGTTTGTACCCCTAAAAGGATGGTTGAGCAGTAGGAGGAGGAGTATGGAACAGGCAGCACCCTCAAATCTTCAGAAGTATGAGATGAACCCCAAAAACTTGGAAAGGTGGATCTCACACGTACCGACACAGACTATCACGCAATTTAATTGATCCCCAAAGGATTTAATTGAATAGCGGAATAGAAAATATGATCAAAAAGAAAGTCTATGTATCTCACACGTACACCACCACACTAGGCCCCAATTACTATTGTTTGTACCCCTAAAAGGATGGTTGAGCAGTAGGAGGAGGAGTATGGAACAGGCAGCACCCTCAAATCTTCAGAAGTATGAGATGAACCCCAAAAACTTGGAAAGGTGGATCTCACACGTACCGACACAGACTATCACGCAATTTAATTGATCCCCAAAGGTTTTAATTGAATAGCGGAATAGAAAATATGATCAAAAAGAAAGTGTATGTATCTCACACGTACACCACCACACTAGGCCCCAATTACTATTGTTTGTACCCCTAAAAGGATGGTTGAGTAGTAGGAGGAGGAGTATGGAACAGGCAGCACCCTCAAATCTTCAGAAGTATGAGATTGTGTTCACTGTACCCCACAAAGATTGTGTTCACTGCACCCCACAAAGATTGTGTTCACTGCACCTCAAAAAGGATTTTGTTCACTGCACCCCACAAAGATTGTGTTCACTGCACCCTAAAAGGATTTTGTTCACTGCACCCCAAAAAGATTGTGTTCATTGTACCCCCCAAAGATTGTGTTCACTGCACCCCACAAAGATTCTGTTCCCTGTACCCCACAAAGATTGTGTTCACTGCACCCCACAAAGGATTTTGTTCACTGCACCCCAAAAAGATTGTGTTCACTGCACCCTAAAAAGGATGTTGTTCACTGCACCCCAAAAAGATTGTGTTCACTGCACCCCACAAAGATTGTGTTCACTGCACCCCACAAAGGATTTTGTTCACTGCACCCCAAAAAGATTGTGTTCACTGTACCCCCCAAAGATTGTGTTCACTGCACCCCACAAAGGATTTTGTTCACTGCACCCCAAAAAGGACGTTGTTCACTGCACCCCAAAAAGATTGTGTTCACTGCAGCCCAAAAAGATTGTGTTCACTGCAGCTCACACACAGAAAAATGGATGTGGATCACTGACACCTGCCTATCTCCTATCCCACACCACACAGCAATATCGATTGTAGTTTGTAGAACACAGTTTCCCTAAAATTCAGCAGCAGCAGCCTCTCCCTAACAGGATTGAGAAGAGATCGTAGATCAGGATTGAGTGCCGAGTCACCCCACCCCCCACACAGCAATATCGATTGTACTTTGTAGAAGACACTGACCCTATAATTCAGCAGACTCTATCCCTAAAATGCCTACAACTCGCCCTGCCTAAACACTCCGACCTGTCCCTCAATTCTATCCGGACACAAATGTTTTTTTCCTGCCTGTCTTTCCCTAATCAGCAGCCAGCACGTTGATGTGTGCTCTGTCCCTGATCCAAGCAGCAGAATGAAGACGCTGCGGCTGCCTGGAACTTATAAAGACTTGGTCACATGCTTCAGACGGCCAATCACAGCTACTGAGACATTTGCAGGCATGGCTGGGAAGGCACACCAGTTAAACGATTGTTGATTGGCTGTTGAAAGCCCGCCATGAAAAGAGCGCCAAAGCATGCAAAACCCGGAAATAAAACGACCGAACACGGATTTTTACCCGAACATACAGTAAAGTGTCCGTGTCCGTGTTCGGGTACAAAAAATCCAATTATTCGGTACGAACACGAATAATACAGTCCGTGTTCGCTCAACACTAGTTATAAAGCCTAAACATTTTTTACTCTAAGGCATTCCTTGCACTAAGGTAAAAAATGTTTAGACTAGAACTAGACGAGAGTGTGCTTCCCTACGCACCAAAAGGCCACTTAACTAAAACGTAACTTTTATTGTAAATCATTAAAGTTATGTAATTGATCATAACAGGTATACCTATAGGATGAGGTCAATGCAATTATATATGAATAAACGTTCTATCTCTATGTAGTAATATTAACCTTTTGCCGACTGCCCACAGTATATTTACTGTGGCAGTCAGCACTTCCTGGGCAAAGTGACATAGTACTACGTCGCTCGCCCAGCAACCTGCAGGGGGCGAGCGCGCGCCGTCGGGGGCGAGCGCGCGCCGTCGGAGGCGCGCTCCCGCCCCTGCTCGTTCCCCTGCATCCCCGCGCGTGTTACCGGCGGACCCGATGTCCCCCGGTCACACGCGATCTCCCAGTGGAGAGGGAGAAAGGCAGGCGGCTGATGTAAACAAAGCCACATGTCATTCTCCCTGGTGTAACAGCAGAGATCATACGATCCTGCTATGTAGGATCGTATGTCTCTGTGGTTACATCAAAAGCCACACCCCTTTACAGTTAGAAACACGCCCCTAGGGACACACTTAACCCCTTGATCACTAATAAAATGAATTCCTTCCCTGCCAGTGTCATTTTTACAGTAACAGTGCATATGTATGAAAAGGTATGTGGGTAGTTCTCAGATATTGTGTTACCATAATCCCTAGATAAGTTGATAAAGAAAAAGGGAATGACCCCCTGGAAGGGTGGGACTTTAAAGGTAACTAATGAGGATCTTTCGAAAAAGATAGAATTAATTAAAATATTTAACAATTTATTGAAAAAAATGTGAATGAAAGAGATCAATCAAACAGTAATAATACATTCAATGTACAATACAATACAGTTGCGGATGCATGACAGAGTCCAACGCGTTTCGAAATTTGTATAGTACCAAAATCTTCCTCAGGGAATCTGTATGTTTTCCTGGAAAGCATAATCATATGCCAAAAGTGAAACCAAGAGAACAAAAGCAAAAATACAAAAACATACATTGGTGTGTTACATCAATCATATCAAGGTTTTTGCATATGCGACAACATGTTGTTCCATCTCAAGAGGTAATATATCAAGGGGGAAGGAGAGAGGGGGGAAGGGGGAGGGGGGGGAAGGAAGAGGGAGTGGGGGAGGGGGAAAGGGAGAAGAGAGGATGGTAGGGGAGGGGGGGTTGTACACATACCGGAAAATGTCCGGAGCCGCTCATATTGTCCACAGGGAGATATGTATGGGTCCCGCAGGGTGGGAGCTAGAATCAGGTATTTGTATTATTTTCTATAGCCTGTAAATAATAATGCAGTGTCAGAAAAGTTCACTCCAAGGATGAATTCCCTTAAGTATATAGTTACGGATCACTTCACCTGTTGTAATGATCCAAAGGGGGAATAGGTGTGTAAAAAATACGGAGGAAAGGGATCATTCAAGTGACGGAGAGGATTCCAGTCACCTTTGGTTATCCCAAACTAAAGGTGCCTATTAGGACTTAATAGATGGTGACCCCTAAAAACGAGAAGAAGGGGGGGGGGAAGACATAAAACGAGGAAGTACTGGAGAGCAAGGAGCTCAAAATATAGATTATCCACAGTTGGAAATATTTTGTTATTTGGGGTATCTTACCTCCGTGTAGATAAAGAGTAAATAACAGCCAAATCCAATGCCACTTCAGCAGATGAAGTATCTACTTGGGGGTGTGCTTTTTGTCCCAGAGTGGTTGAATATAGATATTGGTATTATGCTTGTGTCTAAAATATAAAAAGTTTTATATTGCATCTATCTGGTTGCCTATCCAGGATATTGTATATGGCAGGAGTGTCCCCAATAAAAGTATAAATATAAATACCGTAAGATGAAAAGAGGTGGCAGACACCCAATGACAATGTCTTCCAAGCGGGGACGGATGAAAACCCCCACAGCTGATTATACAGCTAGTGGGGTTCGCCCATAGATCTGAAGGAGTAAATATGTATAAGGTATAAAATAAAGTTCACCTTGATGAAAGTACCCAAAGCATTCCAACGATCAAAAAGTCCCCTAAAAAAGATTAGTTACTTAGCTGTAGGGAGGGTTGGAGGAACGACAATTCTGTCCTATCACGGAGAGATCACTCACCGGACTGATTCTCGGCGTTCCCTAAAGTATCATAACGAGGCCCGTGATTTGCCAATGGGCATCGCGAGGTTTAGAGTGATGTCATCATTTCCGTCTGTTTAATCTCGAGTAAAATACCGCGAGTCTAGGACGGTGACATCACATCCGGTTTGGGCGTATAATCCAGCACTTCACGGGACGTAGCCGCGGTGATGGACTTCCGCCCTCACTTGCAGAAGGGGCAAGATAATAATACCCGCCCTTGATTCTAATAATTGGTACATCTTTGATGCTAAATAGGACAATGAAGTGTTTTAACAAAGTGTGATCCAACCATAAATATGTCGGAGTCATAATAATAAAAATTATACGAAAGTTTCAAGAGATGCCAATTTCTCATTATGGATACTTGGCCTAGTAGATACAGAAGGGGAAATCTTATAAGATATCGCCCCGGCACGGGTGGTGGCGTTTAACCCTTAGATGGTCGGGGGTTCAAGCATGGAATTCCCACAGAGATTGTAGGAAATTGATCCAGCTGTATAACGCATATGCTCTCCAGATGAAAGATGGGACATCCAAAATCAATTTTGGGTCCCAAGGAGAGTAGTCTCACCCGTGCCGGGCTCCCAGCTGCGGGATATCTCTCCAAAGGAACAAATATGGAAACATAAGATCACATGATTATGACATCCAGACAGCCGGGCAGTGGACCCCCTGGGAGACGGGAAGGGAAAAAGAAAGGGAGGGGGGAGGGAGGGTTTTAGATTGAAGTGGAAGGATAATTACCTGATTGGATGTTTTTGGAGAAACAAATGTTCGTCGCATCATGCAATTACATGACTGGAGTTGCAAAATATAATATAACAATTAAATACATAAATATATCAAAATAAATATAAAGAGGCCACTAAGAGATATGCATTTAGCCAAGATGAGGCTAAATGCAAACAGCATTCATCCTCAGAGTGCTTAGCTCAGAGTCCTCCAGGGGGATAAGGGATAGGAGGAAGAGACGCCAAGGATAGCTCTGATTTGATCAGAGGGAACATTGAAAGCATATAGAGCAGATAAAGTAGAGGGAAAAATAGGTGGAGGGGGGAGGGGGGGAAAAAAGGGAAGAAGGGGGGGGAAAAAGGGGGGAGGGGGGAGAGGGGGGAAGGGGGAGGAAGGGTAGTTTGGAAAGGAGGGAAAGCAGGGAAAAAAGAGACAAGAGGGATGAAAGATGAAGGGGAGTCGATCCTAGATCTCAGAAACAAAAGGGAGAAGGGCTACTCAAAGGGAAGATCCTTAATCTGTCTTTCCTGAGACGAATCCCTCCAAGAAAGGTCTATAGCTAGCTGTTTCATTCAGGCCAGGGGGGGTCGTTGCCCCAAGTCTCGCAATCCAGCGCATTTCATGCTGGAGAAGCTGCTTGTTCCAATCGCCCCCCCTGGCCGGAATGTGTACCCTTTCAAGGGCGTAAAATGTAACTTTGGGGGTCCTGTATCTGTGCGCGAAGGCCATGTGTCGGCCCAGTGGCAAATAGAGATTGCCAATGTCGAGGCTTTGCATATGTTTGCTAATGCGTTTCCCAAGTTCTTGTTTGGTTTTACCAACATAAAAGGCCTTACATTCACACCGCATCAGATACACGACCCCCCTAGTTTTACAATTAACGAAGTGTTTCGAATGATGTATTTCACCATTGGGGAGCTTGGTGCTTTTGCAGCGGACTATCACCCTACATTGGTCACAATTGCCGCAGGGAAATGTCCCTTTGTCGCGACAGGGGTCTCCTCTCTCTGCCCCCTTATATTCACTTTGGACTAGATCGTCCATCATGGAGGTGGCTCTTCTGTATGTGATAGCAGGGGAAGGAGTTACTATCTGTTCAAGGATAGGATCTTCCCTCAATATTGCCCAATGCTTTTTGAGAATTCCATGAATTTCAGTATGTTCATTGGAGTAGTCAAGAATAATTCTAGGTGGGTTCTTTATAGGTGCCCTTTCCCTTTTGGAGGTTTTGAAAAGTAGGTCCTGTCTCTTCATAATTTGTACCCTATTGAAGTTTTTTCTAAGACACGTCTTAGAATATCCTCTTTCGAGGAGTCTCTGTGTAAGTTCCCCTGCCTTTTCCCTAAAGTCCCTTTCTAGGGAGCAATTTCTCTTAATTCGTAAATATTGCGAAAATGGGATTGATCTCTTGAGTGGCTCAGGATGAAAACTAGCTGCATGCAGCAAGGTATTCCCTGCTGTGGACTTCCTAAATAGGGTTGTTGATATATGGCCTTCATCACTTTTGTGAATAGTGATATCCAGGAAGTCCACAGATTTTGGGTCATGATGCATGGTAAAATATAAATTCATATCATTTTGGTTTAATTTTATGAGCCATTCCTCAAGGAGTTCCACCGGACCGTCCCATACCAGGAAAATATCGTCGATGTACCTCTGCCACATGAGTACGTGGCAGAAGTACATCGACAAGTCTTCACTGGTGATAATATTATGTTCCCATTCCCCCAGGTACAGGTTAGCATAGGATGGGGCACAACAAGTCCCCATCGCTACTCCCTGTACCTGGAGGTAATGGGAACCCTGAAAAGAAAACACGTTATGCTCCAAGATGAATCTCAGAACTTCCAAAATAAACATATTGTATCTTAGTTCCTGAGGGCCTCGCTGTTTCAAAATCTTGGTTATGGCAAGAAGACCTTTCTCATGTGGTATGGAGTTGTATAGACACTCCGCATCTATAGTTGCAAGTAGAGCATTGGGTGGAATGGTCACACCTTCTAAGATTTGAAGCATGTGAATAGTATCCTTGGTATAGGAGGTTAGGCCAGTAACATGAGGTCTTAAGTGGGCATCCACTACCCGGCTCGCTGTTTCGGTGATACTGCCATTCCCCGAAACTATGGGACGGCCCGGTGGATTCCTGAGATCTTTGTGGATCTTAGGTAAACAATAGAAAGTGTGAATACGGGGATATGGTGTCCTCATGTATTCCCACAATTCAACTGTGATTGTGCCTGTTTCCCTGGCTCCATCAATGATGGTATAGTATTCATTGTTGAATGTTAAAATTGTTTGGGCTGATATCTTTCGATAGCATGTTGTGTTATTCAAAAGTTGGAAACACATTTTTTCATAGTCTGCATTGTCCAAAAGGACAATGTTCCCTCCTTTGTCACTGGGTTTAATAGTGATATTATTGTTTTTTTGGAGGGTTTTTAAAGCTTCACGTTGATCGGGGAGGAGGTTATCTTTGGTAGATTGGATATTGAGTTTATCAATATCTTTCGAGACTTGCCTAACAAAAAGGGCTATTGTTGGATTTTGATTAAGTTGTGGAAACTTTGGAGATTTTCTCTTAAAGCGTTTGTGGGTAACTTTTTCTTTACTCTGTGTAGGTGTGGATTCTTCATCTGAGGAGCTATTTAGATTTTCCCAGATTTCTTCATTGTCATAACCACTTTCCTGTAAGAGTAAATTCAAGTCCCGAAGGGCTCGATATTCCGCTGCTTTTAGTTGTGTATCAGGTTTTTGCGCTTTATCAGACTGTTTAAAGTATTTACTTTTGAAAAAGATTTCCCTTGCAAATAGATTTATGTCTTTGATGACACTAAACCTGTCAATGGATTGGCTAGGACAAAAGGATAATCCCAGTCTAAGTATTTCCTCCTCCCCTTTGGTGAGATTGTGAGATGATAAATTAATAATGGTTAGTCCGTTTTCTCGGCCAACCGGACTGCAAAGGAGTCCATGCTGACTTGCGTTTTGACTGCTTGTCGCGTGTGAGGTCTTCCTAAAAAATGACCCTTACTATTTGATTTAGTTGTTGTAGTTCCTTGGTTTTCGATGGAGCCACCCATAGCTTCACTGGCAGTGCCCTCATTATTAATGGGTGTGGAGGTTGGTCCCTGTGAGATATTGGGTTTTTTCTTTTTAGTTTTGTCCTTATTTTTCCCCCATTGTGGGTATTCGCCTTTCGGGCGTCCCCGTTGGTTGGTTTGGGATGAGTTGGAGGCAGAGGAGTCAGAGGAATAGTTATCATTCCTATTGTATTCACTCCTTCGTCTCATATTGCGTTGCCCTTGGTTCCATCTGTATGCTTTACCTTCATTGAAGGCTATTCTATCCCTCCAGTATTTTTTCTCTTTTCTTTGTAATATTGTTTTGTTATAATCTTCAAGGTATGTTTTTAATTTACTCTCTTGTTCTGTGTATAGAGGGGAGGTTTTTAATGGGGCTAGTTGTTTATTGATAGCAGAAACTTCTGTCTCAATAAGTTTTAATTGTTTGAGATATTCAGTTTGAAGGAGAATCATAAGATTCTTGGAGCATTCATTAAGGATTCTCTCCCAATCCTGTTTAAATTCAGTCGAGATATTTTCAAGGGTAGGGAAGATCTGAATCCTTAATCCTAAAGGATTCAGACCTTCTTTCACATATTTGTCAAAAGATTTTATATGCCAGTGTAATGCTGACTTTTTTTCTAAGAAGCGTTTTAAAGTGGAGAACAAAGTGAAAATGTCCGATTCTATCTGCTCTTTTTGTTGGAATTGGCTTTCAATGTCAGACATCAATTCCTCCCAGCCATCTCCCTGGAAGCCTCCCATTCTGGGACGTCTACAATAAACAGGTTATATAGATAGCCTGTAGTGAGGTTAACAATAAATTGTTAAATATTTTAATTAATTCTATCTTTTTCGAAAGATCCTCATTAGTTACCTTTAAAGTCCCACCCTTCCAGGGGGTCATTCCCTTTTTCTTTATCAACAGTGCATATGTATAGCACTGATTACTGTAGTAATGTCATTGTGTACCCCAAAAGTGTCAAAAATGTCAGTCAGGGGTCCGATCTGTCCATTGAAATGTTGGAGTCCCGCAAAAAAAATCGCAGATCGCCGCCATTACTCGTTAAAAAAAAAAAAACAATAAAAATGACATAAATCTTTCCCTTAGTTAGTAAACGCAATAACTTTTGTGCAAACCAATCAAAATACGCTTATTGCAATTTTTTTTACCAAAAATATGTAGCAGAAAACAAATTGGCCTAAAATGTTAAAAAATTTAGATTTTTACATTTTTTTTTTGGGGGGGGGGGGGGAATTTCATTTTCGCTCTTTTTTTGTTTATAGCGCAAAAAGTAAAAATCGCACAGGTGATCAAATACCACCAAAAGAAAGCTCTGTTTGTGGGAAAAAAAGGACATGAATTTCATTTGGGTACAGTGTCGCACAACCACGCAATTGTCCATTAAAGTCACACAGTGCCGAATCGCAAAATAGGCTCTGGTCTTTGAGCAGCCAAATCCTCCGGGGCTTAAGTGGTTAACATCTACCAAGTTTAAATGGTGAAACTTCTTTTGATTTATACATATAGACTTTATGAGGGTTATAATCTCCTCCTACATTCAAAATAAAGGCTCCAGACTGTTTAGAGGATATGTAAACTCAAGGTCTACTCACCAACACCAACTGGTATAAATAAATGGGGGTATATTTGTCTCTCCTGCCATCTATTGGCCACATATACAAATGAGATGAACAGAAAAAGAGAAAGTATATTAGTACATACTGTCTTACTGAAGATGTGGGCTATCTGTCTTTCATCTTATGAAATTATCTACAGTATCTCACAAAAGTGAGTACACCCCTAACATTTTTGTAAATATTTTAGTATATCTTTTTATGTGACAACACTGAAGAAATGAAACTTGGCTACAATGTAAATTAGTGAGTGTACAGCTTCTATAACAGTGTACATTTGCTGTCCCCTCAAAATAACTCAACACAGCCATTATTGTCTAAACCGCTGGCAACAAAAGTGAGTACACCCCTAAGTGAAAATGTGCAAATTGGGCCCAATTAGCCATTTTCCCTCCCCGGTGTCATGTGACTCGTTAGTGTTACAAGGTCTAAGGTGTGAATGGGGAGCAGGTGTGTTCAATTTAGTGTTATCACTCTCTCATACTGGTCACTGGAAGTTCAACATGGCACCTCATGGTAAAGAACTCTGAGGATCTGAAGAAAAGAATTGTTGCTTTACATAAAAATGGCCTAAGCTATAAGAAGATTGCCAAGACCCTGAAACTGAGCTGCAGCACGGTGGACAAGACCGTACAGTGGTTTAACAGGACAGGTTCCACTCAGAACAGGCCTTTCCCATGGTTGACCAAAGAAGTTGAGTGCACGTGCTTAGCGTCATATCCAGGGGTTGTCTTTGAGAAATGGATGAATGAGTGCTGCCAGTATTGCTGCAGAGGTTTAAGGGGTGGGGGGGTCAGCCTGTTAGTGCTCAGACCATACGCTGCATACTGCATCAAATTGGTCTGCATGGCTGCTGTCCCAGGAGGAAGCCTCTTCTAAAGATGATGCAAAAAAAAACCCGCAAACAGTTTGCTAAAGACAAACAGACTAAGGACATGGATTACTGGAACCATGTCCTGTGGTCTGGTGAGACCAAGATAAACTTACGGTATTTGGTTCAGATGGTGTCAAACGTGTGTGGCGGCAACCAGGTGAGGAGTACAAAGACAAGTGTGTCTTGCCTACAGTCAAGCATGATGGTGGGAGTGTCATGGTCTGGGGCTGCATGAGTGCTGCCAGCACTGGGGAGCTACAGTTCATTGAGAAAACCATTAATGCCAACATATACTGTGACATACTGAAACAGAGCATGAGCCCCTCCGTTAGGAGACTGGACCGCAGGGCAGTATTCCAACATGATAGCGACCACAAACACACCTCCAAGATGACCACTGCCTTGCTAAAGAAGCTGAGGGTAAAGGTGATGGACTGGCCAACCATGTCTTCAGACCTAAACCCTATTGAGCATCTGTGGGGCATCCTCAAACGGAAGGTGGAGCAGTGCAAGGTCTCTAACATCCACCAGTCCTGTGATGTTGTCATGGAGAAGTGAAGGAGGACTCCAGTGGCAACCTGTGAAGCTCTGGTGAACTCTATACCCAAGAGGGTTAAGGCAGTGCTGGAAAATAATGGTGGCCATACAAAATATTGACACTTTGGGCCAAATTTGGACATGCTCACTTAAGGGTGTACTCATTGCTGAGGGGAATCCTATCACCATCTTTTGAATGAAAATCAGAATTACAAGGCAATCACTTATTATTGATTGCTCCTATCCCATATATTATTGCCCTATATATACTGTATATATATATATATATATATATATATATATATATATATTAGTTTACATTGGGGAGAACTTTGACCCATGACACAGCCATCAGGTGGAACGGGACAGCCAATTGAGACATTTCAGCACATGGACATACCCCCTACCTTATAAATAGACCTGACCTGGCGGCCATTTAACATTCTGCTTTTTGTCAGTGTAGGGAGAGGTTGGCTGTGTGCACCAGGGACAGATTGTCAGTGACACAAATCACTCTGTTACGGTCCACAAAAGTCCTTTTAAGGGCTGGTATTTGGTATAGGTGTACTGTCTCTTTTGTCAGTGTAGGGAGAGGTTTGCTGTGTGCGCCAGGGACAGATCATCAGTGACACAAATCGCTCTGTTAAGGTCCACAAAAGTCCTTTTAAGGACTGGTATTTTGTATAGGTGTACTATTCTTTGGTGTGCAGTGCACTATATAGGGGTGTAATACACTTATAATATACTTTCTAATATAGAAAGCATATTATATTAGATTTGTATTGTGCACTGTGCAGCATTGTGACTGGTGTGGTGAGCGTTTCTGCAGCAATACTACAAACAGTGGCAAAAGCACTTTTAAAAAAGTATTATAACTGGTGTGATAGACTAGTGGCCCCCCAATACCACCGATTGAAGTGGGGTGTTATTTAACAGTATACTTTTATAACAGTGTATTTTAGTCCTGCAACAATTTGGCCTCTTTTGCTGCGTTAACTGTGCTACACACAGTGACAACAGTTACTGGCCATTTTTTTTGTAGAACTGGTGTGATAGACCAGTGGCCCCCCAATACCACAGATTGAAATGGGGTGTTATCTGAGTATACTTTTATAAGTGTATTTGTGTCTTGCAAAAATATTGCCTCTTTTGCTGCGTTAACTCTGCTACACACAGTACCAAACTTACTGGCCAATTTTTGTACAACTGGTGTGATAGACCAGTGGCACCTCAATACCACAGATTGAAGTGGGGTGTTATTTAACAGTATACTTTTATAACAGTGTATTTTAGTCCTGCAAAAATGTTGCCTCTTTTTGCTGTGTTAACTGTGCTACACACAGTGACAACAGCAACTGGCCAATTTTCTTGTAGAACTGGTGTCATAGACCAGTGGCCCCCCAATACCACAGATTGAAGTGGGGTGTTATCTGAGTATACTTTTATAAGTGTATTTGTGTCCTGCAAAAATATTGCCTCTTTTGCTGCGTTAACTCTGCTACACACAGTACCAAACTTACTGGCCAATTTTTTGTACAACTTAAGCGATAGACCAGTGGCCCCCTCAATACCACAGATTGAAGTGGGGTGTTATTTAACAGTATACTTTTATAACAGTGTATTTTAGTCCTGCAACAATTTGGCCTCTTTTGCTGCGTTAACTGTGCTACACACAGTGGCAAAAGTTACTGGCCAATTTTTTGTAGAACTGGTGTCATAGACCATTGGCCCCCCAATACCACAGATTGAAGTGGGGTGTTATCTGAGTATACTTTTATAAGTGTATTTGTGTCCTGCAAAAATATTGCCTCTTTTGCTGTGTTAACTCTGCTACACACAGTGTCAAACTTACTGGCCAATTTTGTTTACAACTGGTGTGATAAACCAGTGGCCCCACAATACCACATACTGAAGTGGGGTGTTATCTGAGTATAATTTTAGAAGTGTATTTGTGTCCTGAAAAAATATTGCCTCTTTTGCTGTGTTAACTCTGCTATACACAGTGCCAAACTTACTGGCCAATTTTTTGTATGTACAACTGGTGTGATAACCCGGGGCCCCCCAATACCACATATTGAAGTGGGGTGTTTTCTGAGTATACTTTTATAAGTGTATTTGTGTCCTGCAAAAATATTGCCTCTTTTGCTGCGTTAACTCTGCTACACACAGTGCCAAACTTACTGGCCAATTTTTTGTAGAACTGGTGTGATAAACCAGTGGCCCCCCAATACCACATATAGAAGTGGGGTGTTATCTGAGTATACTTTTATAAGTGTATTTGGGTCCAGCAAAAATATTGCCTCTTTTGCTGCGTTAACTCTGCTACACACAGTGCCTAACTTACTGGCCAATTATTTGTAGAACTGGTGTGATAAATCAGTGGCCCCCCAATACCACAGATTGAAGCGGGGTGTTATATACCTTGTTCCACATATACTGCGCTTCTCTAGAGTCTTTTGTCCCAGGGTAATTTAAAAAATGACAGGCAGAGGAAGAGGGAGGCCCTTACGCAGGGGTGGTAGGGGTAGGGCAGGAGCAGTAGGCCGGAGCCTAAGTGAGAAGTTTCAGAAGGTGCGTTCGATTACGTCAAAGGACGCACCAGACTTGGTTGAGTGGCTCACTCAGCCTTCCTCTTCTGCACCCTCCTCATCCTCTCTATCTGCACCCTCTTCGCTCTCTGCTGTGTGCACCCCCAAAGACACCACCAACACCACCACCACCACCATATACCCTCCGCTTGAGTCACTGGAATTATTTTCCGATCCACCACAAGACATTTGCGATGTGCAGCCATTCTTGGCATCGGATCAGGAAGAGGAGGTAGCCACAGCCGCCACTCAGGAGTCTGACGACAGTACCCAGATCAGCCCAAGGAGGTTGGTCCCCGCTGTTGCTGCCTACTCCGAGATCTCGAATGTTAGTGGTGGGGAAGGTGACGTTGATGATGACGTGTCTATGGATGTCACATGGGTGCCCACAAAAGAGGAAGCAGAGGGGAGTTCAGAGGGAGAGATGGAGCGGCAGATAGGGAGGAGAAGCAGGCGGAACTTGCATTGCACAGGAGGGACAAAGCAGACTGCAAATGTATCAGGAGCGAGCCATCAACCATGTACAGTCACATCTGGCGCTCCCAGGAGGCCGGCACATGGCTTCGCAGTGTGGGCTTTTTTTAATGTGTCCGCTGCTGACAACAGTGTTGCCATCTGCAGCCTTTGCAGTCAACGCATAAGTCGCGGTAAGCCCAACACTCAACTAGGGATGACCACCTTAAGAAGGCACCTGGACTCTCATCACCGAGCCCAGTGGGAGTAATGCCGTCAGAACCCACAAAGCCACACTCCAGGCTCTCACCGTCCAGCCTCTTCTCCTTCTCCTCTCTCCTCACAATCGTCCTCCACTCCACCTTCCATCATGCCGTCCTCACATTCTTTTGGAAAAAGGCAGGCCTCCGTGGCCCAAATGTTGGAGCGTAAAAAAATGATGACGCCGGATAACCCTCTTGCCCAACGTTTGACTGCTGGCTTGTTGGAACTGATTGCCCGCCAACTACTGCCATATCAACTGGTGGACTTGGAGGCCTTTCGTAAATTTGTGGCCATTGGGACACCACAATGGAAGGTCCCAGGCAGGAAATATTTCTTGCAGAAGGACATTCCAGAGCTGTATGGCCATGTTCAGCGGCAAGTGAATGTATCTCTGGCACACAGTGTTGGTGCCAAGATACATCTGACCACAGACATATGGTCTAGCAAACACGGGCAGGGAAGGTATATAACTTTTACTGCCTACTGGGTGAACCTTCTGACGGCTGTCAAGCATGTAACCCGTGGCACCCATGTAGATTTGGTTTTACCGCCACGGATTGCATGCAGGCCTGCCTCTTCTTCTCCTCCTCCTACTCCATCCTCCCTCTTCTGCTCGGCTGACCCCTCCTTTTCCGCTGCTACCGTCTCTTCCGCTGCACCTCCCAAGATCGCCAGAACCTATACCACATGCCAGGTGAGAAGTTGCCATGCTGTGCTGCGTCTGTTGTGCCTGGAATCCAAGAGCCAAACTGGTCCTGCACTCCTTTCAGATTTGCATTCACAGGCAGATCAGTGGCTGACACCACTCAATTTGACAGTTGGTAAAGTGGTGTGCGACAATGGTGCCAATCTGCTGAGCGCGCTGAAACAGGGGAAAATTACACACGTGCCATGCATGGCACACGTCCTGAACTTGGTCGTGCAGCGATTCGTTGCCAAATACCCTGGGGTCCAGGACATCCTGCAGCCCAGGAAAATCTCGGGCCATTTCAGAAGATCTTACACAGCCATGGCTCGCTTTGCTGACATTCAGCGGCGACATATCCTGCCCGTCAGGCATCTTATTTGTGACCGCCCGACGTGATGGAATTCAACATTGTATATGCTTGATAGGCTGCTCCAGCAGAAACGTGCAGTTAACGACTACCTGTACAAACTTTGCGCCAGGACAGGTTCTCGGGAGCTTGGGTTTTTTTCACCTCGCCAGTGGCTGCTCATGCGTGACGCATGCAGACTTCTGCGGCCATTTGATGAGATCACCAAACTGGTCAGTCACGGCCAGGGTGCCATCAGTGACATCGTACCTTACGCCTTCTTTCTGGAGCGTGCATTGGGTCGTGTCATTGATCAAGCCATCGAGGAGCAGGAGCAGGAAGATGAGGAAGTCGCAATGTTGGATGAATTCCCAGGGGGTGCTACTCCATTTGAGACAACAACAGGAGTCTGAAGAGGAGTCAGAGGAGGATGGTGCCGGACGGATGAGGAGGAGCAAGAAGAGAATGCTTTAAACCTTCCTGGGATCCCTAGTGTTGTCCGTGCATGGGGGGAGGAGAACGAAGACGACATTATCCTGGATGATGAGCTGGAGCCAGGCCACTACACCGCTTCCAGATTAGTGCGAATGGGGGCCTTCATGCTCCAGTGTTTTAAGGGGGACCCCCGTATAAAAAGAAAAATGGGCAAGGACCAGTACTGGGTGGCAACATACTTAGACCCCCGGTACAAACAAAAAATGGCTGAAATGTTAGCACCATCACAGAGGGCGGTCAGAATGGAGCACTTCTAGGCCTTGCTGCGAGAAATGCTGCATTCTGCTTTTGCGTGCGCTGGCAGAGGAATTTCCAGTCACAGGAAGACAGTTGCGGGTAGCAATCCAACACACCATTGACAGCTGTACTCTGGATCCAGCATCAGGGAGCGCCTAGACCGACAGGTGTCTGACTACATTGGGTTAACGGCCGATGTGGACGCTCTGAGGAGTGATGAACCCCTGGACTACTGGGTGGGCTTGACCTCTGGCCAGAGCTTGCACAATTTGCAATGGAACTGTTGGCTTGCCCCCCTGTCCAATGTCCTGTCCGAAAGGACTTTCAGCGCAGCAGGGGGGATCGTGACCGATAAGCGCACTCGCCTAGATCAGGAAAGTGTAGACTACCTCACATTTATAAAAATGAATGAGGCATGGATCTCTGAGGAATTCAACACATGTGACCAGTAGACCATGTTTGATTACAATTCCTCATGACAGGCCACAAATATCCGCCAGACCGCCATCCACCCACAACAATTCATGTTCCTTTTCTTCGCTAAATACAGCGGCATAAAAGGCATTTCATGTCCATTAAATGACTAATTTTTGGGGCCTTTCATGGCCGACAATTATTTTTTCTGTCAATGCCTAATGTACTTCCAGCCACAGAATACTACGTTCTTAGCTGTCAGGTAAACCCATGTGGGCTAATTTTTGGGGCCTATACTGGCCGACACTTACTTCTTTATCCTGTGAATACCTAATGTACCTTCAGCCACAGAATACAACATTCTTAGCTGTCAGGTAAACCCATGTGGGCTAATTTGTAGGGCCTTTACTGGCCGACACTGACTTCTGTATCCTGTGAATGCCTAATGTACCTCTAGCCACAGAATACAACATTCTTAGCTGTCAGGTAAACCCATGTGGGCTCATTTATGGGGTCTTTTATGGACGACACTTACTTCTTTATCCTGTGAATGCCTAATGTACCTTCAGCCACAGAATACAATGTTCTTAGCTGTCAGGTAAACCCATGTGGGCTAATTTTTGGGGCCTATACTGGCCGACACTTACTTCTGTATCCTGTGAATGCCTAATGTACCTCCAGCCACAAAATACAACGTTTTTAGCTGTCAGGTAAATCCATGTGGGCTAATTTTTTGGGCCTTTTATGGCCGACACTTACTTCTTTATCCTGTGAATGCCTAATGTACCTTCAGCCACAGAATACAACATTCTTAGCTGTCAGGTAAACCCATGTTGGCTAATTTTTGGGGTCTATACTGGCCGACACTTACTTCCGATATCCTGTTAATGCCTAATGTACCTTCAGCCACAGAATACTACATTCTTACATACAACCTATGTGGGCTAATTTTTGGGGCCTATACTGGCCGAAACTTACTTATTTATCCTGTGATTGCCTAATGTACCTTCAGCCACAGAATACAACGTTCTTAGCTGTCAGGTCAACCTATGTGGGCTAATTTTTGGGGCATATACTGGCCGACACTTACTTATTTATCCTGTGAATGCCTAATGTACCTTCAGCCACAGAATACAACGTTCTTAGCTGTCAGGTAAACCCATGTGGGCTAATTATTGGGGCCTATACTGGCCGACACTTACTTCTGTATCCTGTGAATGCCTAATGTACCTTCAGCCACAGAATACTACGTTCTTAGCTTTTAGATAAACCCATGTGAGCTAATTTTTGGGCCCTATACTGGCCGACACTTACTTCTGTATCCTGTGAATGCCTAATGTACCTTCAGCCACAGAATACTACGTTCTTAGCTGTCAGGTAAACCCATGTGGGCTAATTTTTGGAGCCTATACTGGCCGACACTTACTTCTTTATCCTGTGAATGCCTAATGTACCTTCAGCCACAGAATACAACGTTCTTTGCTGTCAGTAAACCCATGTGGGCTAATTTTTGGGGCCTATACTGGCCGACACTTACTTCTGTATCCTGTGAATGCCTAATGTACCTCCAGCCACAGAATACAACATTCTCAGCTCTCAAGTAAACCCATGTGGGTTAATTTTTAGGGCCTTTATGGCCGACACTTATTTCTTTATCCTGTGAATGCCTAATGTACCTTCAGCCACAGAATACAACGTTCTTTGCTGTCAGTAAACCCATGTGTGCTAATTTTTGGGGCCTATACTGGCCGACACTTGCTTCTGTATCCTGTGAATGCCTAATGTACCTCCAGCCACAGAATACAACATTCTCAGCTCTCAAGTAAACCCATGTGGGCTAATTTTTAGGGCCTTTATGGCCAACACTTATTTCTTTATCCTGTGAATGCCTTATGTACCTTCAGCCACAGAATACAACGTTTTTAGCTGTCAGGTAAACCCATGTGGGCTAATTTTTGGGGCCTATACTGGCAGACACTTACTTCTGTATCCTGTAAATGCCTAATGTATCTTCTACCACAGAATACTACATTCTTAGCTGTCAGGTAAACCCATGTGGGCTAATATTTGGGGCCTTTTATGGCCGAAACTTACTTCTTTATCCTGTGAATGCCTAATGTACCTTCAGCCACAGAATACAACGTTCTTAGCTGTCAGGTAAACCCATGTGGTCTCATTTTTGGGGCCTTTTATGGCCGACACTTACTTCTTTATCCTGTGAATGCCTAATGTACCTTCAGCCACAGAATACAACGTTCTTAGCTGTCAGGTAAACCCATGTGGTCTAATTTTTGGGGCCTTTTATGGCCGACACTTACTTCTTTATCTTGTGAATGCCTAATGTACCTTCAGCCACAGAATACAATGTTCTTAGCTGTCAGGTAAATGCATGTGGGCTAATTTTTGGGGCCTGTACTGGCCGACACTTACTCCTTTATCCTGTGAATGCCTAATTTTTCAGACTGAAATTTAAAATTAATGGGTCTGTAAACATTCGGCCAAATTGTTGAAGGGTTGCGGACCCATTTTACAGACGTGTGAATGGACCCTATATGTATTTGACATTTATTTACCAGCTGCTATCAGTTCTGGCTGATTTAGGAAAATAAATAAATACATTTTTTTGCTGTAAAAAAAATTAAAATGTAGGGGAACTTTTCCAATAGCAATACTTCTGTTATGACAGTGTCCATGTGGTGGGACTATTTGTGCACAGCTAGTAAGTATTTTGTGGCTGCAAATATGACCTAAAGGTTTTTAAAGTTTGCCTCCCATTAAAGTTAATGGGGCCCGACGCAAACTTGTGGTTCGCGAACATTTGAGAAAGTTTGCGGCTAACGTTCGCGAACCGCCCCCTCTGATGTTCGTCCATCACTAGTGGGAATTACTTTTTTTTGGACAGTTCCTAAATGACTATGCACTAGCATGTCTCTAAGATTTCTACCTCTTCTGTATTTGATAATGGGTTTTTTCGGAAGGATTTTAGATAGATCTTTGTCATTGTGTAACACGTCCCAATATTTTTTAATGATATTAAAAATTTCGCCAGATTGCTTTGAGTATGTCCCTATAATATGCATGCCTGATTGCCTGCATTATCATCAGTCTTGGCCTGTTTTTGTCCAAGTAAAGTATCCCTTGAGACAGTGCTCACCTTTTCATAAGACTTTCTGGGTCACTGAGATTATAACCTCATTTAATAAACCTCTCAACCAATTGAAGACTTTCATTTTGAAAGTCTGCATCAGTAGAGCAGTTTCTTTTAGCTCTCATAAATTGCCTAGTGGGAATGCCTTTTTTAGGAATGTAGGGTGTAGTGGTGGAGGTAGGTTTCCGGTAAAAGATTGTAAGAATGGTACCATCAACATCTCTCCCAATTTTAAGATCCAGGAAATTGATGCTGTCATGGTTAATCTCACTGGTGAAGAACATACCAATATCATTGTTATTTAGACGTGCTACAAATTCCTCAAATCTATCCCTGCCAAAGGATAAAAATATCATCAATGAAGCGTAACCATAGAAAAATACGTACAGTAAATTGTTCTAACTCTTCTGTGAACACTATGGTACGCTCCCACCACCCAAGGAATGGATTTGCATATGTTAATGCACAGGATGAACCCATTGCAGTGCCTTTACATTGTCTGTAAATGTTGCCATCAAAAAGAAAGAAATTGTGTTCCAACACAAATTGTAGAAGCTGAAGAACAAAAACTGAGCATTTCTGAAAAAGTATACCGCTATCATTAAGGAAGTATTTACATGCTTTAAGCCCTAAGTTATGTCCAATGTTACTATAGAGCGCCTCCGCATCAAGGCTTGCCAGTCAAACATCCTCCTCCAGAGAAATGTCAGAAAGTTTATTAACAAAGTCTCATGTATCCTCAATATATGAGGAGAGACTACAGATATATGGACGAAGGATGTAGTCAACATATCTGCACTGGAGATTTTGGCTCGGTGGAAGAGGGTTCTCCCTCAAAATGCGTAAGCCAAGCCAGGTCTTTGTGGACGCCATCACGCCATTCAGCAGCAGAGAATTGTTCTGGAGGTGATTGGTTCTTTTATCCTACATGCATGTATACATCTTACGCTTGTGAGTATAATGTACGCTACCCATTTCGATTTTAAGAAACTTTTTAGTGGTAATGCACAAGGTCGGTGCGCCCTTCTTTTGTTGTTATCTTTAAGTATTTTTGGATACCCTTGGTTCTGAGGGGGCTGCAAGATCACCTTATCTGTGCTAAAAAGACCATTCAGTCCATTCACCTTCCTGCATATCACTTGAGCGCAGGAGAAATACTGTTTTTGAGCAGAGATACATCAGCATTGGATGTGGTGGGCATGCATGCTCCTTCACCAAAGGTTTCCATCTGGCGTTCACACAATGGGAGAAGTGAGTACTGACGAGCCAGCTGTAATGGCGTTTGCACATCTCATCGATGAGCGCTTTTTACTCTCCATCTAACTTAGCTTTCTGGTCATTTTGGATACAGAGACTGTCTTTATGTGCCTTCAGCCATATGAACGCTTGGAACTTCACTTTTAGTGTGCCGGATTACTCCTTCCCTTTATACCTCAGAGAGACAGCAGCCCCTCTAAGTCTTGGAACCTACTGGCAAAAAAAAATATTCTCTCTATGGTTTCAGACTATTTATCACCTCCACAGCCACCTGCTGGACACTCCTCTCTAGGAATTGGCTTGGCCATGATAAATATTCAGACTGGTCATCTTGAATCTCCCTCCCTATTTTCTGGAATCTTCTTACAGAGGCAGGGGGATGCCATCAAACTTCCAGTCTGTGAAACCCTGAGCAGACCAGAACAAACAATCACTGTTCCTTTGACTGCAAGAGGAGCCAAAAACTAAATTTGCCTAGCATCTTATGCTAGGAGCATGCTCCATAAGGTTCCACAAACCTATATCATACAATTCTCCGGCAATTCTATAATTTTGTGAGTCTTACCTTCAAAGAATGTATTACATGTACTGGTACTGTAATGCGTTATATGACTCCCTGGTATCCCTGGTATCACAATTGACAAAATAGTCGTTCTGCACAGAGGAGCGGTTACTGATGTGGCAAAATGCACATTTCTGACACTTAGAAAGGCACACAAAGGTATGTACCTTTATATTTACAACACACTACATTTTTGTGGCTGTTATATTCACTTGACACCGATCTGTCTTTCAATAATCTGGCCTTTTTTATAGAGTCTCCAGACTTTCAGAAAAAAATTTGGATAATGTTCCAGTGTTTGTGGAATATCTATGTGATAGCATCATATTGATTACAGTAGTTAATTTACCTCCTACTTCTTATTTCCTTTACCTGCTGGTTAGTGTTTGCCTTTCTGCAAGCCTTACATAAAACTCCATTTTATGCCCATGTTGGTTCAACCGATTTCTGATTTCTTTTGCCCCCTTATCCAAATTTATCTGTCCCTTCGTATTGTCCATATGGAATACTTTTCAAGAAAGGTTTTGGATAACCACTACCAGCCTCCAGATCATATTCCCTGCTCTCTTTTAACAATACAGTGATGGTTACAGTTTACCATCTTCATCCTTGCAAATATTCAAGTCAAGAAAGGGAAGTTGCCATTTACTTCCCATGTCAATTTTAAATTACCGTATTTATCGGCGTGTAACAAGCACAAGCGTATGGCACGCACTTTCATTTTATGAGGGAAGTTTCAGGAAAAATGTAAATTTTAAATAAAGAACTTTGAAGCAAAATAAGGGTCAGTGCCCATCAATGCTGCCATATCAGTGCCCATCTGCAGCCTCACCATTGCCCATAATTGCAGCCTGATCTGTGCCCATATGCAGTCTGATCTGTGCCCATCATTGCAGCCTGATCTGTGCCTATCATTTCGGCTTGATCTGTGCCCATATGCAGCCTCACCATGGCCCATCATTGCAGCCTGATATGTGCCCATATGCAGCCTGGTATGTGCCCATATGCAGCCTTGCCATTGCCCATATGCAGCCTGATCTGTGCCCATATGCAGCCTTGTCATTGCCTATCATTGCAGCCTGATCTGTGCCCATATGCAGCCTTGCCATTGCCCATCATTACAGCCTGATCTGTGCCCATATGCAGCCTTGCCGTTGACCATCAATGCAGCCTGATATGTGTCCATATGCAGCCTTGCCATTGCCCATCATTGCAGCCTGATCTGTGGCCATATGCAGCCTTGCCATGGCCCATCATTGCAGCCTGATCTGTGCCCATATGCAGCCTGATCTGTGCCCATATGCAGCCTTGCCATTGCCCATAATTGCAGCCTGATCTGTGCCAGATTACAGAGGGATCTCCTGTGTACTCTGCACTCGCAGTCACATAGTCTGGCCTCCTTGGCCAGCTCTTATGATAGACAGAACACTGGTGCAACGCCGGGACATATGACATCTATTCTAAGAGCCGGTCCAGGAGGCGGGACTGTGTGTGACTGTGAGTACCAAGGAGATCCTGGCTCTGTGTAATGTGGTGGCGCTGGCACTACTCCCTTTCCCTCTGAGGCAGCCAGGTACAATATCGGAGTATAACGTGTACACACGATTTGCCCCTATTATCAGGGGGAAAAAGTGTGTGGTATACGCTAATAAATACGGTATGTTTATTACAGGTAAGTCTAACAGCAAATTTTTAACATGCCAGTCTCATCTCTTCAGAGAATAAAGATGTCATCTATGCACCTATGCAATGATAATACATGGCACAGGACATATATCATTCCTGGGCCAGATATCTTATCTCTACCCCCCAGGTACAAGATAGCATATGATAGTGAACAAGCTGTGCCTATTGCTGTCTTCTACACCTGGAGGTGGTGGGACCTACCAAATAGAAACATATCGGGTTTCAAAGAAATTCAAGTAATAACAGCAGAAATTCATTATGGCATGTTCTGCCAATCCAAGTTCATCCAAAATAATTTTATTGTACATAATCCTTTATTGTGAGGTATATATAAGAATATAAGGCATCTGTGTTCAAACCTGCAAGCAATCTTTTTCAGGAAATTTCATGATTACTTTTCAATAAAATATGGTTGGGTGTATTCCTTACATAAGACAGCAATGATTCCACATGATATGTTAGAAAATAATCTATATAAACAGTTACATTTTGAGTCAATGATCCATTTCCAGAAATATTGGGCCTCCATGGAGGATATTCTTGATTTTTATGAACCATTTGTCAAGGTGTTTTAGGAAACTTCATTTTTAAAAATGCTGCCATCTCCCTAGCTATGAATCAATTTTCTAGGGATTCCACAATTCTTTTAAACAGTTCTCACTGATAGTGCATCTAGAAGTGTCCTTTATTAATTTGTATTTTTCTACATTTGCATTACCATCATATGATATTATACAATACTGGTCCAAAGTCATTATCACCACATTAACCCGTTGACCGCTGGCTTTGTCACAATATCCTGCTTTTGTTCTAAGCTTGAATAGCATCTCTAGCTATTGTCATGTAATCATTATGTTTTTTATTTTATTTTTAAAACTATATGGAAATAAACATTCCAAGAACTTACTATGTCCTGCATGCTTCTCATCTATGCCTTTGCATGTTTGCCTTTTTCACAGTCTCCCAAGAGGGACTGTGTTGTTAGACACAACCAATGTTTACATTGGCCCTGGGATATCTATTTTATCTTTATTTAATGCCCCCCCCCCCCTTACTAGGAGCACAGATATAACTTATGTGAGGCACCTGCCAGTTTGCCTCCTTATTAACAAGCCCCATTGCCATTGCTAATCAACAAAACAAAATTGACCCCTGTTTATACAGTCCAAAGACCGGTGCCCTGTGGTAGCCTATGTACCTCTCCTATAGAGATACACCTCACACTGGTACCAAATCAATTTTCTCTTTCTTGCCACCCACTTAAATCCAATAGCATATATAACAGTGGCAGAAATATAAGGGTCACAGCAGTTGCACTTGTGATTGGGCCCTTGAGTTCCATCACTGTGGGGGGGCGTGCCATTTTACCACTGTGAGGGGGCCCTGTCTGCCATTCTGTCACTGGGAGGGGTCCACCCCTGCTCGCCCCTCCTGTTCTGTCACTGGTTGGGTCCGCCCCTGCCCGCCCATTTTGTCACTGGCTCAGGGCTTGTACTGACAGTCCCTCCTCCCTCACACAGATGGGATAGGAGACAGCCGATCTTCTTCTTCTCCCCCCCCGCCCCTCTCCTGTGTGCACCGCGGGAAGTGTGAAACTAACTAGTTGAATTTGATCATTAACACTTCCCGCCGTGTACACAGGAGAGGGGACGGGAGGAGAAGAAGCTGATTGGCTGCCTCCTATTCCAGCTGTGCAAGGTAGAAGGGAGGGGGAACTGTCAGTGCAGGCTCTGAGTCTGAAATGTATGAGAGGGACACTCTCAGCTCAGGGTACTGCTGATAGGCACTGATAGGCAGCACTGATGAGGCACTGATAAGTGGCACTGATAGGCAGTAATGGGCAGCATTGATGAGCACTAAGTGGCACTAATAGACAGCTCTGATAGGCAGCATTGATGAGCACTGATAAGTGGCACTGATAGTCAGCATTGATGAGCACTAATAAGTGGCACTGATAGGCAGCATTGATGAGCACTGATAGGCGGCATTGATGAGCACTGATAGGCGGCATTGATGAGAACTGATAGGTGGCACTGATAGGCAGCATTGATGAGCACTGATAGGCGGAATTGATGAGCACTGATGAGTGGCACTGAAGGGCACTGATAGGCGGCATTGATGAGCACTGATTAGTGGCACTCATAGGCAGCATTGAAGGGCACTGATAGGCGGTATTAATGAGCACTGATAGGTGGCACTGATAGGCAGCATTGATAAGCACTGATAGGCAGCATTGATGAGCACTAATAGGCGGCATTGATGAGCACTGATAGGTGGCACTGACAGGCAACACTGAGGGGCACTGATAGGAGGCATTGATGAGCACTGATAAGCAGCACTGATGGGCATTGATGAGCACTGATAGGTGGCATTGATGAGCATTGATTGGTGGCTCTAATATGCAGCACTGATGGGCACTGATAGGCAGCACTGATGAGCACTGATAGGCAGAATTCATGAGCACTGATAGGTGGCACTGATAGGCAGCATCGATGGGCACTGATAGCCAGCATTAATGAGCACTGATAGGTGGCATTCATGAGCACTGATAGGCAGCACTGATGGGGCTGCACTGATAATCAGGACACTGATGATCAGAGCCCTGATTATTAGTGTAAACAATGTACTGACAGTCTTGCTGGTTAACGGCTCTCCTTTCCTCACACAGACACAGCGTGGGAAGAAAGGAGTGCCAATAACCGACAAGTCTGTTTACATATGATCAGCTGATCACATGGTAAAGGGCCACTGTGATTGTCCGAAGAACACAGCAGTCACAGAGCATTCTGAATGCACGCCCCAGGGGGCACGTGGGAGGCAGGATTCTGGTAGGATGTCCATGGACACCCTCCCAGAACTGGAAGCCCGAAGCCCGGATGGAAGGGGGGGTCAGGAGGGGCCCTTTACGGCTTCTTGCACCAGGGCCCTGAATATTAGTTATGCCTCTGATATAAAACTAGGAAAAAAGTTGAAAATAACAGGGCGCATTGGAACATGCAAATAAAGCACCTTTTATTTTGAAAAATAAATTGCACTTACAATGTAGTGACTTGATCAGTGGATGTAGCCGGGTAAATTACCACTGAAACTCAGGATATTGTACAGATGTGGCAACTATCACTTCTGAAAAAGCCATCAAGAGGAGAGATAGCATGCAACAATGGGGATGACTCTGGAGCACAGCAGAGGTTTAGCTGATAAAAAAAATTACAGAATGGTGGAACAACATGGAGACTGATTTTTTAGTTTCACCATTTAGTACATCTACTTACATGTTTCAAGGGAGCCTTGTGTCTTTCTCCCAGGAATAGATAATGGATAGTAGTCTCACAAATTTCCTTGGACAAGAGTTTTTAGATTCTGAAATAATTTGTTTGTATGGGGTTAGACACGTGTGCTTCTCAAATTAAATATCATAGAGGAAAGTTAAAGCTGAACTAAGTAGGGTGGGTAGTTTAAACCCTTTACTATTTGAGATAGAGACGCCTAACTTTTCCTCAGCTATCAGATACATAAGATGCTATGGGGGAGATTTACTAAAACTGGTACTCCTGATGTTCTAATAAAAAGACCAGAACATTATTCTGCCCAGTGTCAGCACGGATGTCAAAATAATAGGATGAATATTGAGTCTTGGAATGCCAATAAGATAATACCATAGCAGTTCAAGATAGTAGAAGTCCACTCACTATTGTTGAAACCGCATGTCAACTTGTAAATTAAACATGTGATAGTAGTGTTTTTACGCCCTATACAGCTATGCTTTACAATGAAATGCTTTTAAATAAAAGTAGTATTTTGATTTATGTGATCTATGATACTTGTTAATTTGTTCACCAATGTATATAAAGGGGTCGATATTATATGCAATTTAGTCTTGCTTTCCAATGTTTTGTTTGCAGAACATTTCTTTCTCTGCACTGCTGGCAGTGGCTTGAGACAATACCATGGTAAATATCTTTGACATTATTTTCAAACAAATGAATAAGCTTTTTTGGACAGAAGAAAGACTATGTACCCATTTTCTATTCTAATTCCTAGACTCATTCTACAATGATTTTTTGAGGTTTTTTTAATCCCTGCTCTGTTAGCGTGGCATAGCAATGTACTTTGTTGGCTGCTATATATATATTCTGCTCGCCCTGTTTTTTTTTTTTGTAAAAACACTTATATTTTTTAACTTCCTTGAGCAGAGGAGTAACATCCTAGAAAAGACTAGCACACATCAATAAAAGGAAACGTTTTGTTATCTTCTGCCCCCCACTCTGCAGCTATATAGAATCTGTGGTATGTGGCGGCCTCTGGACTCACTGCTTGTTAAAATCCTCCCTACATCCAGCGCAAAAAAAAGACCAGAAACTAAAATGTACAAGTTCAGGAACATATGGGGGGGGGGGGGAGATAGTATTGGTCAGACACAAAAAAGATGATGTACAAGTCCATGACTAGTGCATTGGTCATCTTAACACAACCTCCCCTACACCAACTGAACCCTTTAATAAAAAGACCTCTTGAGGGCAAACACACATCTTAAGATTTGACCCTCAATGTCGAAATGCAAATCTTTATTATACCAGAATCCAGCAAGGTACTTAGCAATGGACACAGAAATGGCAACCCTACAGTCTGCTTCATCCAACATGTATTACTGACATGACTCGATTACGCTTATAGTAATTATCAAGCAGGGTAAATCATACATTGCAAGGCCAGATTTGTGGAGTACACGACTAAAAATTGTCCTATGGACAGATTCTCCCCCCTAAACTGTGGATCTCTGCAGCTCTTTCAGAGTTACCATGTGCCTCTTGGCTCCTTCTCTCCTTCCTTGCCCGGCCTATCAGTTTAGGTGGATGGCCATGTTTTGATATGTTTGCTTTTGTGCCATACTCTTTCCATTTTCGTATGATGGATTGAACAGCGCTTCGTGAGATGTTCAAAGCTTGGGATATTTCTTTATAACCTAAGCCTGCTTTAAACTTCTCCGACACTTAATTCCTGACCTGTCTGGTATTCTCTTTGGCTTTCATGAGGTTCTCTTAGAAATCTCTGAGGGATACACAGAACAGCTGTATTTTTACTGAGATTAAATTACACATAGGTGGACTCTATTTACTAATTAGGTGACTTATAAAGGCAATTGGTTCCACTAGATTTTGGTTAGGGGTATCAGAATAAAGGGGTCTGAAAACAAATGCATGCCACAATTTTCAGATATTTTGTTGTACTAATTTTTGAAAACCATTTATTATTTTCCTTCCACTTCACAATTATGTGTCACTTTGTGTTGGTCTATCACATGAAATCCCAATAAAATACATTTATGTTTTTGGTTGTAACATGACAAAATGTGAAAATATTCAAGGTGTATAAATACTTTTTCAAAGCACTGTATCTGTCTGATACTAAAGGGAGACATCCAAGTATCCAGGGACAGTGAGTACAGACTTGAAGGGAAGATCCTAGTGATTGTTGCTGCTGATTTCCCTATCACATCTTTTCTTGTGCTTGTCTGGCCTGGGACATTGCTGAAAATATCCCTGTGCTGTTCATTTTCTGGGCTTTGTTTGGAGAGACTGTTCTGAGAAGTAGTATTGCAATGAAGAGTTTTGTCAAGTCATTGCTCACCATTCATGGAGTATCCCACAGTTTCCTATGCCCTATCCAAGTTAATCAGTGATAAATTAAAAAAAAAGACACCCCCCCCCCTGTTTATTGAGCCAGACAATTGCAGTGTGGCTGGCTGCTAATGTACTTATCTGGGAAAGAAACTGGGGACAAACTAGCTACCCTTTTGGGGGTGAGCACAAGAACAATTGTTTACCTTTGGCTCATACCTACGCAATTTTTAGTGCAATTTGCGTTTTGCAGAAACGCACTACAGTCCATTTAGCATGGTTTCCTATGGATCTAATTCACATCTGTGCGTTTTGAACTAGTGAGTTTTTTTAGAAAGGGTCAAGGACTTTTTTCCCGCAGCAGATTGCATTTTCAGTGTAATAGTCTTCAACGGATCCACATCCAAAACGTGAGTGTTGCATTTTTGATGCACTTTGATTCGTTTTGCATTTTGCTAGGGTTAGAGCTAAATGTTAGGGTTAGGGTTAGGGACTATGGTTGGGGTTACATGTTGGGGTTAAGGTTAAATTTTAGAGTTAGGGTTGAGGGTTAGGGTTAGAGTTAGAATTATGGTTAGTGGTAATTGTTAACCCGACCAATTACTGCTAGCCCTAACCCTAACCCTATTTAACCCTAGCCCTTAACCCTAACCATCGCCCTTAACTCTAGCCTTATTATTTAACTGTACTAGGGTTAGGGTTAAGGGCTATGGTTAAATGTTAGGGTTAAGAACTAGACAGCTGACTAGTGCAATTAAACAAAAGAATGCCAGCATTGAAAAAAAAGGTGTGGGTCCCCCCCCCAATCCATACCAACCCCCTTAGGGTCTGGTACAGATTTTAAGGGGAACTTCACACCAAAATAAAAATAATCCATAAGAAACCTATAAATGTGAGAGGGACCCTACACCATTAAAAAAAAAAATGTGGCATGACTCACAAGGTACCCCTAAAATTCGTACCAGACCTGAAGAGCTCTGTATGGATTTGGGGGGACCCCCACACAGTTTTATTTAAGTTTTTTTAATGCCAGCATTCTTTTTGTTTAAATTCAGCTGTCAGTGGGGAATCCCGCTAATAGTTGATAAGTCATTCAATAATAAAGACGCTGCGGCCACCCACAAATGTAAAATGCACCCCAAAATGCACCAGTAACTGCATCAACCGCAACCGCATAGATGTGAACCTAACCTGATTAGCTACAGTCACAATATCATGTGTGAATAGTCATGCACATGCACAACAAAAGTTGTGACTGTAGCTGTAGTGTGTTTTCTCTGGGTGTTCTGCTGCCTTGAGCCATGAACTTTGCTGGTCATACTCAAACCTGTTCCTAGTCTTTAATGCCTTTCCACAAATCTGAGCATGATCCTATTCTAGAATTGTTTTTCTTTTTACATTTGGGCAATTGTTTAACACTAAAATATTCCAAGGTCTAGAGATAAAAACCCTACTACTTAAAGATTTAATCAATGACAGCCAAAAAGGCCTCCTGCACAAAGTAATATGCCAGAGTCAGTGTAGGAGGGAGACAGAGAGATATTAATATGTTTTAGCTGGACATGGTGTTTCAGATTACAGAAATGCTCCTGACCCAAGTCTTCTAATTCTTAAGTATTGTAATGTTTATTTTTAAATGTCACAAAATATATATTTGCTTTCATTTCTGTTTAAATACATTAACTATAAAGTAAAAAGCATATTTTATTCATCTTATCTCCCTGCTTGTTATATTAATTTGAAAGAGAAAAAATGACATAGACTACCGATTAAAATATTTTCATGCTTCCTGACGTATGAAGAGTGTTTGCAGTCATCTCTTTTTCCCCTGCGAAATATTAGCTGAGTTCTGACCACACTCCTATCTGCCTCCTTATGGATGAACTGTGTAGAACATTCATCTGTCAGCCTACATGATGACCTGACAGAATGTAAGATAGAGAAAGACTCAGGTGCCACTTAAGAATGGGGCCTTTTCACTATATGCCAAGAAATTTATTAGAGATTTCAATTTTTCAAAGCCTTTGAAGATAGAAGGATGCCATTCTTATGACAGCTACTAAAGTTGTACTATGCAGGGCTTTTACAGTAGCAGCCACACGATATGTAGGCCCAGTGAAGGGCTTGGTGGTCACCTGTCCCCTGTTCCTTTGTTTTATATTTGGACTGGTGCTTGGCTGGCAATTGACCCTCTTCAGTATGTTCTTCTGTTGAGTCTTATGTTGTTTTCTGCTGTTGTTTCTACTGTCTTCCTCTGGTCCTTCAGACCACCTGTAGCTCTTGCTGCTGGTTGCCTGTTACCTGGCTGTTTCCTTAAGTCCTCTCTGACTTCCCCTTCACTCCCCTCTTGTTCGCCAGCATTATTATATCTCTATAAATTGATACTGGAGACCATATTGTTCAGATTTCTGTCAATAGTATGTGCCACAGTATGGTCCTGAGCTGATTACATATTGTCATTCTGCCTAGCCTCTGTTTACTGTATTCCTGGCTCTGTCTCCTAGCTTGTCTCCTGGTTCCTGCCTGCTTTTATGGGCTAACCTTTAATATCTGGTGTACTGATCAATATAGAATGCTAATATATTCAAAAGGAGGAAAGTATTTTTAGCTGCTTACTACAGCAATTAACAAATAGGCATCAAAGTCAAATCACTTTTTCCATAAGACAATATTTTTTTAAGATCAGAATTAAACCATTAGAATTCACTACCTATTTAAAAAAAAAAAAAAAAAAAAAAAAAAGAATAATTAACACCCACAACAAATGAGCAAGAGCACATTTCCTTAGGAGAGGTGATGTAGAGACAGAGACAGCAACAAAAAATTTGAATGAACAAAAGAGGGTGCACCAGTCTCGTGTATAATCCCAAAAATATTTATTCAAAAATAAAATCATAAGAACTACTGTTTAACCATGAGAATAAAAGCTCATTTAACAAGCCACTCATTCGTAGCTCAAGAGTCCTGGACTCAGGAGTCTCCAGACCATAAGGGGAATAAATGTTTTTGGAATAATGCACTAGGCTGGTGCGCCCTCTTTTGTTCATATTTATTGAGGCTCAAGGACATCCCCAGTCTTGGAGGACAGCAGGGCTTCAAGCAATTTTTCTTGAGAGGTGGAGTACCACATTTAAGTTTATCTTTGCTTGAAGGTACATTAATACATATCTTTTGGTCTTGCCCTAAATTATTAAACTTCTGGAAAAAAGTTAAAGAAATTATGCAAAAGTTTTCAGAAACAAAGATACCAGAAGATCCGGCTTTCTTTCTTTTACAATTAAGTAAGATACCAGTGAAAAGATATACAGGATCCATATTATGCCGTTTAGCAAACGCAGCTAGATCTTGTAAACCCATTAATTGGAAAAAACAAATACCTCCAACAATAGAATGTTGTATACGTAAGTAGAAGAAATAAATAAAATGGAAGACTTGGTTCTGACAGCTCAACATAAAAGAGGAAAATATATAGAAACATGGAGTGCATGGAATACGTTTTTATTTATGAATCAGGGGAGAACCCTGTTGGAAGAGGATATGACAGACCCCTAAGTAATAAATTGTTTAGATCGACAGGAAAAGGAGGAGATAATTCCCTATATCCATTTTCATCCCCCCCCTCCCTTTCCCTTTTTCCTTTTTTTTCTGGGGTTGATTTGGTTTATAGAAACAGAGAAATTAAGGTGAGATGAACCTATAGGAATATGAAGAAGTTAATCAAGAACAGAATTGAATATAACAAATGTTGTTTGTTTTCTTTAATGTATGTTATCACCTGGAAACTATAATAAAAATATATAATTGAAAAAAAAAAAAGTTTATCTTTGCCAGGCTATCACATTTATACGTAAGAGACATTCGCTGTTAGTGATTAGCAAAAAATTTGACACACATTTTCATTTACTCTATCCAAAACTAACCATTTTGGTTGAAGTTGGGTATATTTACATACTGAATCAATTAAAATTAGGGAAACAATTTAAAAAGTATACTAAAAATATTTATATTATGTATCGTGTAATATATGAATTTATGGTAATAAATTAAAGAAAAAATATATACTGTATTACACTTTTCTACAATTATTACACTTTGCTACAATGTAAAGTAGTGAGTGTACAGCTTGTATAACAGTGTCAATTTGCTGTTCCCTCAAAATAACTTAACACACAGCCATTGATGTCTAAACCACTGGCAACAAAAGTTAGTACACCCTTAAGTGAAAATGTCCAAATTGACCCCAATTAGCGATTTTCCCTCCCTGGTGTCATGTGACTTGTTAGTGTTATAAGGTCTCAGGTGTGAATGGGGAGCAGGTGTGTTACGTTTGGTGTTATCACTCTCACTCTCTCATACTGGTCACTGGAAGTTCAACATGGCACCTCATGGCAAAGAACTCTCTGAAGATCTGAAAAAAAAATTTGTTTCTCTACATAAAGATGGCCTAGGCTATAAGAGGATCGCCAATACCCTAAAACTGAGCTACAGCACGATGGCCAAGACCATACAGCGGTTTAACAGGACACGTTCCACTTAGAATAGGCCTTGCCATGGTCGACCAAAGAAGTTGAGTGCATGTGCTCAGCGTCATATACGGAGATTGTCTTTGGGAAATAAACGTATGAGTGCTGCTAGCATTGCTGCAGAGGTTGAAGGGTTCGGGGGTCAGCCTGCCAGTGCTCAGATCATACACCGCACACTGCATCAAATTGGTCTGCATGGCTGTTGTCCCAGAAGGAAGCCTCTTCTAAAGATAAAGTACCAGAAAGCCTGCAAACAGTTTGCTAAAGACAAGCAGACTAAGGACATGGATTACTGAATAAACTTATTTGGTTCAGGTTGTGTCAAGCGTGTGTGGGGGCAACCAGGTGAAGACTACAATACAAGTATGTATTGCCTACAGTCAAGCATGGTGGTGGGAGTGTCATGGTCTGGGGCTGCATAAGTGCTGCTGGCACTGGGGAGCTACAGTTCCTTGAGGGAATCATGAATGCCAACATGTTCTGTCACATACTGAAGCAGAGCATGATCCCCTCCCTTCGGAGAATGGGCCGCAGGGCAGTATTCAAACATGATAACGACCCCAAACACACCTCCAAGATGACCACTGCCTTGCTAAAGAAGCTGAGGGTAAAGGTGATTGTCTGGCCAAACATGTGCCCAGACCTAAACCCTATTGAGCATCTGTGGGGCATCCTCAAACGTAAAGTGGAGGAGCGCAAGGTCTCTATCCTCCACCAGTTCTGTGATGTCGTCATGGAGAAGTAGAAGAGGACTCCAGTGGCAACCTATAAAGCTCTGGTGAACTCCATGCCCAAGAGGGTTAAGGCAGTGCTGGAAAATTATGGCGGCCACACAAAATATTGGCACTTTGGGACCAATTTGGACATGTTCACTTAGGGGTGTACTTACTTTTGTTTCCAGCGGTTTAGAGATGAATGGCTGTGTGTTAAGTTATTTTGAGGGGACAGCAAATTTACAAGCTGTACACTCACTAGTTTACATTGTAGCAAAGTATAATTTCTTCAGTGTTGTCACATGAAAAGATATAATAAAATATTTACAAAAATATGAGTGTACTCACTTTTGTGAGAGTGAGATACTGTATATATACTTTGTCAGTATAACAACCTTGGGGGACATTGATTATACTCCCACCCAGTGATTCACTTTTGTCTGAAGGACTACTGCCCTGACCTGACCCCTGATCTACTTACTGCTGACCTGACCTCTGATCTCGCTACATTCTTTTTTGCTGATGTGACTTCTGATTCTCTGCTCTCCCTCTGTTACTTATTCCTGCTCTCTCCCTGTGTTAATTTTTCCTGGCCTGACCTCAGCTCTCTCTCTGTTACTTATCCATGTCTTGACCTATGCTCTCTTAGCAATATCTACTTAACACCTGGACTTTGTTCTCTTTGTGTTACCTATTCCTGACCTCTTCTTTCTCTGCATTACTTATCCTGACCAGACCTCTATTCTCTCTGTGTTACTTGACATATGAATGGATGCTGGATGAATAATTGAAGGTCCGCCCCCTCCATTAATAGATTCCATCCATAGACAGAGGTGTGTGCAGCCTATTGCATTAGGGTGTGCACCCCCCAAAGATCAAACACACATGCTTCCATAGGCGTGTGCACAGGATGTGCCACCCTAATCACCCTGTGTGCAGAATGCCCCTGTATTATATATATATATATATATATATATATATATATATATATATACACAGTATATATATATATATACACAGTATATATATCAATCACTATGGCATTGGCACTGGCAACAATAGTCACTAGAGCAGTGGACTGTCAGTAGGGCAGAGGTTGGTGTCAGTAGTTTATTTATTTTTTTTACAATATTTTTTTTACAATCATCTTTAACTTGTTGCCGCCCGCGCTATAGCCGAAGTACGGCTACAGCGCGGACTCGAATTTCCGGGAGGCCGTCCTTAAAGGGCCTCCCAGTAACAGGCTCCCCGCGCGCTCCCGCGAACACGCATCGGGGAAAATCTGTGTCGGCCGTGTCCCTTGATCGTGTTAAATGGCCAATCACAGCGGCCATTTACCACGTGATCGGACCATGCAATGAGAGATGATCTCATATGTAAACATATGAGATCATCGCTCATCGCCAGCTCTCCTTCCTCACACAGAGACTGCGTGTGAGGAAGGAGCAGAGCCGATCAGCGGTAAGCTGACACAGAAAAATGTAATCAGGGCACTGATCACCAGTGCCCTGATTACAAAAGTGGTAAATAAATGCCATAAGTGCCCACTATCAGTGCCCCCCATCAGTGCCCACAATCAGTGCCCATAGTGCTGCCAGTCAGTGCCCATCAGTGCCTGCTCATCTAGGCACTGATGGGCACTGACTAGCAGCACTATGGGCACTGAGTGTGGGCACTGATGGTGCTGCCCATCAGTGCTCATCAGTGCCGCCCATCAGTGCTCATCAGTGCCACCCATCAGTGTCCAGCAGTGCCGCCTCTCAGTGCCCATCAGTGCCGCCTCTCAGTGCTCATCAGTGCTGCCCGTCAGTGCCACCTCTCAGTGCCCAGCAGTGCCACCTCTCAGTGCCCAGCAGTGCCACCTCTCAGTGCTCATCAGTGCCGCCTATCAGTGCTCATCAGTGCCGCCTATCAGTACCACCTATCAGTGCAGCATATTAGTACCTCCTCATCAGTGTCACCTCATCAGTGCCCATAAGTGCCACCTCATCAGTGCCCATAAGTGCCACCTCATCAGTGCCCATCAGTGCAGCCTATCAGTGCCGCCTCATCAGCGCACATCAGAGAAGGAGAAAAATGTATTTATTTTCAAAATCTACTCGCAGAAAATAAGAAAAACTTTTTTTTTTCAAAATTTTCTGTCTTTTTTCTTTTTTTTTGTAAGAAATAAAAAAACCTAGAGGTTATTAAATACCACCAAACGAAAGCTCTATTTGTGTGAAAAAAATGATAAAAATTTCATATGGGTATAGTGTAGCATGTCCGCGCAATTGTCATTCAAAGCATGAGAGCGCTGAAAGCTGAAAATTGGCCTGGGCAGGAAGGGGGTATAAGTGCCCAGTAGGCAAGTGGTTAATTATTGTTTTTTTACAATTTTTTAGGAGCCTAAGCTTAAGTTCCTAGGAGTAACTGAGTATCTGGCAAAAGAGCTAAAGCGCACATAAGAGTAGCAATCAAGTGTTCCCTATTATTATTCCTAAAACATGCTATAGCTTTCCACTCTATTGAAAGGATGAGAAAGAATTTTGCAGTCATTGTAATGATTTTTTCCCTTTTTTTTTTGTCTACTACATATTCTCATATATTTATTTGTTTAACATGTCCTTTTTATTTTATTTCCTTTCCTATATTTAACACGTTTGGTATTATTATACTGTGGCTCAATATCCTTAGGCAATTGAGACTTGCTTCTTTCATATTTCTTCTGACAATTGCTGTTTAAATAAGTTTGCTTACATACAAGGAAAGCTATAATAAATGTTAAAAATACATGTTTTGTTACTGGGTCACAAAGGTTGATTCCATTTTGCTAAGATCTTGTGCCTGGCATAATATAAGCTTTAAGCATTATAACATTTTATAATGTAAGATAAAATGATGTCATCCGCTAAAAGAAACAACATAAGTCTGGAATATGAATAAGAAGGAATGTTAGGTACATGACTGATAAGCCATGTCACTTGATTTAATTCAGAGCTCTCAGAAATGTACTATATATTGTAGTTAGTAGAAGGCCAGACCATACTTTGGTTGGTACTAATTTCAGCATGACTTATAGGACATAGGTTAAGCCTACCTGGATCCATTTTGAGGTGCATCACCAAGGCTTGTCTGATAGGATGAGCCCTAACTTCACCAAACTCACTAGAGTTTATTTGTTCAAGCAGAACCGAAAGTTAAGCTACAAAAATCAATGTTCACTGAATGGAGTGAAGCCATGTTAACTTGAATCAACCAACTATGTATACCATAAAAAATTGTTTTACTCCTCTGCACATAAATAGGAATTCAAAATGAACACAGGTTAACTTTGTCAAGCTGCATTGACTGCAAAGTACAAAACAGTTGAAGGACCACTAGGAGGATTTGTATATAGACATAGATCTTTTTTATACAATATCAGAACTGGGGATGAGCTGAGAGTTTGGTCCGAAAGTAAGTTCAGACCAAATATTCACTGTTTGGAATGCCAGACATGTAGGGCATTTGGTGTAGAGGAACATGAAAGCTTCCTGCTTTAAATGGTTTCTAAGAAAGCAACAAGTGCCCATACCAGCCAGCGTCTGGTATATATTAAGGGAATTCCTGACCACTTTATTTACAAAAAGGTACTGCTGCTAGGAGCTGCCATTTTTTCCAGCAATTTAAACACACTTTTTTCTTTGTAAATTTCTTTTACTGTAGTTTTGCTGTAGTAGGTTGTACATATTGCCCGCACACAGTATGTCACAGGCAGGGTCAGGGCATCCCCCAGGCATGTTATTTAATGACATTTTGCAATCTAAATATTTTACTGTAAGCTTTACTATAATGAGTGCTCCCTATAAAATGCCAAATGGCCACTGTGCCATTTGCTTGACAATCCCCTACCTATAAGCCTACACAATGTCAGTTACTGTTTTTGATATTCTGCCCTTATTGACTTCCATTACCTCTAAATTTATGTTCAAATTTATGCTCAAACTAAGCATTTCCAGATTTCACATTACCCCAAGCTGTGGCTACAATTGAAGAGTCCTGTGTAGGGCCACCTTCGAAGGAGCCGTTTGGTTTAGATGAGTCCCCTCTTCTTGGCATCAAACTCCTCAAAGACCTAAGTCCTTCTGACACACCCGGCTGAGTATACAATCCCACAATATTGCAAGAAATTAATATTAACATTTTAGGCTCAACAGCAGTAATGCAGTTTTAAGAATACACTTGCACTCAGTGGAAAGAAAAAAGTTTGTATTATAAGTAACGAGTATACAGAGATTAAGAGCGCAAGGTCATTTTGACAGTAGGGAATAGGGATACACTTTGGTATGCAAGGTAATTAGCACAAATAAATCAGTCAGAATACAAGATTACTATCTAGATCAGCATAAGCTGTAACAATGCTGTAACACCACCAACTGGAGCTCTACAATGAACAATAATAATACTTGTGTAACAAACTCTAGAAACAATACTGTTAATGTGCACTAGCTGTGGATATGCTGGGCCCAAGGCAGTTTGGTAAGCTCTACTAATGCTTAGTAAAAGAAAAATAGATAAGCAGTGGCAGAACTGGATTAATAGGCACCGTACAGGACAAGGGCAGTCCTTAAAATTCTTCTTCTGCCGGCTATGGTTGGGGCCCTGTATGAAGAGTTGATGCACTTTACAACAGTCATAACAGAATTGGGAAGTAGTCTTTTGGACAGATAGAAAGTAAGTATGGGTAAACAGTGATAGATTAGTAGAATCACAGTATGGAACTAGTATAGGTGCAATATAGGTTTGTTAGGGATGATGGATAAAGCTAGGGAGATGCAACACGTGAGAAGCATAATAGGTGTCCTGTACCCAGTAAAACAGTCTATGCCAGCAGTAATAGTGCCAGGCCTATGGCCGGGCAGAATGATAAAAAGCACATTCTCCTCTCTTCCCACACTCCATTAGGTCCTGTAGTTTATTTGCCTTATACAATAAAGCGATCCTCGTCCTCGCAAACTACATCTCCCAGGTTGCATAATGGCAGTCAAGCCATCCTCTACCTACTGTTGGCCAAGAAACACTACTATAGAGCAGGAGGGGGGAAGAAGGCTTTCACACAGAGACTGCCTGCTGCTGCTCTGTCCCCTTGTGCAGTGGTGATGGGAAAGGTGAATAAGAAATCATAGCCAGCAGCACTGGGCTACACCTGTTATTTTTTGATTTTTAGTTGGCTTCACTGTCACAAATATGGCACTTAAAGTGTCACTAAAGGCAATTTTTAGTTTTGGATAGAATGGAGATGGATTTCAACTTTTGCCAGGTTTTTATTGCTGCCTGTGCCCCCATTAGGGAGACTCAACCTCTCTATTTGTCCTGTTTACAGTTATCATTAAATTGAAAGTAAAATAAAAACCAACATTTGGGTTGTTCCCAGAACAGTAATAGAGGGGAAATCTTCCAATGGGGACACTAATTCTGGGGACCCTGGTAACACTGTTTGCAGGGAATTCCTCTCACTTCCTGTTTTAGCTACGGACAGGAAGTTAAGGGAAATCTTGGAAATGGGATCCAAAAAAAAAAGCTGACGGGGGTTATAAATTTTTTTTTTTTTGCCTTTAGACACTTTAACTGACAGGTGAGTGCTGCACTGAGAAGCTCTGTGCAAACAGACACGTATTATAAGAGAATAAACCCAAATAAAATGAATAACACATTAGAGCATTTCGTCTGATCTGCATTTTAATAAAGTTGTGCGCCTGTAAGGATTGCTGACAAATGGATCCACAGCCTACAAATACAGACATTTATGATGAGACAAATTGTTGCTTCACAAAATTAAAACCTCATGTTGTCTTTAACAACATAACGCACTCAAGGACAAAAAAGCGGTTTCATAATATGTCTGTTTTTATGACATCAGTGAGACCCATCATTGGAAAAGCAATATTCCTTCTCAAGTTGTGACCATATGTCATCTGTTATTTCCTTTGTATCACATCGTTTGAAATATGTAGCAACTACCACAAACAGTAATGAGATATCCCTTAACTGCACTGATGTCCCAAACAGCTGCTACTGGAACCTCACAGTTAGGTGAAGACTGTATTTTTATGACAACAGTGACCTCTGCTGACAACAGTGGAAAAGTAAAAAAAAAAAAAAAAAAGTAAAAATTAAAAAAAAAAAAAAACTGTATAGCAGATCAAAGAACATTTATGCTCTACAACCATCCATTTACATGAAAAACAGTTCACAGTACATTAAACTTTCTGGTACATGGCCAAATGTAGAACCCAAACACAGGCTCACCAGATCAAAGATCAATGTAGAAATATACCTAAACATTCAAGTCACTCTTGAAATAAAAAAATGTTTGCTAATAATTGTATATGATTAATATTTGTAATAATTGTTTTTGGTAAAGGAATACTCTAAATTTTTTGTACCTTTATTTATATTTTTCTCCACATATACACACAGACCAAGCTAGTGAGCAAAACTGACAGATACTGTATATAGCTGCTGCCATAAATGCTGAAAAAATATTAGCTGGAGTTGGCTTCAACGTGTTTGTCATCTACTGTTGCTTCATTGATAACTTTGTCAATACTTGTGATAACACACACACAAGCACACAAATATATAAATATAGTATATATATATATATATATATATATATATATATATATATATATATATATATATATACATATATATATATATATATATATATACAGTGTGTGTGTATATATATATATATATATATATACACACTTTTTTTTTTTTTTTTTTTTACAAGGCTGTTGGTTTAAGAAACATTTTCATATCATCCTGCAATTTTTTTATATGCAATCCCTAGGTATGAATACATAAAACTGTAAAAAGCACCAGTGTTAAAAAAAAGAAATAGTATTACGTAAAGTATAAATGTTTTTCCATATTTTGTTCCATTTTTAATGATGCTAAACATGTAATTCTGGTGCAAAGAGATTTTTTTTAGTTAGGTGTTTTTTTTTTTTTGTTTTTTTTACAGTACTAAAAAAAATATTGAACAAAATAAATGAAAAAAAAAAGCTAAAATGTTATTGGTTAAAAAAAAGTTAATAAAAAATCATTAGTAGAAATAAAGGAGGAATAGGTTCATTAGGGCTTATAAGGGGGGTTAAGCAAAGGTTAACGGGTGTTAAATAGGAAAATTTAAAAAAAAAACTTTTCTTTCTTTTTTTTTTTTTTTTTTACTTCTAAGGTTAAAGTGGATTTCCAGTTAAATACTAGCTTAGCCTAAACTGTGCCCACGCCCAGTCTAAGCCAATTCTATCTAAACTGTAAGGGAAAGATCAATATAAAAAAAACAGTGTTGCGCCAGAAAAACAACTGTGATATAAGTGAAATTCATAAATCACAAATAACAACTGTGAAGAGGATAAAAGTAAATAGACTTTCAAAATGTAAATGACTAAACAAAACCAAATATAGTGCAATATACTGTATGTGAATAAATGTCCATCAAATAAATCCCAGAATCCAAACAGGTGACACCTCAGTGAATGTGTATTCCTTCACCATACAACGTGGCCTCTCACCTTGTTTCTAGACCTGAGTAATGCAGGTCAATCCAAGCATTTTTCCCTCAAAAAGGGAAGATGTCAGACTATAAACAGGGAGGCTGGATTCCACTTCCGATTATAGATGGTCGTACATACATGGCACTCAGCAGTGCTTGCTTAAAACACAGTTCGTGGCAGATCAGGGAAAGATGCAACGTCGGGTATGCAGGCTCCGTGCCCTATACGCGTTACGTCAATGCTTCTCCGCTGTGACTTCCTCGGCGTAACGCGTATAGGGGACGGAATCCAGGATCAGCCTCTCTGTTTATAGTCTGACATCTCCCCTGTTTGAGGGAAAAATGCTTGGATTGACCTGCCACGTTGTATGGTGAAGGAATACACATTCACTGAGGTGTCACCTGTTTGGATTCTGGGATTTATTTGATGGACATTTATTCACATATATTGCACTATATTTGATTTTGTTTAGTCATTTACATTTTGAAAGTCTATTTACTTTTATCCTCTTCACAGTTGTTATTTGTGATTTATGAATTTCACTTATATCACAGTTGTTTTTCTGGCACAACGCTGTTTGTTTTTTATTGGTATTTGATTGTGAAGGTGTAAGCACTTTTAGTGTTTGCAGCCGGATGTGATTTACCTGTGCACTCTGTTGATCTATTGCACATATATTTAAGGTTTTAGCACATAGAGATTATTTATCACATTTTTGCGCTGATAGTTTTTTGATAATTTGTAAAGGAAAGATGTCTTTACTTACCTATTCTGAGGGCGCTCTTGTCCGGTCACATGATCAGGTCCTGTTTTCAATGTAGAGGAGGGATAGCTCCCAACAGATGGCCCATAGTAGGCATATGTTTGATGTCATTGCCCAGGCTCTGCAACAAATGTCAGCAATCTTTCCTCTTCATTAAAGCTGGCCGCTGGAGAGATCATGTATCCATACCGGATTGCCCTCAGCATAGGCAAGTATAGACATCTTTCCTTCACAGGGTAGTTAGAATAAGTTTAGAATAGGGCTGGGAGCAGGCTTAGGCCTAGTTGGTATTTGAATATACTTCCACTTTAACTGGCATAATGTCACACCTTTGATTTGCAAATGAACAATATGATGCAACAATAATGTAAACCTAATAATAACAGAAGCTTCCTTTTACATCGCAGTATTTTTGTAAAAGGAAGCTTCTGAACGATGCAGTATTTACTAAATACTGCATCGTTCAGAAGCTTCCTTTTACATCGCAGTGACTGCAGAGCAAGTCCTAGCTGTCATTTTCACAGCCATGATTTGCCAGGATTTGCACCAGGGGGGGTAGGTGTGTGGGTGGGGGGGGGGGAGGCAGGTTTAGAGGTGGGAGGAGGTGAACCGTATATGCCTAAAATACTAAAATACTAGTTGAGGTTTTTTTGGATATGCACCATATGTCCAAAAGCCTTCACATGGCTAAAGTTGATCTAAAACAATATGTCCACCCAAAACGACCTTGTCCACAGGATAATAACACTGTGGAACACCAGCTCTTTTCCACCATCCAACTACATTTCTAGAACCTCTGTCCACCTATATATACTGGTGTTGTCATAACAGATTCCTCTTCTTTCTCAGCACAGGGAGGGCAAGCTTTCTTGGTAGACTGAGCAGCTTTCACGTAATGATGTCAGTCCTGGAGTATTGTAGGCACAACCTGGTGATGATGGGCCACCCAAGCTGAACTCACATGAAATGTGCAGAATGACATGAGTATCGTTCTGCTTGAAGAGGACTGGTAGCACTAGGGGAAGGGACAGCTGGGGACAGGGCGGCAGCATAGGGAGGGTAACTTGAACTTGGAAAGATGTTTTTTTTTTTTTTTAATAGAGGAAGAAGGGGTATTTAAAATATTAAAAAAAAAAAATAAATAACATGGAGTTTCAATATAATGCTGTCCTGTAGATAGACTTATATAATATTTTTGTTTATTTGCCCACAGTCCTACTTTAATGCAAAAGAAAAAAGAAAAAACATTCCTCTAAATAGGAATGCATTTTTGAGCCAAAAATGTTGGCCTGGTGTAATTATTTGTTTCTATATATAGTGAAAAATACAAATAAATGAAATAGAAGTCTATAAGTGGTTTACTGAATTATCAGAAGGGTTGATCCACCTAAAAGTGACATGTTATTTGTAGGTAGAGTCTGCTTTCATTAACCTTTTTGATGCTAGTAAAAGGGTTGTTCACATAAATCTCAGAGCAAGACTGGGACGTCTTGCAACTAACAAAGCAATTATATGTCTGCAAACTCAACCAGAGAGATCTCACAACTATAGTCCCTAAGAGACTTGAAGTGGTTGTAAAGGTTCAAGGTTTTTTTACCTTCATGCATTTACCTCTATGCATAAAGGGAAAAAAAACCTTCTGTGTGCAGAAGCCCCCCAGCCCCCCAGCCCCCCTTAATACTTACCTGGGCCCCATCTTGATGCAGTGATGTGCATGAGAGCAGCAGCTCCCCATGGCTCTTTCTTCTCATTGGCTGAGCCAGCAGTGGGGGCCATTGGCTGCCTCTAATGTCAATCACAGCCAGTAAACCAATGAGGAGATGGGCCGAGCTGCGCTCTATGTGTGAATGGACACACAAAGCAGCAGCTCAGAAGTGAGCCTGCTCGGGTGCCCCTATAGCAAGCTGCTTGCTATGGTGCTATGGGGGCATGAGAGAGGGGCCAGGAGCAGAAGAGGATCTGAGCTGCTCTGAGCAAAACCACTGCACAGAGCAGGTAAGTATGACATATATTTGGTTTTTTTTTTTAAATATACCTTGAATATACCTTTAAGGCAGCAAATGGGGGATTAACTCTCTAAAATATCAATTTTCGGTATAATGACCCTTGACAACTTTAGTTGTACAAGGTACAACCAAAAAAAAAAAAAATTGAAATACCTTGGGCTTCCTCCCTTATGTTTAACGTCCCAAGCAAAAAATCCGGGATTAGCTGTAGGAATGCTTCTGTGTAAACAAAGCTTGCAAGCAGAGTTTTCAGGCTTCATTTAAGTATACATTATAGCAATATACTATAAATGTGTTCAGGTTTTTTTGATTTGTGCTTTTATGTGTAGTATCCTTTGAGCAACTGTAAACATAATACCGTATTAGCAGCTTAGCAATTGAAAACAATTATTAATTTTAGTGTCTGTATAAGTGTGTCTTCAGTAAGACTAGTTGTTTTCTAGCTACACTGGTCAAATTGAAAAACATCACTTTTTTTTTGTTTTTTTGATATCTCTTATTTTGTCTGCTTAGAAAGACAGTAATAGCAAAAGAAAGCTTTGTTTGTCGAGAAAAAATAAATAAATATTGCATGTATTCTTTCATTAGCTAAACTAATTGGTAAAATTACTGCCAAATCCAGAAATCGATAGGCCTGTAACTGAAATGTAATAGATGCTTTGGTCAATAAGAAATAAAAAAGGACAGGAGCTGATGTGGTTAATCAACTACAAACAAAATAAGTCACTAAATTAAGCAACGTGAACCAACACAAAAGTTATCCAAACACATTATGAAATATGTAGCTACATTTTATGTGTTCATTAAAATGCCTCCCACTGTCTTTATTCTCTGTAATATCAATACATCCTAGTGGGCAAAAAATCAGATTTAGGCTAGAGCTACAACTATTAGCAGCTCAGTCTTCATACTAATATCTTTCTATCTTTTATATGTCATGTTTGCTTTCACAAGCGCTCTGATTAACAATTAAGGCCCGTACACACGTACCGATCGTCGGCATACAAACGTCGGTGGACGAAGGATCTGCCGATTGTACGCGTGTTAGTATGGTGCCTCTGACAGATGTCTGCGCACAATCCGCGGACAAAAGTCTTTCGTGCAAACATGAAAATATTTGTATGCCGACACCAGAACGGACGATTGTTCGCCTGTCAGTACACAATTCGGCCGACAGACCGCAGATTTGCAAGACTGGGCATGCTCAGAAAATAGAAAACACAGGGAAAGTTAACCATTACATGACATCACTTCTGCAGTCGGCGGACAAAATTCTTGTGCTGTCCTTGTGCTGTCTTTGCACTTTTCAGCAGACACCGACATCCCGGGGAGAAAAGAGGAACATTTGTAAGCCGACCATCGGTACGTGTGTACGGGGCTTTAGGCATTGATTTTGCGTCACACAATGCTGCAATTTATTAAATACTGCAGAATTTTTTCATCACTTTTCTCATCACTTCCATAACCTGCAATGTGTGTAAAAGTTCCATCACTATGGAAAAAAAAAAAAAGTTCCATCACTCTACAATTGTTCATTGCCCTTTTTCACTGGCACAAAACCTAAATTTTGTCTCTAGGAGTTATTTACTCTCTAAATTTAGGAATTGCTTCTTTAACCATAGCTTTGGTCTAGCTTTATTTGATTATATGCAAATAAGTTCTTTCACAAAGTGGGGAATAAAAAATGTTATTAAATTGCAGGTTACTCACAAAAGGAATAAAGGAAGAAAAAATCCAGATTACTTTACAACAATTCTTGCATTTTTTTTCTTAGTATTTCATTCGTTTTGCATTTTAACCCTTTTTGTTTTAGTTACATTTTCATTGCATAAAAAAGACTGAAGTTAGAAAAAAAAAAATAGACTGAAAAAAAAGTAAACACCAAAAGAGAAAAAAAAAAGGAAGAATGGATTTAATGTTTTAATTTGATTTTTATAGACTATGATATAAAATTACCTGAAAGAACATAACTACAACAAATTGTAGTTTTAAGAAAGAATAATAACGGTACCATTTATGTGGATAGACAATATGGGGTTGTTTTCTCTAAAGCAGCAGAGAATAGTAATGTTTACTGAGCTTAGTAAATAGAGTACAATGCGTTAATTTCAATCAACCGGTCTAAAACAATAATTCCTCTTTTTTTTTTTTTTCCCTTGCTCGATGGGTTATTTAAAGTGAACATAGCTGCAAACTATATACTCACATTCACTTTGAAAAGTGAGCATACACTTTGCTAAGTGAATAACTATTTTAGGAAATTGTCCCTTATAGACATTATAAACAGTTTCCTCAAATTTTAATTAAAAAAAAAAACTGTTCTAAAAAGATGTCCTGTCCTTTATAAGGGAATCGCAATAAGGTTTTATTAGAAAAAAAAAAGGCTGTGTTTTATCTCTGTATATTAATGGGGTTTTCCATGCGGTTTTCCATGCTTTATTGCAGCTATTGTACATTAAGCTAAAGTACATTAAGTCTGCTTTAACCAATCAGAAGATTCCTTTCTTTGAGTCATTTTGCAATGTTATGTTTATGGTGCATGGTAATGAAAGCATTGCTTATAAAAATGAGAGAACGGATTCTCCAGTGTATCTTAGAACCTTAAAGTGAACAAGGGACTAATCTTGCATTAATTGCACAAATATGCGTGTTCCTATATTTTTGAAATTCAAGCACCTTGTAGGGTTTGCATGATCTATTGTTTTTTAATCTTTATTTGCTTCTTACTGTTTTAATTTATTTTATTTTAAAATCAGTTAACCCAATTTCAAGCCCCAGATAGATGCCAAATTCATGTTTTATCATTTTTATTGCTAGCGTAATAAAATAGATTTATATTAGTATTTTCCCCTTTGATTAAACACCTCATGATGTAAAAGATAATTTTTTAAAAATGAGGCATTTTCCCTTGTTCTGATTGGATATTTAAAAACATGAGTTTGGGTGATAATTATTCCATTTGTAAAGTAGCTCTTTAAATTTTATTCAGGGATACAAGTGTGCTACAGGAAAATCTGCCTTAATAAATGCATATTGTATGAATACACCTATTGTTCACTTTTTATGGTACTTTATTCAGTGGTTTGCTTCATTAACTCACATCCCATCTGTACATAAACTTTGTAATGTACAACTTGTGTGGTCTGCTCTCTCATCTCTGTAAACACGATGTGTGGAATACATATTACACCATTTTTTTTTTTTTTTATTTCTACTTAAAATATATTTTAAAGTAAATTTAATAAAACTTGTGCATGATTTATGTTTTGGATCTTTCTATTAGAAACACAGTTCAGTTAACGCCAATAAATAAATAAACGTGCATATAATAATTCTCAGCTTACCTCTAAAGGAAACCAGTGCTAAGAGAATAGACAGGGACTGCTATTGCTGACCTGCTTTTAAGGATACTGGTTGCCTTTTTGTTTCTGCCTTCTGAAAAAAAATAGTTTCTTGGTTGTCATGCTGATCCTGTGCTTTCCTTAGATATTCAGAGTGCAGTTAGAACTGATCTTCATATGAGTTTTAGGGTAGTGCCTCAACATATTGAGTGGGTAGCAGTCAATCAACATGATAGCCAGGCAACTAGCATTTTCAGAAGGAGCATACAGCAATGGCTAATTCTATATTTTCTTAGTACGGGAGAGGAATACAGAGCACTTAGAGAAATTCTAAAATCTCTTTTTATATTTTAATAACATATTTCCATTGCTCCAGTAATCCGCTGTGGTTTTAGCGCTTTTTCTTTACAAGTCCTGTCACATTTGCATATACCATCCTATTAGCTATACAGACGCTGCATGGAGATTTACAGACACTGCCGCAGGCCTGAACATTTGAGTTTTTTTTTTTTAAATGGCAGTGCCCAGAGCAAACACTATTGAAAATACTGATACACTTGGCTAAAACATATTTTTGTTGTAGAATAATCTGACGCGTACAACAGAAAGCTTAAAAGTGGAAGCCCAGCTTATACGCCTCCTCCCCCCTCCAGTTCCACATTTCTTACCTTTCGGGGGGAGCAGGTACTTGTTTTTTGACAGGTACCCGCTCCTGCTTCTGGGTGATCACCTGGCAGTTCTGCCCCCCTCCTTCTTCCCCCACCACTGGGCCATTCACAAAGCGCAGCACGCTTCGCGCATGCGCAGTAGGGAACCAGCTGTGAAGTCGCACGGCTTCACTGCTGGTTTCCATTACAAGCAATGGCAGCGACAGCACCCGAGAGCCAATGGAAAAATCAGCAGGGGTAAAGACACAGCGGAATACCTGGGTAGGTAAGTGTCCTTATATTAAAAGTCAGCAGTTACAGTATTTGTATTTTTTTCTAAAGGAGGTTGGAGTGTTGCTATTAATATTTTACATTTTTATTCAATCTACAGTATTAATATCTTGATTAAAAACCACTTCCTGCCCAACTGGGAATATACATCATGATTTTGATGTTAAATACTGTTATTATGGCATACCCCGGTATAATTTTTTCCCCCTAAGTGTCCGGCTTTCAGATAAAAGTGAACCCAGTAGATTTGCCTCAAGATCACTTTTATAGGCAGGAGAGAGGTGACCCCCATCCCCCGCTGCTTCCCCAATGATTCCATGCTCACAGAGCCGTTGGTAAGCCAGAAACCGATTTGATGTGGCTAGGCAGGAAGCCAAGTGAGGGCGAGATAGCCCCCACTTGGCTCTATGCCTTTGGAGGACCGGAGCGACCTCTGACGTCACTTCCTGTTCTCGGGCTTAAAGACATGATTTTTTGATTTTTTTATTGGGTTCACACTGATGCAGCCCCGAGTCCATGCCTGGGGTCCGGTGCGTCCCTGTTCACCATTTCAGGTGCGAATCAGGTGAATTTTTGCCTGTATTTAGACCTGAAATGGAGTCAAAGGCACAGGACCCTTTTCCAGTGCGCTCCGTGGCCGCACCAGAGCTGTGTGAACCAGCTCCATTGAGAGCCAGTCACACTCTCCTGTCATGGGAATTGGATGCGGTGAATGAGAAATCTGGGGTAATGCTGATTTCTATTACAAGGGATGTTTACATTCTTTGTAATATAAATAAAAGTGATAAAAAAAAGGGTCAGTGTAAAAAAAAAAGTATAATAAATAAGAAAAAAAAAAAAATTCAAAGCGCCCCATCCCTCCGTGCTTACACACAGAAGCAGACACACACATAAGTCATGCCAGCATTAGAAAACCGTGTTCAAACCACACGTTAGGTATCGCTGCTATCGCTGGAGTGAGAGCCATAATTCTGGTGCAAGACCTTCTCTGTAACTCTAAACAGGTAACCTGTATACATTTTGAAAGCCTATGAAGATTTTTAAGTACAATAGTTTGTCGCCAATCCAGGAGCGTGCACAATTTTAAAGCATGACGGATAGATTAGATATCTTTTTCCTTGGTGTAAAATCATCCTTCACATTCAAAAATTGGCCCAACTTTCCTTTTTTTTTGTGTTTGAAAGACCACTGTGCAAATACAGTGTGATATAAAATATTGCAACGAACACCATTTTGTTCTCTAGGGTCTCTGCTAAAAATAAATATATATAATGTTTGTTCTAAGTCATTTTTTAGCAAAGAATACTCATTTTTGTCAGAAAAAGGCCTGGTTTTTAGGTGGTTAAAACACCTTAACAACAGCAAAACCTGAAATGGACATGTTTTAAATGTATGTATTTTGAGGCTGGTGTATGAGAGTGTATGAGAGTTGTTGTTTATTCAAACAATTGAGTAAAGATTCACTTTGATTATCCAATCATGTGCAGAAATTTGCTGTTGGCATGATTGGACAGTCATAGGGAATCTTCACTTTTTTGAGTGGCCATTTTCAACCTCGAAGCAATATCTTTGTCTCCAGCCTAAAGAAAGAACAGGGTGGTCTTACTCTAATACTAATAGTGGCCCTGAATTGTTACTGTTTGGAAGTAACAAAAAGTTAACTGGTGGCTGGTGACCGGCTATGATTTTTGTATGTCATGTGGTTATCTGGAGGACAGTAAAGTTGTTCATAAATGTCACTGTTGTTTGATTGTTCAAGAATACAAGCATTCTTCAGAAAAAAAAACAACAAACTCTTTGAATACTGTGCACCAACTCTAATAGTTTCGGTACACAAAAATCAGTGTTCTGGCTCATTTTTTGAGGTCACATCTGTACTTAAACTTTGTAGACTACAAAATGTGTGTGGTCTGTACTGTTTGGAGTACATGTCTTTTTAGATGACAGATATAAATAATGACAATTATCTGTCATTTTCTTTGGAAATTGAAATACTTAAATAGATATAGTGATCTGCCAACCAACACCTCTGCATCACATTTTGTTATAAAAATGTAATGTTTTTTTTTTTTTTTTTTTTTCTTTAAGAAAGGGGAAAGAAATGAGTGTAGCGTGTAGGTAAAAGACCTGTTATTGCAATTGCCCGTGACCTGAGCTTTTAACTTATTGGTAGTTTTAAAATTTCATAAGCTGCCCCTATGATAGCTGAAATGACATGTAAAATAAACAGTCCTTAGGCTTCCCACTGCCTTTATGTTTCAATGAACCATTCAGCAATCTATTAATTTCTGTTAAATGGAAGTTGGTGAACAAAACATTCTATGTCAGGAAAGCTGCAGTTTTTTTAACTACCTTTTATGTATCTACTGTGTGTTACTGTAAATTTGAAAGGTAAGTAGACTGATGCAAGTGTAACCTGGAATTATTTTGTGTCTTTGTCAAGACTTTACTTTTCAGCAACAGTAGCTTGACATTGACAAATATGGATTTTCCTGAAAGCACTCATACCCCTAAACTAACACCCATCCCTAACTGTTATCACTCTCATACTTAGCTCAATGCTCTACATCCCCTAACCTTAAAGTGCAAGTCCAGTCAAATCATATTTACACTTAATCCTGCTCCCATTCCAATTCTAAGCCTATTCCAACCCCCTTGTAAAGGAAAAATGTCTATACTTACCTATGCTGAGGACATTCTGGTCCGATCACATAATCGGCTCTCAGTACTGCCTTCAGTGTGGAGGAGGGACAGCTGTCAGCAGATAAATTAAACAGTGCTGCACCACAAATATATGAATAAACCATATAGTGCAATATAACAAATCTATATGGTGAGTTGATACTCAAATTTAATAAAATAATTGCACGATCAAGTGCCCAAATTAGAGTCCATATATCATAAGTATATCCTGATAGAATTGGTCAACATGATAATCCACCATCCAGTGCAAACAAACAATAATGTGCTAGTGCTCTCCTCCACCTGTACAGTTAAGCCGCTCACCTCACATTTTGATCCCTATGTTACCAGTGGGTCAAAATCAGCGGTTCCCCTCTGGGGAAAAGTGATAGATCCGGTAATCCTCTGTGGCTTAATCTCCTTTCAGCCAGCTCTATGAGCCTCGATACCAGTCACAGGTATATAAGGGAAAAAAGAATGGCAGAATCTAGTGCTCTCTATTAGATTAAAATGTATAGTACCATAAAAAAATTATCAAACACTCACAAATAACTTAAGCAGTGCTGGCTAATCTAGCATAAAACATAAGTATCTCTTCAGTTGAGATGGTCACGATGGGGTGTCAGCATGTAGGCTCCGCCCCTATACCCGTTACTTCAGGGCGTAGACTTCTTCAGTACTAATTTGACTCCTACTGAAAAAGCCTACACCCTAACGTCATTTCACCATTTAGATTTGTAATATTGCAGTACATGGTTTATTCCTATACAGCAGGCATGTTCAACCTGCGGCCCAGAGCCGCAGGCAATGCGGCCCACTGCCCCCTGACAATTATTTTTTATTTTTTTTTTTGCTGGGGAGGAAGGAAGTCGAGACAGGGGCACGGCCACAGCGACTTCCAACTAACTATAGGTAGAGGCTGCCTCGGAGGGGGGGGCGAGCGCTGCCGGATCACAAACAGAGTGGATATCTCCTGCTTAGCCGGTGGCCGCTGTCATACGAAGCCCCGCCTCCTGGACTGGCTCCTATGATAGACAGCACATTGGTGACGTCTATCATAGGAGCCAGTCCAGGAGGCAGGACTGATCAACGCTCTGTGTAATCCAGTGGCTCTGTGTAATCCAGCGGCTCTCCTTTCTCTTCATTGCAGACTGCATTGGATGGGCACTCACTGGTGAGGCTGCATTGGATGAGCATGCACTGGTGAGGCTACATTGGATGGACACTGATCAAGCCGCATTGGATGGGCACGCACTGGTGAAGCTACATTGGATGGGCACACACTGGTGAGGCTGCATTGGATGGCCACTGTTTAGGCTGCATAGGATGGGCACATACTAGGCTGCAAGTACCGTGCAATCTCCCAGCTGCCACAGGAGACTTAGGATGTCTGCAATCAGTGACAGAGCCGCTGCTTCCTGTATAGTCACAGGCGGAGTGATATGAAATGCACTCCACCTGTGACAGGAGCCATACAGGAAGCAGCGGCTCTGCTCTCTACTGCAGCTGCTGCTTCCTCCAGCAGTACCCACATGACCAGCAGTAACCGCCAGCAGTAACTGCACCAGCAGTACCTGCCAGCAGTCTGCAAAATAAGTAGAAAAGGTATGTGTATTAGCGTGTGTAAATTGTTGCAATATGTTTTTTAACCACTTTACGACCGCTCACAGTAATATTACTGCGGCAAAGTGGCTCGTTATCGTCTGACGACGTAGTACTACGTCGTCAGACACTCCCCCTTCTGGGCGGCGCTTGCGCGCCGCCGGAGGCTCGCTCCCGCTGTTTTCATTCACAGCGGGAGTCGGGCCAGGGGAGGAGCAGCGGCGATCGCCGCTGCTCTTACCCGATCGTCGGGGATCTCCATAGTGACAGGGAGTGACAGATCGGACTGTTCAGCATAGCTGGACATCCGATCTGTCCATGACTCACTCAGTCACCTCCCCCCCTACACGTCAGTAAGCACCAGGCATACATTAACCCCTCCCTCTCCAATAAAATTAACCCCTTCCCTGCCAGTGTCATTTTTACAGTAACAGTGCATATATATAGCACTGATTACTGCAGTAATGTCACTGGTACCCCCAAAAGTGTCAAAAATGTCAGTCAAGGGTCCGATCTGTCCGCCGCAATGTCGCAGTCCCGCAAAAAAAATCGCAGATCGCCGCCATTACGCGTTAAAAAAAAACACCAAAAATGACAGAAATCTTTCCCTTTGTTAGTAAACGCAATAACTCTTGCGCAAACCAATCAAAATACGCTTATTGCGATTTTTTTTACCAAACATATGTAGCATAAAACAAATTGGCCAAAAATTTTTTAAAAAATTGGTTTTTACATCTTTTTTGGGGGGAATTTCATATAAAAAAATGTTAAAAATATTGTTATTTTTTCAAAATAAACGCTCTTTTTTTGTTTATAGCGCAAAAAGTAAATATCGCACAGGTGATCAAATACCACCAAAAGAAAGCTCTGTTTGTGGGAAAAAAAGGACGTAAATTTCGTTTGGGTACAGCATCGCACGACCGTGCAATTGTCAGTTGAAGTCGCACAGCGCCGAATCGCAAAAAGTGGCCTGGACGGAAGACAGCAAAATCCTCCGGTGGTAAAGTGGTTAATAACTAGTTGTGTTTTGTCATAATATGTCATGTCCTTCTTCATACATGTATGAAGAAGGACATGACATTTTCTGGCTGCCTAAGTCATATGTGCTAGGGGTGCAACTAGCCAGCCCAACACATAACTGTAAATATCCCAGCATGTGCAGTGTTTCTGACTCAAATTACTGAAGTAGTCATGGTGGTTAGAGTGTTCCTTTAATATCCCTCAGAAGAAGTAAACCTCCGTATACTGATTCCATTTCATTTGATCATCCTCTAGTTGTGTTAATTTAGTGCGGGGGGGGGGGGCAAGGCGGCGATGGAAGGGCGCGGCGACATTTTTATTACTTAAATACATTAACTATAGTATATATTTTATATGCGTCCGGAGAAAAATTCTCTACACTCAATGTGGCCCAGAGAAGCCAAAATGTTGGACACCTATGGTCTAGAGCAGGCATGTCCAACCTGCGGCCCGGGGGCCGCATGCGGCCCGGAACCATATGCAATGTGGCTCACTGGCCCCTGACAATTTTTTTTTTTTTGCTGGGGAGGAAGGAAGTTGAGTCGGGAGCATGGCCACAGAGGTTTCCAACTAACTGTAGGCAGAGGCTGCCTCGGAGTGGATCATCCACTAGTTGTGTTAAATTAGTGCTGGGGAGGGTTGCGGCAGCGCGGGAAGGGCACAGCAGTGTTTTATTACTTATATACCTTAACTATAGTATATATTTTATATGCGGCCCGAGAAAATTTCTCTACACTCAATGTGGCCCAGAGAAGCCAAAAGGTTGGACACCCATATACAGTATCTCACAAAAGTGGGTACACCCCTCACATTTTTGTAAATATTTTATTATACCTATTCATGTGACAACATTGAAGAAATGACACTTTGCTACAATGTAAATTAGTGAGTGTACAACTTGTATAACAGTGTAGCATTTGCTGTCCCCTCAAAATAACTCAATACACAGTCATTAATGTCTAAACAGCTGGCAACAAAAAGTGAGTACACCCCTAAGTAAAAATGTCCAAATTGGTCCCAATTAGCCATTTTCCCTCCCTGGTGTCATGTGTTTCGTTAGTGTTACAAGGTCTCAGGTGTGAATGGGGTGCAGGTGTTTTAAATTTGTTGTTATCGCTCTCACTCTCTCATACTGGTCACTGTATGTTCAACATGGCACCTCATGGCAAAGAACTCTCTGAGGATCTGAAAAAAAGAATTGTTACAACGCATAAAGATGGCTATAAGAAGATTGCCAAGACCCTGAAACTGACCTGCAGCACAGTGGCCAAGACCATATATCTGTTTAACAGGACAGGTTCCACTCAGAACAGGCCTCGCCATGGTCTACCAAAGAAGTTAAGTGCATGTGCTCAGCATCATATCCAGAGGTTGTGTTTGGGAAATAGACATATGAGTGCTGCCAGCATTGCTGCAGAGGTTGAAGGGGTGGGGGGTCAGCCTGTCAGTGCTCAGACCATACGCTGCACACTGCATAGCATTGGTCTGCATTACTCTTCTAAAGATGATGAACAAGAAAGCCCGCAAACAGTTTGCTGAAGACAGGCAGACTAAGGACATAGATTACTGCAACCATATCCTGTGGTCTGATGAGACCAAGATAAACTTATTTGGCTCAGTATTTCAAAAGGATAACTACACCAGACACACCTCCAAGATGACCACTGCCTTGCTAAAGAAGCTGAGGGTAAAGGTGATGGACTGGCCAAGCATGTCTCCAGACCTAAACACTTTTGAGCATCTGTGGGGCATCCTCAAACGGGGGGTGGAGGAGCCATCCACCAGCTCCATGATGTCATCATGAAGGTGTGAAAGAGGACTCCAGTGGCCACCTGTGAAGCTTTAGTGAACTCCATGCCAAAGAGGGTTAAGGCAGTACTGGAAAATAATGGTGGCCGGACAAAATATTGCCCAAGTTGGACATGTTCACTTAGGGGTGTACTCACTTTTGTTGCCAGCGGTTTAGACATTAACCACTTTACCACTAGAGCATTTTGCTCTTACGTCTGGGCCACTTTTTGCGATTCGGCACTGTGCGACTTTAACTGACAATTGCGCAGTCGTGCGACGCCGTACCCAAACAAAATTTACGTCCTTTTTTTCCCACAAACAGAGCTTTCTTTTGGTGGTATTTGATCACCTGTGCGATTTTTACTTTTTGCGCTATAAACAAAAAAAGAGCGTTTGCTTTGAAAAAATAACAATATTTTTAACATTTTTTTTATATGAAATTCCCCCCAAAAAAGATGTAAAAATCTAATTTTTTTTAGATTTTTGGCCAATTTGTTTTCTGCTACCTATGTTTGGTAAAAAAAATCGTAATAAGCGTATTTTGATTGGTTTGCGCAAAAGTTATTGCGTTTACTAACTAAGGGAAAGATTTATGTAATTTTTGGTGTTTTTTTTTTTAACGAGTAATGGCGGCGATCTGCGATTTTTTTTGCGGGACTGCGACATTGCGGCGGACAGATCGGACCCTTGACTGACATTTTTGTCACTTTTGGGGGTACCAGTGACATTACTGCAGTAATCAGTGCTATAAATATGCACTGTTACTGTAAAAATGACACTGGCAGGGAAGGGGTTAATTTTATTGGAGAGGGAGGGGTTAATGTATGCCTGGTGCTTACTGACGTGTGGGGGGGGAGGTGACTGTGTGAGACAAGGACAGATCAGATGTCCAGCTATGCTGAACAGTCCGATCTGTCACTCCCTGTCACTGAGGAGATCCGCCCGCTCTGTTTACACAGGCGGGCGGATCTCCAAACTGGATTCCCCGACGATCGGGGCAGAGCAGCGGCGATCGCCGCTGCTCCTCCCCTGGCCCGACTCCCGCTGTGAATGAAAGCAGTGGGAGCGCCGCCTACAGGGGGGGAGTCTGGCGACGTAGGTCTACGTCGTCAGACCTACAAGAGCCACTTTGCCGCAGTAGTACTACGGTTCTCAGCGGTAAAGTGGTTAATGGCTGTGTGTTGAGTTATTTTGAGGGGACAGCAAATGGTACACTGTTATACAAGCTGTACACTCACTACTTTACATTGTAGCAAAGTGTAATTTATTCAGTGTTGTCACATGAAAAGATATAATAAAATAATTTCAAAAATGTGAAGGGTGTACTCACTTTTGTGAGATACTGTATATCTGTGTCGCAAGTCTTTGGATATCTCTAAACTGGAATGAAGGCCTGCTGGGTCCTTGAAGCAACACCTATGCAATAATGTTTTCTTTGTTTTCTTTAATGGTTATATGGTTTCCTCCTTATGTATACCACCATCCTCATAAGGGGTGATATAGCTGTCTTTTTTGGACTAGAGCTGCTCCCTTACTGGAAAGCAGGGGTAAATGCTAACTGTCCTGTAACTTTATGGAGTATTCACATAGGAGCTCCTAGACTGGTCTGCAGTTTTTGAAATTCTTTTTTTTTTCTCTTTTTCACCTTTTTTTTGTTCTTTTCTGTTGGACATTTTTGCCACAGGACGATTGCAGGTGATCAACATCTGCCAAAGTGCTATCTACTTCCAGTGACGGTTGTTATGGGTTTTGGGTATAAGTTGAATGCCAGGTTTCTAAGTTGTTTTGTTATTAGGTATTACAGCAGGGTCAGTTTCTCCGGGTTCCAGGCGCCACCATGTGAGGATATTGTTCCACTCCGTCATATTAATCTTATTTTTCTTTGAAGCTTCTTTGGAATACAGAGTATTATTATGGCTAAATCTGTAAAAATACTAACCTGGAATGTCTGGGGTCTTAATGATAAAGTAAAAAAGGGGGCCATATTTAGCTATCTAAAGGTAGTCAGACTGCGGATTGTCCTATTACAGGAGACGCATTTGGATGGGAGCAAGGTGTTATTATTACCTAGGCCATGGATACAGTGTATGTTCCATGCCTCTTACTCCTCATATGCCAGGGGAGTAACTATTTTGCTCAGTAAGAGTATACCTTGCTCCATCCGGAAGGTGATCTCTGATCCAGGAGGGCAATATAGTATTCTAGTACTGGATATGTATCAAACAACAATGGTGATTGCTAGCATTTACTTACCCCCACCCTTCTAACTGCAAATATTATAAGATTTATTAGTGACGTTGGCTCCTTATATGCATCTTCCTCTTCTCCTGGCTGGCAACTTTAATGCTATTCTGGACAGCGGACTAGATACCTCTAACCCACAGTGACTGGCTTCCATTGATCTCCTCTCCTGGGTATCTGCTGCTAAACTTACTGAGCTGTGGCGGTGGAAGAACCCGGGTGTTCGGATTTACGGTTTATGCTGCCTCCTATCTGGCGGGTGGTTTATCTGATCATGAACCTTTTCTCGCTGACAGCCGGGAGTGGAGGAAGTGCATGGTGCTTGTTGCTTGGTTGGTTGCAAACGGAGAAGGTGGTACAGAAGGTAGAATTTCCTATGTCGAATTTTCGGGATGAAAATTCTTCCTCTGTGGCAAATATGGTGGTTTGGGACACATTCAAAGCTGTAATGCGGGGACAATACATATCGGCCATTAAGGCAGTCCGTAAAGACTATAATGCAGAGAGGGAGACCCTGCAGATGGAGGAACGTAGGCTGGAGAGGGAATTTGCAGCTGCTCGGGTGATGTAACTTATCTTCCTATACCTGTTTTGAAAGCTGATGACAGTGCCTGGCTTGATAGGGATATTTCTTCTAAAGAAAAATAGCCAGCTATACTTTCATTCCCCCCCCCCCCATAAATCTCCCCCCATGGGTTCCTGGTAGAGTGGTATTGACAGTACTCTAATTTGCAAGCACCCAGATTGCAATCGCTATACTCTTATTGCTTTGAACGTGAGGTGTTGCCATCATCTATGTTGGAAGCATATGTGGTTCTCCTGCCTAAGCTGATCAAGGATCATACATGGTACTCCTCCTCCGCTGATCTAAAAATCCTTACGAAGGTCCTGGCTACTGGACTGACAGTGGTGCTTCCAGCCCTAGTAGATATTGATCAAAAGGGCTTCATGCCAGGGGAGTCCACTAATGGCACTTTTCCACTGCAAGTACGGGCTCGGCTCTACTCGGCCCTGCTTGGCCCTGCTTGGCCCGGTTTGCTTTTCCACTGCTGGTACCGCATGGTACGGTGTTGGAACGGTTCGGTACGGTATGGTTTGCTTTTCCACTGAAGTAGTACTAAAGTTAAGTGGGTGGGATAACAACGGGGTGGGTGGGATTCTCTGACCAATCAGTGGCTAGTAGTGATTGCATGCAAAGGATTGTGGGATATGGTACCAGTTTGGTACCTGTTGGAACCACAATCGAGTAGGTACTGTTTTTTCAGAGCCGTACCGTACCGTACCGTTCGGTTCCATGCAGTGGAAAAGCGCCGCCATACCGTACCGTACCGTACCGAACCATTCCTACGCTATACCATGCGGTACCAGCAGTGGAAAAGCACAAAAGCGTGCCGAACCGTTCGGTTCCATGCAGTGGAAAAGCGCCATTTCACTAATCTCTGTCGTCTTTTTACTCATCTGCAAACTTCACATAAGACAATGGGGACTAGGGCGGTGGTGTCGCTGGACATAGCTAAGGCCTTTGATTCTGCAGATTAGGGGTATATGAAGGCAGTGTTGAAGCATACGAGATTTTGAGTTAATGTAAGTTGGTGTCTTTATTGTATGATAAGCCCTGGACGGCGTTAAAAATAGGGTCCTCGATATCTCCTTTCTTTAAGGTTGGCAGGGGGACCAGGCAGGGTTGCCTGTTGTCGCCCCCTTCCTGTTTTCTTTGATGATCGAAACATTGGCGTTGTGCTCCTCCCCTGAGGTAGGTGCATTGAAGGTTGGCTCTACAAGAGAATGTCTGGGGTTGTATGCGGACGACGTATTATTGTTTTTACTGGATCCGGTCATGTCTCTGTGAGCAGTGTTTGATGTTTTGGATAAATTTGCAAAATTTTCCAGCCTCAAAGTGAACTAGGACAAAGCGACCATTCTTCTGCTTGACCCAGGCATTAGGGCAGTGGTCGATGCAGTGTTGCCATTGCAATGGGCTACTAGCTTCACATATTTAGGGGTTTTCATTTCTGCAAGGGTGGCAAATTACCTTAATCTGAATCTGCTCCCTCTGCTGGACCTCCTTAAAAGAAGGGCGGAGGTATTGAAGAATCTCCCATTGTCGGTTTCTAGAATGAACAAACCTCTTAAAAATGAAGATCCTCCCGTTTTTTTTATATTTTCTCCACAATTCTCCTTTATGGGTCCCGCATTCCTTTTTCCGTCGGGTGCATGACTTAATTGGTTCATTTATATGGGGAAACTCACCTTCCAGGATAGGTCTCTGGGCTCTTCAGCAGCCCTGGGGACAAGAGGGTCTTGCATTGCTGGATTTGTACAAATATTTTCTGGCTGGCCAGGGAGTTTTTGCGCGCTCCTTGGGGATTATGGGGATTCCACCACAGTGTTAGAGGCAGCGGTGCTGAATTCATATGAGAGCCTTTGTCTCCTGGTGTATCGTGGTCCTGGGACCAAATTTCCTTTAACAGGGACAAAGCAAGCTTTTATTAAGGCCTGGGATAATGCTCAGGAATTGCTGGCGCCTGCGTCTGGCTCCATATCGCCGGCCTCACCACTATAGTTGAATTCAAGTTTTCCTAATTTTCTCTCCATACCTGATCCTGTTATATAGGCATCCTAAGGGGTTAAGACCTTGGGTGATATCACCAGGGGTGGCAAATTATCTCAATTTGCCAATCTGAAAAAGGATTTAGCTTGCCCAACCCGTATCTCTTCTGTTACCTTCAATTGAGACATGTATTCATCTCCCAGTTTGGCAACACCAGGGTGGAAATTAAGCCCTCCACCTTGGAGAACGTCATAGAGGATGAAGCCATGAAAAAAACATTGTCGGAAATAAATAAATAAATAAATAAAGAATTCTTCCCTGTTTCTCCCCCCTCTGTAGCCAGGTGTAGAGAACAATGGGTGATGGAGGTTCCGGACTTGGGAGAAGAGGAATGATGGAATGATGTATGGATTTTCCCTTTGCACATTTGGTATCTGCAAGGGATCAGTTAATTCAATTTAAATTTCTGCATAGGATATACTATACTACTGCAAGACTATCTAAAAAACTCGGCACAGTGTTTGTGCTGCTCATACGCTCCGGCTCGTTTTAGTCATATATTTTGGCACTGCCCGGCAGCTCAGGAGTTCTGGACTGCTGTTGTGCACTGTGTCGTGGAGATCACCTCTGTGCCAGTGACTATGACCGTGTCCACCTGTCTGCTTGGTCTAGAGGAGAACCTGGCACCAACTAGGGCCCAGAGCACCTTAATTAGTCTGCTTCTTTTCTTTGCTCATAAGGCATTGATTCTCTTTTGGAAAAAGCCAATGACACCCTCTATATCTTATTGGAAAGGACTTGTGAATAAGGTGACTCCGTTCTATAAAGCCACATTTTTGAGCAGAGGCTGACCAAAGAAGTTTGAAAAGGTGTGGAAGATCTGGTTGGAGAGCCCTGCGTCTGTCGCATAAGTTAGTCTTAATAATGGATACTTTGGTAAGAATTGGATCGAAGGTGATATAGGAGGCGCCTGACTATGTGCTCAATCACATTATCATCCTAGAGGCTGCATATGTATGTGTTTTATTTTATGTATTATAGCATTGATTATTCACGTCTTCTAGGGGGATTTATATCCTGGGTTGGTTAAGATGCCTGTAGGGTAGTGAACCTGGGTGGGGAGGGAATGGGGGGAGGTGCTTTTGATGTTTTTTTTTTTTTTTGTTTAGTATATTCCACCCTGAGTGGGGAGTTTTTTCTTTTTTTTTTGTATGTTCCACCCTGCGTGGTGAGTTTTTTTCTATTTTAAAAGCAATAAAAAGAAATTGAGAAAAAAAAGCTATAGCTTCTACAAACTATGCAAACTATGGGATATATATTTGAAAATTGATCGATCCTAATGTACTGATGGCCTATCTCATTCATTTCCTGAGGCCCCAAAATGCAGGACAGTACAAATTACCCCCAAATTACCCCCTTTTTCTGAGGCATTTAGTAAGAGACATGGTGAGTTTTTTGAAGTTGTAACTTTTTGTCACAGATTTTATGAAAATTAAGAAAGTAAATAAATTTTTTTCTCAATTTCTTTTTTTACATACTATCAACAGTACAGTGTCATCATATGACTTAATTTTTTACATTTTTACATTTACATTTTTTAAATGCTGGGTGGGGATCAGGGATTTATTCATTAATTTATTTATTTTTACACATTGTTTGTTGTTACAATGAAGATCATTGTAACAACAAAGTTTTCAACGGTTATGAATGGGTTAACCACTTCTGCCCTGCCCACCGCAGTTTTACTGCGGCAGGCAGGCGCTCCTGTGCAAAGTGACGTAGTACTACGTTGCTTGCTCAGGAGACTGTAGGGGGCGAGCACGCTTGTTAGCTGGAGAGCCAGCGCGTGTGACCGGCGGCTCCGATGGCCGCCGGCCACTCGCGATCTCCCGCAGCTGACAGAGAAAGACAAAACACAGCCGTCTGTCATTCTCCCTGAAGTGATCACAGAGGCTATGTGATCCTGCTATATAGGATCGCATGTCTCTGTGATTACTTCACAAGTCACGCCCCTCCACAGTTAGAATCACGTCCCTAGGGATACATTTAACCCCTTGATCACCAGTACAGTTAACACCTTCCCTGCCAGTGTCATTTTTACTGTAACTGCATATTTTTAGCACTGATTACTGTAGTAATGTCACTGGTACCCCCAAAAGTGTCAAAAATGTCAGTTAGGGGTCCAATCTGTCCACCACAATGTCGCAGTCCCGCAAAAAAAGTTGCAGATCGCCGCCATTACTAGTAAAAAAAAGAATAAAAATGACATAAATCTTTCCCGTAGTTAGTAAACGCAATAACTTTTACGCAAACCAATAAAAATATGCTTATTGTGATTTTTTTTACCAAAAATATGTAGCAGAAAACAAATTGGCCTAAAATATTTAAAAAATTAGATTTTTACATTTTTTTGAGAATTTCATATAAAAAATGTGAAAAATATTATTTTTTCAAAATTTTCGCTTTTTTTTGTTTATAGCGCAAAAAATAAAAATCGCACAGGTGATCAAACACCACCAAAAGTAAGCTCTGCTTGTGGGAAAAAAAGGAGGTCAATTTTGTTTGGGTACAGTGTCGTACAAACGTGAAATTGTCCGTTAAAATCACGCAGTGCCGAATCGCAAAATAGGGCCTCGTCATTGAGCAGCCAAATCCTCCGGGGCTAAAGTGGTTAAGCATTTGTGACAGCTGTGATTACTAGTATCTGTGATTAGCTACAGCTAATCACATGGTCCTGGGTGCTGCCATTGGCCCGGGCACCATGTGATAGCTGTGGGCCAATCACAGCATAGTCAGCACAGCTGTTATGAATGAATTCATAACAACTTGGTTCACATTGTGATCACATGATCACCGGGCTCCGACCCGCAATCAGCTGTCCGGCGGATACAGCGGTTATAGCTGGGGTAAGTCCCCCTTAGCCCATTAGCCCGAGCAGGCAAAATGACGAACATATGCATGATTTTGCCTACACGTGGCAACCTGCTGCATTATATGTACTGTGGCTGGTCGGCAAGTGCTTAAAATGTGTTTTAGGTTTGAAAATAGTAAAGAAAATGTAATCATGTACATTGTACATTTCCTCAACAGTAAACTTCCTTTTAGCATCTGAGTTGAATTTAATTTAACCCCAAACATAACATTTAAAAATGAACAAAACCTTATATTTACCCTGCCTTTTAATCTAAATTAACTATTATCTCATAATTTACTCCAACATTTAAAGAGGGGTTCCAGTCTCCTGTAAAAAAAATAAATAAATAAAAGTCAGCAGCTACAAAAACTGTAGAAAAAAAATAGGCACTCACCTGTCCCACGATCCAGCGGTGTGCTTACCCCAGGTTTTACCTGCTGTCTTCTTCACTCAGGACCAACATCTTGCTGGCAACTATGTCAACTTCTGTCCTCACAGCCGGGTGCCCACTGCACATGCGCCAACAGCGCTGCACATCTTGAATTGTCAAGCATTCATCTAGGACCTGTCATGTTTCCCAGAAGACTGCAGAGTGGGAAAGAGGGAGGAGAACTTCTGCTTCTGATCAACTAGATGGTCGGAGCAGAAGTGAGAGTAGGTACCTGTCAAAATTGGGTACCTGCCCCCTCCCCACTCCTCAAATGTGCTAATTCTTCAGGAGGAGTGGGGGACGAGCCCTTTTGGGTGGTGCGCTCCATTTTAACCAGTTGCCAACTGCCGCACGACTATATACTGCGGCAGTCAGCCTCTCCTGGGCAAAGTGATGTATGGGTACGTCACTCGCCCACGAGCCCGTAGGGGGCGAGCGCGCGGCACCAGTGGCGCACTCCCACCCCCGTTCATTCCCTGCCATCCCCGCGCGTTTGACCTGCGGCTCCGATGTCCGCCGGCCACTTGCGATCTCCCTCAGGAAAGGGAGAAAGACAGACGGCTGATATAAACACAGCCGTCTGTCATTCTCCCTTAGATCATCACAGAGGCTATGCAATCCTGCTATGTAGGATCGTATGTCTCTGTGATGATCTAACAAGCCACGCCCACTAACAGTTAGAATAACGCCCCTAGGGACACACTTAACCCCTGGATCTCTAATAAAGTTAACCCCTTCCCTGCCAGTGTCACTTTTTACAGTAACAGTGCATATGTATAGCACTGATTACTGTAGTAATGTCACTGGTACTCCCAAAAGTGTCAAAAATGTCAGTCAGGGGTCCGATCTGTTCGCCGCAATGTCGCAGTCCCGCAAAAATATAACGCAGATCGCCGCCATTACTAGTTAAAAAAAAGAAACAATAAAAATGACATAAATCTTTCCCGTAGTTAGTAAACGCAATAACTTTTGTGCAAACCAATCAAAATAGGCTTATTGCAATTTTTTTACACAAAATATGTAGCAGAAAACAAATTGGCCTAAAATGTTAAAAAATTTTGATTTTTACATTTTTTTTGAGAATTTCATATAAAAAAAATGTGAAAAATATTGTTATGTTTTCAAAATTGTCGCTCTTTTTTTGTTTATAGCGCAAAATTAAAAAAAATTGCACAGGTGATCAAATACCACCAAAAGAAAGCTCTTTTTGTATGAAAAAAGGACATCAATTTCATGTTGGTACAGCGTCGCATGACCGCACAATTGTCCGTGTAAGTCACGCAGTGCCGATTCGCAAAATAGGGCCTGGTCTTTGAGCAGCCAAATCCTCCGGGGCTTAAGTGGTTAACTTTTAATCTAATCAAATAAACAGTAAAGGCGTAAAGGTAACAGTCTGATGCCAAAAAGTAATTGTGCCGGATTTGAAACACTGACACACGTCTGTGCCTTTATTGCCCACACAACTACTAATTTTATTCTCCTTTCTTCATCAATCTTCAACTACAAGGTTGACCACTTTGTTGCTATGTTCAAAGCAAACAGTGCTTCTTTCAGATACCTTGATAAATGAGAGGCAGAAAAATTAGCTGTAAACGGGGTGAGAAAGTGATGAATATGCATGTGACACAGATGTCAGGTCATGCTATATATTGTGTATGGTGTACAAATCTTGTCCTATTTCAGTATGGATTGATGGAAAGGCAGCTGTACTGAATTTTATGGACATTGAATAGTTAAGATAAACATAGACATAGATTTACAGGGATATTCTGGGGGTAATGCTTTTAGACTCTATCCTTATATTCCATCACTCTAACACAACCATTATTTAATACTCTCTTTTAATTTGTCTGAGGGAAGGCAAATTTGAGATTCAATGCATAAAAATGTTTTACAAAAATGCTTTAACTGTAAGAATTAATTAAAAAGACACCTAGAAATGCGCCTCTAGGGATTCGGCTATATTAAAGTTGTAAAAATATATTTGGCCTAAAATGGATTGTGAACAGGTGTTCTGTAAATGGTGGAAAAACACTGAATCATGGGTTGCGCTGAGCACTTAAGTGCCTCAGAAATTGTGTGTGCAGCTTTGTACATAGTCTCAGCTTGGGTTTACTTTAGATTTATCACACAGTGATAGAAATACATTATTACCTATTAAATAACCTGTTAACCTAAGAATACCCATAGGTGTCCTTCAGTTAAAACAAGTTCTATTTATGTACCTTCAATATGAAAAGTGTGCTAAAGGTAACATTTCTTGTTGGTCATATTAACCAATTGGTTTCCTTGGTTTAGCTTCAAAGCTGAATTGTAAAAACAAGGGTTGGAAGTTGGTTAGTTGGATACACATGATACCAGTAAGTGTGCCCATTTTCAGACTTCTTTTATAAGAAATGTCCTTTCCTTTTTTCCAGAATTTTTCTACAAACTGTCAATATAGAGTGGGTATAAAAAATAATCACCCCCCTTTAAAATATGACATCTGTGGAATGACTTAATGACTGCAGTCCGCAAAGGCCACCATCAAATTTAACTGAACTTTAGCAGTTCTGCATAGAAAGGCAGGTGAACAAAATACTGACACAAGGGGGTGATCCTTTTTCCAACTCAGTGACTCTGTTTTTGATTTTTTTTTTCTTACATCTTGGTGTTATATCCTTCACTTGGATGTTATTAGTTGCACTAAGTAAAAACAGCTGGATAAAACAAAAACTGTGCCTGTCTTTTTTTAGACAGTAAAGCAACAAAAAGTGATTTTTTTTTTTTTAAAGAGGGTGATTTTTTTTATATACTCACTGTACATAACAAGGACCAAAACATAATTCTGTAGGTAGAAAACATGCAAGCTACCAATATTCCCTTTGGGAATGCAAGTTTCCTGGTTGTTGCTGTAGAAAAAAAATATATACAGTGCATTGCGAAAGTATTCGGCCCCCTTGAACTTTTCGACCTTTTGCCACATTTCAGGCTTCAAACATAAAGATATAAAACTGTAATTTTTTGTGAAGAATCAACAACAAGTGGGACACAATCATGAAGTGGAACGGAATTTTTTGGATATTTCAAACTTTTTTAACAAATAAAAAGTTGAAAAATTGGGTGTGCAAAATTATTCAGCCCCCTTAAGTTAATACTTTATAGCGCCACCTTTTGCTGCGATTACAGCTGTAAGTCGCTTGGGGTATGTCTCTATCAGTTTTGCACATCGAGAGACTGTTAGATGGAGAGCGTTTGTGAACAGCAGTTTTCAGTTCTTTCCACAGATTCTCGATTGGATTCAGGTCTGGACTTTGACTTGGCCATTCTAACACCTGGATATGTTTATTTGTGAACCATTCCATTGTAGATTTGTGCAGTATACGACTGATTGTTGTCCCATGGACAGCGTCTCCCACCTCAGCTGTAGATCTCTGCAGTTCATCCAGAGTGATCATGGGCCTCTTGGCTGCATCTCTGATCAGTCGTCTCCTTGTATGAGCTGAAAGTTTAGAGGGGCGGCCAGGTCTTCGTAGATTTGCAGTGGTTTGATACTCCTTCCATTTAAATATTATCGCTTGCACAGTGCTCCTTGGGATGTTTAAAGCTTGAGAAATCTTTTTGCATCCAAATCCGGCTTTAAACTTCTCCACAACAGTATCTCGGACCTGCCTGGTGTGTTCCTTGTTCTTCATGATGCTCTCTGCGCTTTAAACGGACCTCTGAGACTATCACAGTGCAGGTGCATTTATACGGAGACTTGATTACACACAGGTGGATTCTATTTATCATCATTAGTCATTTAGGTCAACATTGGATCATTCAGAGATCCTCACTGAACTTCTGGAGAGAGTTTGCTGCACTGAAAGTAAAGGGGCTGAATAATTTTGCACGCCCAATTTTTCAGTTTTTTATTTGTTAACAAAGTTTGAAATATCCAATAAATTTTGTTCCACTTCATGATTGTGTCCCACTTGTTGTTGATTCTTCACAAAAAATTACAGTTTTATATCTTTATGTTTGAAGCCTGAAATGTGGCAAAAGTTCGAAAAGTTCAAGGGGGCCGAATACTTTCGCAATGCACTGTAGATCATTTTCTTGAACTTTTCTAGATCACAGTTCCCATTAGGTGGTCACATGCCTGATGAAGGATGGTCACGTGAGGCTCCAAAACATACTGTTTGCTGTAACGATGTGATCGCTGAATAAAGCTATGGACCAATTTTTTGGGGACCCGTGGTGTGCTGGTGACATTTGGAGGAACTCTCCCTCTTTTGGAACCAAACTGTCTCCTGTTATACCGCTCTAAACCATTCCTGTAACATCTGAAAGATTGTATTTGTTAGGTTGAAGATGCACTATAAGGGTTCATAAACACTGGGCTTAAAAAATTCTGCTGCTTCTCCTGCGTACAGGGATACCACATGTGTGAGACTTTTTGGGAGCCTAGCTTTGTACGGGACCCCCGAAAACCAATCACCACCTTCAGAATTTCAAAGGGCGTAAATTTCTCATTGCACTTTCTCACTACCTATAACGGTTTCGGAGGCCCTGAAATGTCAAGATAGCACAAAACCCCCCCAAATTACCCCATTTTGGAAAGTAGACACCCCAAGCTATTTTCTGAGAGGCATGTTGAGTCCATGGACTATTTTATATTTTGCCACAAGTTTTGGGAAAATCACATTTTTTTTTTAACACAAAGTTGTCAGTAAAAGATAAATTGCTCACACATGACAGGGGTATATGTGGAATGACACCCCAAAATACAATGCTGCTGCTTTTCCTGAGTACAGAGATACCACATGTGTGAGACTTTTTGGGAGCCTTGCTGTGTAGGGGACCCCGAACACCTATCACCACCTTCAGAATTGCAAAGGGCGTAAATTGCTCATTTCACTTTCTCACTAACTATCACGGTTTCAGATGCCCTGAAATTTTAAGATAGCACAAACCCCCCCCCCCCCCCAAATGACCCCATTTTGCAAAGTAGACACTCCAAGCTATTTGCTAAGAGGCATGGTGAGTCCATGGAATATTTTATATTTTGCCACAAGTTTCGGGAAAATTATTATTGTTTATTTTTATTTTTTTTACACAAAGTTGTCACTAAATTATATTTTTCTCACACATGCCATGGGTATATGTGAAATGACTCCCCAAAATACATTTTGCTGCTTCTCCTGAGTATGGGGATACCCCATGTATGAGACTTTTTGGCAGTCTAGCCAAGTACAGGACCCCAAGTGCAGTGCAGCTAATACCTTCCCTGGAACTGGAAATAGAAATATGCATTTGCAAAAAGCGTTTCGTTCAATGCAATTAATTGCAAAAAACAGTCAATTTTTTTAATGCATTAACAGAAATAGTGACTGCAACACTTGGCCAAGTGAAATATAATGTAACAGATTCTGTAAAGAAAAAAAATGGGGCTTTTCTTTGCAGAATCTTCAACCCAGGGATGCGGGCACTATCTGTCAGTATTTAGCAGCTATCCATATTATTGTATACTGTAGCAGAAGGCATCTTGATGGATGCCAGCCAACATTGGTTAACCACTTGCCGACCACTTACTGTATATAAACGGTGGCAGAGTGGCACCTACAGGCAGAATCACGTTTATAGACGGTGCTCGCTCCCACGTGCCCGATGGTCTGATTCGGTACAGAACCGATCAATCATAAGGTCCAGGCCAATGATTTTTGGCCTGGACCTGCTGATCGGTCCTGACCAATCCCAGACTGAGCTGTGCCTGTGTAATGTAAACACAGGCACAAAAAACGATCCTCTCTTCCCTCCCCAAGTCCTTTTGGATACCAGCGTGAGAGAAGAGAGGATCAACTGTGAGTATTGCAAACAGTACACACACACACCTAGATTGGCACATTTAACCCCCGATCACCCCCCCCAATTAACCCCTACACCCCCTGTCACATTGCACACTATATACAGTATATAGCATTTTTCTGTATTTCTGTAATAGTGTGCCTTGTGACTTGATTTAGCGCTAGCGACCATTAGTTTTAGGTTTAGGGTACCCGCAGTTAACCCTTTCACCCCTGTCACATTACACACTATATACATTATATAGTGGTATTATGTATTTCTGTAATAGTGTGCCTTGTGACTTCATTTAGCGCTAGTGACAGTTAGTTTCTGACCCAAATAGGTTTAGGGTACCCGCCATCTCCCCAATAAAGATTTAACCCCCTGATCACCCCCAGTTAACCCCTTCATTGCCCTGTCACAGTGTCACTTTTATAGTGTACAGTTTTTTTTCTGATCACTATTATTAGTGTCACAGGTGACTTTAAGTTAGCGTTAACACTAGTTAGTGTCAGTCTAGGACAGCACAGATCCCCGTCGCATAATTAGAAATATGTAAAAAGGAGCAAGAAGCCAAACAATGCGTTGAATGATCAAACTCACTCACCCAGTGCTAATATACTAAAAACATTAGTATAAAACAGACTCATATAAAATACAAAGCCCAAAAAGCTGAAGCTGCTGCCTTAATAAAATAGATAAAGCATATAAAACAGGTGTGACTGATTACAACCAACCAAGCCAATTAGTAACACTAGTAACACTAGCAGATCTAACATGTATTTATAAATAACTAAATGTTAAAACTCATCAAAAAGAAAGTCAGGGGGCGTGGTCTCGGCATGGACGCATCGGCTCGGAGCTCCCGGCTAACCACCGCATTTAACACAGATAATCCGCACCTACGGACCCCGGTCTTACCCCCTACTATGCCTCCGAAGCGGCGCCAGTCACCCAGCCGCAGAGGACACCGCGGCCGCGCTCTGCATCGATCGATGCCTTTTTTTCTGGCTGTCGCAGGCCGGGACCGGAGCCTTCCAAGATGGCGCCGACACGAGGCGCGCAGCACGAGAGAGCTCCGTCTCCTATTCTCTCCCCGCTGATCCCGCTGCCTACCCCGCACTCCCCGGCATCGCCGGGGCTCCTCCGCTGCCCTCAGTACTACCGCTGACATGACAGAGCTGCAGGGCCTGGCGGACTTGCGGGCACACATCCTCTCGCTACCCACTGCTGCGGATCTGGATAAGCTGGCAGAGCGGGTTGAGCGGGCCCTGCGGCAGGACATTGATGCTATTAAGGAGGACACCGCTCATTTGGGACACCGGGTTGAGTCCGTGGAGACCAGAGTGGAGGATCTGGTCCCGGCAGTACATGCCCTCACTGCCAGATGCAACCAGCAGGACAGATGCATTGATGCCCTGCTGGATCAATTGGACGACGTTGAAAATCGCAGCAGGAGGGGTAACATCCGCATCAGAGGCCTGCCCGAGGCCACGGCTCACAAGGACATTGTGCCCACCCTACAAGGCAGATACTGGGCCGGGACTCCCCTGATCATATAGAGATTGATCGCGCGCACAGGGCCTTGAGACCTCCATCAGACGACCCCGAGAAACCCCGGGACATTATTTGTAAGCTGCATAAATATTCGGTGAAAGACCGTATCATGTACCACATGCTGGGTGTCCCCTCTATAGACTTTGATGGCGCGCGGATCTCTCTCTTCCCTGATGTCTCCCGTCGCGCCCTAATGCAACGCAAAGCCTTGAAGCCCCTTCTGGAGTCCATCAGAGGGGCTGACCTAACCTACCGCTGGGGCTTTCCCTTCAGTCTCTCGGTCACCAAGAATGGCCGACATGTCCTCAGACACAAGGATGACCTCCCGCACTTTTTGGCCCAGCTGGAGCTGCCCCCTGTGGACATTCCGAAGTGGCGTATCTCCCCAGAGGTCCCCCTGCCTGCTCGCACGCCTCCTTGGCAACCTGCACGTCGTAGAGGCCGCAACCGGCCTCGCACTAGACCTCCGCGCACGGATCAGTGATGCCTTCCTGCGTCTCAATTAAAGACTCACAGCCGAAACTTCTGACCTCCAGACCCTGGATGACCTTTCTGCCTATTCTTCTCCAGCGTTGATGATCCTCCGTGAACTGTTGGTCCTTCCAGGCGTCCTTGGAGCATGGAACTTCCGGCGGATTCCTCTGCCCAGCCACGGCTGAGTGACCTGCACTTGAACTGAGCTTCCCGAAGGGACTTCTCTGGGGTCCCCTCACCCTGGTGGTGTCCCTGCGGGGTCCCCTGCTCTCTATGCCCTACCTCTTTCCCCCCGGGGGGCTTTAGCTCCCTCCTGTGCTGGACTCACCGGAGTCCCTGGTAGATCCCCTCCTTTTTTCGGGGTTCTGCCTAGGTGCGGCCGGGGGGCGCCCCCTTCCTGCCCTGCCCCCTTCGGGGAGACAGGGGGGAGTAGTCCTGGCGTGCACAGAATGTCCGCGGGGTCGCGGACGGTTCCATGGCCCTTCTGGACCTTGTTTTTTTTTCTCACTGTTTGATTCGTTGTTTTTTTCTTGAACATTGTGCTATACTTGTTATGGTGTTTTTCCCCCTGTTGCTGTTTATGGGTGCTGATCATTACATTATTTCTCTGCAGAGTGCGCTGGATCGAGTCCGTGGGAGCTGGGGGGTCTCTCTTCCACTCCCCCAGGGTCGGCCCTGGGCGGCTACTACTGTGAGTGATCCATGGCTTCGCTGAAGTTTTTGTCCTATAACGTCCGGGGACTCGGTTCCCCCTCCAAACGTGGTAAGTTGTGGCTGGAGTTGAGGCGGGCGGGTGCACAGGTGTTTTTTTTGCAGGAGACTAATTTTCGCTCCCAATCCACGCCGCGACTACCGACACACTTGTACAGCCAGTGGTTCGTTAGCTCCTCTCCCCGCCCGAAATCCGGGGGTGTAGCCATTGCCATCCATAAAAATTGCCCCTTTGTACCCATTGACCATAGCATAGACCCCCAGGGCAGGTACGTTTTTCTTAAAGGGACCCTCTATGGTAAGACCCTGACCTTGGCCTCTATCTATGCCTCCAACGCGGGTCAGTTGTCCTTTCTTGAGTCCACACTGGACGCACTTTCCTCGTTCCGGGAGGGCCGGGTGGTTCTGGGGGGGGATTTTAATTTCTGTCTTGACCCCCGGGCTGACACTTCGGCGGGGAGCTCGGCTCACTCTGCCACAGCCCACCGCCGCCTCTTGAGGCTGCTGCACGCCTCAGGCCTCGTGGATTGCTGGAGGCTGCTCCATCCCTCCTCCCGTGATTACAGCTACTTTTCGGCGACCCACAACTCCTACTCACGCATAGATATGCTTCTCACTGATCAGGCTTACCTGGACGCCTTGGTGGGAGCAGACATAGGGACCCGCACCCTTTCGGACCATGCCCCTGTGACTTTGTCCCTTGCCCCCCTGACCAACGCCAACAGGGCGTGGACATGGCGCCTGAATGAAAACCTTCTGGACGACGCTGTGGTCCTCCAGAGGGTGACGGAGACATTGGGGAACTATTTCAAGGAAAATGCCGGGGATGACGTCGCCCCCTCGTCTATCTGGGAGGGCCACAAGGCGGTGGTCCGGGGCAAACTAATTTCTCAGGGGGCCCGGCTGCACAAGGAGCGCACGGCTGACATGAAACGGCTCCTTGACAAGCTCCGTCAAGCTGAGCTGACTCATAAACGCACGCTTTCGGCTGAGGCCCTCCGGGAACTCGGTGCCCTTCGGGAAACCCTGTCCGAAATGCTCGAGACGCAAATTAGGCGGCGCCTCCGGTTCCTGTCCCACAAATTTTACGAATTCGGTAACAAGTGTGGGCGCATGCTGTCGCGGGCGCTACGACGGCAACGGGCGGTTACTCGCATCCCGAAGCTTCAGACAGCTCGCGGATCGCTCACCCAACATCCCTCCCGCATCGCGGAGGCCTTCAGGGACTACTATGCCCAACTCTACAACACTGCCGACCCTTTGTCGCCGTCTGCGCTAGCTGCCAAGCGCGCGCGCATCCTGGCTTACCTGGGTGAGTCTGCAACCCCGCAGCTCGCGAAGCAGGCATCAACATCCCTTGAAAAACCTATAACTGTGACTGAACTGGAGGCGGCGATCAAGGGACTACCGAAGGGTAAAAGCCCGGGACCCGACGGCTATACGAACGCCTACTACTTGAAATTTAGCTCTTCCCTCCTCTCCCCGATGTGCGCTTACTTCAACGCCCTCGCTGCGGGCTCCTAGGTGGCCCGGGACACCCTCCTCGCACACATAACGGTTCTCCCCAAAGATGGGAAGGACCTCACTCTACCCAGCAGTTACCGTCCGATCTCGCTCCTGAATACGGACATTAAAATACTGGCCAGGATACTGGCAGACCGGTTAAAGCCCCTCCTGCCGTCGGTCATCCACCCTGACCAGACGGGATTTATTGCGGGCCGGGAGGCGCGGGACAATTCTAACAGAGCGCTGCAGATCATCCATTGGGTTAACTCCCGGCCGTCCCACCCGCCCTGTCTTCTCCTGTCTACGGACGCCAAAAAGGCGTTTGACAGGGTGGATTGGACGTATATGGAGTTGGTGCTGGAGCGTCTAGGGCTGGGACCACGCATGTCCAGCTGGTTAGCGGCATTGTACGCCTCCCCTGAGGCGAGGGTTAAGGCGGGAGGCTTCTTATCGGCTCCCTTCCCGATCCGTAATGGCACGCGCCAGGGGTGTCCTCTGTCACCATTGATATTCGCACTGACTCTGGAACCTTTGCTTGCCAGGGTCAGGGCGAACCCGGACATTGGGGGGGGTCACCGTGGGCCCCACTGAATACAAGCTATCCACTTACGTGGACGACGTTCTTTTCTACATAACTAAACCGCAGACGACCCTGCCGGTTCTCATGTCGGAACTACGGGAATTCCAAGTTCTCTCAAACTTTAAGATAAATTTAGATAAGTCGGAGATAATGCCCCTTAACATCCCACAGGAAATGGGAGACTCACTGCGCTCGGCATTTCCGTTCACCTGGTGCCGCTCTAGACTTAAGTACTTGGGGGTTTTCCTGCCCAGCTGCTGTGCGGATGTTTTTGACCAAAATTATGCCCCGCTACTGACGACAATCCGAAAGGACCTGGCCGACTGGACTAAGCTGTCTGTGACGTGGATTGGTAGAGTGAATGTGCTTAAAATGAATGTCTTACCTCGCATCCTGTTCTACTTTCAGATGCTGCCTGTGCACCTGCCCAGGTCCTTTTTCCTGAGCCTCAACAGCCTGTTCATACGCTTCATCTGGGATGGAAAGCAGCCCCGCTTGGCTTTCAAGAGTATGCAACGTTCTAAACGAGCGGGAGGCTTGGGGATTCCGGCAGTTCGTAGATACTACGAGGCGGTTGCTTTGCAACGTATCCTCGGCTGGCACCACCATGTTGGGGGCAAGCGCTGGGTCCCCATGGAGAAATTCATGGCGGGCAGGAACTTGTCCCACGCGCCGTGGTTATTACCGCCTGACAGAGGGCTCTCACCCCTGGCATCCCCTGCCACCACGCATACCCTACAGGTGTGGGATGAGGTTAATGGGCGACTCCAGCTGTCTGCTCGCATCTCACCGCTGGCGCCCCTGGGGGGATACACTTGGTTCCCACCCGGGGAGGACGTGTCCTTCTTCGGGACCTGGGCGCTTGGCGGGGAGATCCGCTGCGGTAGGTTCGTCCAGGCGGGGTCCATTGTGTCGCTGCCTGAGCTCAGGGAGCGTTACGGGCGTTTCCCCATGGACTTCTGGAGGTATAACCAACTCACTCACTTCCTGCGCCCTATTTTGGGCGAGGGGCGCTCTCCTACTCAGATGACATCTTATGAAAAATTGTGCATATCTAAAGACCCGATCCCTCACGCTATTGCGTTGCTTTACCAACTCCTGCAGTCGGGCGGCCCTGTCCCGAAGCCCATATTTGTCCGGGAGTGGGAGAGGGACCTACAGTGCACCTTTACGAACCAACAGCTGGACCACATGTACCAGCTGACACACTCCAGCACAGTGGACACTAGAATGCAAGGAAATGGGTATAAGCTGCTGACCCGTTGGTATCGGGTCCCCTCGAGGCTCGCACAGATCTACCCGGGCCGGTCTGACCGCTGTTGGAGGGGCTGTGGGGACCGGGGCTCCTACCTACATATTTGGTGGGAGTGCCCGATCTTGCGCCCCTTTTGGTTGGATATTCGGGCTCAGATAACTGCGATCCTGGATGTGGAGGTCCCGGATGACCCAAAACATTTCTTGCTTCACCTTCCATCCATCCCCCTGTGCCATTACAGGAAAAGTGTCCTGCCACACCTCCTGAACGCGGCGCGCCGATTGGTGCCGATTTATTGGAAACAATCGGCGGTGCCAACCCGCGCGTCCTGGGTAAAGATGGTGAGCGATATCATGTCGGCAGAGGAATGGATGGCCAGATGTAAAGACCGATATGATAAGTTTTACACCAAGTGGGCGTTATGGATACACTATACTACTCCTGACTCATAGAGACTCCTGATCCACTTGCTTCTGCCTTTGTACACATTGTGATGTTTATTTCTCTGCTTCTCGATCCACCCATTTCCCTTTGTTTTTCTCCCCCACCCTCCCTCCCCCTCTCCCCTTTCTTCCCTGCCCTAGTCGAACCCTGGCCTTAGCCTCTCTATTCCTGCCTTGTGTTGGATGGGTGGAGGCCACCCTGCTTCCCACCCACTTTGCCCTGTAGTACGGTTTCACTTTGTGACAAGCTTTGCAGCTGTGGTTGTGTGGTGGGGGTGGCTGCAGATGGAGAAGCCTGTGGGTGTGATGCCGATCCCGCCCAATTGTGCACATTATGGATACTTCATGTGTTTAAAAATGTTAGTAATGTCTATTAGTGCCTTGTTGCTCTCCATCACCCCTCCGGCTCATGCAACACAGTCGACTACCGGGGGTTTCTGTTGTTCCCCCTCTTTGTTTACTATGGATATCCTGCTTTATTGCTTTATTGTTACATGTCTTTTATTTTCTTAAATAAAGATTATATAAAAAAAAAAAGAAAGTGCATCAGAGTTCAAATGCACACGTTGAAGATAAGGATATCATTGAGCCTGAAGTAGTCCATTAAATTGTGCCACTATAGTAGGAAGGTGAAATAAAGGTGCAGCAAAAAGCAAAAACTGTGTGCCTCCACCAGCAAGCCATGATCACCCATCAAAATGGAGACTCACCAGATCTATGAAAAATACATGCGTATATGCATCACAGAAGCTTCTTCCACCACTGGACCACTGGCACCGACCACCAAAGATCCTTTTCTTAGACTCCCATATGCTCATGAAAGTGTAAGCACAACAGGGGACACATAGCGTAATTCCATAAAGTTTCCATAAAGTGATTTGGAAGTCGGCTCGATCCAAGTCACCGAAAGGCCGGTCGGGTGGATAACAGAGGCGGATGGGCGCTGTTCCTATGCATTCGTGAATATCTTTATGTTATGCTGAAATTGTGAGTAGCACTCTGAGGGGTTTGGGGGACTTGTGTGTATTTCAAATAAACTTTATGGAATTACGCTATGTGTCCCCTGTTGTGCTTACACTTTCATGAGCATATGGGAGTCTAAGAAAAGGATCTTTGGTGGTCGGTGCCGGTGGTCTAGTGGTGGAAGAAGCTTCTGTGATGCATATACGCATGTATTTTTCATAGATCTGGTGAGTCTCCATTTTGATGGGTGATCACGGCTTGCTGGTGGAGGCACACGGTTTTTGCTTTTTGCTGCACCTTTATTTCACCTTCCTACTATAGTGGCACTATGTAATGGACTACTTCAGGCTCAATGATATCCTTATCTTCAACGTGTGCATTTGAACTCTGATGGGCTTTCTATTTGATGAGTTTTAGCATTTAGTTATTTTATAAATACATGTTAGCGCTGCTAGTGTTACTGATTGGCTTGGTTGGTTGTAATCAGTCACACCTGTTTTATATAATTAGAAATATAATTTAACCCTTTGATTACCAGTAACACACACATTCACACACACATACACCTCCATTACTAGTATAGTATCTGAACGGATCAATATCTTTGATCTGATCAGAACTATACCAGTGTCCCCAATAGTTTAGGGTTCCAAAAACGCAGCATTAGCAGGATCGGCCATGACACCTGCCAGCACCTGCATTTAGCCCCTCCACCCAGCCCACAACACCCCACCCCACCCAGGCCAGTGCAGTAATCAATAGATCACTGTCACTTCCAAAAACACATCACAACAAAACAGCAGCATTAGTAAGTAACAGGCCCATATAAAGCAAGAGAAAGGCTCATATACAGTAAGATACAGTCCCCATATACAGCAGAAGACAGGTCCATATACAGTAAGAGACATCCCCCATACTGCAAGAGACAGGCCCATATACTGCAAGAGACAGGCCACTATCCAGGCAGCTATATTAGACAGTCAGGTAGCCCCGATATTCATCCAGCAGCACAATGACAGTTTAAATAATTACCAAAAAATGTACTTACTTTAGGCAGGCAGGCATGTAATGTACCTCAGGCAGGGAGAAGTTAGGAGTCTCAGGACCGGACACCACATGGCAGCTCTTCCTCACAGGACCATCGGCTCTGCTACAGGGAGAGGCGGAGTGCAGCTGATATCACTCCGCCCTCCATTCTCTTAAGGCTGCAGCCGGCACTATGGGAGCTGTGTCGGCTTAAGCAGACTGGCAGCTTACTCCGCTGCGGTAGTAGCATAAAGCAAGCTATAAAAAAAAAAGATTCTGCTCGCTGACAGAGGTGTCAAAATGCCATTCAGACAAGTTCCAGCAGAAAAAAAGCCATTTAAAAAGAAAAAGATATCTTCATTTTTATGTGTGTGGTGTAATGTATTCATCATCATGGAGAAAGGCAGCCTTACCTCAAATGCACAAAAGCTACACTTCTCTTTTTCATCCATGTGGGGTAAGGTATCCATTCTCATGTCAGTGCACTGATATTCAGCACATATTAACCCCTTAACGACCGCCCACCGCAGATATACTGCGGCAGGCAGCCGCTGCTGGGCAAAGTGACGCATCGGTACGTCACTCGCCCACTAATCTCTAGGGGGTGAGCGCGCACCGCCAGAGGCGCGCTCCCGCCCCCGCTCGTTCCCTGACATCCCCGCACGAGTGACCGGCAGCTCCGATGTCCGCCGACCACTCGCGATATCCCGCTGGAGAGGGAGAAAGGCAGATGGCTGATGTAAACAAAGCCGCCTGTCATTCTCCCTGATGTAACTGCAGAGACTGTACGATCCAGTATATACTGTATATTATAATATTATTAATCATAGTGCTCTGAAAACTTTATTTTTTTTTTGTTTGTTTTGTTTTCCAGCTACAGCTAAAGAGATTTTACTTCAACAAAACTTCTGCTTAACCATCCAAAAATATTAGCATTACTGGTTAAGGGGGTGTAACATTATTTTTGCTTCTGTAGTTATTTTATATGTACAAGTAGATAGTGAATTAAAGCTCTGTGTTAAAACTGTATCTACTGGTCTGTAACCTGATTTTTTTTGGAAAAGTGTCCCCTGAAGTGGCTGTGGTCCTTAGCTTGTTACATAAAGTAATCATTGGAAAAGAGTTCCCTATGTTTTGAAAAACTGTGGGAGGGTGCCTCTTTTATGCTGCACTATAAAATTGAGAGGTTGGAGGGATCCTATCCAGGATTGAAGAGCACCAGGAAACCCCTGATGTTTCTCCTATGGGGGACTTGGAGGTGTTGAGAGAAACATTTGATATGCCACAGGTAAATGATCCAGAAAGCTCAGGAGCATGTCATGAGACAGATGTAGTTCCCCAAGTTCTAGGGGCAGCAGACACATTTCTGAGGATGAGAATAGTGGTAGTTAACACCCTTTTGTATATCGTTGTCAAAATAAATGCATCAATCACCATCCCTTTCCACAATCCCCTTAAATGCACTAATCACCCTCCTTTCCATGATCCCCCTAACTCTGCTACCTGGGCCTTCCTGTGTGCCCCTTTCCCCTGCCGGCTGCTGGCTTCCCTCCCCCCCTTCTCTCCAGCAGCTGTGGGCACATAGGGGGATTGTTTCAGGATGGAGAGTGGGGGCTGGTAAATATGTCATATTTATCGATTCCTTCCTTTTCTGAATGAACACATTGAGTGATTAGTACCGATCATGTACAGTGCATCTAGCATCTACTGTTTTCTAGCATCTACTTTTTAGAATTCATTGATGAACTAATGATACACATTCATGGTCGATTTTACAGATCTCATCATTTCATTACTGGATATACTGGTCCCCTACTCTCTGAGTTTAGAGCAATTCATATAATGCTATAATTTTATGTAAACGTATATGTATATATAGATATTATTTTATCTATTGCATATATTAAATTAGCTTATGACATTTTTTTATATATTATAAATACATTGGGGGCTAATTACTAAAACTGGAGCAGTTCTGCACAGAAACCAATCAGCTTCCAGGTTTTATTGCCAAAGCCTAATTGAACAAGCTGAAGTTAGAAACGAATTGGCTACAATGCACAGCTGCACCAGATTCTGAGTGCACCAGCTTTAAGTAAATATACCCCATTGCATATGTTTTATATATAATACCTTTCATATCTTTTTTTATATATACAGGAATAGAATGTTGTATGTTTTGCAATAATTGCATTTATATAGATACTGTACATACTTCCTATTTTGTTACCTTATAGGTAAAGTTCATTATATAAAAAGTCCTATTTTTTAGGATATAGTATATTATGGTGATTACATTTTGGGCACCTAATTTTTACTACTTTGTGTCAATCTTTACTTGCATTCTTAGACATCTGGCTCGTATGATTTTACTTTTTAGCCCTAGGGAAGGGGGAGTTTTGTGCGCCTAAACTGTGTTGGCTACTTTTGTATCACAATTCATAAACCTTCTATTGGACATATTTTATTGTTGTGGCACTCTTGACTTATGTATACCTTAAAGACTTCTCCTGGGGACACAGCAATGCCATATGTTGATGAAGAGGGGACTGAAAATCTTTTAAATCGTTTAATCCTTTATATTATTGAATCCCAGTCAACTTGGAATCCAGAGCACCTACATCACATATTTTGCTCTAAACATGTCTATTGTTACTTTGACCAGTCTCATTTTTGACTATATGTTCGATAGCACATTGTAAAAATCATAGGTGTGCAAAGTCCATTGCATTAGGTTGTGCACCCCAAAGCTCAAACACGAATGCCTTTCTCTGCGGCCTCAGCTGCACTTACAGTAAATTAATGGGAAGTGCTGTGCTGAGCGGCTTCCTGTTCATTTACAAACTGAAGCATAGTAAACACAGTTATGTTTGAACACAGTGAGTGAGTGTGTTCACTGTGTTCATTTAGAAAAGGAAATGTCACTATTAAATATTGATTAGCTCCTTCCCCCACTCTCCATCTTGAAACATCCCCCGCAGCAGCCAGGGGGAGAGAAGAGAAAAGGAGGGAAGCCAGCAGCACTGAGGTAGGGGGGCACAGAGTGATTAGGGTCTGCCCAGGCACATGTGGCACATCCCTTGCACACGCCTATGGTAAAAATGTTCTTTTTAAAAAGCAAAGGCTTTTTCCTGGAATAATTCCCATGCAGGTCAGTAGGTGCAATCTCTTTTTGATTGTATAGGAATACAAGATACCTTGAAATTTCAGGGATTTGAAGACCTCTTTCAGCATCAAATGGTCAGCTCTTGGGCTGGCTAGTTCTGGACAAATAAGCAGTCATTTTAAATCTTCACCGCTTGTAGAACACATTCTCTACAATAGAAAAATTGATTTCAGGTATGTTGGAAATCTTTTAAAAATTCATAGCCAGACTTATTGGCATCCGCAACCATTTGATGTTGGTGTGGTGACACCACCAATGTTAGTAGGAAAGAAAAAACACAACTTAGATATCTAAAGTTTAAATAGGACAGGTTCCACCTGCCTATTTCCAACTAAGGTTCTGATCATAGCATGTAATCTGTTGGGGATCTACTTCTTTTTTCCACATAAAAAATCTACATTTTCATTAATATAACTTATAGAAATAACAATTATAGAATTTGTAGGCTTTGTGTAAAGATATAATGTTTAGTGTTGAGCGAACACGGACTGTATTATTCGTGTTCATACCGAATAATTGGATTTTTGTTACCCGAACACGGACCCGAAAACTTTACAGTATGTTCGGGTTTAAAATCCGTGTTCGGTCATTTTATTTCCGGGTTTGTATGTAATGGCGTGCTTTTGTATACCAATGCCAGAAGCTTGGCCAACAAGATAGGAGAGCTGGAGCTGCTGATGTTTGAGGAGGACTTAGATTTTGTGGGGATAACTGAGACTTGGTTTGACAGCTCTCATGACTGGATGGCGACCATTCAGGGGTATTCCCTTTATCGCAGGGATAGAGAAGGTAAAAAAGGGGGAGGGGTATGTCTGTATATTAAGAACAGTGTACAGGTAAATATGAGGGATGATATTAATAATGGAGCTAAGGACGAGGCAGAATCCCTATGGGTAGAGCTTCAAAGGGAAGGCACGGTGGGGAAGGTAATATTGGGCGTATGCTATAGGCCCCCCAACCAGAGGGAGGAGGGTGAGGCGGACCTCATGTTACAGATAGGACTGGCAGCAAGGATGGGAAATGTCATTATAATTGGGGACTTTAATTATCCAGATATAGACTGGGCAGAAGGAACCACGCACTCAGCCAAGGCTAGGCAGTTCCTAAATGTTGTTCAGGACAATTTCATGGGTCAGATGGTGAATGCACCGACAAGAAACAATGCGGTACTTGACCTACTGATTACCAACAATACAGACCTGCTCACGGATATAGAAATACGGGACAACTTAGGGAACAGTGACCATAGGTCAATTGGTTTCAGTATTAATTACAGTAATAGGAAACACAAGGGTAATATAAGGACACTGAATTTCAAAAGAGCCAATTTCCCAAAACTGCGCTCGCTGCTAGGAAATATCGAATGGGATAGAACCCTGGGAACAAAGAACACGGAGGAAAAATGGGAGTGCTTCAAGAGCATACTTAACAAGGGGATTGGCCAGTGCATTCCAAAGGGAAATAAATTTAAAAGAGCAAAACTTAACCCTGGGTGGCTAAACTCCAACATAAAAATGTATATTAGTGCTAAAAAAAAGGCCTTCAAAAAATACAAGACTGAGGGGTCAGTGGCAGCATTTAAGCATTACAAAGAGTGTAATAAGAAATGTAAAGATGAAATCAGGGTGGCTAAAATAGAACACGAGAGACATATAGCGGAGGAGAATAAAAAGAACCCCAAGAAGTTCTTTAAGTATATAAACAGTAGGAAAGCGAGGCCAGAACACATTGGCCCCATAAAAGATGATAAAGGAAAAATGGCCACTGAGGACAGAGAAAAGGCGGAAGTGTTAAATAATTTCTTCTCTTCAGTCTTCACAAAAGAATCGGGGTGCTACACTAACCCAGCTTTTAAGGCCGAACTAAATAATACACCTCAGGAAGTGCCGCCATGGCTAACAGAAGATAGACTTAGAGCTAAACTAGAGAAACTTAACATAAATAAATCCCCGGGACCGGATGGCTTGCACCCGAGGGTTCTCAATGAGCTCAGCCAGGTGATTGCCAGACCATTATTCTTGATCTTTAAGGATAGTTTACAGACGGGTATGGTGCCAGCTGATTGGAAAAAAGCCAACGTGGTACCGATATTTAAAAAGGGGCCGAGATATATCCCGGGTAACTATAGGCCGGTCAGCCTAACATCAGTAGTCTGCAAAATTTTGGAGGGGATGTTAAGGGACCACATACAGGACTTTAGTAATGAAAACGGTATTATAAGTAGTAATCAGCATGGATTCATGAAAAATCGTTTGTGCCAAACCAATCTATTAACCTTCTACGATGAAGTGAGCTGCCATCTAGATAAAGGTAAGCCAGTGGATGTGGTTTATCTGGACTTTGCAAAGGCCTTTGACACCGTTCCCCACAAACGCTTACTGTACAAACTAAGGAAGGTAGGTATGGACCATAAGGTGAGTACCTGGATAGAGAACTGGCTCCAAGGGAGAGTCCAGAGGGTGGTGATTATTGGGGAGTACTCGGATTGGGCGGGTGTGGAAAGTGGGGTCCCCCAGGGTTCTGTCCTGGGACCAATCCTGTTTAATTTATTCATAAATGATCTAGAGGAGGGGATATCTAGTACAATCTCAGTATTTGCAGATGATACTAAACTAGGCATGCCAATATCTTCTATGCAGGATGTGGACAAAATAACGGGATGGGCAACTACATGGCAGATGAGGTTTAATGTTGAAAAATGTAAAGTAATGCACTTGGGGGCCAGAAACCAGAAAGCAAGCTACTCAATAGGGGGGGAACCTCTGGGTGAGTCTAGGATGGAAAAGGATTTGGGGGTACTGGTAGACAACAAGCTTGGCAGTGGCATGCAATGCCAAGCCGCCGCAAGCAAAGCCAACAGAATACTGGGATGTATAAAAAAGGGGATTCACTCCAGAAATAAAGAGATTATTCTCCCTCTCTACAAGACTCTGGTCTGGCCACATCTGGAGTATGCTGTCCAGTTCTGGGCACCGGTCCTCAGGAAGGATGTGCTGGAACTGGAGAAAGTCCAGAGAAGGGCAACAAAAATAATTAGGGGAATGGAGGACATCAACTATGAGGAAAGACTACAAGCACTGAACTTATTCTCTGGAGAAGAGACGATTGAGGGGGGATGTGATATCAATGTACAAATACTGTACTGGTGACCCTAACATAAGGAACAAACTATTCAGTGAAAGGAGATACAATAAGACACGTGGCCACTCACTAAAACTAGAGGAAAGGCGGTTTAACCTTAAAGTGCGTAAGGGGTTCTTCACTGTAAGAGCGGTAAGGATGTGGAATTCTCTTCCACAAGCAGTCGTATCAGCAGGGAGCATTGATAGTTTCAAAAAACTATTAGATGGACACCTTAAAGACCACAACATACAGGGGTATACAATGTACGGTTAACAGCAAACACACACACACATCATAGGTTGAACTGGATGGACTGATGTCTTTTTTCAACCTCACTAACTATGTAACTATGTAACTATGTAATGGCGGGCTTTCAACAGCCAATCAACAAGCGTTTAACTGGTGTGCCTTAAGCCATCCCAGCCATGCCTACTAATGTATTAGTAGCTGTGATTGGCCATCTGAAGCATGTGACCATGTCTTTATAAGTTCGAGACCCAGCGCCGCTGCGTCATTCTGCTGTAGTATAGGGACAGAGCACACATCATACGTGCTGGCTGCTGATTAGGGACAGACAGTCAAAAATTATATTGTGTCCGAAAAGAATTCAGGGTCAGGTCAGAGTGCAGGCAGGGCGAGTTATTCAGGCATTTTAGGGCGAGGCTGGAGAATAGGCAGGGTCAGTGTTCTACATCGATTTTGCTGTGTGGGGGGTTTGCAGTGCCAGTGACCGATCTTATCGATCATTTTAGGGCGAGGCTGGAGAATAGGCAGGGTCAGTGTTCTACATCGATTTTGCTGTGTGTGGGGTGGTGCAGTGAACACAATCCTTTTGCCCGCTGAGGAGGAGGGAGAAAAAAATCTTTTTTATCAGTCAGTTGTGTGCAGCATTTTTCCTTCAGTGCTGCTGACTGTGATAATACACTGCTGTGTTCACATGTGCTATTATTGAGTGATTTTAAAATGTATACACTTTTTTCTATTCCACTATTCAATATACACCCTTTTGGGTTAAAAAAATTAAATTGTGGCATAGTCTGTACTAATCTATTTAAAAATTACAAACTTAAAGGGGAATTTTCTTTTTTTTTTCCCTTCCTAGCCTGCAGCAGAGCTGACTGATATAAGACACTGCTGTGTTCACATGTGCTAGTGATTTTAAAATTAATACACTTTTTTCTATTCCACTATTCAATATATACACCCTTTTGGATTAAAACAATTAAATTGTGGCATAGTCTGTACTAATCTATTTAAAAATTACAAACTTAAAGGAGAATTTTCTTTTTTTTTTTCCTTCATAGCCTGCAGCAGAGCTGACTGATATAAGACACTGCTGTGTTCACATGTGCTATTGAAAAATCACCAATTTTATATCATATTTTCTATTCCGCTATTCAATCTACACCCTTGGGGTAAAAAGAATTAAATTGCGGGATAGTCTGTATCGGTACGTGTGAGATACACCTTTCCAATTTTTGGGGCGCATCTCATACCGCCGAGGATTGCAGGGTGCTTCAGTTTGCCTCCTGCCTGTTCCGAACTCCTCCTACTCCTCATCCTGCCTTTGGGGTACAAAAAATAGTAATCGGGGCCTAGTCTGGGTCTGTACGTGTGAGATAGATACACCTTTTGATATCATATTTTCTATTCCGCTATTCAATCTACACCCTTGGTGTAAAAAGAATTAAATTGCGGCATAGTCTGTATCGGTACGTGTGAGATACACCTTTCCAATTTTTGGGGCTCATCTTACACCGCCGAGGATTGCAGGGTGTTTCAGTTTGCCTTCTGCCTGTTCCGAACTCCTCCTACTCCTCATCCTCATCCTGCCTTTAGGGTACAAAAAATTGTAATCGGGGCCTAGTCTGGGTCTGTACGTGTGAGATAGATACACCTTATAATATCATATTTTCTATTCCGCTATTCAATCTACACCCTTGGGGTAAAAAGAATTAAATTGCGGCATAGTCTGTATCGGTACGTGTGAGATACACCTTTCCAATTTTTGGGGCTCATCTTACACCGCTGAGGATTGCAGGGCGCTTCAGTTTGCCTCCTGTTCCGAACTCCTCCTACTCCTCTTCCTCATCCTCATCCTGCCTTTAGGGTACAAAAAATTGTAATCAGGGCCTAGTCTGTGTTTGTACGTGTGAGATACACCATTTTATAAATTTTTTTCTATTCCGCTATTCAATCTACACCCTTTGGGATAAAAAGAATTAAATTGCGGCATAGTCTGTATCGGTACGTGTGAGATACACCTTCCAATCTTTTGGGGCGCATCTTCCACCGCCGAGGATTGCAGGGTGCTTCAGTTTGCCTCCTGTTCCGACCTCCTCCTACTCCTCATCCTGCCTTTAGGGTACAAAAAATTGTAATCGGGGCCTAGTCTGTGTTTGTACGTGTGAGATACACCATTTTATAAAAAATTTTCTATTCCGCTATTCAATATACACCCTGTTTGAGTGTAAAAAATTAAATTACGGCATATTCTGTATCGGTACATGTGAGATAAACCTTTTTAAATTTGTTTGGCGCATCTCCTTCCACCGCTGAGGATTGCAGGGCGCTTCAGTTTGCCTCCTGTTCCGAACTCCTCCTACTCCTCTTCCTCATCCTCATCCTGCCTTTAGGGTACAAAAAATTGTAATCGGGGCCTAGTCTGTGTTTGTACGTGTGAGATACACCATTTTATAAAATTTTTCCCATTCCGCTATTCAATATACACCCTTTTGGAGTGTAAAAAATTAAATTACGGCATAGTCTGCATCGGTACATGTGAGATACACCTTTTTAAATTTGTTTGGCGCATCTCCTTCCACCGCCGAGGATTGCAGGGCGCTTCAGTTTGCCTCCTGTTCCGAACTCCTCCTACTCCTCTTACTCATCCTCATCCTGCCTTTAGGTTACAAAAAATTGTAATCGGGGCCTAGTAATCCCACCTGACAGCGGGGCCACAGTGGAAGCACAAGGCCAAGGCAGAGGAGGAGGAGGAAGAGGTCGCCAACGCAACCAGGGCACCGCCAGCACCTCAGAAGGCAGGGTTAGCATGGCCGAAATGTGGAAAAGCTTTGTCAGCCCGCCACAACAAACAGCAGCACCAGCAGCTCATATGGAACGTCTTAGCAGGAGGCAGCATTTCACCAACATGGTGGAGCAGTATGTGTGCACACGCCTACATGTAGTGAATGACGGGTCTGCCCCCTTCAACTTCTGGGTCTCCAAATTGGGCACATGGCCTGAGCTTGCTCTTTACGCCTTGGAGGTGCTGGCGTGCCCTGCAGCCAGTGTATTATCTGAACGGGTATTTAGCACGGCTGGGGGCGTTATCACAGACAAGCGCAGCCGCCTGTTCAGAGACAATGTGGACAAGTTCACGTTCATTAAAATGAACCAGGCATGGATCCCATAGGACTTTTCCGTACCTTGTGCAGAATAGAGATGGATACCGACCTTACCCGGCCATTGTTCTATTTTTGATCTTTCTCAAAAATAGAACTCCTGTTCCGAACTCCTCCTACTCCTCTTACTCATCCTCATCCTGCCTTTAGGTTACAAAAAATTGTAATCGGGGCCTAGTAATCCCACCTGACAGCGGGGCCACAGTGGAAGCACAAGGCCAAGGCAGAGGAGGAGGAGGAAGAGGTCGCCAACGCAACCAGGGCACCGCCAGCACCTCAGAAGGCAGGGTTAGCATGGCCGAAATGTGGAAAAGCTTTGTCAGCCCGCCACAACAAACAGCAGCACCAGCAGCTCATATGGAACGTCTTAGCAGGAGGCAGCATTTCACCAACATGGTGGAGCAGTATGTGTGCACACGCCTACATGTAGTGAATGACGGGTCTGCCCCCTTCAACTTCTGGGTCTCCAAATTGGGCACATGGCCTGAGCTTGCCCTTTACGCCTTGGAGGTGCTGGCGTGCCCTGCAGCCAGTGTATTATCTGAACGGGTATTTAGCACGGCTGGGGGCGTTATCACAGACAAGCGCAGCCGCCTGTCCAGAGACAATGTGGACAAGTTTACGTTCATTAAAATGAACCAGGCATGGATCCCATAGGACTTTTCCGTACCTTGTGCAGAATAGAGATGGATACCGACCTTACCCGGCCATTGTTCTATTTTTGATCTTTCTCACTCTTTTGGGGTGTACCCTCATTTAAAATGACTGAAAAAAAGCAGTGTTGGCTACCTCGTCCTCCTCCACCGCCGCTTCCACCTACACCACCGCCACATCCACCACCACCTCAACCTCCCTCCTACTCCATATGGGCCTCGTCCTTCACAGATGAAGAACATTGTTTTATTTTTCTGTTTTTTTTTGTTGTTTTAAGTTATTTCCCTATCCACATTTGTTTGCCATGCTCTTAACTATGTTTTGCTGCCATTTGCAGCACTCTAGCCCTTTCCATTGGTGTTTTAGAGCCATTTTAGTGCCTGAAAGTTCGGGTCCCCATTGACTTCAATGGGGTTCGGTGTCCGGGTAAAGTTCGGAAAAAGTCCGGGACACGGACCCGGACTTTTTTTTCAAGTTCGGCCGAACCCGCCGAACACGGACATCCAGGTGTCCGCTCAACTCTAATAATGTTTGCTTGTTCAAATATGTAAAAAAGTCAACAACTTCCAGGAGGTATACTTAGTATTTTACATGATTGTCAATTGTTTTTTTGCAATATAATATGGTTTTCCTGGGCTATATAATATTTTATCCCATCTATGTTTCTGCTGAGTGACATGATTTGCTATTGAAGTCTATACTCTTTCTGGATTATATATTGGGTAGTTTCTGGTGGATGTAATTTGTTATTCCAGTGCAATATGTTCTTTTGATAATTTTCATAATTTTATGTAATGGCTTGATACAGTAAAATGTGCTGTTGCAGTGCAATGTGGTATGGTTATGTAGCATTGACATATCATAGATTAGTAATATTGAATAAATTCCCCATTTTTATCTGATTACAATTTTCTCCTATAATTGTTCAGATAGAAAACAGAAATACAACTTAGGTGGGGATTTTATTTCATAAAATGAATATATACTCAATATACATAATATGAATATATGTGCAAATCGTGTAATAATGCTCCTGATAACGTGCGTGATGTGAAACAGCTGTAGCGCTATTGAGACATGCCTGAGGTCCAGCCACCACTTTAACCGCTTCAGCTCCGGAAGGTTTTACCCCTTTAAGGACCAGGCTATTTTTTGAGATTCGGCACTGCGTTACTTTAACGAAAAATTGTGCAGTCGTGCGACGCTGTACCCAAATACAATTGATGTCCTTTTTTACCCTGAAATAGAGCTTTCTTTTGGTGATATTTGATCACCTCTGGGGTTTTTAGATTTTGCTCTATAAACAAAAAAAGAGCGACAGTTTTGAAAAAAATACACAATATTTTTTACTTTCTGCTATAAAACATTCCCAAAAAAAGATTTTTTAAAAATCTATTTTTTTATGTTTTTGGTTAAAAAAAATACCAAAAAGCGTATTTTAATTGGTTTGCACAAAAATGATAGCGTTTACAAACTATGGGATAGATTTTAGGACTTTTTATTTTTGTTGTTATTAGTATCAGCAATTTTTAGTGGGACTGTGACATTGCGGCGACCAGATCGGACCCCTAACTGACATTTTTTACACTTTTTGGGAACCAGTGACATGAATACAGTAATCAGTGCTAAAAATATGCTCAAAGGGGTTAATGTATGCCTGTTGGTGCTTACTAACGGGGGGCTCTTTGACAGGCACAGAGAGATCGGGGTTTCAGCTAAGCTGAGACACACAATCTCTCTCTGCTTGTGTGACAGAAGACCCGCCTGCTTTGTTTACATAGGCAGGCGGGTCTTCTGTCAGTTTCTCTGATGATCACGGGAGGCAGGCAGCGATCGCCGCCGCTCCTCCCGCAGGCTGCCTCCCGCTGTGTCTAATCACATGCCGCCGCCGAGACCGCGTGCACAAAATCACGCCGCCCTGCCGCAGTATATCTGCGTGAGGCGGTCAGCAAGTGGTTAATATCTGAGGTGGTGGCTCCTGATGTAAGTGACTAGATACATCTTTGCCTTTTTCATTTATTTGGACCTCTTTCCATTGGTTTTATATTGCGAATTGTCAGTGTTTTGTATTTTTGGAATTTGAATTAAAGAAGTATTTATTGCTACACTGAGTATCTCTATATATTTTTTATTTGGATCTCCATATGCGCTTAATTGACGCTACGATTCCACACGAGGAGGCTATCTGCATTGGTTAATTTACTTTTCAGGACCGAAAAGGACCTAGACACCAGTAGCTACACACGCTATTGCTACCTTTTTGGACAGCAACTAGCTTTGGTACTTTATCTGTACCGTGGAGGACTACATACAGGAGTGTTAATACATTTTTATTTTTTTTTTTATTCTTCACAATGGGACACCTTTTCTTGTCTTTAATTTATATATTTTTTTGGACTCAGATTGGACCTTTTTACTATGCTTAACTAAATTTGAGCGCTGCAACTGTTTTTAATCATAATATGAATATATACACAAATAAATGAACTATAATGCACACTTTGCATGGCATTAGTATAGTTATTTTTAGCCATATGAATGTTAGTCCTCCGCTTTTATAAATGTTTTCTCAGAAGATTCGCAGAAGATTCACACAAATTTGACCCAGGAATAACACATTTTTTTTTCAATTAAATGATGTGTGAATCTCTAATTAATTTAGTTGTATTCAGTTATTTATATATTTTTTAAAAGCGATGTGCCACAGTCATAGAACATTTTAGCTTTTAAAAAATTAAGATTAATCAAAACAATAACAGAAAACGTATTATTTATTGCTCTAAACCATAAAGACCTTGCAGACCAAAATGGTAATAATATTGTTTTTTAAATAGAACTCTAAACTATACACTCCTCCATATGAATTAATAATGTCAGCTGTTTTTTTAAAAGTACCTTTGCTTAATATCAGATTTTAATCTGTGTATATGTGACCAATTAAGTTTAAGTTAAGTTTAATAGACATTAATAGCAGAAATAAGATGTCTGATGATTACCGTAATTGTATTTTAAACACAAATCTGAGAAATTAGATTGGGGCCTGAACTCTACTGGCACCTCTGACTGTGTTTTTCAGTAAAATAGCGTCAGACTCTTATGAACTTTGACATACGGACAATCAACAGTTCAGTATTTTAGCCATATTTTTTTTTTGTAGCAGTAGTGACGTGCGGCTTACCCACATACCCACCCTGCTGAACACATTTCGGGGAAGCGCTCCATGGGAAATGTTGTGTTTGGCCAGTCCGTCATACATTAGCAAGAGTGAGGAAGAGTTTAGCCAGAGTGAAAAATAAACAATGAAAGTTAAACAACAGGTCGTTAAAAAAAGTAAAAGATACAATAATGCAATATGCATGAAGTGAAAAATATGCCAAAAATATGGATGAATGCAAGCTGAAGATATGTTGAACCAGTTGCTAAAAATCAAAGCACTCTCATCCAGAAAAATAAAGAAAAATGTACCTATATAGCATTTAGCTTTTATTATGGGGTATTTTGCTAAGGTATGCTGTTCCTGGTCAATACCTTTGACATATTTACATTTACATTTACATATTTACATTTTGGTAAATATCAGTAAAATTGGTTGTTTGCCTGAACTTATCCTTTTTTGTAGGCTGTTTATTGCTCCTGCTTTTGTGGCTCAGCTTTCTAGCAATCCTCAAACAGCAGCTGTGAAAACTCTGTGTACAAAATAATTAGTGTTAAATCTTAAGAACAACAGCATGCACGTCCGACAGAAGCCTTATCCCCCTTTTAGACGCTGGTCTCGCTCCTAGGGCTGACTTATACCTTCTTGCATCACACTCCTGAAGAAGTGGACAGTAATACACGAAACACATAGAGTCTTAGGATGCCAAGATATTTTGTTTATTACACCCGTGTCAATCATGCATCTATAAGTATATACTATCATGTACCAGTTCAACATTAATTTTTTTTATCAACTATACAGAACATTATGCTGCCTGTTACATCGTTCAGCATGACTGGTTTGGTGGAGGGTCAGTGATGGTCTGGGAAGGCATATCCATGGAGGGATGCACAGACCTCTACAGGCTAGACAATGGCACCCTGACCTCCATTAGGTGTCGCAATTAAGTCCTTGGACCCATTGTCAGACCCTTTGCTGGTGCAGTGGGTCCTGGGTTCCTCCTGGTGCACAACAATGCCTGGCCTCATGTGGCGAGAGTATGCAGCCAGTTCCTGGAGGATAAAGGAATTGATACCATTGAATGGCCCCACGCTTGCCTGACCTAAATCTAATAGAACACCACCGGGACATTCTGTTCAGTAGCTCAGTGATGCCCTGGTCCAGATCTGGGAGGAAATACCCCAGGACACCAACTGTCATCTCATTAGGAGCATACCCCAATGTTGTCAGGCATGCATACAAGGACATGAGGGCCATACAAACTACTGAGTACCATTTTGAGTTGCTGCAATAAAATTTCAGCAAAATGGACTAGCCTGCTGCATCATTTTTTCACTTTGATTTTCATCAAATTCATTTAATTCAGCTCTCTGTAGGTTGATAATTTTCATGTCCATCAAACAACGTGGCATCCTTTCATTCCTAACACATTACCCAGTCCATATCAGTATAGATGTTCAACATGATATTTTTCCACATTGAGATCTGATGTGTTTTCAAAGTGTTTCTTTATTTTTTTGAACAGTGTATATATTCTATCTATCTATCTATCTATCTATCTATCTATCTATCTATCTATCTATCTATCTATCTATCTATCTATCTATCTATCTATCTATCTATCTATCTATCTATCTATCTATAATTATTTGATTAATATGAGGTGCAGTGGGATGTACTGAGGTGGGCGGTCTCCTCTGAGAATTGCTGTGTACTCAGCAGTAGTAATTATCCGCTGTTTAATAAACGGACACCTCTGTCTCACTGATTTTCTGGTACAATCGCGCTATGTCTCGCCAGTTCAAAATCTTTGTAGATCGGAGAAAGGAGAAGCAGTCTACACCGCTTCATAAACAGGCACTCAGAGGAGAGACATCTCCTCTGAAAATGCCAGAGAACTTAGCAGTGGTTATTTTCCGCTGCTTGATAAACGGACACCTTTATTTCTATCTGTAATTCTGGTGTCAAAACAGGAGGTTAAGGTGACCTCTCCAACAGAAGCATTACCATCAATAACAATCTGATAGAGCAGTGATGACGAACCTTGGAACTCCAGATGTTTTGGAACTACATTTCCCATGATGCTGATGCACTCTGCAGTGTAGGTAAGCATTATGGGAAATGTAGTTCCAAAACATCTGGGGTGCCAAGGTTCGCCATCACTGTGATAGAGGATCTGATCCTTCCCCACTCTATGCAAAACATTTAAAGTGTTTGCTGCATTTTCACCAGGGTTTGCAATGTATTACAACTATAGTAAATTCTCTTCTCTAACATCAGCGAAAATTTTGTTTTATATCTTTATAAATCTTTTTTTGTGTATAATTGCATGTTGTTAAAAATCATTTGCACTTTATTTTATGTATTAGCCACTCTTTCACAGGAAAGGACGGTGCCCCTAAAAGAAACAACATTTCTGTGACGGTTCTCACCATCACTGGGAGTGAAAGACAGATACTTAATGGTTTGGATTGCTTCAAATAGGTCCTGTGTTTACGATTATGATAATGTGTATTGAACTTCAATGTCAGAGACAGGCTCTCCCTATTGTCTGTCTATTGAGGTGTGATGTGGATTGTGTTAAGCCGTCTGTCCCATTGTTAATTGTTCATGAACTCACATATTAGTTCAGGTTATTTCTATTTCTGTACACAATTTCATCTGCATTTGATAATGTAATCATGTACCTGAACTGATGGGGTAATTTGATCAGGAGGGGGATGTGCTCATGTGTGTATAAATTGAGTGTGGAACTGTTCAATAAAGGAGAAGATTCCAGTACAAGCTAAGTTGTCGGCTAGCTTTGTATGGGGCGGCTGGAAAATCTGATATCTATGTTCCCGACTGGGAGGAAGCCGTATACTGACGGAAATACAGTGTGGGTTGCGGTTCCGTTACAATTACAAACACTGCACACAGTAAATAAATATATATCACAACTAAAACACAAATATTGAAATAAAATTTATTTTATTTAATCTACAATAATTCAACTATTACAGCAAAACATCTAACAATTAAAATGTACATTGCATTGTACAGAAACAATTAGTAACAATTACAATCTAATGTAAAGCAAACTGCTGCGGAATATAAATAAGCAACACAGTTGATATGTCTTTTAGGTGCATAACATTTTTTGGAAAAGCAAAACATAATGGGCTATTAAATAAACATAATGGACATTTCCAAGATTTTTTTTTTCTAAATGGGGCCAACTGCTTTATACCCATATCTTAAAGAAGAGTGCTCCTGAACACCTCACATGTCTGTGGAGCCTGAGTCATGATTCCGGATTACTCGTATGTTGGCACTGGTTTTTAAAAACTGTTACTGATCCCTCATCCCCAGGTGACATTCTAGGCACATATAATAGTTGATGAGGACAGACTTTGGTCTGCCAAGTAAAGGTAAAAAACACATGGGTTTGAGGTTGCTCATTGTGCTGCTGGGATTATGACAGGTTTCCAACGTTTAAAGCCAAAGTGATATCACAGAAATAGATATGCAATTAGACAGACATTGCACTAAACCATACTGTACATGTACATACTGTAGTTTTACCTCAACTTTTCTGTTACAACAGTTTGGCAAGGTATCTTATTATGACTTTGCAATCCAGTAGGCACCTAGTGCACTCAGGAATCAGTACTCACTAACAGACCTGTTAGGCCCCAGCTCTTCTTCTGCAATACAAGTCTCTTTGAGAATTGTAGTGGAAGAATGGAAAGCAGCCTTTTTACTGAAAGAAAAAGTTATTTTAGTCAAAAATCATTTACAATAACTATAAACTGATAAAAATGTATGAGACCTCAATTGTGCTTTAAACAATCCTAAATATCCATTCTACCAGTTGCCTTCATGGAAGGCACAACTACTATAGACTACCAAAATGTACTAGCAAGGGAAATCCCCCTTCTTTACTCTATACAAGGTGGCATGTTTGAAAATCTGCTTGAAAATAATTGCATCAAAACAACATCAAATTGCTGTGACAATTAACCTTGAACTGTGTAATTTTTATGGCAGTGGTCAGTTAATTTTGCTGGGATATCAAAAATAAAGAGTGTGATCCTGCCCCCCCTTAGCCTTTGCTTTGATTATAATATGTCAGGTCCATAGCACTCTCCAAAATCTAAGTTTGAGTTACTGGTTTAGGCCGGGTTCACACTAGCTGCGGCCACGGCTAGCAGCAGGGGGTCCAGTGTGTCCCTGATCTCTATTTCAGTTGCAAATAAGGTCCAAATTGTTGCCTGAATTTGAACCTGAAAAGGAGCCAAGGATGCGGACCGCGGCCACCCTGGAGTTATGTCACGCTCTCCTGTCGTGCGAATTGGATGCAGGGGGGTTAATTAGATTTATGGTTTTAGTTACAAGCCTTTAGGCTGGGTTCACACTGTGTGAGGATGCAGCTAACAGCAGGGGTCCGGTGCATCCCTGTTCTCTGTTTCAGGGACGAATCAGGTCAGAATTTTACCATGAGTTCAGGCCTAAAATGGCGCCAAAGAAGCACAGGACCCTTGTGCAATGCGCTCCATGGCTGCCCCGAAGCTATGTGAAACGTCTCCATTGAGAGCCAGTCACACTCTCCTGTAATGCGAATTGGATGCGCATAAGTGTTAACCCAGCCTTACTCACTCATTTTACATGTATTTAAAATGTGATAACACAGCTAAAATTTTATATTTTGTACTTTTATGCAAAAACATAATACCGAAATTATAGTACTAAGAAAAGTGAATTACTGATTTGCAGCAGTCTGGGTACCTACATTGGAGGGAAGGAAATACTTTCGTTAGCTTTCAAAGATAGCTTTCACCAATTCCTGAAAACCATCACTTATTATTTCAAAATTTTGGGAAATCGGTGGGTTTATGAGGACAACACCGGATCAGCCTTCTTCCCAGAGTAGGGACGTTCCACGCATTTGAGCGTTTGTATATAGTGCTAGAATTACAGAGAACAGGAGACCCCCACTCCTGGACACATATCCCAAGCTGCAGTTTTCCATTTGCACATAAACTGGACATTCCTTTAAAAGCAGCAATAACGATGAGCCCTAAGAACTCTTCTTCTTATCAAACTGTTGCCACTATGCAACCATGATCTCATAGCTAGTGACAGGTGCATTATAATAATGTAGAGACAACAGAGGAGGGGAGGAAATACCATGGCTACACTTCATTATGAAGATTATTTATACAATTTGGAGGAAGACAGTCTCAAAAATATAATAACTAGTAAGATCTTAGCTGTTTTTTTCTATCCTGCTTATTAATCCATGATTGATAAATTCACCCCAGGTTAAACTATCAGGTCATCTGACTTTTAAAACATGCAATATCATATAAAATTGTGCTCTTTCAGCTTATTCATACTTTAAAACTCACTCAAAAATCCTTACCACACCTTCAGTGACTGCTCATAAATACAGAAAATGCATTATATTCAACATACAAATACATTGTAAACATTATGCAGTTGAATACAGAGGGTATTTATTTCACTAAAGAGGAGAGAGTACTATGTGCAAGGGTTCAGCCAAATTGCTCTTTACAAAATATATTGTACCAAAGTATCACATCATTAAAATTAACCTGTGTATTAAATAAAATGTATAATTGCTTGCATGCTGATCAGGTTTTTAATATGTGGCTCAGTTTTAGTGAGCATATACTGTACATTTCTCTTACACACTCATTATAACTGATTATAGTTAGGTATATGACTAACACAGAGACTGGAAGACATTCAAAGTCCTAATCATGTGACCCATAAAAGGAGCATGATATGAATCCAGGAAAAAGAGCATGCTTACTTACATATTAAGTTTTAAGGTTTCTAAAATATTTGAATTGTGTTAGAAATAGCATATAGCATAGAAGTTACTTGGAGAAAATTTTAATACATACATATTTTTAAACACTTTTCTGAATGTAGAACTAAGCTCACCACATGTCAATCCACATACATAAAAATCTATATGTAACTCCAGCCAGAACTTTGTTTTTTAGTTTTAGATAGCATGGGTAAAAGGGTCCGAACCGCTCTTAGATTTTTATTACTTTTATTATTTTTATTATTTTATTATTTTGATGCCTGTTGAAGATGTCCACCTTCACTTCCTGTCCAACCGTTATAATGTCAGAGATATAAAGTATAACAAAAGGCAAAACTTTTTTTTAGTTTTAGATAGAGTGGAGATCGATTAGAACACCTGTCAGGCTTTATTGCTATCTGTGCCCCCATTAGGGAAATTCAACCTATTTGTCCTGTTTACCATTCACAAAGAGAGACAGTGAATGCAAATCCCAAATTTGGGGTTGTCACCAGAACAGGAATAGAGGGTAAATCTTCAACTGAGGGCACTAGCACTGGTGATCCTGGTGGAATTAACTCTTATTTCCTGTTTTTGGCTATGGGACAGAAAGTGAAGCAAAGTCTCACCAATGGGACACAGATGGCAAAAAGAAACCTTACAGGGGCTATAAACCTCCCTTCCACTATCCAACATGAAAAAAAAAATTGCCTTTAGCCCCACTTTAAGGAACATTTCTACATTGATAGTTTCCACAAGAACTTAGGGTGAGGGGCAATCTACCAATGTAGTGACCTGTTTCTGTGACAGCCGCAAAAAGCCGGGATTTACCTTCAGTTTGGATATATTTCTTTTTACTTCATGTTGTGTCTTCTAGGACAGGAAATGAAAGAAAACCTTCCAAACAGGGGCACAGCCAGGAATTTTGGGGTTCGTTTTATTTAAGTTTTCGGTTACAAGCCTTTAAGCTACCTGTTTTTACCCATTCCCTCTTCCCCTCTTTCTCTCTTTTTCTTTCTCTCTCTAAATATAGCAAAGAATTTTCACTTTGCAAAGCAATTGTTCACTTAGTGGATAAGGAGAAGATTTTTGTTGCCCTTGCACATCACTGGGGATTCAAAGAGAGTATTGTCTCCTGTCTCTGATTCAGTCTCCATGGGGATCTGTCTGAAAGAAGGGAGTCCCTTCTCTGAATCATTCCACTATGTGTACATTTGAGCTTGAGCTATTAACCTTTGTAAACAACAGGAGTTAGGGAGATCCTGGAAAATTTTTGAAAAGGAGCTGAAAGCTCCACCTGCTGGCTGCATAAAAAAACAGTAAATAATAATATGCATTGTTTGATCTTATCATTAAAGCACTTGTTACCCTAAAAAAAAAAAAAAAAAAAAAAAAAAGATCCTGTTCCCTTAAAGCATGTTATACAACACAGTGCTTGTGCTGTGTAATTTGGCCCACTGTATCACCTAAAATACCTTGCTGATCCTGCCAGTTTCTGCCCTCCCCTCTGTAAACTGACCACGTTATACCATGACTGCTGAGCCCTGACACCGTGGTCAGTGTACGTACCTTCGTCATCCACTGCTTTGTTCTCCTCTGTGCTCCTCTCCCCCCTCCCTCCGTCTGTCTGCTCCTGTGTCAGTGCCCGTCCCCTCCCCTCTTGCTGCTATTATAACTTTGTTTTTTCTATAAAATCCTCTCTGTTCTCTGATTACAAGTGCCCCTGTCTCTGTGTTTTAGAAAAAAATGCCTTATTTACCGTTCTCAGAGCGGCTCCCGGCAATCACCTGACTGGCCGACTCTAGCTCTCCTCTCCTCCTCTCGCCCCGCCTGACATCAGCAAGGCAATATCGGCCCGCCCCCTGCATCTGTCAGACGGGGAGAGGAGAGAACTGGTCTCGTGATCATCAGGAATCCCTCTGCAATATCATACAGGTGGCATTTTATTTTATAAAACACAGAGACAGGAGAACTTGTAATCAGAGAACAGAGAGGATTGTGTAAAGTAGTTCAAGTGGGTTAACAACCACTTTAATTGAATTGTAAAACATTTTTTCACTCCCGAAAGAAATAAATAAATACAAACCCACTGCATTTTTCCTTTAAATATGGAGTTTCGAACCATGGTATACTCAAAACAAAAAAAGAAAGTTTGGCTGGGGTTTCATGTTTAGCAATGCAAGGGGCAATTTATGGAAGATATCTGTAGTGTGTGTACACATGTAAAGATCCATACCCTATGCCAGTAGCATAATTATAAAACAGTGAATGTCCAAACATTCACTGCAGATAAACCTTCCATGTGAAGGTGTTTTAATATACAGTGAATGATTCACCACCAGTGAATGTTTAGTGAATGACACATTTACTGTTTTAAAAGTGACTATTTTAGAAGCAAGTCTGATTTGTTATGCAGCCAAACATAATCACTTGAAACTGAATAACACATTTAAGAAACAAGCAACATGTATGTTTCTCCTTGCTGTGTTCATATAATAAGGACAAAAGAATATTATTTATTTTTGATGGACCAACTGAAAATGCACTAGGAACCAAATAAATAGCAGTGCTCAACTCTGCTCTTAAGCCACCTTAACAGATAGTTATATGTTTTCTTAGGGTCCTTTCGCATGATGCGGATCCCCGCTGAGCAGGTGGATGGCAGCTATGTCTCCGCTCTGCGTGTGGAGACAGAGCTGTCAAATCCCCGCTGTCCTCTATGGGGGAATCTGATGAGAACGGACCACCTGTCCGTTCTCATCTGATCCCATTCGATCCCATCCGCTGGACGGATGGAAAATAGGGGTTCCATCCATCCAGATATCATGGACAGGATCAGATCGGATAGGATGTCTCCGCTGACATCCGCTGCCCCATAGGGATGCATTGAGGATCCGATGAGGTCCGCCTAAAAAACTGACAGGCGGATCTGATTGAATCGTTTGCGTGAAAGGACCCTTACAATGATACTAACTAATGCATCTGTCCCCCACCTAGTAGTAGATGAAGATGAGTGAATTGTTCTGCCAGGTTCATAGTAAATTGTAAATTGCTATGCTGTTACAGAAGTTCTTTAGGCTTTATCTATTCATCCTGATGCAAATAAATGTAAAAAAAAAAAGACACATAGGGGTTGATTTACTAAAGGCAAATAGACTGTGCACTTTCCAAAGAGCAGTTTTACTCTGCAAGAGCAGTTGCTCCAGAGCTTAGTAAACAAGGTAAAGCTTGATTTTGCAAAGAGTACCCAATCATGTACAAGGAAAATAAAAAATCAGCATTTTTGCTTGCACACAATTGAATGATGGAGGTCAGCACAGCTTCTGCTCCTTTACTAAGCTCTGGAGCAACTGCTCTTGCAGGGAGAAACTGTGCTTTTCAAAGTGCACAGTCTATTTGCCTATAGTAAATCAACCTCTCTCTGTTTTATTTTAAAAAATGTATAAACAAAAACCATATCGGTGCCCTGATAATGGGTTCAGATGGGTGAATGAATCCTCCAAGTTTGAGGTGATTTGCCTATTCATTGTAATTTCTCTTCCACCAAGGGTTTAGGTTTGGGTAAGAATGCTTCCCCTCTGCTTCTAAACCCTTTACTTCAGGGTTTACAGCCACAAAATGAAAAAAACATGTAACAGCAATAATTCCTACTGATAATATATATAAATAATATTATTAACAAAAGTAGTAACAGAACTAGAGATCCAGTTGCCGCATGGAATCTCTTCGAGATTCAGGAACAGTTAATATTACTGAACATGTTTTTTTACTGCAGAGTAGATATTAATCAGGGCAATTGTATATTTTGATTATTTTCTCCCTTCACCTTTCCCAGGTAAATTAGTTAATGGAAACCCAGCAACGGTAATAATGAGAGTGGTTTGGGAAAAATAGGTTGGGAGGAGTATATTTTTCTTATATACTATTGTAGTGAACAAACTGTTAATGGTCCTTGAGGGCCCGAGCTGAGCACTTCCGGAGTAAAGGACAGAGCAAAATGAATACACAATTTTGAAAACCTGAAGCATCTCATTACACTTTTTTATTCAGCAAACATTTCAGTAGGAAGATCTGAAGCCTAACAAAGCCAAAGCTTTTACACCTTAAAGATTACGTTGGTCCAGTCGAAGGTATCATCAAGCCCAGAGAAAATAGGCTTCTCCAGCACAATGACTACTAAGGAATCTGCACTACACGTGACTTACTGCATATGGCTATGATTCATCCCTTTTATTAGGCAGATCTCAAACTACTTGTATTATTGACAAAAGACCACCCAGACATGGAAACACTGATACATGTCCAGGCTGAGAGGGTGTAACAGTATGATATCTAATGTCAAACACATTTATAAAGCACAAATGTGTAAGTAGTGTGTTTCATAGAAGAGAGCCAAGACTGGGCATGTAGTACAAGTATGAATGTTGTAAGATTTTACAGAACTATATAACAACCCTAAACCAATGTATTTAAACTGGCACTATGAACATATTCCTGCTTTCCTTCTACAGGTAAGAACACTTCGGCATGGCAGACCCTAGTAAGTACTTAGTGAGACTCGGGAACTTATGACATCAGTTTAACATAACACATGAAAAAAAGAATTGAAGCTAGGCCAGCAATGCCAAGACCCGCGCCAGAGGTGAAATGGCACTCATTCAGCTAGTAAATGCTCCAGTCATGTCATGGAAGGTCACAGCACCAGAATCACTCCAATGTCTCACAGTAGAAGCCACACAGCAGTGTTTCTGTAAAACAAAATGCAATACTTTATTTTTTTTAGTCCAGTGGTTAACTCTGCTACTTTCCTTCAGTTCATTATTTTTATTACTAAGGGTTATGGGTCTCTGAAAACCTTATTATTAGTTGCCTTGAGGGTAGATTAGTAAGAATGGTGGTACTTCCAAAACACAAAAAACGTATTTAATATTGCAGCTCAAAGACCAATGATGTGCTGCAATTAACCTCAAATCAGCTTCTAGCAGCTAGTTAGATTTAAAGACGCTGAGGGCTGGATGGTTGCTATATTTTACAGGGGAACACAATTTTTTCGATTAGTTACAAAATAATTTAGGATATATATATATATATATATATATATATATATATACACTGCTCAAAAAATGAAAGGAACACTTTTTAATTAAAGTATAGCATCAAGTCAATAAAGCTCCTGAGATATTGATCTGGTCAGTTAAGTAGCAGAGGGAGTTGTTAAACAGTTTCAGCTTCTTTGGTGTTAATGAACTTTACAACAGGTGCACTAGCTGAGCAACAATGAGACAACCCCCAAAAAAGGAATGGTTTTACAGATGGAGGCCACTGACATTTTTTTTTCCTACTCATCTTTTCTGACTGTTGTTCACTAGTTTTGCATTTGGCTAGAGTCAGTGTCACTACTGGTAGCATGAGGTGATACCTGGACCCTATAGCAATTGCACAGGCCGTCCAACTCCTCCAGGATGGCACATCAATACGTGCCATTGCCAGAAGGTTTGCTGTGTCTCAAAAGCATAGAGGAGATTCCAGAAAACAGACAGTTACTGTAAGAGAGCTAGATAGGGCCGTAGAAGGTCCTTAACCAATCAGCAGGACCGGTATCTGATCCTTTGTGCAAGGAGGAACAGGATGAGCACTGCCAGAGCCCTACAAAATGACCTACAGCAGGACACTGGTGTGAATGTCTCTGACCAAACAATGAGAAATAGAGTTCATGAGGGTGGCTTGAGGGCTAGATGTCCTCTAGTGTGCCCTGTGCTCACTGCCTGGCACCGTGGAGCTCGATTGGCAGTTGCCATTGAACACCAGATTTGGCAAGTCCATCACTGGTGACCTGTGCTTTTCACAGATGAGAGCAGGGTCACCCTAAGCACATGTGACAGACGTGAAAGGGTCTGGAGAAGCAATGGAGAACGTTATGCTGCCTGTAAAATCGTTCAGCATGACCAATTTGGAGGTGGGTCAGTGATGGTCTGGGGAGGCATATCCATGGAGGGATGCACAGACCTCTACAGGCTAGACAATGGCACCCTGACTGCTATTAGGTATCAGGACATGGGACATTAGTATCAGGACAGTTTCGGTCCATCCGCTGCCGCCGCCGCCGCCGCCAGGTTGCACCTCAGTCTGTTCAGGAGCTCAGTGATGCCCTGGTCCAAGTCTTGGAGGAAATACCTCAGGACACCATCCGTCGTCTCATTAGGAGCATGCCCCGACGTTGTCAGGCATGCATACAAGCACGCTGGCGCCATACAAACTACTGAGTATCATGTTGACTTGCTGCAATGAAATTTCAGCAAAATGGACTAGCCTGCTGCATCATTTCACTTTGATTTTTGGGGTGTTTTAGAATTCAGCCCTATGTAGGTTGATCATTTTCATTTCCATCAAATGACGTGGCATCCTTCCATTCCTTACTCATTACCGGGTCCATATCAGTATAGATATCCAGCATGATATTTTTCCCCATTGAGATCTGATGAATTTTCAAAGTGTTCCTTTAATTATTTTGAGCAGTGTGTGTGTGTGTGTGTGTGTGTGTGTGTGTGTGTGTGTGTGTGTGTGTATGTGTGTGTGTGTATATATATATATATATATATATATATCGTAATTATATATTATTACAGCATGATAATAATGAAGTACTTTGTTCAGTCAATGTTGACAGACCAATTTTAACACTATTAACTGGTGAAAAGTCTCAGAACGGGTTTCATCTATAACAATAGAAAAGTTAGAAGACAAAACCACAAAACACGCATGTTCAGTTAGTAAACCTTCCTATCGTTTTCAGCCATAGAAGCTGCCATCTTGGCCTCCATTTTAATCTTCAACTGCCATGATGCTGCACATGTGTTCAGTTATGACACCAAACATTGGATAGTTTGACAGTTTGGTTGAGAGCACAACCAATGTGACAGTTACATTCTTGGAACGTTAAATCCAAGAAAAAAAAAAATTAAGCGTTCTAATGGACTGACATAATATGCTAGCAGAAGTTAATTTTAGCAATGTGATCAGCTGCATAATAAATGTATCTAAACCTAAAGTGCATAAAATAAAGGATGCTAGTAACAATTACAAATCTATGTTAGGGTTAGAATTGAGTGCAGACATTTCCTTTCGATGTCCCGCAGATTAGTGGCCAGTGTGATTTGTCAACTTCCTCCAACTGTTTTAAATTATTCCACTAGCATTTATTTGGGGCCTGTTCACATCATGTGCATTTGAAAGTGCTCAAAAAGACATTCCAGATGTGATGAGAATAAAAATCAATGTTTCTTAATGACTGTAGTTCACACCATTGCATTGTGGTTAAATGCGTTTGAAAAAAGTAGAGCGGGCTGCATTTTTTGGAAATACTTTTTTTTTTGAAAGACACAAAGCTGTGTAAATGCAATGCATGTGAACACAACTCATTAAATGGTTCCTTACATACAACATTAAAAAAGGCATGAAAAAGAACAAGTGGCAATGCATGCAAACGCATGTGAATTCGTTTATCAGGTGGACCCGATTGGACCCTCCAGTCTCCTCTATGGAGCAGCGAGTGTCTGTTGACACCAGCCGACATCCGATCCAACTGTGTCTGCTAAAACAGACAAATGGGGATCTGTTCATGGCTGATCAGATGGTCCATTTACATCTGATCGCCCATAGAGGAGAGCAGGCTGTGTCTGCACTGCATAAGCAGAGCAGACACGGAACAGCCATTCCCCTACTCAGCCCCTAATGGCTCCAAAAATGCCATGTTTTTGGGAATTCCATTTTTTTTCTTTTTCTGAAAGAAAATGTCTGCATTACTGGTAAGCATTTTATGCAAATCATTCTTCATTTCTGGGTGCTAGTAGAATCATTGTGGGATTTTTATCTGCATACACATGTACAGGCATTTGCACAGCATACATGTGTGCACTATATAAACCATACTCATGTTTTTTTAGAAGGAACTCATGCAGCACTACCCTCAAAGGGTCCGCTTGATTAACTAATTATTTCCCAAAACCGTTAAGAGGCTCCCATTCCCACAGACTCCCTTCTTTCACTGCAGCTCCATTGAACAGTCTAAGGGATGTATTTTGTAAGACCCCGTTCACACAGGGGCGACCCGACTTGCTGGGGCGACCTGTGAAGTCGCGGTGCACGCTTCATATAATTGAAGTCAATGCAGTCGCCTCCAGGTCGCCCCAAAGTAGTACAGGACCCTTTTTCTAAGTCGGAGCGACTTGTGTCGCTCCTATTAGAACGGGTCCTGTGCTAATCGATGGCAGGCGACCCACCGCGACTTGTCAGGTGACCAAGTCGCCTGACAAGTCGCGCTAGTGTGAATGGGGACTAAAGTTAATTGCTTGAAGAATTTTAACAGGAGAGGGATACGGGATACTCCAAATCCTTTAACTGCAGTTAACAGGTGGGCACTCTTCTCTCAGTACAAGTAGCACAGTCCATCTCTCACAACTGGCATGAGATAGTTTGCAGAACAGTCTATTAGCTCCTGGTTGGGGACCCTGAGGTAGTTTTCAGAATAGTTAAGGTCTCACAGCTGGGGACTATGAGATAGTTAACAGGACACTCTATTGGCTCATGCACAGAACCATGAGGTTGTTTGCAGAGAAGTTAAAGTCTTTAATCACAAATCCTAGAGCAGATCTATAGCCTCAATCCCTTGGCAGGGAAATCCCGCACCCAGTCCAAAGGTGCCTCAGATGCAAGTGAGAAAAGACAGTCTGCTACCGGCTTCAGCCTATTTACCACCCTCCCAGACCACCTTCTGGGCACACCTCCCCAGAGATTCGCCAGGGCGTAGTTAATATATTCAGACCAGTCGTTTGAATTTCCCATCCTAAACTCTAGACGTTTCTCCCATAGGCAGGGGGAACTAATCAAACTCCCAGCCTGTGAAACCAAAAGCCCAAAGCACAATGATCACTGCTCTTCTAATTACAGGGCAAGCCAAAAACAAAACTTATCTTGCATCATACACTAAGAGGGTGCTACACCAAGAAGATCCAGCGTTAATACATAAGTATTGTGTACATGGATCCTAACCAAGTATATTTCAGTTTATCTCCTTGTCAGGCAGGGTGTCTATAAGTTGACACCATGCTGACATAGGGAGCTGGGTATTCCCAGGCTTTGTAATAAAATATACTAAGTTAGCCAATAACAGGTTTTACTTATATACTAACTTTCCTGATAATATATAAGGCTTTCAGGTACATTACTTTTCTCTTAGTATCTGTGGCTGATTTACATTATGGCCAGACAAGTGATTATCTTGACAAGGATCAATATTCACTCCAACAAATGAAAGTAAGAATGAAACTTCTTTAATTTGATTTGCAAAAGTTTGCCTGAGTGTGGGAACTAGACCAGAATAGGTGGGAGGCATAGCCAGGGAGGTACATTTTGTATGACTCAGTCAATTGGCCTCATGGTTGCAATCGGGGCAGCTGTAAAGGATGTAAAAGCTACTTTTGCCTAGGATGATGCAAAAAGAGTATCCATTTTTGGCAGTGATTCTGGTATTGAGACATGCGGGTAACTACAACTACTCAGAAGGACTGTAGGCACTGCCAGAATGCCACAGCTCATTGTTATACCATATCATTCAATACAACAGCATCTTTTCAGCCCCTTTCTGGACAGTGGGATGCCATTCTAGGCTTGAACTGTGTACATCCAGACAAATAACCAATATTTTTCAGATACCTTGACTCACATCAAGCTTGCCATATGATCCCCTGCTTGTGCTGGACCGGTATCTCACCTGGCAAGGAAAATAACTAGGAAAGCCAGTCGGGTAGGCTGACCTAAATGAATGTAATTTAAGAGCAGCAATTACTGTTGTGGGGATCACATGTCACCTGTTGGCACAAGCTGGGAAATGTCTTATTCCCCACATAGAGCACACTCTGTTCTTCAGGAATTAAAAATTCCTTCTGACAGATTACAAAAATGGAAATCGTATGACTCTTTAGGTCAAACCTTAGAAACCCTAAGTGTCACATACTAATCAACAGCTGAGTTAAAAAAAGTTGTTCAAGTTATTTGTCACTGACCAATAATATTTCAATTTATGACACTGGCAACAAGTATATTATTTTATCCCTGGGCGAAACTAAGACATGACTTAGTTTTATCAATCATTTTTAACTGTTCAAATAAAAAATATAAGGTGAAAGGGCTAATTTCTCGGGATGTTTAAAAGTTTTTTTTTTTTTTTTTGTTTTTTGATACCTTTGCTCAGAGGAGTGGAAATATAATTTTAGTAAAGTCCCATTTTATGTTGTAAACACAAGTTTTCTAGTCTGGCCTAAATCAAACACCTCCTAGGATATTCTAAAAAGTACCAAAATGGGACCAAAACATTTATGACAATAGGTTAAGATTATAAACACTGGAGAAAGCAGCTTTCTTTCATGTTATTTCCCACACTGGTTGAAATCTGATTAGTAGCTTCAGACACCCTCATGTATCTCTCTTAAATTTTTAAGTTAGCCCAGTTTGTATTAGAATACAGACAGTAACACTCACAGGAGACGTTTGTTAAACATGTTCTATATGACACAGCAAGACTGTGCAATTTCAACAAACCTGCTTATTACAGCCTGGAATATGTCACTGCTCAACAGGTGTCTCAGACACAGTGCAGCTTTGCGTTTTTCTCTGAAATGGAAAGAAAGAATGAATAGTAACTTTTATTGCCTACTTGCGAGTAACATATATAAAGGAAATAAAGCCATTAAACACACTGGTAAGAAATTAAGACTGTTGGCACTTCAAATGACAGCTATGTATTAGAGGTCTACGGTTACTTTGTGTTTCATTATAACAATATTATGACATTAACGTTGAAATTAAAACATGATAATGAATTCTGAGCTTGTTCATTTTCTTCTGTATTTTTTCATGGGGTATGCATGGTAGAATACTGTACATGAATTTAGCTATTAAACTAAAAATTATTCTTGCAACATTATGTTATATGCAACATAAAAGAAAATATCACAGATAATTGTTTTTTAATTGAAAAATAAGACATTGGGGTTGTTTTACCAAATACGTGGTTCCAGGATCCATACACCATCCTATTGAACTCTGTACTGCAGTGTCGGAAGTTGCAATTTGCATATGCCTATTGATTTGCTGCTCCTTCTCCCCTTACTGCTCAGGCTGCATGAATGCGTGCTTGCTACGCTCTGCATGAGCTGCTACTCATCTGTGTCTTTATGCGCTTCAACTCATCTTCAAACTTTTAGTAACCACCATTACCTTCTTTCTAATATCTACCAAGGGGTTTGCACTCTCGTGGACTGGAGGATTTTCTTCGGCTTTATTTTACACCGCGGACATTGTCCCGCATATTCACAAGCCATTTTTTGTAACCATTGAGTTGCTGAGGTGCCCTCTCACAACTTTTTCATATTGCTGCTAGTCCCTTGGTATGAATAGAAAAATGTTTGAGAGCCCGGGTTGTTTTAATGTTACCTTCCTGAAAACGTTGTCTTCTATTCATGGTATGGTGAAGGTTTTAATTTGCTTTTTGATAACGAATTGAACTCTTCGATAAAATACTTTTGATTTCTATACGCCGCAGTGAGTTTCTATATGGAGCCCCTTTTCTTACGTAAGCTCTGCTTTTGAGCATTGGTAATTTTTTCCTGCATATTGTTTTACAAAATCAGTATAGACTGTTTAGCAAGCTTAGTAAAATAGGGTGAAGCTGTGTTCACATTGAATTTTCCATGTGCAAGGGAAATTTAAATAAAGATAAAAATTATGTAAAAAGTAAAAAAGTATTTACTAAACTAAGTGAACATTCACTTTGCACAGTTTATATTTACTTAGCTAAGTGAGCAGTCTCTATAGCTTTAGTAAAATGAACCTACTAAATGGTATTTTTTTTTAATTTAATGCACCTTTTATGTAGTCATGTTTTCAATCAGTTATACTTGGTAAAAAATATTCAGAACTTACCAACATGGTTGAATTCTGGCTGACGGTAAAGTGCAATTTGGAATCTGATAACCATGGATGTTTTAATGTTTCAGTAGCGCTCATTCTCCAGCTAGAGTTAAAACAACAATTTGTGAAAGAGAAAAAGGGCATAATCAAATATAATGAAAACATATATCACAAAAATGGTTCCTCTTTGTCTTTGTATCTATGTATGTATGAATCTATCTATCTATCTATCTATCTATCTATCTATCTATCTATCTATCTATCTATCTATCTATCTATCTATCTATCTATCTATCTATCTATCTATCTATCTATCTATCTATCTATCTATCTATCTATCTATCTATCTATCTATCTATCTATCTATCTATCTATCTATCTATCTATCTATCTATCTCTTGTTGGTCAATTAAACTGCACTCTAATTAAATATTGGAGTGAAGTTATTCAGCAAATTGTATATGGCTATTTTAATCAACACAATAAGTACAAAAAATCTACCATGAAATGGTAATGAAAATTAAATATAATGAAAAGCATTGAAACCGAATTGCTGTTTCTGGCCACAGAAAAAAAAGCTCATCACTATTTATGAATAACAGACATTCTGATCCTTCCACTTTATATAAATAATGCTTTGTGTTGAGTTAGGCATGCCCTTAAAGATGGCTATGACACACCTCAACTCCTGAAAATGTTGATCGTGCTGCATTTTTTTCAACATTTGTAGTGATTATTGGAGTTGGTGGCTGTTATAAACACCCCCAGCATAGTCAATGAAATCAATAATAACCCCGAGCATTAGTATTATTGACCACAATAAAAACTCTCAGGAATGATGCCAATGACAGTGCTGTCCACCACACTCTGTGCTCAATAGAGATGATATTTAATGCCCCCATTGATTGTCAGTGACAGTGGTTTTGTGGTCAGTGCAGTGGCAGTGAAATTTATCCCCCCACCACCCTGCATTTGGGGTCAGTTCAGTGTCAGCGAAATTTTACTCCACCTTACCATTACAATGCTTCTGTTTCACTCTCTCTCGTCCTAGCAAGGTAGTGTTGGGAAGAAATCACTAATCCTGACAGTATTGTCTATTAAGTGCTGGGTGCTGAAATGCAGGGAGCACATCAGAACCTGCCACCCCACTAATAATCTGCAAAGCGGTTTTCTACTGTTGGGTATGTATCACCTTGTCTGACAGTACTGTCTTTATTTCAATGTCAAGCAGTGGCGGCTGGTGCTCAAAATTTTTTTTTGGGGGGGGGGGGGGGCGCAAACAGAAAAAGGTAATAGGCATTGCTTTGCGGAAAAAAACGCTGTAAAAAATTGCGTGACTTTGAGGTCGCAAAAGTGTGAAAGTGGCCTTCAGTATTAAAGGTATAGTGTGCCCCCTTTCAATGCAGAGAGACCAGCGTGCCCCCTTTCAATGAAGAGAGACCAGAGTGCCCCCTTTCAATACAGAGTGACCAGCGTGCCCCCTTTCAATGCACAGTGACCAGCGTGCCCCCTTTTAATGCACAGTGACCAGCGGGCCCCTTTTAATGCACAGTGACCAGCGTGCCCCCTTTCAATGCAGTGACAAGCGTACATGCCCCCTTCAATGCAGTGACCAGCGTACATGCCCCCTTCAATGCAGTGACCAGCGTACATGCCCCCTTCAATGCAGAGATCAGCATGCGTGCCCCCTTCAATGCAGTGACCAGCATACATTCCCCCAATGCAGAGACCAGCATACATGCCCCCTTCAATGCAGTGACCAGCATACATTCCCCCAATGCAGAGATCAGCGTGCGTGCCCCCTTCAATGCAGTGACCACTGTCAAGTGATGAAATGCAGACAGCAATTCAGCACCCAATATCCCACTGCCACTTTGCAAAGTTCACAGGTGCCCCAACAAGTGGCTGCCCAGGCAAGGACGCATCAGGTCACACACAGAGAACCTGCAGGGCTCCAGGGCATCATTTTAAAAGCTGCTTTAAAAAATAGTACACAACTAAACCAAAATACTAGTAGAAGTTCAGAAATCTGCTATATTAAAATGTAATACACATACACACTTTTCATTTGCATTAAACAATTTGGAGGATTATATGCCTTACCATTTTTCCTTGATGAGTAATTTACTGATGAAATCTTTTGCAATTTCTGAAATATTTTGAAATTCGTCACCTTCAAAATCAAATTGTGCAGCCAAAATGTTGTTCAGAGTTTCATTGTCATCTTCCCCTAAAAATGGTGAAAGCCCACTCAACCTATGGTTCAAAAACAAAAATATTTTTAAATAACTTTTGGTTATAAACAATAAAATATTCAGAAAAATGTACAAAAACTGTGCTAATAGATCTTAGTTACACATGCGGCTTTCCTTTGAAAAGTGATCTGCAGTGGATCACTTTTTTCAGGCATTTGACAGGTGACTTGGAAGCAATATGTCCCCTTCTCCCTGCCTGTGTTAACAATAAAAGCCTGAAGCAACACCTGCATTACTTGTGGTTTTAGCTCAGCCCTGTGTGCTTGAATGGGTCACGCCACCAGAGCAAGATAACTGCTTAACTGGATTTAAGACTTTTTTATCACTTACTTAACCACTTGAGAGCCTTAAAGGGGTTGTAAACCCTTGTTTAAAAAAAAATAAAAATAAAATAACAAACTTGCCTATACTTACCTGCTCTGTGAAATAGTTTTGCACAGAGCAGCCCCGATCCTCTTCTTCTGGGGTGCCCCACCGCCACTCCAGGCCACTCCTCTTCATCGGGTACCCCCACAGAAAGCTACTTTACCTTGGGGCACCCGTGCATGCTCCCTCTAGAGTCCATTGACACAGACAGCGGGACTCAGTCCCACCCCCTGTCCCTGTGTCACTGAATTTGATTGACAGCAGTGGAAGCCAATGGCTCCAACTGCTATCAATCTATCCAATGAGGAGAGAGACAGCAGCTGGAGCCGCTGCACTTGTGCACATTGCTGGATCAGATCAGGCACAGGTAAGAAGAAGGAGGAATCTGGGGGGGGCTGCAGAGAATGCATTAAGGTGAAAAACCTTGAGCCTTTACAACTACTTTAAACATAGGGGATATGCCAGAAAAAAAAAACCCAGCAAAGTTTCTGGGGTGTCTCTCCTACTTTTAGCTCTTCTAATCCTCTCCCATCTCTCTTCCTTCCTACCCATTCTTTTCTTAGGTCTAAATTGATGGCTGACTTTTTTTTTTTAACCATCTTTTTTATTTTGTTTTACTTTTTTCTCAGGGTCGAATAAACAAAAATGTGCATTTTGTCATTTTCAAAAAGCTTTGCCATGATTTGTGCCAGAAACATCATCTTAGTGTCATTTAAGTGAGACAAATTAACCCTGGTTTACATTAGAACATGGTTCAGGAAACCCATGATTCGTGCACGTTTCCTGCACACTGTTCAAAACACAATACCCTTGCGATCTGCAACAGGTCTTAGTGCAATGTTAACGACACCTCAAATGCAGGTCGCAAATGCAGTGTGTTTGCCTGCAAAAGTACCATGCATTCCAATTGCAGTGCATTTACAAATGTAGTGCATGCAATGCGGTGCAATTTGAGTCTAATCAAAATCAATGGGCTCAAATCGGACAGCACTGCATCACATGCAAATTGCACAGGAATGCAGTGCGAATCCCTGTGAGATTCATCGGTGATTCATAGTGTGAACCTAGCCTTATAGAGTAAAATGTATACTTTTATTTACAGTAAAACATTCTCTTTTTTTAATAAACACTGGCCAAATTTAAAAAAAAAAAGAAATTTGTCTATCAATGAAATAGAAGAGAAAACAATTTTTGTAGAAGAGAATTTTTGGAATACAAAAGAGAGCCAAGTTTGTCCCTAAAAAGCAATGTACTGTATGTATTATTTTGTCATCTTATCACTGAATAAATAGGGCTATATTTGAAATGAAAAAAAAATGACCCGGTCCATAATCTGCATAAAGATATAAGAGCTGAAGACCGGAAGGTTTTACCCCCCTTAATGACCAGGCCATTTTCTTGCGATATGGCACTGCGTTATTTTAACTGAAAATTGTGCAGCCATGCAAAGCTGTACCCAAACAAAATAAAGGTCTTTTTTTTCTCACAAATAGAGCTTTCTTTTGGGGGTATTTGATCACCTGTGCGATTTTTATTTTTTGTGCTATAAACAAAAAAAGAGCGACAATTCTGGAAAAAAGCTATATTTCTTATTTTCTGCTATAAAACATTCCCAATTTAAAAAAATCAAAAAACAATTTTTTTCATTATTTTAGGCCAATATCTATTCTGCTACATATTTTTGGTACAAAAAACCCAATAGGTGTATATTTAAAGGTTTGACCAAAGGTTACCGCGTCTACAAACTAGGGGAAAGATTTATGTCATTTTTATTTATTTATTTATTTTTACTAGTAATGGCGGCGATCAGCGATATTTAGCGGGACTGCGACACTGAGATGGACAGATCAGACACCTAACTGACACTTTTTAGACTTTTGGGGGGGGGGGACCAGTGACATTACTACAGTAATCAGTGCTAAAAATATGCACTGTTACTGTAATAATGCCATTGGCAGGGAAGGGGTTAACCCTGTGGGTTATCAAGGAGTTAAATGTGAGCCTAGGGGAATGATTCTAACTGTGGGGGCGTGACTTCTGAAATGACCATGTGATCCTATATAGAAGAACCGTTCTTCTCTCTCAGCGGGGAACGTTCGCGGGTGTCAGGCAGCAATCGGAGCCACCTGACCCGTGCATCGCCTTCCCCGCTGCCGGCTGGGGGCGGGAGTGTGCGGCCAGCAGCGCGCGCTCGCCCCTCTAGCTCCCTGCTCGTGACCGACGTAGACCTACGTCGGTTTACCTGAGGGAGCCACACTCCCTCAGGTAGTTCTGGCTCCATGGGGACCGGCTGATTGGCTCCCCCTCTAGTCGGCACGCACGTGCCCCTACTAACTGCTGCAAAAAATGACATACATGTATGCCGCTTCACGTAACACAGCCGACCTGCCGCAGTATAACTACGGCGGCTCCTCGGCAAGTGGTTAATAAAGTATTCTGTATTCTGTAATGTTTTATTTTGCTCATAGCTTCACTTTACCCAAAATAATAGAAATATAATATGTCTATCCTCACCATAATTACATTGCACTGTGCACTTTATTTAAACTAACAGACTGAATTTGTGAGGAATGCATCCCACAGGGTGCACAGAGGGCCACATTAAATGTGATTGCAATCACTTTTTTTAATGGATGATAAATAGTTCTACCTCTTTGTCTCTCTACCCTGCTGTATAAAAAGATAAAAATATTTATTTTTCATTTGCCCTTGCTGTTTCAGCTATAGCACTCGCGTTTTCCCTTTCAAATATCAGCACAAAAGCTAGTTCAGCAAAAGAGTCCGCATAGACAGGAAACCAAGAATAAATCTAAAAAAGAAATTGATAAAGAATATTTCACACAAAACAGACGTATGCTCTTGGCCAACTCACAGCATGTAGGCAATGACTCCCACACTCCACATGTCTGTGGGAAAGGAGACAAAATCATAGTTCACAACTTCAGGGGCAAGGAACTCTGGAGTACCAAAGTGCACTTTCAATTTTTCCCTTGGCTTGTACCTAGGACATGAATAAAAAGAGAGATAAAGTATCATTTCAAAGAGACGAAAAAGCATAAAAGATCCCCACAGACTGGATTCTGGCAATACCGTAGTGACATGCTGCACCATTCCTTCCAGTATACTCCACAGGAAGAATAAAGTCTGACACAGAACATAACCAGCCATTATACATACAATGAGTAATATCTAGAATGGAATAAACTGGCATGTAATCTTACAAAGAAATGCCTAGGAGGTTTTTCCACATAAATCAAATCTGAGGAGTTTCTGTAAATAATATGACAGTCTGTATGCTTTATTGTAAATGTTGTCACCGCTTATATATTAAGAACCCAACAAATAGTCTTAGCTTCTTAAAGCCATTCTTCACTGCCTTTTCTTTTTGTGTTTTGAACCTCATAGAACACTTATCGTAGGTTTTTAGAGCAGACCTTATGGGGGTTTTACCTGGTACCAGAAGCCCCCCACATATCAAAAATGGTCTGCACACCTTTCTAGTGTCCCTTGAAAAAGACTACCCTATCTATAAAATGAAAACAAAAAAAAAAAAGTTTAAAAAATGTATTTTTTGGGGGGGTTTACAACCTCTTTAACCACTTAAGCCCCAGAAGATTTTACCCCCCATTCCGACCAGGGGGTTTTTAGCGATTTTTTACTGCGTGACTTTAACGGACAATTGCGCGGACGTGCGACGCTGTACCTAAACAAATTTCACGTCCTTTTTTTCCCACAAAAGCTTTCTTTTGGTGGTATTTGATCACCTGTGCGATTTTTTGATCATGCGATATAAACAAAAAAAGAGCGTAAATTTTGCAAAAATAACAATATTTTTCACATTTTTTTTATATGAAATTCCCCAAAAATATAATGTAAAAATCTAAATTTTTTAACATTTTCAGCCAATTTGTTTTATGCTACATATGTTTGGTAAAAAAAATTGCAAAAAGCGTATTTTGATTGGTTTGCGCAAAAGTTATCGCGTTTACTAACAAAGGGAAAGATTTTTGTCATTTTTGGTGGTTTTTTTTTAACGAGTAATGGCGGCGATCTGCGATTTTTTTTTGCGGGACTGCGACATTGCGGCCGACAGATCGGAACCTTGACTGACATTTTTGACACTTTTGGGGTTACCAGTGACATTACTGCAGTAATCAGTGCTAAAAATATGCACTGTTACTGTAAAAATGACACTGGCAGGGAAGGGGTTAACTGTATTGGACAGGGAGGGGTTAAGTGTGTCCTAGGGGCATGTTTCTAACTGTAGTGGGACAGGTCTCCTATTGTAAAAACAGAGATCAACGGTTCTACATAGTAGAACCGTCTGATCTCCATTTTTACACAGGGGAGAATGACAGGCGGCTTGTTTACATAAGCCGCCCGCCTTTCTCCCGCTCTACCGGCGATCGTAGTGTGACCGGCGGACATCGGGTCCGCCGGTCACGCGCGCGGATTCCTCAGTGAACGAGCCTCAGCGGGCGCGCGCTCGCCCGCTATTGGCTCACAAACCAGTCAAAGGCTAGTGACGTATATATACGTCACTTTGCCTGGCCGGCGCTGACCGCCGCAGTATATCTACTTGCGGCGATCGGCAAGCGGTTAAAATGATATGTTATTAACTCACCTAGAAATTTGTTTCAAGCTATAATAGATATGTGGAAGTTGCATGATCACGCTCTGGCCAGCTTTGACAAAATATGCTCTAAACTATTCTAACTCTATACAGTTGGTTATTTTTAAATCAAATGACTTTTTTGCAAAAAAAAAAAAAATCCTCTGTATTTAGCTCTTTGGTTTGATTATGGTACTTTACAACTGCTGATGTATATATACTGAATTTGTGCCATTCCCTATGTTGATTATTTAACAAATTGTGCTGGGATATGTGTATATAACATGATATGCAGTGATTTCTTCATGTTTACCTTATTTTTTTACCCAGTTTATACTTGTGAGAAGTAATTGGCGTGCACTCACAATTATTTCCCTTTTTTATGCCTTGAGCACCAGCACTGGAACTACTTGAAACATATACCCAATTTACTAAAATGAGGAATAGAAACCCACAGTTACATCTTGGTCCCATCTGATTAGTTTGCTGGAAAGAGGAAATCAGAAGACTGAGACTTAAGTCTTGTATAAATGTGAATGACAGAGTGACCTGCAGGATGAATAAGTGAGTCTCATTGTTTGGGGTTGTGCTGGGAGACTGTAGTGCACTGCATGGCTAAACAGCAAAAACACAGATGTATTTTGGTATATAACACGCTGTTTATCACACAGCACCATTCTGCTTATAGTGAGGCTTCACGGGCACCTTAGCCTCAAAGAGCAAACTGCTTGGGAGTAGAAGTTGGTGTGCTTTCCTACTTTCCGATTAATAATGGATGGAAGATTCTCTGTTTATCTGTTGTCTCTTATCCATAGACTGCAAAACCTTATGAGGGGAACAACCCAGATAGCAACCAATTGAGCTGCATTTTTAACCACTTCTGGACGGAGCCCATTTCTGACACATGTTATTTACAAGTTAAAATCTGTATTTTTTAGCTAGAAAATTACTTAGAACCCCCAAACATTATATATATATATATATATATATATATATATATATATATATATATATATATATATTTTTTTTTTTAGCAAAGACTCTTGGAGAATAAAATGGCGGTCATTGCAATATTATTTGTCACGCGGTATTTGCGCATCGGTCATTCAAACGTCATTTTTAAAAAAACAAATACATTTCACTGCATTTAAAAAACGAAACAGTAAAGTTAGCCCGTTTTTTTTGTATATTGTGAAAGATGATGTCACGCTGAGTAAATAGATACCTAACATGTTACGGTTTAAAATTGCACACACCCGCAGAATGGTGACAAACTACGGTCAATAAAAATCTCCATAGGCGAAGCTTTAAAAAATTTTAACGGTTACCAGTTTAGAGTTACAGAGTAGCTCTTTTTTTAATTATTGCTCTCGCTCTGGCGATTGCGGTGATACCTCACATGTGTAGTTTGAACATCGCTTTAATTTGCAGGCATGACTTCCGTATGCGTTTTCTTTCGTGTGCGAGCTCACAGCGACAGGGGCGCTTGAAAAAAAATGTTCCTGTTTATTTTATTTAATTTTTTAATTTTAGCACAGTTTTAAATAATAAATCAAATCTGATCACTTTTATTGCTGTCCCAAGCAATGTAAACATCCCTTGTGACAGTAATAGGCAGTGACAGGTACTCTTTATGGCGGGTCTAAAAGATCCAAGACCCCGCCACTGCACTTCAATATATTCAAAATGCTGAAATTGGCATTTTTGAATAGTGACAGTTTTTAAATTCGGCACCTTTAGCCGCCGAGTAACCCAGACGTGACGTCATCACGTCGATTCCAGGTTACTACATTGGAGACCTGATCAAAGCCGAATTCGGCTTTGATTGGGACTCCAACCAGGTGGCGGATTTCCCACCGGGAGACCCGGGCAGAGCCGCGGAAGGCGGCGGGGGTGGTGGCATCCCCTACTGCTCGTCGGGGTAATGGCCGAGTGGCTACCGAGCTGCATCGGCTGTTATCACCTGAAAGCCGACTACCGGCTCTAAAAAATGGTAGTGGGATGATGCCTCTAGCGGCAGGCATTTTCCTGGTGCAACCAATTCTCCTAGCCGATGTAGAGCTAGGTCGATTTGTGGGAAGTGGTTAAAATTGACATTCTAGTTAAGTTAAAACACAGCACTGTTAAATATCATCCAAAAGCTAGTTCCAAACTGCAATGAGGCCACGTGCGTGGCCCTGCATTGACGCGTTTCATTAGACTCCAATTACATTCTCAAAAGACTGGAGTTGCCCACTTACAGCTAGTGAAAACCCAAAATTCAGTATCTCAGAAAATTTGAATATTACATATGACCAATAAAAAAAAGAAAAATTGAATACAGGAATGTTGGTTTACTGAAAAGTATGTCCATGTACAGAATAGTATGCACTCAATACTTGGTTGGGGCTCCTTTTGCCTGAATTACTGCATCAATGCGGAGTAGTTATGAAAGCCCAGCTTGCATTGATAACGGCCTTCAGCTCGTCTGCATTGTTGTATCTGGTACAACAATGCAGGACACTCTGATATTACTTATTGGACTGCCAAAATTCAGTATCTCAGTATGCAAGTACAACAGGGAAAGAAGGTAAAGAATTTGGCTGCCACTGAAGAAATGTCAGGACAGTAACTGCATATTAGTATGCACACAGTTTCTTCCAGTGGGGGGTGGGTTGGGTTTACATAGTTTTTTGCTATGAGTGTAGAGGGCTTTTGGTGTGACAATTTTATTAAAACATTTAATGATGTCATAGCCCTGTAGTTAAGAGGACATCATCACATCAGCAAGCCTTAGATAAAAGTATTCATAAGAGAACATGAAATAAACTTAATGGACACAAATAATACCCAAACAGTTTTCTGTTTAATTTAATGGGTTCTTAGAATTATTATATTAATAAAGTGCAACTATCTTGGGCTCTTAATTTCAGAATGACATCATTTGCACATACATATTATTTGTTGTAGCTGATATGTGAATCTAGCAGCTTTCCTTTAATGATTACAGATCATTCTGTAGAAATACATTAGCTTTATTTTAAATTATTCTTTTCTGTACCTTCAATATTATGCTAAGACAGTTGTCCAAGCAATAAAAGTTTACCTTCTAGCCAGGCCAAAATCAATAATTTTGATCTGATAATCTGCTCGGCTCACACACATAATATTCTCTGGCTGAAAAAAAATAAGAATAAAATCAGCATCCATCCTAGAAACATAAATACAGCATGCATAGGAATGTTGTAAATCAGCTCATCTTACATGTGCAGCAAGTATTTATTTACAAAATGGAGTCCAGATAACAAAAGTAGAACCAGTCAGATTTAGGTTTTATTGTAGATTTGACTATGAATACTAAGATTTAAAACTAATAAGATTTAAAATTGGGAAGAATAGACTACCCCCGATAGTGCTCAGTGCTTAAATATGCTTTTGTACATTGCTAGCCTATTTATACATTTTTTGTCTTTTTGAAAATTTATATTTGTAGAAGAATGCATGCCGGGTCCAGTGGCACCATCAAGAGGATTACTAAAGTACTAAAGATAAAATGTGGCACACTAATGTTTTTTTTTTTTTATTTTTTGTTAAGCTGTTTTTATTTCAGCTGGGTACACTTCAAATATGCAGAATAAAATACAATATTAACTGTACTCTGCCATATTGCTATAGTTTTGTTCCCCTTTGTTATAAGATGAGCTTGTTAGTACAATTGCCCCAAGCTACATTACCTTAAGGTCTAAATGTATAATGTACATTTGATGCATGTACTGAATTCCTTCACAGATCTGCTTTATAAATAATATTGTATCCACTTCAGAAAGATTGCAATTTTCATCAATAATCCTGTCAAACAGTTCACCACCATCCACACTGTTGAGAAAAGAAAACAGTATTTCATATAAATGTTTTTTAAAGGAAGTAGAGGGAATAAAATCGTTATTATAAAACAGAGTATGCTGTTGATAAAAAGCATACAGTATTGTCATATATCAGTGGCCTCCAAACTGCGGCCCGGGGGCTGGATGTGGCCTTTTGCTTTACTTTATCCGGCCCTTGGGGAACTACTTTCCCACTGATATGGGACACTATTCTGCCAACTGACATTTACAATAGGGCACCATTTCTCTCATTAACACCAGCAATGGGGCACTATTCCTCCCAATGATACCAATGATGGGGTACTATTCAGTGTTGGGGTAGTTACTCAAAAAATGTTACTAGTTACTAGTTACTTCTGTAAATTGTAACGAGATTACTTTACTAGTTACTGCCTTTGAAAAGTAACTTCACTACTTATTACTTTACTTTCCTCTTTCTTAATTGACCGTGTAGAAGAAGATACATGACACTCTTTCTGCATAGAGTTTTTTGTATAAACACAGGCTTTGGGAAACATGAGAACAAAACCTGAAAAAACAGAATAAAACATAAAGTGCAACAAAAAGTCATAAACTTCATCCCTCTCTATTCCTCGAAATAACGATTGTATCGCACGGCTTCGGTAACGCAGGAGAGCGAGGTCCTAGTAAAGTAGTGTAGTTACCTCCTATAGCCTAGTAAAGTAGTGTAGTTACCAATATTAGTATTGTAACTAGTTACGTTACTTTGTTACCAAAAAAAGTAATGTAGTTACTGTAATCCGTTACTTTGTAACTAGTTACCCCCAACACTGGTACTATTCCTCCACCTAATACCAAATGTGGTGATGTTTACTCTCACTGATGCCTGGAAAAAATCTCCACTCCCGCTGGCCACAGTCTGGCCCTCCTAGAGTTTAAAGACAACAAACCGGACCTTTGTGTAGAAAGTATGGAGACCCCTTTCATATAGGAACCCAGGAACAGCCCAAGAAGGTTTGTTCTGAACTATTATTCATCATGGCAGTAACACAACTTTAGTACAGGAGGGCTTTGTATAGCAAATTAATAGTATACATTAACAAAGCATCTGCTCATCAGAGCCATTAACTAAACTCAGGTCAGGTCCTGACTAACATGGTACTCCAATGGGTTTCAAAATACAAACAGGTAGCCCTTGTACTTTTTTTTAGAGTTCTGTCAGCAGTTAACCTTTTCGCACAGCATCAGTCAGGTCACATATATGACCACTTCAGCTCCAGAAGATTTACCCCCTTCCTGACCAGGCCATTCCTTGCTATACTGCACTGTGTTACTTTAATTGCACGGTAGTGCGACACTGTACCCACACAAAATTGTTGTCCTTTTTTTCCCCACAGATAGAGCTTTCTTTTGGTGGGGTTTTTTTTTTACTTTCTACTATAAAACATATTCGTTAAAAAAATGTAAAAAAAATCGAATTTCTTCATAAATTATGCCAATATATATTCTGCTACATATTTTAGATTACAAAAATCCCAATAAGCGTATATTGATTGGTTTGCAGAAAAGCTTTAGCGTCTACAAACTATAAGATTTATGGAATTTTTGTTTTTATTAGTAATGGCAGCGATCAGCACCTTATGGTGCCACTGCAGTATTGCAGTGGACAAATTAGACACTAACTGACACTTTTGAGACTTTTTTGGGGAACAGTGACACTAATACAGTGATAAGTGATAAAATATGCACTGTCACTGTTCTAATGATACTGGCTGGGAAGAGGTTAACATCAGGGTGATCAAGAGGTTAACTGTGTCCCTAGCTGGTGTTTTACTGTAGTGTGGGAGGTGCTTTTACTAGGGGAAGGCATAGACCCATGTCCCTGTTTTGCAGGAACACAGGATCAATGCCTTTCTTACTGACAGATCGCCATTCTGCCTGTGTTCTGAATGATCAGCAGAAGGGAGCCGCTGGCAGTGTGCACTCATGCCTGATACTCAGAAGTGCAGGATCACGTATATATAGGTGATCCTGCACAGCACAGCCGTCCTGTAGCAGTAAAACTGCTATAGGGCGGTTAGCAAGTGGATAAAGGCCTGTGCACAGCTGAGACAAATTATTTCTGGTTTGGTAACCTGGTAAATAAATGTTGACCTAGGAATATAAGAAGCTTTATTCCACTCAAAGCTCTACGAAGTCTCCATGCTCCAGGACCCAGCCAGAATGTATTATGATCTAAAAATAGGAAAACAAAAGATTTGTTTTCTCACATCCAGCTGTAAAACATGCAGCCCCTCACCATATGCATATGCATGTGAGAAACCTAGGTGAAACATTAAGGCTACTTTCACACCAAGGGTTTTGGCTGGCACAATTTGTAGCGGCAGGAATCTTCTAATTCCTGCTGCGGCTCTGAGCAGCTAGGTGCGGCCTCTGGCCCCCTTCCCTATAATGATAGGTCACTGACGGCTGCAGCTATTCACTGCTTTTCTGCACAGCCAGTGATTCCCTGCAGTGATTGCTGGCTATACAGACAGTCGCAAATACCTGTAATTATAGTGAACAGGGTCGTGGCCGCACCTAGCGGCTCAGAGCCACAGCCGGAATCAGAAGGTTTCTGCCTCTACAGTTCCGCTATCAAAATCCACTTTCTTTTTAACAAAGTTAAATTGAAATTACTTTCTTTAGCAAAAGGAGAAAGTGGAAGGGGTTATTTTTAGCATAATAGCAAAAAATATACTGCCCTGTTTCCAGCACAGGTCTCTTTTTCTCTCTCTGAAACTCATTCCTAATAGGCAGGTCTAAAGGGGAAGTAGCTGTTTTTTCAGATAACCCCTCTTGCCCTGCCCCAGACTGGCTCTCTACATTCCCCACCCCCTGTTTCCAGGCCAAGTGTCTGCACATGCCTGCAAAAATGGCAGTAAACCCGAGAAAGAGCATTGGCATTGTGGTTCACTCTCCTCGATCTAGGCACTACAGTAAATGTAGTCCAGGAGGTTTAGAAAAACACCTGGTAATCTGTGAGATTTTACCCTTGTTTTGTGCCACCCAGGTAAGGAGGGCATGATCTGACACCAGCGTTAAGGGGCAGTCCAATAAGTAATATCAGAGTGTCCTCAATGCCCACTTTATCACAAGACACTCCATTTCTATAATAGAATTTCTTTTTTTTTTCAGCTGCAGTGAGCTTTTGTCTCAAGTACACAACAGGGTGCTCTTCTTTCCCAACTAGCTGTAACAGGGACGGAACCAAGGCCTAGTTTTGAAGCATCCTTTTGCACCAGGAATTTTTTTTGAAAGATTGGGAATATCAGGACCGCTACCTGCTCCAATTGAAAGAATGCTGGTGCTGTATCAGGATTCCAATACATGATGGATTTTTGTGAGATCTGTCTTGGGGGGGACGATGCTAGCAAAGTTGGGAATAAATCTCCATAATATTCCTTGATTCTGAAGAAGGAGTGCACCTGTTTTTTTTTTGTGAGGGGGTGGCTTTTACCTTTTTCATTTGGGGCATGATGGAGGCCCAAGTACTATAAATAGCAGGCCTCTTATGGGCCAATCGCACTTTCTCCATTCAGGAGAAAGAGTCCCGGATGGCTGAAGCACTCGTGGACATCACTGGATAGAGAGGAGGCTAAGTATTAGGGGGGCTGAGGGAGCTGCTACACACAGAGGGCTTTTTATCTTAACGCATAGAATGCATTAACCACCTAAAGACCAAGCCTATTTCTGACACATGTTGTTTACAAGATAAAATCTGTATTTTTTTGCTAGAAAAATACTTAGAACCCCATACATTATATATATATATATATATATATATATATATATATATATATATATATATATATTTTTAGCAAAGACCCTAGAGAATAAAATGGTAGTCGTTAAATTATTTTTTGTCACGCGGTATTTGCGCAGCCGTCTTTCAAACACAATATTTTGGGAATAAATAGATACCTAACATGTTATGGTTTAAAATTGCGCACACTCGTGGAATGGTGACAAATTATGGTACTCCATAGGCGCAGCTTTAAAAAATTTAATGGTTACCAGTTTAGAGTTACAGAGGAGATTTTTTACTCTCACTCTGACAATCGCGGTGTTACCTCACATGTGTTTACCTTTGCGAGTGCGATTTCTGTATGCGTTTTCTTTGGTGCGCAAGCTCACAGGGACGGGGGCGCTTTACATTTTTTTTTCCTATTTATTTTATTTTATGTTTTTAACAATGTTCCTTAAAAAAAAAAAAAATCTGATCACTTTTATTACTGTCACAAGGAATGTGGACCCCATACCCCTCCAATGCACTTCAAAGTATACAAAACACCAAAATCTGCATTTTTGAATACTGTCAGTTTTTTTAAATCAGTGCCATTAGCAGCCGAGTAAACCGGATGTGAGGTCATGACATCACTCCTGGGTTACTTCATTGGAGACCCGATCAAAGCCGAATCCAGCTTAGTTCAGGACTCTAACCAGCCGACGGATCTCCCGGTTGGATGGGAGACCCGGGCAGAGCGGCGAAGGCCGCGGGAGGTTGGGGGACGTCGCCTCCCACTCGTTGGGAAAACGGCCGAGCAGCAGAGCGGCTGCTTTCACCAGAAAACCGACCACCCCATCTAAAAAACGGTACCGGGTTGATGCTTGCAGCTGCAGGCATCACCCTGGTACGACCAGTTCTTCAAGCCGACGTACAGGTACGTCAGTTTGCGGGAAGTGGTTAAGATAAAAAACCTTCTGACTTTACAAACCCTTTAGGACTAGAGATGAGCCAAATGTAACTACATTTTTTGAGGCAGATTTGGTAAACATGACTAAAACTCGGGAACCAAATCCGAACCCCACTGAAGACAATGGGAGCTGACTGTTAATCTCTTGTCAACTGTGTTATTCATTTACATGTTGGCAAAATAGGTGGGATTTAACACTAAGATACAGCACATACTGTATGTGTCAATGGCAGCAAGAGGTTGTGCACTGAGAGCATGCTCACTATATGCTCCAAGCACACTGACCAAGCTGTCACCAACAGCTCTCAGTCAAGGATTCTGATCAGAAGACAGTGGAAAGGGCTCCCAATCATGTGACCACTGTGCCAACCACAGTGATCAAATGATACAGAAGTCACCCCTGTTGGGCGTTAAAGCCCCCTTAAAGAGCTGCTGGGAGGTGGGGATAGGGGAGAAAAGTCAGCCAAGTTCTAGGTTGATAGGTAAGGGATTGTTAAACAAATGATGGGGGGATTGGGGGGCTGTGCACTGCCCTTGGGAACATGTACCAAAGCCCCTCCTGATCCATAGCAGACCAAATGCCTCAACATGGGGGGGGGGTTCCTTGCTGATGAGGACAAGGGTGCTTCCCCACATTCTTAACCTGGTGGTTAGGGGGGTCTGTACTCCCCAAATACACACAGGGTGACCCATTCCACAATCATAATGAGGGTCAGCACCTGTGGTTGCAGCCAGTTCTGCAGCAGGCGCATCAGGGAATAAAGTTGTGCACTTGCAAGTTTAGTCTTGTCAAAGCTCCAGGTATGGACGTGAATTGCTCTCATGGTTGGAGGTACCCCCTACCTGGCCAATATTTCACCCTTCAACAGTTTTTAGTTGCATGCTGATTCCAGGGGCAAGCTAAACTATGCCTATTAGGGATCCACAATCAGAATTAGAAAAGGGGCCATAACATTCACCAAGTCTGTCTTAGTCAGCCCTTTTCTCATGATAATTCATTAAAAAAGCGTTGGATATGCTTCAATGCTGTCTGTGGCAGTCATTTGTTGAAGGGCCCACTGCACGACCTTCCATTGGCCATATGTCCTCTAAATTGCTGGGTCACTGCATTCTGTAGGACCACATTCTGTCCAGTCAGCAAGTGTGTGTGTGTTGAGTTATTTTGAGGGGATAGCAAATGTACATTATTATATAAGCTTTACACTCACTACTTTACATTGTAGCAAAGTGTAATTTCTTCAGTGTTGTCACATGAAAAGACATAATAAAATATTTACAAAAATGTGAGGGGTGTACTCACTTTTGTGAGATACTGTATATACATCAAGAAAAGGATATAATAAATACAGTACACTTACTATTCCATAACAAGGACTATGTCATTTCGGGACTCAAAGGCATCATATAACTGAATGAGATTAACGTGATTCAGCTGGTTCATGACTTGAATCTCGTTTTTCACTTCCTCCTGAAAATAAACATATTTTTTATTAACAACATTTCTGCTCCCACTGTGTGTCATTGCTGAGCAACCTGTTGAGTTAAATATCCTCTAGTTGTTGGGGAACTGCAAGTTCCATCGATGAGTGACATGTAAAGGCTCTGGCTTTATTTCTATACTTTTTACTACCTTTTGTATCATTTGACCCAAACCTTCTAGATTGTAAGCTCTAATGAGCAGAACCCTCTGATTCCTCCTGTATTTAATTGTATTGTAACTGTAATGTCTACCATCATGTTGTAAAGCACTGCGCAAACTGTTGGCGCTATATAAATTCTGTATAATATTTATTATTCACACTTATGGTTGTGCAACAGCCAGCATTGCACAGCCTTTACCTTTCCTGGCCACAGTCTAGTTTACACCCCTCTGTAGTTCTTCAAACCACATGAGAGACATAATTACGTTGCTGGTGCTGCCAGGGAATGTTACTAGTTGCAGAGATACACCCACATGGAGTGATTGACATCTCTCTCACCCTTGTTTATGATGTGTTTAGGAATGACAATAAATGTTACTATGTCCAAACATAAAACAGCCTACTGCCTCCCACAGCATAGATGCTAGGTCTTCCGGGAAATGTAGTCCCTATGCATACCTCCAAAGTGTTCGAAATATGAATGAGGGACACCTAATAGAAAATGCATGTAGCCATATAACAATAAAACAAAAAGTCTAAATTGTTATAGGAATGTCTCTGTTTTTTTTTTTTAATCATACTTACCTAGGTGGATGCAACATGCTGCATCTGTCCCCCGCTGGCTCTAAGACTGAAAACCGAGTGCTCAAACACCACTGATCGCTCGGTTCTCAGAGCTCCCTGAGTGGAGAGATGATGACTGTTAGTCACTGGCTCTCTGATCTGTCCGCCCCCCTCCCCCCCACTGCGCTCACTGGAGTACTGGGCTGTGGAGGGGCCCGGAACGGCCGGCTCTCAGGGGCTGGCTGAGAGGCTGGGCCAGGTTTTGGTCCAGGCATGTGGACAGATCCCGACCATATGGTCATGATCTTTCCCAGGCCTGGACCAGCTCTGTGACATCAGCTTCAGCCCGCTGTCTGCTAAAAACGGGTCGCAGGAGTGCAGAACGAACTGCAGCCAACAAACTTTGGCTGTTCTTCTCCTTTAATGGTAAAAAGATAGATATAAAACAAAACCAAAAAATCAGCAGCAAAATAATGGAGATGGGGTGAATACGGTAATTAGGGATATTAACTCTATCCTAAGATACAGTTAATAAGCATTAAAATAGGAACATTATTTATTTATTTATTTATTTACTCATTTTACCTTGTATTGTTGCTTTAATTGATATCATATGCAGATCAAAGGTCACCCCTTTGAATTTCTGTGAATTAACCAGATTAGTTACAATGAAGCAATAATAAAATTGCTAAATTGTAAATTTCATTGACACTGCAGGCACTGTTCTGTAGGTGTGAGTTTACACAGGAGCGGGAAAATCTGCTTCTCTGACAGAGAAAAATTCCCAGCTATGGCCCCTTTCACACTTGTACGTCCTGAAAGTGGTGCAACTTTGACGTGACTTTGATGCGATGAAACAATTTAATCTTGATGCCTATGGACGTCAAGTCGCATCAAAGTTGGACCAAAGTAGTGCAGGGACTACGATTTTCAAGTCGCAAAGATATGAATGGCACTCATTGGAAATCATGGGGTACGACTTGTCATGCGACTTTGCAGTGCCAAATCTCAGGACAAGTCGCACAAGTGTGAAAGGGAGCTAAAAGTATTTTGATTAAATTGGTTGTAAAGTCAGAAGGTTGTTTTATCCTAATGCATTCTATGCAAAAACTGAGGCTTTAGTATCACTTTGAGTCTTTTGGGGTATGTGAAGTATGCTCTAAATCCATAACTGGTTAAAGTACACCAGTGATGAATAAATTAAAAATAAATTAAAAATATGTTGAATTCTTTTGCTGATTTATTTTTCAGAAAATGCAAATTTTCTGGCTATTTTGCCTATAGAATGGCTTCAATGCTTTATTAAGACAGTTAAATGCAACAAGTGTAGAGATAAGGAAGTCAAACTAACTTCCTGCATGCGTGTTCCAGATCAGTGACTCGAAACTAGACTCAACTAGGCAGCTAGCATTTTCAGCGGGAGACCAACTACTGATTAAAATAATGTAACAGTCCCTTGCACAGCTCTACAGAATTCCATCTGTGAAATACTAAAATGAATCATGCAAATGTGTATGGATATATATACATATATATATATATATCAGGGCTTTTTTACAGCTGGAACTTGGTGGAACTCATTTCCACCACCTTTGGCTCAGGCCCTCTGCTCCCTGCTCATCACTATCACTTGTAAACATAGGGTCGTGGTTGGATTCCTGCACCATATATATATATATATATATATATATATATATATATATATATATACACATATACATATATAAAACATTACTGTAGTATATTCATGTCTTTTTTTCACTTGTGTGGTCCCACAGTAAAGCTGTGGCTATGGAAGAATGTTGTATATCACACTATAGCGTTCACAAACAGGGAAAAAAAAGTTTTGCCCTTACTTCTACTTTAACATTGTGCAACTGTGCACCACTGACACTGACCTTTTCTTTATGTCCTCTAACCCTAATGACTTTAGCCGCCAAGCCAAGTCCTGATGACTTCTCTGTGCATTTGTGTACTTGTCCAAATCTTCCACTGTAAATAAATGTAAAACATTTTTCTCATATTTAAAAAGCCCACATAAAATTTCAGTCATTACTTCTACATATTTGCTGATCTAAACAATAGTTTGTCTAACTTTAAATAACAGAGTATCACTTATCCTATTACTTACCCTCCCAGTAAATGTGCTGTTTCCACAGTATAAAAACTATTGATCTGAGCATGTTTGGCAGAGACAATTCTGTGATCGAAAGGGGCTGGAGGAGGAGGTATGACATCTACAAGGGATTGAAAAGCAAATAGCAGGTTATGGATGTAAAAGCCAGTAGAAGGCATTTCCAGTATGATATTAAAGGATCCCAAAATCATACAACACAACTTCTCTAATAAAAACGTTACCATAACCATATAATGTAACATATAACCTTTTGTACATTTTCTCCTACACTGAAATGTGATACAGATTGCATATTCTTTCAGTTGAAATTCCTAATAGGATTTAGCTTTGTACAGCAAAATATGGCCCTTAAAATAATAAATAACTTCACATAGTCTTTAATATGATCAAGTACAGTGGGGATGGAAAGTTTGGGCACCCCAGGTAAGAATTTGTATTAATGTGCATAAAGAAGCCAAGGAAAGATGGAAAAATCTCCAAAAGGCATCAAATTACAGATTAGACATTCTTATAATATGTCAACAAAAGTTAGATTTTATTTCCATCATTTACACTTTCAAGATAACAGAAAACAAAAAAAATGGCGTCTGCAAAAGTTTGGGCACCCTGCAGAGTTAATATCTTGTACTGCCCCCTTTGCAAGGCTGAGACTTGCCAGTGTCATGGATTGTTCTCAATCATCGTCTGGGAAGACCAGGTGATGTCAATCTCAAAGGTTTAGTAGGGACAGGTACTCTGTCTGTGAGGAACAGTAACAGTGCTAGGGAAAGGTTCCTGACAAGGAGGGCAAGAGTAGGGCCTCATCTCTTCCAGACATTCTCCCTATTGGGGACCAAACGGCCAGGCTACATTCAGTCCCCTTGCAACAGATGCTGTCCTTCAAGCCTGGCTAGGTGGTTTTGCAACGTTTTTTTGTGAACTTTTGCTGAATTTCTTCAATACAAGTTTATTGCACCTGACTGTGTGTGAATTATTGATTCTGAACCATGCTGCATCCCACTTACAAACAACTGTACATTGCTCCATATCCAGAATTGACTAAACTGTACCTAAAAAGTGCATTCATCAGATCGGAATTCTCTGCAATTCTCTGCAAACTAAATTCACAGAGCTCCTCAGTGAGAGAATCTGCTTCCTGAATTTTCGCTGCCTACTTACTTTCTCCACTTTACAATCATTTAGATTTCAAACCTCCAAGTAATGTTTACACATGATAAGAGGCTGCTGGCATCGCTCTCCGGGCTGCTAGAAAGGTCCCAGGCACAGGTGTGCGCAGCCTATTGCATTAGGGTGTGCACACCAAAGCTCAAACACAGAGCAACGGAGGCTGTGGCTAGAGGTGTACACATGTTATGGCCATGATTCTATGCTTTGCAGCCATGGCAGAAATTACAGAGTGCAAAGCACATGTGAACATTTCCTACATTTTTACAATTATTTTTTTTTTATTTTATTTTTGCACATTTTTCTTTTACATTTTTATTTATTTATTTATTACATTTTTAACCTGCACTTTTTGGGGGCTTTGGTAAAATATCGTGGTTCTACACAAACCCCTGGTGTCCTCCATTTAAGATTAAAAAAGAGACCGAGGACAGGATGGAGGCACAGATGCTAGAACTGATTCCCCTGCAGTGCAGCCGGAGGGAGGGAGAGAAGGAGTAGCCAGCACTGCTGCAGGGCGAGGAACAAGAGGATCGGTATCTGCAATAAGGCAGTACAGCCAGTCCTCCTGCTCGGCAGGTGCCCGGGCCCATCTTTTGGACTAATAGAACACGGCCTGGTAAAGGAGGGCAGGCTGTACTGCTTTATCATTGGCTCTGGCACACAAGGCGATTAGGGTGTGCCCAGGCACACCCAGCACACCCCTTGCGCATGCCTATGGTCCCAGGGGATGTACACTTCATATACACTATCACTCCACCTCGGACAGATGCTGGCACTACAGAGGAAGCATCTGCTTATGCTGCTCCTGATCCCTCTGTGGCTGCCTGCTTCCTCCACTGCCGATGCCCGCTCCATGCACCCTGATGCTCTGGGATGGTGGGACAACAACCCATTAATCAAAATCTGTGCTTGCCAACCCACCATCCCAGAGCATGGGCATGAGCTTCCCTGGTTTGAGGTTGTGGGCTACATCAGAGGGCTCTGCAGGCCACAGGTTGCGTACCTTTGCTCTAAATAGACGGCACACGTTGCACATTTAGGAGATATTAATCTACAGGTAAGTCTCATTATAGGCTTACCTATAGGTATAGCTGAAAATTGGACTTTACTACTGCTTTAACAATTACTAGGGATGAGCTTCAGATTCAACCCAAACACAAGCAGCTTTCTAAGCTGGCAAACTAAATGGCCAGTTCATTTACCTGCCTAAACCTTTGGCTGCTGCAGCCAATAATTATTCATTTAGTTGTGGTATTACTCTTTGTGACAGTACCGACCCAAAGTGTGCTTGTGTGCTTCTGTCAGCATACCGCTTCCTTCAGTCTTGAACATAGATATCAGCTTTAGCTTGTTTAAGATCTGGAACCCTTTATTGAACAAACTCACAAAGAATATATACCACACACAGGAGGACATCCACCTCCTGATCAGATTACCCTAACAATACAAACTGCACACAGAAACATAATTAACCTGAGCTAATTAACTCCCAGACAATTCTATAATTAACATGCTAATTAACTCAGCACTTAAACCAGCCTGGATGTCCAGACTGCCAGCAACAAGGCTAACATAAAATACATTACACATTATCCTAAGTATAAACACAGAATACCTTATTAAACAGATAATAGCAGGAGACCCCAGTAGAAAACTTTCCGGCTCTGACCTACAATAGTCCATGAGGCAAAGCTCATACAATGTTCCATCATTCTGATACAGTGGAATTAATGTATCTTAGATTTCCTGAGGGACATTGTGGATAAATATTACTGTCCCATTTGAAATAATCCAAACCATATCAGTGTCCATTCGGTAGTTGTCCATCATTTTCTCAGTCACCCTGTGCCCCTAATAGACACAGGGTGACTTACACATAAGAGAGACCTGGGAAACGGAGAGAGATATTTCCCAACCTCTCTAGGTAAGCTGGGTTCCATGGGCCCCCCAAACAAAGTAACTCCCATCACACTATCACCACTAAATGAAAGTTGTACGCCTGCTGGCTTATCCCTCATAAGGGAAATCTTAAACTTGCACATGAAGTGGCACACCCGTAGGATGTGTTCCAGCAAAAGGGACATTTAAAAACTATTGCCACTAAATAAGAGATACTTACAGCCAGCAGATCTAAGGTAACATTGTCCACATATGGTCATGACCATATTTGGTCATTGATGTTAGCCAGCTTCCCAAGCCAATTGGTTACATTTAAGCTGTCAGATGTATTTTGCAACAAGAGTCTGAAGAGAGGAATGCCAGCTTAAATCATTGGGGTGTCATTCATTTTGATTGATGGTTAACCTACATCACTGGATACTGTGATTGACAATGGATTTACATTGTGGAACATGCTTTATGGGGTCTTTTTTAAGTAAAATACTTTTTATACAGTGTGAATGAGTAACAGGGAGTGCTATGTGTCCTGTACTCATTCAAAAGGTGGGGAAGATAAGTCCCCCCCCCCTTCCTCAGCAGACCCCCACATCCACCAGACCAGGAAAGTGGTAAAGAGGCCCCTGTTGTCATCAACAAGGTGGAGGCAAAGCGTATCGCCTGGGGCCCCCCAGCAAAGTACCCTTCTCATGGCCATGGCCATGGCCATTTGGCCTGGTATGGAGAGGTAGCATGCTCACTGCCCTGTCCTTTCCTGGCCAGCTAGGTTGCATGCATAGATAAGAATCAGGGATGCATTTTGGGGCGAAAGGGGACATTTTTTGCTGTAAATTTTCTTTGGGGCCCCCTAAAATATCTATACAAGCCCTTGTCTAGGACAAGTCTATGCCATTTTTTGTTTTTGCCATTTTGTTTTTTTGCAGGACATGTGGCTTGGGATTTTTTCAGAAGGGGCACTCAGTCTGCATGACCGACTGCATGAATGGATAATGGTCTGGTATAGATTTCTAAGAGGGGCCAGAAAAATGATATAAGGTCCCTCCCGAAATCCATACCAGGCCCTAATCCAAACATGCATCCTGACTGATGAGGAAAGGACAATAAAAAGAAGTAGTAGAAGTGTCCATCCCTCCTCCTGAACCATATGAGGATACATGTCCTCAATATTGGTATGGTACAGTACCTTGCCAGGCCTCTACCCCAAGCAAGGCACCTTGTTTCCATGTTGATGCGAACAGGGCCTCATCCACACAGCTTTGGCGTGGCAGATGCATTTGTCTGCATGGGAGGGATGCTTATCCGAATTTGGAAGCATCCTTTAAGATAAAAGGCTCCCAGATATCTGCTACCCCCACATGAATGAGTACCCCTTGTTATACAATTACAAAAAAAAATCACACAGTAAATAAGCACACAGGCACATAAAAAAATATAGATCATATGATGTAACATCAATCACATTATCCAGAGATGTAGATCTTTCATCTATCATTATAAACAATGCCCGATGACCCACCCACACAAACACGATCCTTTCTTGCCAGACTCTCGCAACAGATGACAGTTCCTCCCTCCCCGTCGGAAAACCAGCTAAATATCAACAAACTGGCTGGGGATGCTGACTGACAGCATTAACCACATGGGGTCATGACCATATTTGGGTAAAGACGTTACCTGGGATCCAACAGCCGATTTGATTGCAAACTGGAAAGTAAATGTTACTTAGTGGCAATAGTTTTAAGAGCTACTATGCTTTACCAAAAGCTAGTAAACTGGCTTCAAAAAAGGGCAGAAAAAAGACAAACATAAAGAAACAAGATTTGTCTCTCATAGACTACAATGAGGTTGTAAACTCTGCAGCTCCTGTATTAGGCTGGCCATATGTTATACAATTTTCTCATTCAATTTACTTTAGTTGCCTTCAACTATGTAGTGCAATGGCCTGCCTAATTGAATACAAATTAAAGGTGTTTAGGTTTGACCTCATATTATATGGTTTTGGTAAATCTAAAGGAAAATTGTACAAGAGAATTGTATATTGTATGGCCAGCCTTAGTTAGAAGTATGTAGTGTGGGAGGGGAACAGGGAATGACAGTTTGTAAACAAAGCAGCCAGGAGACCCCATAGTTGCAAATGGTCACATATGATTATGACCATATGTGATCAACAGCGTCAGCCAGCAACCCTGATCGGTTTGCTGACATTCAGCTGCCGGCCAATAAACTGTCATTTGCCGCAAGAGTCTGGCGGGAGAGGAATGTGGGTGATAGTGTTTGTGCCACCAGATAGTTGCCAATTGTGATTAAAAATAGATGTACATCATTGCACTATGTGACTGACATTAGATTTACACTGTGGATCTTTTTTTGAGGGTTGAAGCTTTATTTGAAGGTTAATAAAATACTTTTTCTATGTACCCTCTCAGTGTGAAGAGCATGTGGCTTGGTACAGTTCAAGACGGAGAAGAACATTCACTGCTCTTCCCTTACCTGGCCAACCAGGCTGTATGCCTGGATAAGAGTCTGGTATGCATTTTGTCTACCCATACCAAACCGCATTTTTTTGTATTTGCATGGGATGCCCCTAAAAAATGTATACCAGGCCATTATGTAGGATAATAGTTTGGTCTGGATTTTGGGGGGACCCACACCTTTTGTGTGTGTTAACCTCCAAAAATCCATATCAAACCCTTATCATGCCATGCAGTACCAGGAACCAGGAAACCAGGAAACCAGGAAAGAAAGGGCAGGAAGCCCTCTTCCTCTTTAGACAAACTAGGCCACATGCCAAAGAAAAAATAAAAAAATAAATAAATATAAATAAATAACCTGTTATGGGGTCCCCTAAAATCTATACCAGATGTTTATCCTAGATTCTTCCTAATTTATCCTGTTGCTTTCATGCCACCGCTGCTGCAAAAAATCCTTTACTCATGTAGAAGGCATAATATCAGCTCCTAAGAGATGTCTTCAGATTTATTTCAGGATTCCTATTTGTGCTCAAGTGCATATGTATGCAAGTGCACTTGTGTGCATGCATATTTGTGTGTGTGCAGGCATGCGCGTGTGTGCATGTGTGAGGGCGCTCGTTGCTGCACATGTGCATACGTGCATGTATTTGAGCAGAAATGTGAACTCTTTGCTCCTATATAGGTGTCTGGTAGGGCCAGCACTACCATGGGCACCGCTGGGTCCATTGGACCCAGGCGGAACTTTGAGAGGGTCGGAAAAATTGATGCCCAAGACGGTGGTGGAATTACCAGGGTCTCAACAGTCACACTTGCAACTGGGTCCTGGAGTTTGGCCACTATGGGGGGCCCGCACACCCTGCCTCACTCTGCTGCCTATTTCACTGTGGTGGGGGGGGGGCGCCGCTTATCCCACTGCTGTTAGAGGTAATGATGGCAGTCGGCAGAGCACTCGCTGCCATGCCCACAGAGTGGACCGCCCGCCCATCTTCTCTGGGGCTCCCCCCCATTGCTGCAGACAGATACCATGTAGGGACAGAAGGCGGAAACTGGAGGAGAAAGTCAGCTAAGCAGCTGACGGCAAACAGCATGAAGAGGGAGGAGCTTTCTGCTGTGTGCAGGGACCCCATGTTGGGAGAGGCATCACTGAAGGCATGATTGACACTTGGCGCAAGAAAGTGGCTGTGCCACTGATCCAATCCCGAGCAACGCTGCCTCTGTCTGAACCCCCCCACCACCACCACCACTGCCTCGGACTGAACCCCTCCACCACCATCATCGCTTCCTCTGACTGAACCCCCTCACCACCACCACCCCCACTGCCTCTGTCTGAACCCCCCCCCCCACTGCTGCCTTTGACTAAACCCCCCCACCACCATGATATATAATAATGGATGTGGGGGCCTTTTGGTGAGTATGCTTTTTTATGTGGGGGGGGCAGTATTTCATTCTTGGACCCAAGAAGCACAATGTCTTGGGCCAGCCCTGGGGTCTGGTATGGGTTTTTAAGGGGACCCCATGCAAAAAAAAAAAAAGCTGTTGGTTCTCCCCCAAAATCCATTACAACCCCTTATCCTACATAGAGGTCTGGCATTCATTTTTAAGGGGGAACCCATGCAAAAAAAAAAAAAAGCAGGTCTGGTATGGGTCCCCAAGCTCCATAGCAGGCCCTTATGCAAACATGTGGCCTGGCTGGTCAGAAAAGGGAGGAGCAGTAAGCACACAGCCAACTTCCATGAGGGTTGTGTCACTAATTCTAATGGAACAATGCAATTAGTCCTAGCTTCTCCTGTTGCTGCAATGTCACTGCAGCTGTAAAAGTCCTTTTTCATGCAGATGGCATACTATCAGTTCATCCAAGAGCTGTGTGCAGGTACATGTCGGGCATTTGCTGTGCACAGATGCATGGGTGTTTTTTTATGATTATTTATGTGTGTGTGTGTGTGTGTGTGTGTAGGCTACTAGTGCTTGAGCAGGTGCATGCTTGTGTGTAAGGGCATGTTCACATTAGAGCAGTGAATGGCATTTGCTAGGGTACATAGAAAACAATTGTTTTCTATGAGATCTGTTCTCACTTCCAAGCAGTCTGAGGTGTGGTGCAGTGAGGTGCAATAATATTCAGACAAGCTGCAAAATATTGCAAATCACTGGATAGCACCACCTGTCATCACAAAGCAAGCGCAACACACTATGCTGTTGTGCGGTAACATAAATGAAGTGTCACTTTGTGCACTTCACATATAGTTCGCAAAAAAGAGAGCTGTGATAAAATATGAATCACGCTGCCCCCTGTTACACATCACTGCAGCCCAAAAGAGAATGCTGCCCACACACTAAACCGCTCCAATTTAGCATGAGTACAAGTGTGTTTGGGCTCTAAGTGCAGGGGTGAGTGAACATGTGGATCAGGGTTGCCAACCGTTGCCAATATCAGGGGCGGATAATTTGTCATGCTGTGTTGACTTTCGTAAGTGTAAAATAGACAAATTACTTGTTACGTGTATTGTCAGTGTTTCCATTTTGTGTTTATACTGTTTAACCACTTTAACACTAGAGGATTTTGCTGTCTTACGTCTGGGCCACTTTTTGCGATTCGGCACTGTGCGACTTTAACAGACAATTGCGCGGTCGTGCGACGCTGTACCCAAACAAAATTTAAGTCCTTTTTTTCCCACAAACAGAGCTTTCTTTTGGTGGTATTTGATCACCTGTGCGATTTTTACTTTTTGCGCTATAAACAAAAAAAGAGCGTTTATTTTGAAAAAATAACAATATTTTTCACATTTTTTTATATGAAATTCCCCCCAAAAATTGTAAAAATCTAATTTTTTTTACATTTTTGGCCAATTTGTTTTATGCTACCTATGTTTGGTAAAAAAAATCACAATAAGCGTATTTTGAAAAGTTATTGCGTTTACTAACTAAGGGAAAGATTTCTGTCATTTTTGGTGTTTTTTTTTTAACGCGTAATGGTGGCGATCTGCGATTTTTTTTGCGGGACTGCGACATTGCGGCGGACAGATCAGACCCTTGACTGACATTTTTGACACTTTTGGGGTTACCAGTGACATTACTGCAGTAATCAGTGCTATATATATGCACTGTTACTGTAAAAATGACACTGGCAGGGAAGGGGATAATTTTATTGGAGAGGGAGGGGTTAATGTATGCCTGGTGCTTACTGACATGTGTGGGGGGAGGTGACTGAGTGAGTCAGGGACAGATCGAGGGTTCAACTATGCTGAACCCTGAAATCTGACCGATTGCCGCTGCTCCTCCCCTGGCCCAACTCCCGCTGTGACTGAATACAGCGGGAGCGAGCCTCCGCCGCCGAGAAGGGGGAGTGTCTGACGACGTAGGTCTACGTCGTCAGACGATAACGAACCACTTTGCCGCAGTAGGCTCAACGTGAGCAGACGGCAAGTGGTTAAATATTGATTGTCTTTATGTCATTTTCAGGTTGTCAGTAAACAATTTGCTATGTAAATTTTCCATGTTTTGTCAGTAAAAAATACTGCCCTGCAACCCTTATGTGGATGCATGCATTCATGCTTGTGTTCATGTATGAGGGTGCTAATGATTACACAGGAGTGTGTGTACAGTATGTGTGCACGTGTGCTTATGTGTGGAAGTGCCAGTGTTTGTATAGGTGCATGCATATTTGTAAGTACAAGTTGTTTAGCTGTGTGGATGTGCATGCATATCTAACAAAAACATTTCAGTACAATTTATTAGAGCTGATTCTCTTTTATGTTGTTTTGACTCCTCTACAAATGTTGAATTATGACTGCTTTTGTGGTTGTCATGCAGATACTTAGATTATTCAGAAGGCACTGTATAAAGTGCTTTTTATGTTTTGTGCATTTACTAAATCTCTTTTGGAAACAAAAACATTCCGTAAAAATTACTTACATAGTAATACAAAACAATACTTGGTTCTGTATTTTCTAAAAGAAAGTAGGGGTGCAGATAGTAGGGGGGGGGGGGGGGGCAGAGGTAGGCGTGTCCCAGCCTTGCTATGCTATTTAACATATTTAGAGAAACGGCGAAAGTGTATTTAAATAAAAGGGGTGTAGTATCTGGTGGATTAGATAACGCAAATTGCAAACTTTTAATGCACGGTTGGAATTACAAATTCATCTAAATCTTTTCAAATAAAATGTCAAATGGCTGTTAAATGCAGTTAGTGAGGGGGCGTGGCTTGGATGTAGAGCGGAACGGACGTCTGCCCTGAGAGCTCCTGCCATCCTGATTCAATCTATGCCATCCTGGGGAATCCGCTGACTGTACCTACCTAGGTTTCATCTCTAACTGCTGAGTATCGATATCCTGCTCTAATATGCCGTCCAAGGGGAAGAAATCGGCATCTCCGTGCAAGCCTGCCACGCGCCAGGCCCTGCCTGCGGCCTGCCCGGACGCCATCTTGACGGAGCGGCTTCGGGCCTTGCTGGCAGAGATGGAGGATGCGCGATATATTTGTGGCCAATCCACCTAGCCATGAGTCATGGGAATGAACGACTGGATATTATGAGGACATATTACTTTCATATTCCAATACACATTTGGACTTTAACAAACAAAAAAAGATTTTGACTAACATAAAAGAATTTCCCAGATTGCAAAACTCGTAAATGGCTAAAGTTCTTTCTTAAAACCTGTATGCTTCAACTTCTTGTAACCAGTTAACCAGTAACATGTGTTTTGTTTTCTTTATTTTTCTTGTGTAGCACATTTAAAACCTCACAATCAATACTTTTTATTTAAGGGCTGAGGAGTAGGAGTAGGATTTTATTTCCTACAGAAAAATAATTAAATTGGAATACTTGTGAGGTTTTTATTGCTGTCTATGTTCCCAGCTTTATCAAAGCTAATTGGGGGAATGGAGAAGGTGCAATGTAGAGGTCATACAGTATGTCACAAAAGTGAGTACACCCCTCACATTTTTGTAAATATTTTATTATATCTTTTCATGTGACAACACTGAAGAAATTACACTTTGCTACAATGTGAAGTAGTGAGTGTACAGCTTGTATAACAGTGTCAATTTGCTGTCCCCTCAAAATAACTCAACACACAGCCATTAATGTCTATACTGCTGGAAACAAAAAAGAGTACACCCCTAAGTGAAACTGTCCAAACTGGGCCCAATTAGCCATTTTCCCTCCCTGATGTCATGTGACTCGTTAGTGTTACAAGGTCTCAGGTGTGAATGGGGAGCAGGTGTGTTAAATTTGGTGTTATCGCTCTCACTCTCTGGTTACTGGAAGTTCAACATGGCACCTCATGGTAAAGAACTCTCTGAAGATCTGAAAAAAGAATTCTTGCTCTACATAAAGATGGCCTAGGCTATAAGAGGATTGCCAAGACCCTAAAACTAAGTGGCAGCACAGTGGCCAAGACCAAGCAGCATGGTGGCCAAGACCAACAGGAGAGGTTCCACTCAGAACAGGTCTCGCCGTGGTCGACCAAAGAAATTAAATGCATATGCTCAGCGTCATACCCAGATGTTGTCTTTGGGAATTAGACGTATGAGTGATGTCAGAATTGCTGCAGAGGTTTAAGGGTTGGGGGTCAGCCTGTCAATGCTCAGACCATATGCCGCACACAGCATCAAATTGGTCTGCATGGCTGTCATCCCAGAAGGAAGCCTCTTCTAAAGATGATGCACAAGAAAACCCACAAACAGTTTGCTAAAGACAAGCAGACCAAGGACATGGATTAATAGAATCATGTCCTATGGTCTGATGAGACCTGTGTTGCAGCAATCAGGTGAGGAGTACAAAGACAAGTGTGTCGTGCCTACAGTCAAGCATGATGGTGGGAGTATCATGGTCTGGGGCTGCATGAGTGCTGCCGGCACTAGGGAGTTACAGTTTATTGAGGGAATCATGAATGTCAACATGTACTGTGACATACTGAAGCAGAGCATGATCCCCTCCCTTCAGAGACTGGGATTCAGGGCAGTATTCCAACATGATAACCCAAACACACCTACAAGACGACCACTGCCTTGCTAAAGAAGCTGAGGGCAAAGGGGATGGACTGGCCAAGCATGTCTCCAAACCTAAACCTTATTGAGCATCTGTGGGGCATCCTCAAACAGAAGGTGGAGGAGCGCAAGGTCTCTAACATCCACCAGCTTCGTGATGTCATCATGGAGGAGTGGAAGAGGACTCCAGTGGCAACCTATGAACCTCTGGTGAACTCCATGCCCAAGAGGGTTAAGACAGTGCTGGAAAATAATTGTGGCCCCACAAAATATTGACACATTGGAGGGTTATTTACTAAAACTGGAGAGTGCAAAATCTGGTGCAGCTCTGCATAGAAATCAATCAGCTTCCAGGTTTTATTGCCAAAGCTTAGTTGAACAATCTGAAGTTAGAAGCTGATTGGCTTCCATGCACAGCTGCACCAGATTTTGAGTGCTCCAGTTTTAGTAAATCTCCCCCTTTGGGCCCAATTTGCACAATTTCACTTAGGGGTGTACTCACTTTTGTTGCCAGTGGTTTAGACATTAATGGCTGTGTGTTGAGCTATTTTGAGGGGACAGCAAATTTACACTGTTATACAAGCTGTACACTCACTACTTTACATTGTAGCAAGTATAATTTCTTCAGTGTTGTCACATGAAAAGATACAGTCAGGTCCATAAATATTGGGACATTGACATAATTCTAATCTTTTTGGCTCTATACACCACCACAATGGATTTGTATATGTGCCTCACACTTTTTAAGGGACCAAAAGTAATGGGAAAAATGGCTGCTCAAGCTGTTCCATGGCCAGGTGTGTGTTATTCCCTCATTATCCCATTTACAAGGAGCAGATAAAAGGTCCAGAGTTCATTTCAAGTGTGCTATTTGCATTTGGAATCCGTTGCTGTCAACTCTCAATGTGAGATCCAAAGAGCTGTCACTATCAGTGAAGCAAGCCATCATTAGGCTGAAAAAACAAAACAAACCCATCAGAGAGATAGCAAAAACATTAGGTGTGGCGGAATCAACTGTTTGGAACATCCTTAAAAAGAAAGAACGCACCGGTGAGCTCAGCAACACCAAAAGACCCGGAAGACCACGAAAAAAAACTGTGTTGGATGACCGAAGAATTCTTTCCCTAGTGAAGAAAACACCCTTCACAACAGTTGGCTAGATCAAGAACACTCTCCAGGAGGTAGGTGTATGTGTGTCAATGTCAGCAATCAAGAGAAGACTTCACCAGAGTGAATACAGAGGGTTCAGCACAAGATGTAAACCATTGGTGAGCCTCAAAAACAGGAAGGCCAGATTAGCGTTTGCCAAACAACATCTAAAAAAGCCTTCACAGTTCTGGAACAACATCCTATGGACAGATGAGACCAAGATCGACTTGTTCCAGAGTGATGGGAAGAGAAGAGCATGGAGAAGGAAAGGAACTGCTCATGATCCAAAGCATACCACCTCATCAGTGAAGCATAGTGGTGGTAGTGTCATGGCGTGGGCATGTATGGCTGCCAATGGAACTGGTTCTCTTGTATTTATTGATGATGTGACTGCTGACAAAAGCAGCAGGATGAATTCTGAAGTGTTTTTGGCAATATTATCTGCTCATATTCAGCCAAATGCTTCAGAACTCATTGGACAGCGCTTCACAGTGCAGATGGACAATGACCCTAAGCATACTGCAAAAGCAACAAAAGAGTTTTTTTAGGGGAAAGAAGTGGAATGTTATGCAATGGCCAAGTCAATCACCAGACCTGAATCTGATTGAGCATGCATTTCACTTGCTGAAGACAAAACTGAAAGGAAAATACCCCAAGAACAAGCAGGAACCGAAGACAGTTGCAGTAGAGGCCTGGCAGAGCATTACCAGGGATGAAACCCAGCGTCTGGTGATGTCTATGCATTCCAGACTTCTGGCTGTAATTGAATGCAAAGGATTTGCAACCTAGTATTACAAAGTGAAAGTTTGATTTATGATTGTTAATCTGTCCTATTACTTTTGGTCCCTTAAAAAGTGGGAGGCACATATTTAAATTGTTGTAATTCCTACACCGTTCACCTGATTTGGATGTAAATACCCTCAAATTAAAGCTGAAAGTCTGCAGTTAAAGCACATCTTGTTTGTTTCATTTCCATTGTGGTGATGTATAGAGCCAAAAATATTAGAGTTGTGTCGATGTCCCAATATTTATGGAAATGACTGTATAATAAAAAATTTACAAAAATGTGAGGGGTGTACTCACTTTTGTGAGATACTGTAACTATATCTGTGTTTTTTTTTTCCTTGCTTATTTTGTGTATATTATTATTTTAATACTATTGTGATGGCACATTCTTTTTTACTTTATTTTATTTTATCTTTATTTTATACTTCTTTATGTGGGAAAAATTATATTTTTATGCAAAGCTTTGCTAAAACAGTCCACATGCTAAAATTTAAGGCTAATTTTGACAAAAATTTGACAAAGGCAAAATCAGAAATGTTCCTGAAACTTTGCTGCTTGACTTGTTCATCTCACTTCTAGGTGATCATACACCACTCCTTTCTGCAATCATCTCCACTGTCTGCCAGTTAAAAAATACAGTTCGCATGTATATCTGAAAGATACAAAATGCTTTCCAGCATTGCTAATTTCTAGATAATATCCTAAGAGTAACCCAAGTCCTGTACACGGCTCTCCACCTTTCCTACTTACATCTTCATACTCTTACCTTCAGGATATCTTATGAGTCACTCCTGTATTCTAGGATTTGATCTCACAAGCTTTTTGGCATTCTTCAATCCTTTAATCTTAAAGAACACTCTGAAAACTTGTATTTTCAGACAGCATTTCATCTCAACTAAAATATTGTCTTAAGTCACTGATCCAGCATTGCTTCCTATTCTGCTATTCACCCTTGTTTATAGAATTTACACTGTGCAACACTAACTGAGACAGGAGTAAATCATCAATAAGTATAATAAAATACGAACCACTAGTCTCACTGAGAAGTCTGCTTGTTAGCAGGTACAGTTAGCTAGTCTACCACTAGGTGGGTAGGTGCGTGTTAGGCCCCCTTTTAGAGAAAACCTTCCTCTAATGATGTATAAATGCCAGGATGGGAGGAGCCATTGGGTTGGGGCATGGGAGCCAAACACCTCAGAGCTATTCATATGTAGTCAGCTACTGCTAAGGACCCACCATGGGGCTGAAACTCTGGATGAGGTAGTTCAACACGCAGAAGAACTAGCTGTAGTTACCCTGACTCTTTTACGGTCTGAAGTAAACTGTGAGCAGGATACAAAAGGCCTTTTAAGCCAGGTTAAGTGTCCTCTGAAGTGAGTACTAGTACACCTGTGTATGTGTGTCATCAGAGAGCATGTCCGGCTGGGCAGAGCTGTACATAGGTATAACGAGAAAAAAGATAGCCACACGCCACATGCCACAGTTAGATGAATGCTTGTCAGGGTTCTTTACTGGTCGCCATGTCAGGCAGATGTATCAGGACAAGGTTGACGCGTTTCACACGAACATATTGTTGGAAACGCGTCAACCTTGCCCTAAAACATCTGTCTGACATGGCAACCAATAAAGAACCCTGACAAGCATTCACCTAACTGTGTTGTGTGGCTATCTTCTTTCTTTTATACTTGTTATTAACGGTGGTGAGCCGGGGCGAGCACCCACAGTAATGTGCTAAGTCGGCCTGAGCGGTGTGTGTATCTCTGTTTGGACAGAGATATACATATATATAATTTCCAAAGGTATTTTATCAGCACCCCAATCTACTTTTTTGTGAATCATATGAGTTAAAAAGAGGCAATAAGCAGCACTAAGTCTGCTTTGACCAGTGGAAGTTTGATGGCATAATTCAGCGTTTCTCAACCGGGGTGCCGCAAAGAGCCCTCAGGGGTGCCGTGGCAGAAGGAAAAAAAAGAATTCTCTGTTAACACTTCTATACAGAGGGGAGGAAGAGAGCACAGTCTGCTCCTCCTACCAACTCTCTCCAACTCTTTACCGCTATCTATACTCCTGTTGGCAATCCAAAATGCTGTATGAGCCAACTGTCTCCATCTTGCCAACTGATGACATCATGAGTAGCTAAGAAGAGATTGAGCAGCTCGCTCAGCTTTCTAGATTGCAGAGAGTTGTATAGATAGCAGCACAGAGAAGGAGAGAGCCAGGAGGAGGAGTGGGCTGTGCTCTCTTCCTGCTCTCTGAATAAGGTAGGGAGAAATGCTACCGTGGACTCCATCTATTATGCTGTCTGTCTAATAGCAGAAACAAGATAAATCCAAATGAGTAGAGGCATCAAAGAAACTCATCCACTCCAGAACAGATCTACAAAACAGCAAAACAAAGCAGTTGGCAAATACGCTGTGCCCACATAGATCAGACTGTACAGGGTTTGATTACCCTTGTCTCCTCCCCAGACTGCTGGAGGGGGGGGGGGGGGTAACACAGCTCACACCTCTTACAGCTCTCTCTTTCTCTCTGCTGCTGTTACTACTCCTGTAGTGATGAGAGGAATGTGGGTGAGCTTTTGTGTTAGGAGGGGGAAGGAGGAACATATTTTGTGCTATGAATATGGGGGGGGGGGGATATATGCTTGAACAGGGGATTTGGGATGGCGGAATGTGTGCTAGGAGAGGGTATGGGGGTGAATTTGTGCTAGGAGAGGGGATTTGGGGGATGGGATTTATGCTGGGAGAGGGGACATGGGAGGAGGGTTTGGGGGAAGGGGTTTTACAAACTCTGCCTCACAAACTACATTTTAGGGTTTGTTCACACCAGGTGTGGTGTGTTAACGTGTGCAAAATCACATGTTTTCCTGTACTGCGCAAAAGTGTGCTGCCTTTTGCACTTTTAATGGCAAATTAATATCAAATGTTGCGTTAGATTATGCTAGTTTATGCCCGCTAAAGCACATGGTACAGCATGGTACCACATGTTTTCCTGCACTGCACAAAAGTGTGCTGCCTTTTGCACTCTTAATGGCAAATAATAGAAATTTTGCGCTAGATTGCACTAGTTTGGGCCCGCTAAAGCACATGGTACTGCAGTACCATGCGTATTGGTTCAGCATGATTTTTAAAATCATGCTGGCACCTTTTTTCTGTGATTCACACAAATAGAGCAGCCCATTAGATACACAATCAATGGGAATGCGAAAAAAAGGCACATGCTCGGTCGCACCTCTTGGTGTGCCTGAGATTGTGCACAATTGTAAAGGGTGCCTTAACTGAAAAAAGGTTGAAAAACACTGTTTTAGCTGAATTCTTTTGTAGCAAATTGTATTGTAATTGCAATGTCTGCCTCTATTTTGTTAAGCGCTGTGCTATATAAATCCTGTATAATAATAAATAATAATACAATTCTAAAGAACCCTAGCTATGTGATTTTTTTATAAATAGACCCTTAAGTGTATTCTTCGTCATAATCTTTGTCATAATCTATTGGTTACTGAAAGTGGCTTAACTTGCTATTGATAATACAAGCAAATGTAGCACTTCACCTGTACCGTTACTCTATACTACTATGTATGAAGCTTGTTTTGTAGACAGGATTGAGAATGTCTTTGGATTTATTTTTAACATCTAATAATGAGACACCCTTTTGCCTATATTATTAGAAGATAGTTTTTCAGAAAGAAATAAAAACAACTGTTATATATGTATTTGCTATACTAGCAAAACTTAGCAACAAATAAATCAATAAAGCATGTTAATGATATTGTGTAGGAAACAGCTTTTCATGTAACAGTTCCAATATAGCAGGGCCAAGAGTTTAGCATTAACTTTTTTTTTTTTATACTTTGTTTTGCTCATTTGTTACAATATATATATATATATATATATATATATATATATATATATATTTAAATAATATTGATAGTTTAAATAGGTTTTAAAGCCCTGCTATAGGGACAATAAGACTACCGGAAGCAGAGCAATTCACCAGAAGCTAAGCATTAGCAACAATTGCAAGTATAACGAGCATAGGCCCTGAGCTTCTGCTTTGTGCTGGTTCCAGGATAAAGGTTATGTTGGGCATCATAGACATGTTCTGTTCTAAACATGGTTTCTTACCAAGAAACAATGACAAATCTTCTTTCTTTAATTTGGTTTGTTTTTTATCTCCAGATCTTTGGCTTCTCTGTGTCTGCTCATTATTGATCAGGTTTTGTGTTTTTTCTTCAGTGTGCTGGCTAGTGGTGATATCCTCGGTGTCTAGTTTGCTTTTTTTGTTGTCTTCTTTAGTGTCCTCTTCATGAGCTACCCTCCTCTTACTGTTACAGCTTAGCTCATGGTTGGTTTCACCATTCTGAGAAAATTCCTCCAAAATGTCTTCTTCTTCTTCCTCTTCCTCTTCTACTTCTTCTTCTTCTTCATCGTCCTGTTCTGTGGATAGCGCCTGTGCATCCTCTTTATTCTTCTCACTAAAATATATATATATATTTTTTCAATTTAATATATAGAAAATCTTCAGAACAGATCTAATATGGTTGACTAAAGGTGATCTGTCATGCACAGTATACTAAAAAGTAAACAATGGAAGTATTTACTAAAGAAGCCAAGTATGTTCATTTTAAAAAGTGAATTTTCACTTAGCATAAGCTGGCCATACACTGATAGATTTTTTTTTTCAGCCAGCAGCCTAACGTAAAAAAAATTAAACAGCTTCCCCCAGCCACACTAACGGCGTGGATTGAGGAATCCCCCCAACAGGCTGTTGTATTCTGACAGCAGAATACCAGAAACAGTAGCTGCAGCTGATTGGATGCAACCCCTGTTCATCCAAGAACTTTCAAACAGGCTCCTTCCACAGAAGTTGATTGAAAAATTGACTTCTGTTAAGTGGGGCTGGCCATACAATGATCAAAATCCCTCTGGTTCCGCGGGATTAGCCACATTCTGATTAGTGAATGGCCAGCTTTAGTGGACAAGGTGATCCTCATAACTCAAGTCATTAAAAATGTGCCCGCAGCTTAGTCCCCAGGACACTGGCACGCAGCCGCAGCCGCAGCCCACACACATTATGCTCTCTTTCCAAGCAGTCCCTTTAACTTCCCAAGTAATCCTGCCTCTGATTTTATGTAAACTGCCCACTGACGGATGCAATTCCCTCAGTAATACCTAAAGCACTAAAGGTGATACTGTGATCTTGGGACACAGCACCATCGGGACAAAGCAGATAGATTTGCCTAGCTCTTTTGTTCTGTCTCTCCTTTCTTCTCACCAGTTGTGCATGCCTCTTTTGCTAGTGAAGAAAGAGTGTACAAACAATACAATAATGCATGGTTTCCAAGCAGGAAACATATAATATTTGAGCTTGATTGAATACTTTGAGGAGAGTTTATGTGGGTGTTGTTCCCTTTATGTTGAAAACAGGTATCATGGAGTAGGATGTACAGTGCACATTAAAGTGAACCACTATGTGAATACATACTTTGAATTTATTTCTGTTGACTCCTGGATATTTCATTTATGAATCCAGATGGATATTGCCACTATGCATAATACATTCTAAATATAGTAAATGTGTGGAACAAAAACAATGACAGTGATGTAATGAGGGAGGCATGGGCCAGAGAGGGAAATATGCCCTCCTAGGAGCTTCACTAAGGCACTTGATTGTAAGAAGGCTCTGCTATTCCCTGGATGGTCAAGTGGACACTACAGGAAGATCAACATTTGGGGTGCAACCTTTGAATTTCACAACAGAAAAGCTCACAGGTAGAAAAGGCAAATTTAGCTCCAAAAGATGAACAGTACACACGGGCCGAAAGTCGGGCAGCATCGGCCGGTTCAATAGAAACCGGCGGACATTCAGACCGTGTGTACTGCAGACTGCAAAAGGTCTGCCGATTGGCTCCCAGTGGCTGAGAGCACAAACTGGAGTGTTCTGGTGGGGTGATGGGGTGGTGGGATGGTGGGGGGGGGTGTGCTCCCCCCGTCAGAACACAATAGAACAGCAGGGGACATCGCTAAACTAACATCGAATAGTTAGTACAGTGGCTCCAACCTGCTTTTCTCTATAAGGAAGAACTTGACAAGAACAACATTTTTTTAAAGGATCAAGATAAAGATTTAAAGTTCAACTTTTTAAGAAAAAATAATAAATGCATATCTTTTTGCTGGTAAAAAATTTACAGCGGGTGGCTGCTGTGTCCTTAACAACCAATGAGTTATCAGCTGTCAGCGGGGTTCCTCACTGACAGCTGAATAAGCTTTACCGGCATTAAAAAATCATGGAAACAAATGGCGTGGGGTCCCCCCAATCCATACCAGACCCCTCAGGTCTGGTCTGGATTTTGGGGGAACCCCCACAACAAAATAATTATTAAAAAATGGCATGGGGTCCCCCCCACAATTCATATTAGACTCTTATCTGAGCATGCAGCCCAGCAGGTCAGGAACAGGGGCCCGAGCGGGGCTCTGCCCATGTTGATGGGGACAAGGGCCTCTTTCCCACAACCCTGGCCAGTGGTTGTGGGGGGGTCTGCGGATGGGGAGCTTATCAGAATCTGGAAGCTCGCTTTAACAAGGGGCCACCAGAACCGCCCCCCCCATGTGAATGAGTATGCGGTACACAATACCCCTACTCATTCACTCCCTATAAAAGTGAAGGGTAAATAAACACAGGAGGCAGTTTTCGTCCTTAAAAAAATAAAATTAGAAAAAAATTGTTCCCTGGTGTAGATCCAGCATCAATCATGATAAATGCTGGCCGTCGACCCAGAAAAAAAAATAAAAGAGGTCCACGCCAGACAAAGGCTCCCGCCGAATGGCAGCTCTGCTACCTCCCCCTGCTAAAAACAATTGAGGGGCGGGGCTACCTGGTGATGTCACCGTGTGGCCCCACACCCCCCCATGACATCATTGACCATAGCATCCTGGTCACCCGCTCCTTAACAACCATGCCGGTAGTGGTTGTTGAGAATGCCAGCGGCTGCCCACTCCTTAACAACCAGTTCAAATCATACACATTCCTTAAATACTGCATGCCTGGACCACTACCTAATTACCACATGCATTTAATTGTTTATTTACTTCTGTGAATTGAGTTTAATGCTTGTTCATGTGGTATTTACTGAGCGTTTCCAGCATTTTGCAGTAAATACCGCAAAACAGTATAGTGAATTGACAGTTACAAGATCACATGCGATATTTAAGAGATGCTTTTGTGAATGCAACCTGGGTCCAGGTAATGTTACAGAACTTTTTTTTTTAAATCACATCAATTCAGGGAACACAAAATCCAGATTTATATTAGCCATTTAATAATAAAAGATAGCTTGACTTTTAACAAAAGGGAGAGGTGATATGCTGTGTTTTTGTAATAGGTAAAATTGTCTTCTAGGAAACACAAACTAACACACCGACACAAACTGGAGCTACATTAAATAAATATTTTTATTTTTTTGGGATATATCAAGTGCAAACATGGCAATTATATGGACTTTGCCTGTAATGTATGTTTCTAGAAGTTCATAATTATTTTAATTTAGATGGGTTTAGTCAGGTCAGGTCTCTTAGTGTATGAAATACAGTATGTGCTTTAGGATGTATAGCAATCCTACAGTACGTTACGTTATGAAAAAAAAAAAAAAAACATATCAGTGATATCAGTGTGTTAGCTAATCAAAGAGATGATCTACCAAGATTATAAATTGTTCAAATCTTGCATAATAATAACAATAATTTTAAAGTACTTATATTAATAACATATTATTAAAATTAAAGTACTCATATTATTCTTATCAATGTCTTCAATGATGTTCATCTACATAAGGGGTCTTCAAACTATGGCCCTCCAGTTGTTCAGGAACTATAATTCCCATCATGTCTAGTCATATCTGTGAATGTCAGAGCTTTCCAGTGGCTCATGGGATGTGTAGTTCCGCAACAGCTGGAGGGCCGTAGTTTGAGAATCTCTGATCTAACTTCTAATAGCCATAACTATAGTACATTTAGAAAACTATCAGGTTATCTGTGGGGGCAAGGTCAAGGCTGTATTCACCAAAAATAATTCAGACAACATGCTGCCTTCTATAGCATATTCTACTATTGCTTTTTTATCAGAAAAAATCAAATGGCACAACAGTTGGGGCTTTCACAGACCATTAATGATCAGGTTTTGCTTGGGCAGCATGATATTTTACAGCATTCAGTACGGCCAACATTCTCACACTAAGATTTCCTAGTGTTGGCAGTTATTTAAGCTATTGTGAACTCAGTTTCATAAGCAAGTATAACTACTTAAATACATTCAACCAGGAAAGTAGGAGTATTTTTATAGTAGCTGCATACAAATAGTATAAGGTAAATCCTGTGTTTCATGAATTGTTTTCTTTAACTCATGCTGCATTATGGCAGTTTCTGTTTTAGGAATATCAACATAAAATCCATTTATTAGGCCTCTTTTTCATGTCATGTTTATATTAACAGAAAATAAGAATTGTAGCCAATAGTACTTATGTTAGTAGCTAATGTTCTCAATGTTAATGTAATGAGCACTCGTTAAACAAGTCTGGTGCCTATAACAGCATGAGAGATGATATTCATGTCTACTGCAAGTCCATAAGATATCCACGTAACACTGTATGAAAGATGCCTTACAGTCTCCCACTTACAGTAGCAATAACACTGATGCCTATATAAACAAACCACATTGTTTTGCTTGGCTTTGAACAATCAAGATGAAAATCCAGTTCCAGTAGGAGAAAACATGATGAGGTTTAGAATATATGCATCATAAATACTTAGACAACAAGATTATATTCCTTATGCTTAAAAGGGATTTTCCATTTTAAACTAAAAATGGATTTCTGCTTCAGATTCCCTCCTACAGTCCCAGCAGCAATTACCCATCTGTTGCTGGCTGGGCCCAATTTTTTTGAATTTTTAACATGATTGTCATCCAAAGGACAGGAATAGTATCAATATATCTATTATAAGGGACATGGATGCCCAAGGGCATTGATATCAAACACACAACCTATTAATTCATCCCTTCGGGATCATTTCCCTCTGAGTTTTTGTTTCATTAAAATGGATACATGTAGAAGACTGAGTTCAGTTCTTTATATCCTCCACTAGGAATCTATTACATATAAACAGGCCCTTCAACATTTGGAAGTCTAATTTGGAAATGTGCATCTTTGTGAAACTGGACTTGCACATTAAAAGTATCAACCTGTTGACCATTTGTTTCCACATGTCAGATTAAAAACTTGCCACCCTGCCACAGTACATTTACTGCAGAGTGGCATCAGGTGCAAGTCCAGTCTAGGTCCAGAACCCACAGCGTGCTTCGCCTCTGACCGCTGTGTCCACCAGACACAGTGGATTACTGTTACCGGTAACAACATATTATGTGATCGCTATGATTGGTCAATGTATGATAACAATGTAAACGACCTGTAATGAATGGCTTTCCATTCATAAACAGCTTGCTTACTTTTGTGATCTGTGATTGGCCCACAGCAATCACATGGTACCTGGCTACCTGTACCACGTGATAAGCTGTAGCCAATTACAGATCACAACCATAAGCAAGCTGTTCGTGAATGGGAAACCCATAAATGACAGCTAAAGCTATTTATTTTACAGTGATCTCCCCCCAGAGTAGTACAGTGTTACTATGGTGACAATGACCTATTCTGACAGGATGTAAGAAAAAAAAATAGTAAAAAAAATAAAAAAGAAAAAGTTAACAAATAAAAAAGTTGAGTTAAAAGCTATTTAATTGTTTTTTGTTATTTTTTACATACTGTGACCAGCCATTATCCCTGATCATTGCCACACCAGTCAAGAATAATAAATATAAAAAAAAAAACAAAAAAAAAATAAACAGTAATAATAAAATATCATCAAAAGAAAGCTCTATTTGTGTAGGAAAAAATTCCTGTAAATTAAATTTGCGTACAGTGTTGCATGACCGTGCAATTGCCAGTTAATTTAGCACAGTGCCCTGGTCATGAAGAGGGTAAAACCTTCCGTGGGTCAAGTGGTTAAAAAAAAAAAAAAAAGTTTTCTAAAATGGAAAGAAAATACCTTTTATTTGTGGCTAGAAATTTGGATTTTGGATTTAGAGGTTTATTTACTAAAAGCAAATTGGCTGTGCATTTTGAAATGTACAGTTGCACTCTGCAAGAGCAGTTGCTCCAGAGCTTAGCAAATGAGCAGAAGCTCTGCTGAGTTCCATCATCCAATCACTTGCAAGGAAAAATGCTGTTTTATTATTTTCCTTGCACGTGACTGGGTATTCTTTGCAAAGTGAAGCTTTCCTCATTTAATAAGTCCTGTGCAAAGTGCACAGTCTATTTGCCTTTAGTAATCCTATTGAGACATACTTCTATCATCAAGAGCAAAAAAAAGCTTGTTAAGCTCCCCAGGGCACACTGTGGACATAGCACTTGTCCCATTTTGTCTTGTGTCATTGCTGGCTGTAGCTTCACCCCTCCTAAAGCCCAAAAATATGGGCTTCAGGAGGAGTGGAGCTACTAAGACGGGGGTTGTGTGTGCTCTGTGTGCACTACCTGTTATACCCCTCTCCTCTTAAACTGTGATTCAGAAACACATCTTGGTTGATCTGCATTGTCAGATAGCTAGGCAGGTGAGAGTGGTTAGATAGCTGACAGCTCAGCAAGCCATCATGAATTTAGATGGGGACAAGTGACATGTGCACAGGATCCCCTTGGGGGAGGAAGGGGGGTTAAAAAAATAATGTTTTTCTGGTGATAGGTCTTCTTTCAATGAAGTCAAATTTCCCATTGCGAGAAATCTATATGTTCCAGGCAAACCAGTTACAAATCATACCAAGACTATAAAAGCATAAAAAGGTGTGTGACTTCAATTAGGATTTACATGTATGTATCTGATTGAATAGTTTGTAAAATATATTATATCTGTTTCCCTATAAACCAATGGCATAAAGGGCAGGTTTAAAAACACAAAAAATAGGTACTACTAGAACAGCTTACCTTTTTTCTACAGAGGCTGTCTCCTGTTCTGTATCATAAGCAGGGTATGGTGAGAGAGGTTTGGAAGTGTCCATGCCCCCAAGCATTTGCTCAGAGTCTTCTGAAGCTTCCAACTTTGTAGTTTCTGGTACTGCTTGAATTTCACACACTGCAATCGTATGGCTGCTGTCATTATCATCATCACCATCATCATCATCATCTTCCTCGGTGATAGCTTTTTCCCTTTCCTCATTCTCTTCATGTTTGTCCTCACACTGTATTTCTAATGCACTCTCAGCCTCTATAACAATGAGTTTTTCTTTAGCTTGGTCCTCTTGGACATTGACCAGTTCTTCTTCCTCCTCAACTTCTGTTATTGTCTTGACATGCTCTTCATTTGTAGAAATGGGTTCCTCCTCTTCAACAGAGCAAATGATGGGCATTCCATCTTGTACATGAGTTTTAATATGTGAAACTGGTATGTCTATAGATATAAAGCTTTGTGCCTGACTGTTCTCTTCATACTTTATTTTTGAAGATTTGTTCTCAACAAATATAACAGTTGCCTTTTCTGCATTTTCTCTATTGAGTTTTTGGACCTTTTCTTTATATTTCCTGGACTGGGTTCTTTGGACACATCGCTCTAAAAGGACAGGACAGCAAGCGTATCATAGCTGGTTTGATTAGTGTTTAAAGCTTACGCCCAGAGGCTTGTTTACTATGTTGTGAGTAGCAATAGCCACACAAAACACACAAAGCACCATCATCAAGCTATATTAGATAGTTAAGCACTTGGAGAGAGATTTAGGATATTTAAGCTCAAGAGAATGATCTAATATTTGTGACAGGTTTATATCCAAATCTAGAAATGAACAAGCAATTAATAGAATCATTTGAATGAAAATATGTAAATAAAAATAGATCAGATATCTGAAAATGACAATTTAAATAAAACAATAATAGTGTTTCATTTGGGAACTGGTCAAATATCTTGACATCTTCATAATTACTGATATTTGTATGTATATAATACCAAACAAAAACATTTTAGAATCACATAAAGTTGAAAGAAAAAGTTGATTAGTCCATTCATTTAGTTAATCCTTTTACTGTATATAGTATTTATCACATAATTGTTTAACAGATCTAACAATCTCTCAGAGATACAAATATATGTATCGGGCCTCTGTTGACTGTATCTACTATTCTTGCGGGTTACATATAGTTTAATAAATTATATCAATTTAGATTCAGCTGAAATGAAAACAAACCCTATGGGGTTGACACCAGTTTATTTGTTTTACTAATTTTTTGAATTAATTCTTTCCACTGGTCAATTCAAGGTAGAGTTGGAGGTACCACTTTCGTCAATCAATATAGCAGAGAAAACTGACAGGTCTTAGTGCAAATTTTCAATATGCTGAAAAACGTGTGTTATTTGCCATAAAGATCATTATTTTCAGCTATGTCACTGATATTTTCAGCTCTCATTGGCTCTTGCAAGAATAATATTCTTTATGGCAAATAATGATTATTAAAGCTTAGTTTTTGTTTCTACTTGAAATGAATCAAATGCTTCTTGTGCATAATTTGCAATTTGTACCTGTATATTTATGCACATAATTAAAAACACCCACATTTAAAGAGGTACTGTACATCTGGTGAACCTGATGTAAATAATTTGCATTTAAAGGGTTTGTAAAGGTAATTGTTTTGTTAAAATAACAAGGATATTATATTTACCTGCTCTGTGCAACTGTTTCAAACCTCTAATTTTGCGGTCCACCATCAGCACTCCCCGCTCCTCTTTTTCTGTTTCTGCCCCTCATAGTAAGCAGCTTGGCCTCGGCCCTGCTCCCTCCTCATTGGTTTTGACTGACAGCAGCAGGAGCCAATGGCTTCCACTGCTGTCAAAGCCTCTAGTGAGACCAGGAAGACGAGAGCTGCAGTAGATGAGCACAGTGCTGGATCAAGAATAGTACATGTTTGGGGGGGGGAGGAGGCTGAGCTGAGGAAGCTGCTTGACAATTTTTTTTACCTCAATCAGAGAATGCATTAAAGTGATAATAAAGTCTTGGTTTTTTTTTTTGTTTAAAAAAAAAAACAAACATGCCATACTTACCTGCTCTGTGCAGTGATTTTGCACAGAGCAGCCCAGACCCTCCTCTTCTTGGGTCCCCCGCCAGCGGTTCAGGCCCCTAACTCCTTCCGTGTGCCCCAACAGCAAACAGCTTGCTATAGGGGCACCCAAGTCAAGCCATTGCTCATTGTGTCCATTCCCCTCTCTCTCTCCTCATTGGCTCACTGGCTTTGATTGGCAGCAGTGGGAGCCAATGGCGCCCGCTGCTGTCTCAGGCAATGAGGAGGAAGAGTCCGAGTCCGAGATGGGGCTCAGGTAAGTATTAGGGGGGCTGCTGCATACAGAAAGATTTTTTCTCTTAATGCAAAAAATGCATAGGATAAAAAAAAAAAAAAAACCTTCTGCCTTTAGAACCACTTTAAGGTAAAACATTTTTTTTTTACCTTTAGAACCACTTTAACACCTTTAATGCCCTTCAATTGCACCCCTGGACAAGGTTTAATCTGCACAGGAGCTGAAAAACATGCAGCTCTACATCTCATACAGACAGGAGGGAAACCAGTTTAAAAAAAGGTGTTTGCATGATATGTAAAACAAAGGTCAAGCAAGCTGTACAAATTGTAAATTACTGACAACTGCTAAACCCTCTCTCCTAGAATAACAGGCAACCTTCACTAAAGCTGAGGCTTTATAAAAAAAATGTTGGGATACAGCACCATAGACACTGGGGTATGTGTAAAGATGTGCATCCCATTACCTGCAGGCTGCTTCTGCTCAAAATCCTCTGTGCTGTCTCTTTTCACAGCCACTGGATATTATCCTGAGTGGTTGTCTTTCGACGATGTGAAGGGTAATAGCAGCAGCTCCCAATCAGGAAAGTAGCACTACTCATCTGTCCCTCCTGTCTCCTCTGCCATTTATAGAACTTGTCTTACTAGACTTCAATGACACAATAAATTCTGTGAATGGAGAAGGAGAAGTTGACTGACAGCATCTCTTCCACCCATTCACAAAACTCGACCTCATTCTAACCTGCATTTGATTTCCCTCTTTGCTTCTACGATGTATCAACCTGCTTTAAGCTGCATTGCACTTCCATTAACTTCTGGTTAAGTTCTGGTACAAACAAAAGTCAGTTTCCCTAAATCTTACCAATATTCCATGCCCATTCATTCCCTAAACAAGAAATCTCCAATCAAAAGACTTGTGTTCATTACTTTTAAGGAAAGACAGATGGGGTGCCAGACTTAGTGCAGTAGTTAAAACACCTGGATTTATTAGAAGCACAGCAAATTGGTAACTCACAATTAGTGAATGAAAACAGGCATGTCGGTAGACTCTATAGCTAGGCTAAAAGGTTTCCTGCGGCGGGTAGGTCAGTATCTCATCCTGGAATAGCGTGGCAATCTGAGCTGAGACTGTAGGAAGTGCCCGGCCATGGTGGTAACCAACGTGGAACGCAAATGGCGTTGGGCCAGACCTGACATCAGCAGGGGATCGTGATGCTTGTTTTCATTCACTAAATGTGAGTTGCCAATTTACTGTGCTTTAAATAAATTCAGGAGTTTTACCTCTGCACTTAGGCTGGTGCCCCTTCCGTCTTTCCTTGGTTTCTTTAGAGTCTGCTTTACTCCCAAAGGGTGCTGCTGCCATGTCACCTGCCTTCTACTTTTGTATGTCCCATGGATGGACTTATTTGAATGTTTTTACCAATGACTTTTAGTTTTAAGTAGTCCTCCAGCGCCATTTTGTATTGTGATGTTCATTACTTTTAGTTGTTGCAAAGTCTACCTTCATCTGGTGGCTTCGGCTTCTTTTTCTTCAAAGACTTTGTTCCCTTCACACTAAAGGGGAGGTTTTTATTTTTTTCAGTTGTGATGTCATCCTTGACAACCTGTCATGAGATATAATATAAAATATAACAGTAAGTATAGAGAGAGAGAGAGTAAATCAAGGGCTTACACGGTACAATACAAACATTTAGGCTGTATCAGTAAGCACAGTTATATAATTCTTTACACAACATTTTGCATTACTTTAACTGTAGTGTTTATTTTTTCCTGTAATCAAACAAATGAATATCAGAAGAAAACGACTTTCCATTGTAAAATCTGTCTAGAAAAAAATATATGATTAATGTGAACAATTCAGCACCAGGTAGAATTGCATGCGGGTCGAAAGAATCAGGGATTTTCCAGAAAGTGCATGCTGAATGGCAGCCACATTTTTCCCTAACTGAACATATTTTTAGCTAATTCCAAGCATTTTGGATAGCATAGGGAAATAAACAGAATATATGCCAGCAGCATGTAGAGAGAATAGATGTACTAGACACGTCCTGTGTACTATGAATTTTTTGGGGGGCATTTGTAGCATATTTAACGTTTTGAGCCAGTTAAAGAGACTGCTCCTTTTTTCATCACAGCTGCAAATTTCTAGACCCAAACGCTGTCACATGATGGTGGGGGTAACATCATTAACATAATCAAAATACCCAATGAAAGCTCTATGTCAGAAGGTGTCAAAGCTTACAGAGGGTCCTTTGAGGTGGCTACAATTGAAGAAGTACATGGGATGGAGAATAGTAAATATAAGTGTTGGGGAAGGGTAATTTTTCTGTGAATTACAGAAAAAATAGACAAGTTGTAAATTTTCCACATGCTACCTAAAGAAAATACGATGGAATCAACTTATTTTCCCCTTCTTTGCATAAAAATGGCTAAATGGTAACTTCCCCAGTGCGGGTGGAGGTATCTGTACATCTTTCCACTCACAAGCTTAGTGTGCACCCTCAGACATAGTGTATCATAGCTCAGGGCCTGTACCATGTGATCACTGTGACCGATCACAACTATCACATATGTAAACAAGACTGCGTGATGTGTCTTTGGGACTGCAGTAAGCACTTAGAGTGCAAAAAGGAAAGAAACAATCAACTCCCCCTTTCCCAGAGCAGCACAGTGTCACTAAGGCAACATCAATGTTGATAACGTTCTTTCGAACAAAACTCGTCGGGAGGAGCTATAGCAGTGATGCTATCATGCGCTCTAGGGTACTGCATGTGTTAGACTGCATTTTATGTGAATTTACTCTTGCTTGTTATAAGTAGTTTTAACCTTTGACATTTTAATACTACACTATGAGTTTCTACTCTGTTTCCTCTTCTCAATAAGTGGACTGCTGGTCTGTTTTCACTGCATGGTCTATCCATCTTGGAACCCTTGCTCTTGGCATCCATCCATTCCATAGGAATATTGAGGTTAGGCGCAGTTATACTTCCACCTTAGGGCCCAACGGTTTATTGTGGATCATCCTGTTTGCTTTGTTTTGTCCATTTTGGAAATCTTGGCTCCTGGCATCCATCCATCCCATACGGATATTGGGATAAGGCGCAGCCTGACCTCCATCCTGGGGTCCTATTAGCTGGTAAGCGGCTAGTTGGTGGAGTGTACACTGGGTGTAAAGAATCCTTTTTCTTTCACTTTTGGAGAACTGGAGATTGTTAACATTTAAATGTTTATATAAACTTTTTTTTGCACTGAAGCACTTTATTTCCTGGATTTTATGGTTTTTTTATGGATTGTTTTATTAATTGCACATATGTTTTAAATCACATACGACACTATGGGTTCCTCCGATGTTTCCCCTTCCCACTGAGTGCACTGCTAGACCGTTTTCACTGCATGGTCTATCCATCTTGGAACCCTTGCTCTTGGCATCCATTTATTCTATAGGAATATTGGGCTTAGGCGCAGTTATACTTCACCTTGGGTCCCAGCGGTTGATTGTGGATCATCCTGTTTGCTTGGTTTTGTCCATTTTGGAATTCTGGCTCCTGACATCTATCCCATAGGGATATTGGGATAAGGATCAGCCTGACCTCCACCCTGGGGTCCTAATGGCTGGTAAGCAGCTAGTGAGTGGGATGTGCACTGTCTGGGTGTGAAGAATCCTTCTTCATTCACTTTTGGAGCACTGGATTTTGTTAACACTTAAATGTTTATATGAACTTTTCTGCACTGAAGCACTTAATTTGCTGGACTTCATGGCTTGTTTATGGATTTTTTGTATTACTTACACATACGTTTTAAATTGCATATTTCTTTTTAACTTGATTGTATGATTATTACGATGATCTTATACACTTTCTAATGATAGCGCAACACAATATTTGTTTTTATGGTTTATATAGCACATATGTGGATATACCGTGAGTGCAGCTATCACACATATATACAGTATATTGTCTTGTTAGATTGTGACACAATTATTTGTATGGTGACACTTTTGCGTGACTTGTTTCCAATTTTTTTACACTGATGGGTTGCCTTTCATTTCTATTTTGGGTAGTTTTAGGAGGTGAGGGTTTAGGTTTACAATAATTTTAAATTAGAAAACTATCTTTTTCTAATTTTCACAATTTTTCAGAATGTGTGTATCAATTTTTGTAGAACTACAGAACATTAGTAAGCACCCTCTAATGAGTTTAATGTATTATTAATTCATTTAAAAATTCCTTCATGGAAGAAAATAATCAAGTGAAAGTAAGTTCACATGTAAAAGATGATTATTTTGCTGGGTTGTGTGACCTTCTCTCAGAACCTTGTATCCTCTCAGACAGAAAGACAGATGTTAGAGTCAGACATCAGCTCTGGCTATAAAAAGTATCAAGGGTTACAAGTGGTAAGGAAGATGAATAACTGTAGTGTCTAGTTACCAAGTCACCCTCTTGCATATGTTCACTGACTTTTATGTAACAGACGCAGAGGCCTCTTCACCAGTTTGCTATCTGTTGTAGACATCTGGTAACATACTTTTTCAGTGACCAAATTTAAACCATTAAACTATATCTAAAGCCAGATTGTTTGTAGTTTGAATATAGTAAGTTACGTTTTAAACCCCTGTCATGTTATTTTGTACTATCTACAATCCATTGGTGAGATTTCCTTTCTCTGTCTGTTTCAGAGACACAACAGGAAATGAGAGGAGATCTCTCTAACCTGAGAGAAACCTTCTCCTAGACAGTTGTCACTGGGACAGGTGTCGCATTAGAAGATTTCTGCTATATCCCTGTTCAAATGACAACTCAACATTTTTTCTTCACTTTGAGTCACTGTGACAATGGTCAATAGAGAGGGTGAAACTCTCCAGTGGTAGCACAGACAATAATCAAAACCAAGTACAAGAAATATCAACAAAAAGGCTTGTAAAGTCTCATCAGTTGACAAGATTGACAGTATTTAGAGCTTTTTTTTTTTTAATAAAATATTAAAATAACAAATGTGGTATACGTGCCTGCTTTGTGCATTGGTTTTGCACAGAGCAGCCCCAATCCTCTTCTTCTGGGGTCCTTCACTGGCACTCCAGGTTCCTCCTCTTCGGCAGGTGCCCCCATGGAAAGCCACTTACCATAAGGACACCCATGGGTGCTCACTCCCGAGCTGTCCTGTCTGCATCTATTGCCACAGAATGGGCAGCCTGGCCTTGCCCCTCACTTGCTCGGCACAGCATCTAATTGACAGCAGCGGGAGCCAATGGCTCCCACTTCTATCAATCTTCCCACGGAGGAGGGAGACAGCGGCTAGAGCCACCGCTCTCGTGCACATTGCTGGATCGGATCAGGCTCACGTAAGTATAGGAGGAGGGGGGGGGGGCTGGGGGGTATTTTGCAGCACAGAAGATTTTTCTTAAAAAACTTAAAGTAAAAATAATATACATGGTATAATTACCTGCTCTGTGCAGTTGGTTTTGCACAGAGTAGCCCAGATTGTCCTCTTCTCGGGTCCCTTTTCTGCTCTCCTAGCCCCTCTCTCCTGGTGGGTGCTATTCACAGCAAGCAGCTTGCTATGGGGGCACCCAACTCATATCATGGCTCCCTGTGTCCATTGAGACACGGAGCTGTGGCCCACCCTGGCCCCGCCCCCTTTCTCTCCTCATTGGCTACCTGACTTTGATTGACAGCAGTAGGAGCCAATGACACCGCTGCTGTGTCTCAGCCAATCAGGAGAGAGAGTCCGGGGACGGCTGAGTTATTCATGGAAATCACTGGATAGAGATGGGCTCAAGTAAGTATTAGAGGGGCTAAGGGGGAACTGCTACACACAGAAGGCTTTTTATCTTAATGCATTAAGATAAAAAAACGTTCTGACTTTACAACCACTTTAAAGCTTTAGAACCACTTTAAGGACTCATTCACACTAGCTTTGCTCCCTGTTGAGCAATCTGCATTTGGTTTAGTCTTCAGGGAGCATTTGACAGGCAGTGATGAGGTGTTGTATCACCTCCTCACTGCTTGTTTTAAAGTGATATTGAACCTAAAAGGATATTTTGCAGCTTACCAATTCTTAGATGCATTAGTTTGCTTTTGTAAGCTTTCTTTCCTTTATTTTCATCTGGTCATCCAGCCAGTAATGCCCCATACACACGTGCAGATTATCTGAAGACTTTTGTCTGCAGACTTACCAAAACCATATAATATGAGGTCAAACCTAAACACTTTCAATTTGTATGCAATCCGGCAGGCCCTTGCACTACATAGAAAAGGTAAGTCTGCAGACAAAAGTCTGCAGATAATCTGCACGTGTGTACGGGGCATAATGCCCCATACACACGTGCAGATTATCTGCAGACTTTTGTCTGCAGACTTACCAAAACCATATAATATGAGGTCAAACCTAAACACTTTCAATTTGTATGCAATCCGGCAGGCCCTTGCACTACATAGAAAAGGTAAGTCTGCAGACAAAAGTCTGCAGATAATCTGCACGTGTGTATGGGGCATAAGTCTGTTGTTTTTCAACAAAACAAGCTGTATTGCAAATGTAGCAGTTATGCCCCATACACACGTGCAGATTATCTGCAGACTTTTGTCTGCAGACTTACCAAAACCATATAATATGAGGTCAAACCTAAACACTTTCAATTTGTATGCAATCCGGCAGGCCCTTGCACTACATAGAAAAGGTAAGTCTGCAGACAAAAGTCTGCAGATAATCTGCACGTGTGTATGGGGCATTAGGCTCGGTTTCCACTAGTGCGGCTACGAAGTCGTGCTACTTCTAGCACGACTTCGTAGCGAAAGTAAACTGCGGCTTCAGTGAGACTTGTCCCTCATATATAGAGGGAAGTCGCACTGAAGACGGCTCAAAAGTAGTGCACGATCTACTTTTGAAGTCGGCGCAACTGAAGCCGCGGCAGTGGAAACGGGCCCCATTGAAAACAATGGGTTTTGACTTGCTGTGCGACTTGACATGTGTCAAGTCGCACCGCAAGTCGCACTAGTGGAAACCGAGCCTAAGAGTGTTCAGACAACCATTTGCCATTGACAAGGGTGCTTACAATGATCAGCTTTTATTTATTATTGTAAAACCTTTATGCCGAAGGAAACAAAAAACTGTTTCAGTAACTGCCTGTGTAACTGCAGTGTTAGCTGGAGTTTGACTTCAGTCTGTTAGTGCATCTAAATCTGCTAGTACATCTAACACTCCCCTCCCCCCAAACTGACAATGTTGCTGTCCAAATGTGACCCCTGTGCGCCTTCATCCAGAGTGTAGGCAATCTAATACAGAAGGTGTGTTACTGGGCAGATGGTTTTTGGTTTTAGGTTTAATAACGCTTTGACCCCTTGAACCCTGCACCTGCATGCCCCATCCCCATGTATTGCACGCGGTTGCAAGGCTGTTGCAAAGTGGCCCATTTATTTGAATGGCTTGTGTTCAGCATGCTGTAGTGCCTGCTGAAAGTGACAGGGGGTATAAATCCTGCCATGAAGCAAAGTATAGCAAAGATTGTGTACACCCTCGGCTATAGCCTCTGCAGCTAAACGGGGTCGTGTTTGGGGGCTGTAAAAGTGCAGCTCACCCACAGGGCTTTAAGTTTTGGTGGTGGCTGTGTGCCATGGGTGTTTTTTTCTTTTTCTTTTTTTTTTTCTTTATACTTTCCTTACTTTTCAACATTTCTTCACACTTGCCTAAAATGTTTGCACAGTACTGTGAGTATACCTCATATTTAATACTAATATTATGAACAAAAAAAAAAAACTTTAAGTATGAACTCCAAGCATTTAGTTAAGCAGTATATTCAAATACGTAATAAAAAAAATGTAAATAGTGTAAGAACCTGAAATTGTCTTGATATCTGCCTAGTATAATCTCCTGCACTGTAGCTCTCGGACAAGGAAAGGGAGGGTTAGCACTGTGAGGCAATCAGGCTCTACTGTAGAATTTATGTGCTGAAAGTGAATATACTGAAATATTATATATTATAATATTATAATAATATAATATATTATAATATAATATTATATAATATAATATAATATAATAAAAAAAATGTGCTTCTGCTCTGTCTTTTCCAATCATCGGGATTGGAGTATATCCCTTACCATGGTATGCTGATGTAAAAAAGGTCAAGGATCTCAGTGTACTGTCTGGTAGGGTTGCTTAGGTCACAAGAATAGCCACACAGAATTGAAACCTTACTTTATTACATTTCAGCTAGCTAAAAATCTTTTTGAGAGCAGTATGACATCTTTTGACTGCATAGTAGAAAGAAGGGCTAAGAACATGCTATTCCTTATGTGCTCTATTTTTATCCTAAGCAGACATGGATTCACCACTCTTCATAGTGGTAACATGAGAAAAAGGCTTAAACATCTAGATTTCATTTGAACAAAATCTGAAATGATCTTTCTATTCCTTAAAGTGCTCCTGTTGCTATAGTCAATATGACGAAAATATGACAATAAACCTGTGAAAAAAAAAAAGTCTGTAACTACTTACCTTCCCTTCTGCCCATGTCACCACACTCTGCACTGAATCTTCAATGAATCTCTTGGGATCCAAGAAGCTCTTACTGGTTTCCCTTGCGGACCTCCTCCCATTAAAAGATACAGTGGTGGCATAAAGCTCATCCGAGACCAGTGAGAGTTGTGGGGGATCCAGGTGATTGACACAACCAGAATTGTTTGTTTCGGTGTGGACTTCATTAAAGGTTTCTTAGCATTAAAGATGAATTTGTCATATCATTTAAAATATTGACTATGACAACAGGGTCACTGTAAAGCCTCCATCAGTATGGCTAGGTTCACATTGTTGTGGCTTTGCGGGCTGTGTTTGCACAGGCACGGCAGCCCAGGACTGTCATGCCCATGCAAACATGGCCTGCAAAGCCACAATAGTGTGAACCTAGCCTTAGAAATCGAAACACAATGGTACAGACAGAGCACCAACCACCCTTCGGGTTCTCTAAATCTATCTATTCCAGAAAAATGTTGAAGATGCAAATCGGCAATAGAATAACTCTTTCACATATTCCGGATATCTCCTGTAATCTTGTGCAAATATTAAAAAATTGAAAAAATGTACATCCATTTGCATTCTACCAGATTCCGCACTCTTCCTGTATTACTACAACAATATACCTCTTAACCACTTAAGCCTCGGAGGATTTGGCTGCTGAAAGACCAGGGGGTATTTTGCGATTCGGCACTGCGTGACTTTAACGGACAATTGTGCGGTCATGCGACGCTGTACCTAAACTAATTTGACGTCCTTTTTTTCCCACAAACAGAGCTTTCTTTTGTTGGTATTTGATCACCTGTGCGATTTTTTGATCATGCGCTATAAACAAAAAAAAGAGTGTCAATTTTGCAAAAATAACAATATTTTTCACATTTTTTTATATGAAATTCCCCCAAAAAAATGTAAAAATCAAAATTTTTTAACATTTTCGGCCAATTTGTATTATGCTACATATGTTTGGTTAAAAAAAATCGCAAAAACTGTATTTTGATTGGTTTGCGCAAAAGTTATCGCGTTTACTTGAAAGATTTTTGTCATTTTTGTTGTTTTTTTTTTTAACGCGTAATGGCGTACACTGGCAGTGAAGGGGTTAACTTTATTTGAGAGGGAGGGGCTGTGTGTGTCCCTAGGGGCATGATTCTAACTGTGATTGGCTGTGGCTTGAGCTGTAGGAACAATGATCAACGGTCCTACATAGTAGAACCGTATGATCATTGTTTCTACACAGGGGATAATGACAGGCGGCTTGTTTACACTAGCCGCCTGCCTTTCTCCCTCTCCCCCGACGATCGCTGAGTGACCGGCGGACATCGGGTCCGCCGGTCACACGCGCGGGAGGGTCCGTGACCGCGCGGAAGCGGGAGCGTGACGCCGGCGGCGCGCGCTCGCTCCCCAGAGCCTCACAGGCTAGTGACGTACCGATACGTCACTCTGCCTGTGAGGGGCTGACCGCCGCAGTATATGTACTTGTGGCGGTCGGCAAGTACATATACTGCGGCAAAGCCACAATAGTGTGAACCTAGCCTTAGAAATCATAACACAATGGTACAGACAGAGCACCAAGCACCCTTCGGGTTCTCAAAATCTATCTATTCCAGAAAAATGTTGAAGATGCAAATCGGCAATAGAATAACTCTTTCACATATTCCGGATATCTCCTGTAATCTTGTGGAAATATTAAAAAATTTAAAAAATGTACATCCATTTGCATTCTACCAGATTCCGCACTCTTCCCCTATTACTACAACAATATACCTCTTAAAAAATAAAAGGGTTATGATACAATTGCTGAACTCGACACAATCCTGCATCCCTGGGTTTTGGAAACAATCCACACTACCAACCACAACAATTTAAAATATTAAAGCAGTTCTATGGTCACAGCATAGAGTTTCATTTTATAACATCAGCATTGTAATAACAATACAAACAATATGTATTTTTGACAATCCAGTATAAGCTATAATTCTTTCATGTTGTGAATTCTGCCTGTCTGCTGGACATTTCTTTCCACAACTTCCCTGCATGCTTTGCAGCTTCTCCTCAGCTGTTTACTTTGAATTTCTAAGGACTACATATGCCATGGTACCTTGCTGCGTGCAAGCAGTGATTTCTGTACTGACTCCGCCTCCTAAAACTCCTCCTCTCAGCACCTCTATAGTTCAGAAGGCAGGCTCTGTGAAATGTGTGACGAAACAGTGCCTACTCATAGTGAATACTTGTTATAGAAACCAAAGAAGTAAATGTGTGGGGTCCTTAACAGAGGGCGTTTAAAAACTTAAAGATTGCTTAGATTATTAGGAGTTTGCTAGAAATATTTGAAACACAATGTGAAAATGGAATAGGATTTGAAATTTTGACCATAGATAGACTTTAAACTGAGGAATTCACCAGTACAGTTAAGGGATGGTCCAACAAATTCACAATGCTGAAAAGGTACAAATAACATTGTAAGGGTTTCAGTAGTTCCATGACGTCACCTGTGCATGCACTCTGAAAGTCTGACATACCATTCGTGCCGGAAGCGAGGGCTCCTACACGTATGCGCGGGACTGATGTCATCGCGGCTCCAGCCACTTACACGACTGGAGCTCGCGAACCTGGAAGAAAGGCCGGGGAAGATGTCAGTCCTCTCAGTGATGACAGGGCGCCGCTGGAGGGCTTTGTTTTAAGACAATGTGCGATGTATACTAGCACATTATGCAATGGCCTTAAAGGGTGTTTTTTTTGGTTTTTTAACTGCCATGGTTTACTACCGCTTTAAGGAATTTCTGGTATCACACATACTGTACATACTGTATACCACATCAATCCAGCTGTATATACAACACCACTAGTGCAGGGGAAATACTAGTGAGTGATCTGTGAGTTGTCTTTCAATATAGGTTGACAATATATCTGGTGAAGAACCGAAAGTAGAACCAAAGGGAAAACTTTTTTTTCCATTTTGGATAGAGTAAGGGAGGACTATAACCCCTTTATTGTTTTTTTTTTTTTTTTTCCATCTGTGTTTCATTGGGGAGATTTCCCTTAACTCAAGTCCAATAGGCAAAATAGGAAGTGACGAAAAATCCCTGAAAATTAAGAGAATTTCTTGAGAGTCCCCAGGTCACTAGAACTAGTATCCCTAATGGAAGACTTCTCCTCTATTATTTTTCTTCAGATTTTCTTTTACTTTCACTTTAATGATAATGATATACAGGACAAATAAAGAGGGTGAATCCCCTAACGGGGGCACAGACAGCAATAAAAACCTGACAGTTTATCCAATCCATCTCCACTCTATCCAAAACTAAAAAAAATAAAGTTTTGCCTTTAGTTGTACCCTAATATCCTTTCTAAGCGTATCAGTAAAATTAAAGGTAAGATGCCAACATGGGCAGGCTCATCTAAAATGATTGTCGGGTTTGTGAATCCACGGCAATATTGATTTGTATAATAAGTGTACACAAAGCTAGATAATTCACAATTCTTTAACCTCAAAACACTTCAGAGCATAAACTGCTCCCTCTTCAGAAATAATACAATCGCAAACTAACATACAACTATATTTCAAAAACCCTCCGCACACTGAAATAAAATCAAATTCTCACATGGTTACTAACCCTATCATTACCAGCATCACATGTGCAATGGCAACTGATCCACTAAAAAGAACTACAGTAGGTTCTAGCATTTTATTAACCCCCATTGTTTGCAGCATCACACGTACTGTAAGTGCCAGGTCACACTTGTGCGATGCGGGAAGGCTGTGAATTTGCAGCCTGTTTCCGCATCGCAAGCGCACATCTGGCAGTTCACACTGCCATATGCGATACGCTGGGGGTGTCAATGAAATGTTAACGACACCCCCAGTTTGATCGCATATCGCAGTGCGATTTGACAGTTCGCACAGGATCGGATCGCACAAGTGTGAACCACTGTGCCATCCGATCCTGATGCGGCTGAAAAAATGCCTCATGTGCGACTTTTGTGTGGGTGCAGTGCGAATTTAGCCATACAAAGTGTATGGCTGAATTCGAACTGCACATCCGATCGCATGTAATGAAGGAGCAGTGCGCTCCGATATTACATGCGATTGCCACACACGCAGAAGTGTGAACCGGCACTCAATGACAACTAGGTCAATTATTTTAACATATGTACTATGACATGTAATGTGAAGTAGTAAAAAGCTTTATTCATTATATTACCAAAAGTATTGGGACACCTGCCTTTACAAGCACATGAACTTTAATGGCATCCCAGTCTTAGTCCCTAGGGTTCAATATTGAGTTGGCACACCCTTTACAGCTATAACAACTTCAACTCTTCTGGGAAGACTGTCCACAAGGTTTAGGAGTGTGTTTACGGGAATGTTTGACCATTCTTCTAGAAGTACATTTGGGAGGTCAGGCACTGATGTGGACGAGAAGGCCTGGCTTCCAGTCTCCACTCAAAGTCATCCCAAAGGTGTTCTATCGGGTTGAGGTCAGGACTCTGTGCAGGCCAGTCAAGTTCCTCCACCCCAAACTCTCTCATCCATGTCTTTATGGACCTTGCTATGTGCACTTTTGTGCAGTCATGTTGGAACAGGAAGGGGTCATCCCCGAACTGTTCTCACAAAGTTGGGAGCATGAAATTGGGCAAAACGTTTTTTGTATGCTGACGCCTTAAGAGTTCCCTTCACTGGAACTGTCCTGCACAACCCAATAGAACACCTTTGACCTCAACCCAATAGAACACCTTTGGGATGAATTAGAGCAGAGACTGCAAGCCAGGGCTTCTCGTTCAACATCAGTGCCTGACCCCAGAAATGCACTTCTGGAAGAATGGTCAAACATTCCCATAGACACATTCCTAAACTTTGTGGACAGCCTTCCCAGAAGAGTTGAAGCGGTGGGCAAACTCGATATTGAACCCTGTGGACTGAGACTGGGATGCCATTAAAGTTCATGTGTGTGTGAAGGCAGGCGTCACAATGCTTTTAAAATGTCTGAATAGACACAGGGAGTTGTGACTTGGCTCGGATGCCCACACAGCAAGCTGCTTGCTGTGGGGGCACTCTACAGGAGGGAGGGGCCAGGAGCACAGAAGAGGGATTCGAGAAGAGGAGGATCCAGGCCACTCTGTGCAAAACCAACTGCACAGAGCAGGTAAGTAGAACATGTTTAAAAGCAAAGTATGTAAGTATAAGACATTTAAAAAAAAAAAGAGACTTTACAATCACTTTGACAAACTTTGTTGCAGATTCCTAAATTCTAAAGGAATAGCTGTTTTTCTGTGTCCATGTGCAAATTGAATGTATTGGGAGTGGTTGTATAATTATTACTCAGCTGCTGCACTTGCAGGGCCCTGATGAGGAAAGTGGCAGGGTCTGCATTCCATTAGACGTGTTTCAAAAATGACATTTTTGTTGCAGGGGATGCCAAAAATCTGACTTGTATCTCAGTACAGACTTCAAGGAAAATCAGTAAGCCAATCACACAAGCAGGAAATTACATGCCGGGGGGGGGGGGGGGCTTTCTTTACACCTTCTGTGTACACAACACCTTCAGGTAGCCATATTGCATAGCATTTTACAGAAAATAACAGTGCTGCAGATTGAAAACAAAATGTAATTTTTAATAAAATTCAATTGCAAAATAACTTGTGTAGCAAGTGTATGTTCCATCTTAATTTTTTTTGTTTGGTTTGCTTTTTTTCCCCCACTAAAATGAGTTATCCTTTCAACCCTGAAGAAAGATTAAAGTGGAACTTTAGTCAGAAAATTAAGTCCTGCTAGATGACTTTAGGCTGGCCCCTTTTGCAGGAATATGTAAAACATTAAAAATAAGTGTTTATAACCCACTAAAATGAGTTATCCTTTCAACCCTGAAGAAAGATTAAAGTGGAACTTTAGTCAGAAAATTAAGTCCTGCTAGATGACTTTAGGCTGGCCCCTTTTGCAGGTATATGTAAAACATTAAAAATAAGTGTTTATAATCCAGTAGTGCTCAGCACATGCTCAGTTGCTCTCCGTTTTAGGCATTTTTAGGCACTGCTGAGTTTGTAGAGGCCGATCTGCTGACAGCCTTAAATCAGAATTAAACTCTCCTATCCTTTACAGCCAAGGAAGCTGGTTCTGTTTGATCTGCAACTGTCATGGCACTCCACATGTTATCAGTTAGGACACCAACCATTTAATGGTTTGACAGTTGGGTTGAGGACACAAGCAAATGTGACAGTTAGCAATCCCAGCATTTTTAGGAATGTAACTGTTATTTGAAAGGCAATTTAAAGCACAGCATAATTATTAGCATAATTATTAATGTGGAATGTATGTTCCATGCTAAAAAACATTATTTTTTATCAAGCTGTTATGGGTAAAGTTCCACTTTAGGTTACACCTCTCATTGTAATTATCTAATTTATTATTTGATTACACAGAATAGGTCCAAAGTATGAGTATTTGAAGTTTGAAGACACAAGCTAGGAGATGCAGACATCCACTATGTAGTATATACCTAAAAACCCCCCAAACAATTAGTGGAATCATATGAAAATGGGTAGTAACAATTTCTCAGAACTGGAAGTCGGTCATCCCTGAAGTGAGTTTCCTGAATAAAGGCTACATCCACCTTCCTATGTCTAAGGTCATTAAGCAATAGCCTGCGTTTTTCAGGCAAATTAATCCCCTTCGTATTTAAGGACAAAACCTTCAATGCGTCCATAAGGTAACAGTAGAGGAGGAGGGAAAGGAGAAGAAAGAAAAAACAAAAGGGGGGGGGGAGTAGGGAGAGAGGAAAGAGTAGATGGTATAGAAGGAACAAAAAAAAGGGGGGGAGTAGGGAGAGAGGAAAGAGTAGATGGTATAGAAGGAACAAAAAAAAGGGGGGGGAGTAGGGAGAGAGGAAAGAGTAGATGGTATAGAAGGAACAAAAAAAAGGGGGGGGGAGTAGGGAGAGAGGAAAGAGTAGATGGTATAGAAGGAACAAAAAAAAGGGGGGGGAGTAGGGAGAGAGGAAAGAGTAGATGGTATAGAAGGAACAAAATAAAAAAAAAATAAAAGGGGGTCAAGAGAGGAAAGTATGAAAGTACAGAAGTGGGACAAGGAGAAAAAAAAAACCCCAAGGAGAAGAAAGACTAAGAAAAAACAATTATAATCACTGATAAAGCCACACTGTAAAGGATATTATATATTGGCAATTTAGTATGCAGATCATGTGATACATAGTGCATTTGTTTCCAAACACATCTTATGATGTCAGGCATATAGAGAACCTTAGGAAGCGTACTGACCTATATCATGGATAACTTTTGGAAGCGTCATTTAAAGAGGTTCAGTCACACCTGTTGGTTCCAGTCAGTCACTGGAAATGACAACATATTTCACACATTATTTGTTACATTAAACGGCAGAGTAACTGAAGTAATTTAAACCAAGAGACTATTTGTCCCCAATTTAAATTAATCCTTAAGTGTAAATATTGGAGGTCTCAGATGCCTTCAGGGCCCACACAGGAAAATATAGACAAGATTAAAATGCAGAACACTAATTTAATGAGACTGTCAACAAAGTTTATAAATGGAAAAAATTAAAAAGGGAATAAGATTTGCTTAATCTGCAGAACACAAAAAACGTCTAAGCCTATGCTCCCCCCCACTCACTTTCCTAAGCTTTGGAGGGCAGCACTTATTTAATGCCAGTAATAGCTGGGTTACCAATATTGTTTTTTAACAAGGATGAGTATGGAAGGAAATATATGCTGTGCTGGGATAAGAGAAAAGGGAAGACATTTTAACTATAAATGTTCATTTATTGAAGTAAAGATGGTGTGGAGAAAGGCCAAAGTAATAAAAGGTGGAAAGATTTTTTTGGTTGCTAATTGAAACACCTGTGAAGTAAGAAAGGATGGAAATTGTGGAAAAGGAGTGCAAAAAGAGTATAAAAGGTATTAGAGTCCAACTCTAACTTCATGGGGTTGATTTACTAAAGACAAATAGGCTGTTGACTTTGCAAGGGAATTTTTCCCAGAGCTTAGTGAATGTGGTGGAATTTCACTTTGCCAATTACCAAATTACGTGCAAGAAAAATTAATAAATCAGCGTTTTTGCTTGCATATGATTGAATGATGGACATCAGCACAGCTTTACCCCATTCATTAAGCACTGGAGAAAATTCCTTTGCACGGTGAACAGTCTATTTGCCATTAGTAAATAACCCCCAAATCTCTAATATTTGGGGGGTAGCTCTTGCTGTGCATAGTTCTACTCTTAGAAGTAGCCGATGCAACTATGAAACATTGGTGAACTACATAGCTGAGCAAAGTACATTCATACTTCCATCAATTCTATACCTAGTTCTGACACTACCTATGTCACTTCTCACATCTTTTCTCTCTAATTTATAATCATCATTCAGCCAATATATCTGGCGAAGATCAAATCCCAGGTTCTGGAGCACCACCTTATTCCTTTCCAAGGCTGCAGCCAAAATGGGAGCTCTGAACATTACTTATTATTGCCGAGCTACTACAATATTGGTGGTGCCCCACTGCAGACACAAATTGAGCAGACCTTATTGAGCTTTAAAGCAGTTGTAAAAAGTATTTTCTTTTTAAATAAAAATAATAAATATGGTATACTTACCTGCTCTGTGTAATGGTAATGCACAGAGCAGCCTGGAACCTCCTCTTCTGGGGTCCTCCGCTGGTGCTCTTGGCTCCCCCTCTTTTCTGTGTGCCACCATACTCCCCAGCCAAACTGTGTATATCCATTGGCACATGCGACACAGCTCAGACCCACCCCCCGCTTTCACTTCACATGACTTCAACAACAGGAGCCAATGGCTCCCGCTGCTGTCTCTGAGCCTTTTAGGAGAGAGAGAAACCAGCACTACTGCAGACAGGCACAGTGTTAGATCAAGATTGGAATCAGGGAGGTGAGGGCGGGGGCGATAAAATTAGTGGAAAATTTTTTTCCCTAATGTAGGGAATGCAGTAGGGTAAAAAAATGTCTAGCCTTTAGAACCACTTTTCTTTTAGCAATCATTGACAGATAGGAAGCTGTCAAACATACCACTATGTGTGATGTTGGGCACCCTACTACTAACCCTCATCCCTAATACTGACCTATTCCTTCATACTTGGATGGCCTTAGGTCACCAAAATGTTGGACAACTGTGTGTAGAGAACTTGTTGAGGACACTTGACGATCTTTACCAGAAATACAATCTCCCTAATAAAGAATGTTATAACCAACTCTGATTTAGAAACATGTTATCTTCTATAGTGTTGTGCAAACCTTGCATACTAAGTATTCTCTCCTACTACAATTGGCAAATTACCAAACTGCACAAGCGAAGATCTCTTCTAACCCATCTTGACCTACACTCTACAATTGGATAAAGCTGAAATGATCCATGCTCCTCTGGGAACAGGATCTAGCCTGGATGTACACAGACACTCAATGGCAGCAGGTTAGAATTTGGCTCTTTTGGATCACATAGTGTCTAATACACTGGAAATAATCTATTAACCTACTTAATTGTCCATACTACACCCCACAAATATTGTCAAAGTATTTTCCAGACTCCTTCCACTTGTGCCGGACAAACTGCAGTCAAACGGGTACTCTGCTACACATTTGATGGTCATGCATCAGAATTGCCCCTTTCCAGGGAATGCTCTTTAATCAAATATCATCACTTACTAATCTGGGCACCCAGGCCATATCCAGCACTAGCCCTGCTCCATCCTGAAATGGAACTTTAGCCTGGACATTCCTTATGCACGCTCTCATTGCCGTCAAATTGCAGTCATATTTCTCTAGAGTTTTAAAACAGCAAACCTAATTTGAGTATATGTTCACAATGAAAAATGGTAAATAGGAGCACTTTTGGCAATAATGGAATGAATGGTTCGCATATCACAGATGTATGGTGAGCTGCTAATAAGTAGTATACTGGTATTTTTACTTTATCTTAATTAACTTTTATCATTATAAGCAGACTACTGATACGGTGTACTGAGTTAATATCACAGAGCAAGGTAGACCTCTACACGAAATGAGGTGGAGGAATAAGCCAACCAGTACCTTATAGAGGTTGTTTTATGTTCTTTGTTTTTGTATTTGGTTTTATTTTAGCCTTATTGTTTGGTTATACTGGCACAGTGACAATATATTTTTCTATCTTGCACTCTGTCTATACTGTAGCAGGGGCAGCTACTTCCATGCCTGCCTACTTGGATGCACTGTCATTTTATCATCTAACTGTGCAATAATTTGTCATTTATGTGTGACCTTTTGTAAGAACCAGTTATGTGCTTTACAAATGCTCTTTGTGCTCTGCTAGCTTCAGAGTTCCAAAAGTCAGAAGATCTGCTCATTTTAAATCATGGTGCTTTCTTTGTTCAATGCAGCAGAGAGAATTTTGTGGGGCTTCGCAGGCTTCACCCCATGGTCCTATGTTTATGAATGCAATGGGCCATGGTGTGAGTAGTGCATAACGAAGATTGGATAGCATAATCTGCTCTCTTAATTTAATAAGCACCTAAGTGCCTGAAGCCTTTTAAGGAGGATGAAGTAGGTAGTTACCAGAATGAATTCATGAGAGAGGGACAATTTACCATATTTTTACAATCTGTGAAATACTTCAAGGTAAGTTAAAGAGAAGGTGAATAAGGCATGAAATACATGATCATGACAAGAAAAAAAAATCCCAAATAGAAAAATGTGAAGCAAATATGCTGTTGATAAATTATATACTGTATGAAAAAATAAAAATCATTCTTCTATCTGGACTCAAAAATAAATAAAGACAATAATGAGCAGGGTCTAGCAAGGATGCATAAGAGGCTCAGGTATTAATAAAAACATAAATGAGGTGAACAGACAAAACAAGTACAAATGAAATGTTTAAAGGCAGTTTAAATGAAAAATATGAACAAATAAAAAAAATTATTGAACAGCTATGAACATCAAACTATAGTAAGAGATAGACAGAATCAGACTCTTTATGGTAGGAATGTAAGAATGAATCTCAAAGAATAAATAAAAAATCTAGTAAAAGGAAGAAATTGGGGAAAACCAGAGAAGAGTCATATATGACCTAGAACTACACTTGAGGTTGCTCAGAATAATTATTTGATCTCTCCCTTTTAGATTGAACATCTGCTTCAAAAAGATATTCTGATTGCCAAGTATAGCTCACATTATACAGGATTGTGTCAGTTCATGAGGTGACAAAGTTGGGAACTTTCTGATTTAGATAAAAAGCATAATGAAACTGCGAAAGCATAATAAAAAAGTGAAACTCCAACCATTTTTTTCTCCTTACATTCTTTTAGCACAGCAGAGAAAGGTTAGAATCTCTGAGCTGTGCTCTTTTTATTATCATAGTGTTTATATTTCTGTCTGTGTTGCCACATCCATGGCAAATAGTGCCTTTTTAATAAAGTCGACCTTTACCCTAAAGGCCATGTTCTGCCACCCTGCCAACTTCCTCTTCCCTCTCCTACAAAATGGACAGTTTTTTTTCTAGCAAAGTAATTTATTTGTGCTGCAAAGCAGCAATTCCGTATTTCTCATCCAGGCAATTTGTTCTCCATGCCTCTGCACATGCACAGATGTGGTGGAGGGCTTAAAGCGGAGTTCCGGGCACAGATGTCATTTTTTAATGAACATACCCCCGGGACAGTCAGGGCTAGCACATTCCACAAAGCTAGCCTCTGATCTGTCCCGGTTCGCACTTACCTTTTAGAAGAAATACTTACTTATAAAATTTCTTCCACAGCGTTTCCATCTCTCTTGTGGGCAGCTGAAGCCGGCGCGGTCCTCTTCTGCGTCTTCTTCCGCGTCTTCTTCTCCCAGAATGCGCCGCACCGGCCCCTTTCGTCACTTCCGGTGCGGCGCCGCATTCCTAAACAGCTTCTTGGCATGCCCAGAAGCTGTTTAGCAGGGGAATGCGGCGTCGCCCGGAAGTGACGAGCGGGGCCCGTGCCGTCGCATTGATTCCTTGGAGCGATGACGTTTAGCTCCCAGGAATCATCGCAGCGCAGGAAGTGACGGGGTGAGCCGCGGCTCCGAGGGAGGAAGTACCCTGAGGTGAGTATTTACGATCGTCAATTACAAGGTGAGTTTTTAAAAAAAAAAAAATCTAACTATCCAATTCCTTTTCAGGTTAGGCTGAACTAGCGGACGGGCACAAAAAAAAAATATCGTTTTTGTGCCCGGAACTCCGCTTTAGCTCTGCAGCACATCTGTGCATGTGCTGATTTTCCCAGCCATCTGCACACATGCAGGATTTCACATGTACAAGCAAAGACTCTGTGCAGGTAAGCCCAAAACTTTCCCTATCTTTGTGGGTCCGCAGAAAATAAATAAATCACAACTTTTTGAGATGGGAATGAGAGACACCAATTAGCAAAAGTATGTAGGCATCAGACACACCCCCTGCCATGCTCCCTTAACCACTTAAGCCCCGGAAGATTTTACCCCCTTCCTGACCAGGGGGTTTTTTGCGATTTTTTAAAACGTGACTTTAACGAACAATTGCGCGGTCGTGCGACGCTGTACCTAAACTAATTTCACGTCCTTTTTTTCCCACAAACAGAGCTTTCTTTTGGTGGTATTTGATCACCTGTGCGATTTTTTGATCATGCGCTATAAACAAAAAAAGAGCGTAATTTTTGCAAAAATAACAATATTTTTCACTTTTTTTTTATATGAAATTCCCCCCCAAAAAATGTAAAAATCTAAATTTTTTAACATTTTCGGCCAAATTGTTTTATGTTACATATGTCTGGTAAAAAAAATCGCAAAAGCGTATTTTGATTAGTTTGCGCAAAAGTTATCGCGTTTACTAACAAAGGGAAAGATTTTTGTCATTTTTGGTGCTTTTTTTTTAACGTATAAATGGCAGCGATCTGCGATTTTTTTGCGGTACTGCGACATTGCGGCGGACAGATCGGACCCTTGACTGACATTTTTGACACTTTTGGGGGTACCAGTGACATTACTGCAGTAATCAGTGCTATATATATGCACTGTTACTGCAAAAATAACACTGGCAGGGAAGGGGTTAACTATATTGGACAGGGAGGGGTTAAGTGTGTCCTAGGGGCGTGATTCTAACTGTATTGGGACATGGCTATTGGTGTAAAAACAAAGATCAATGGTCCTACATAGTAGAACCCTCTGATCTTCATTTTTACACAGGGGAGAATGACAGGCGGCTTGTTTACATGCCTTCCTCCCGCTGTACCGACGATCAGCGAGTGACCGGCGGACCAGCTGGTCACACGCCCGCACTCCTCCCTGAACAAGCCTCAGCGGGCGCGCGCCTCAGCGGGCGCGCGCTCGCACGCTATTGGCTCCAATCTCAGTGCCAGGCGAGTGACGTAGATCTACGTCACTCTGCCTGGCCGGGGCTGACTGCCGCAGTAAATATACTGTGCGCAGTCGGCAACCGGTTAAAAGGAGATCACTACTATTCCTTTATGTCTACTTTTGAAATTTACAAATGCAACAATTTAGAAATAGGATAAAAGGTTTAGCACTAGGAAACACCTTCTAAAAGATAAAAAGTGCATTTTATACACAACTATATAGATCAGACCAAAATAAGGGACAAATGAGGAGAAAAGAGGGACAGAGGGATTTGTTCCAAATCAGGGACAGTCCCTCAAAATCAGGGACAGTTGGGAGCTATGGAAAATCACCTGCACATGGGGTCTGCACATTAACCGGATGACCTAAACAGGCTTACTTTTGATGAGCATGCATTGATCTTACCTCCTCTAAGTGTTTTTATACCTTTAACCCAATAAATTTTATATACATGCTGCACTTAGAAGGTGCTTTCTCTTCTTTTTCTTTACATGCGCAGATGTGCTAATGGGCTCTGCCAGGACTCGAGGGCCAGTCAGAGCCTGTGGGCAGCTTATCAGCGCATGCAACATAATGACGCCACCCAAGGGGGGAGAGCCACCTGGGAGATGAAACGAAGTTGTACTTTAATGTCTTGGTGTCACAGGGAAAGGAAATGAGGGGAGATCCCCTCTCTGGTGTCACAGACTGAAATAAAATCTCAAAGAGTCTAAACTCCCCACATTCAATCAAAATTAAAACAAATAAATAAATACAATTTTTGACTAGAGTTGGGCTTTAAAATGTGCAGCGGTAAATACAAGTCTCCTAAAACCAAGTCCATGAATGTAAAACTCTGCTGGAATACAGCAAATGATGCAACTTGTGTATATCACGGGTATATGTACTGCCAAATAAATTAATAGTAATACTTGCTCATAGACCCAATGCATTATTTTACATAGATACATAGTTGGTAAAGTTGAAAAAAGACACTAGTCCATCCAGTTCAACCTGCGTGGGTGTGTGTGTGTTCATGTCAATAATCATTTCCCATATCCCTGTATATTATGTTCACTAAGATGTACATCCAAGAGTCTTCTAAAACTATCAATACTTCCCGATGACACCCCCAATTGTGGAAGCGAGTTCCACATTCTTATTACCCTGACAGTGAAAAACCCCCTTTGCAGGTTAAACCGCTTCTCCTCCAATCTAGAATTTACTTTGGAACTGAGTGGCCATCAATAACTGTGATAGTTCCTCATACATGCTCCTAGATGTTTCCAGCTTTACCCCATCCATTGTGTGGCCACTCATTTCCTTCAACTGAACTAAAGGCAATTAGCCTCCTGTAATGTCTTTTAATAGTTGTAGCCAGAGTGATCGGCACTGAATGTCTGGGACCCAGCGCTGTGCAATAGGCAGAACTGAATAGGACAATCTCTGTATGTCTAAGTATCTAGACATATACTGTAATTCTATCTTACTTACACAAAGCTTTAGTAGAATAAAACACATTGAATACATTGTATCTATACATGTTGATCTCCGATTAAGTTATAGAAGTTGTTTTATATACATAATAGGGTTTGACAATGCAGTTGCAGCCCCAGAATAATTCTGACCCAGGACCACATTTAGATTCATATGCATCAAGCAAGAACAATAGAAGTCTGTTCCTTTTTTTGTCTGACCTGAGAAACATTCCTGGATCATTCTCAAGTTTGATTCTTCAATTTTAAGAGGTGATGAGTGCAACAGCACGCCTTCCAGAGGACAAAGCATGCCTGAATCGACGTCAATTTACTAAGTAGCCTATCATGTTCTCTCATGCTGTGCTAAGGGAATGTGCTGCCTACACATTAATATAAACCTTCAGAGTGCTTTAGATAGTTTCTCTCTGTTCCAAAGGGATTCAATTTTCATGTGTTATGTAACAGGGCTTCTGAAAACTAAAAAATAACAATCCATGAGAAAGTCAGCCACACTGAAAAAATTATGTGGTTCTTGTGTTTGGCTTTTGTGGTCATTTCTTGGCTGGATCACAAATACAATAGAGGTTATTAAAGGCAGACTCATTGGAACTTATGTCATAACATGGTACAGTGTGCTAAGATATATATAGCAACCAAGCAGGTAACCTAAAAAATTAAAAGCAGAATATGATACACTGCACCGTTCCATATTTAAAACACTTCACATTCACTGGATAATCAGCCCTCGCGTCCTTTGACATTGTTCTATGCAGTTATAAAGCACAATCGACAAGTCAAGCCACATTTGTTGCCAGTCACAATTTCATATTATTCGATAGGAAACCTAAATCTCAGAAGCACTAAGCTAATCTTCCATATTCCCAATGCTATAGCCACCACACTAAACCCTTTTCTGTATATTTACTACTTGTAGAGGGCAACTCTTGCTCACTATTTCATGTTTCCACACATTCACTGCACCTCAGATGCACTGCAAATTTTCTTTTTAAATGTAAAATCTTCACTTGCAGGTTGTGTTGGCAAGATCTTCCAGCATTTTATCAATACTACCCATTCCAGAATGGGCAAGTTGGCTAATATTACATAAAATGCGGAAGAAATGTTTTAGCATGTAGTATGTGCAGGAGTACATGTAGAAGTAAAGTACAGAGGGTATGTACTGGAAGTCTTTGCAGTAGAGAAGTAGTTTGCATAGCTCTTTACAACATGAGGGCAGACAGTACAGTTATAATACAATAAATACAGAAGGAACTAGAGGGCTCTGCTTGTTAGAGCTTACAATCTAAGAGGGAGGGTAAAGTGATATAAAAAGTAATAACTGTGAGGGATGATCTGATGGAGAAAATAAAAGTACAGTTGTTAGTTAGGGGCAAAATAGGCTTCCTGAAGAGGAGGGTTTTCAGGGATCGTCTAAAAGCAAACAGAGTAGGAGATAGTCAGACAGATTGGGGTAAGGAGTTTCATAGGATAGGAGAGGCTCAGGAAAAGTCCTGGAGGCGAGCATGGGAGTAGGTGATGAGGGAGCTAGAGAACAGGTGTTCTTGGAAAGAACAAAGAAAACGATTAGATTGAAATTTTGAGACTAGTTTAGGGATGTAGCTTGGGGCTGAGTTAAGGATGGTTTTGTAAGTTGTTGTTAGTATTTTAAATTTAATTAGTTGGGTGAGTGGAAGCCAGTGGAGGGATTGACAGAGAGGAGTAGCAGACACTGTGTAGTTGGTAAGGTGGATGAGTCTGGCAGCATGACGGATTTAAGGGGGAATAGCCTTTGTAAAATAATTCCTGTGAGGAGAGAGTTACAGTAGTTAAGGCGAGAGATGACCAGGGAGTGAACTAGGAGCTTTGCGGTGTCATTAAATAATGAGGGGAATACTGCGCTTCAAGGATATTATGTATATTCAATATAATTAAATAAATGTACTATTAAGAATGTGTAGACAAAAGATAAATAGATAAATACATAAATTAATTCTATCAAATAAATCTTCAGTGCCACTCTGTGTAAAAATGAGCCTTCAGTATATGCATAAATCAATAAATAATGCCGGAAATTAATAATTCAATATATACAAACAAGGTGTACTGTGACTTCAGTGCAATAACAAGTAGATATTAAATATAAGGTGCATGTAGTAGTCATAAATAGTGGTACTGTGCAATGATGCAAAACTTCCAAGGGGTTAATAAATGAATATAAAGTGCATAAATTAGTAGTGCATTAAATTAATCAATGATGTACTGTGCAATAATGCAAAACTTCAAGGAATTTAAATAAATTAATATAAAGTGCATAAATGGTGCTGTGCACTAATGCCGATCAATAAATTAATAGTGCATAAATTATTTAGAGTGCTAGTGCTGATCAATAAATAAATTAAACAGTGTTATTTATTATAAGGTGAACTATAGTCCGTATATTCTTCTTATTTAAGACAAATCGATTTTACAAAGTGCCAGTCAAATCCAGTATCCTCTAATACATCTCTCTAGTACGTGAGTGCTGGTGCTCTTCAGTTTAAGCCACTTGTAGGTGTGCAAACTTCTCACCTTATTGCTGCAAAAAATGCGCTTTGGTATTATTGCTAGTGTTGAGCGAACACGGACTGTATTATTCGTGTTCGTACCGAATAATTGGATTTTTTTTACCCGAACACGGACACGGACACTTTACTGTATGTTCGGGTAAAAATCCGTGTTCGGTCGTTTTATTTCCGGGTTTTGCATGCTTTGGCGCTCTTTTCATGGCGGGCTTTCAACAGCCAATCAACAATCGTTTAACTGGTGTGCCTTAAGCCATCCCAGCCATGCCTGCAAATGTCTTAGTAGCTGTGATTGGCCGTCTGAAGCATGTGACCAAGTCTTTATAAGTTCGAGGCAGCCGCCGCAGCAGCGTCATTCTGCTGCTTAGCTAAGGGACAGAGCACACATCAATGTGCTGGCTGCTGATTAGGGAAAGATAGGCAGGAAAAAACCATTTGTGTCCGGATAGAATTGAGGGACAGGTCGGAGTGTTTAGGCAGGGCGAGTTGTAGGCATTTTAGGGATAGAGTCTGCTGAATTATAGGGTCAGTGTCTTCTACAAACTACAATCGATATTGCTGTGTGGGGGGTGGGGTGAATCTGCACTCAATCCTGATCTACGATCTCTTCTCAATCCTGTTAGGGACAGAGTCTGCTGAATTTTAGGGAAACTGTGTTCTACAAACTACAATCGATATTGCTGTGTGGTGTGGGATTGGAGATAGGCAGGTGTCAGTGATCCACATCCATTTTTCTGTGTGTGAGCTGCAGTGAACACAATCTTTTTGGGCTGCAGTGAACACAATCTTTTTGGGCTGCAGTGAACACAATCTTTTTGGGCTGCAGTGAACACAATCTTTTTGGGCTGCAGTGAACACAATCTTTTTGGGGTGCAGTGAACAAAATCTTTTTGGGGTGCAGTGAACACAATCCTTTTTGGTGTGCAGTGAACACAATCTTTGTGGGGTGCAGTGAACAAAATCCTTTGTGGGGTGCAGTGAACACAATCTTTTTGGGGTGCAGTGAACAAAATCCTTTTTGGGGTGCAGTGAACAACATCCTTTTTGGGGTGCAGTGAACACAATCTTTTTGGGGTGCAGTGAACAAAATCCTTTGTGGGGTGCAGTGAACACAATCTTTTTGGGGTGCAGTGAACACAATCTTTTTGGGGTGGAGTGAACAACATCCTTTTTGGGGTGCAGTGAACAAAATCCTTTTTGGGGTGCAGTGAACAAAATCATTTTTGGGGTGCAGTGAACACAATCTTTTTGGGGTGCAGTGAACACAATCTTTGTGGGGTGCAGTGAACACAATCTTTTTGGGGTGGAGTGAACAACATCCTTTTTGGGGTGCAGTGAACAACATCCTTTTTGGAGTGCAGTGAACACAATCTTTTTGGGGTGCAGTGAACACAATCTTTGTGGGGTACAGTGAACAGAATCTTTGTGGGGTGCAGTGAACACAATCTTTGGGGGGTACAGTGAACACAATCTTTTTGGGGTGCAGTGAACACAATCTTTGTGGGGTGCAGTGAACACAATCTTTTTGGGGTGGAGTGAACAAAATCATTTTTGGGGTGCAGTGAACAACACCCTTTTTGGGGTGCAGTGATCAAAATCCTTTTTGGGGTGCAGTGAACACAATCTTTTTGGGGTGCAGTGAACAAAATCCTTTGTGGGGTGCAGTGAACAGAATCTTTGTGGGGTGCAGTGAACACAATCTTTGGGGGGGTACAGTGAACACAATCTTTTTGGGGTGCAGTGAACACAATCTTTGTGGGGTACAGTGAACAGAATCTTTGTGGGGTGCAGTGAACACAATCTTTGGGGGGTACAGTGAACACAATCTTTTTGGGGTGCAGTGAACACAATCTTTGGGGGGTACAGTGAACACAATCTTTTTGGGGTGCAGTGAACACAATCTTTGTGGGGTGCAGTGAACACAATCTTTGGGGGGGTACAGTGAACACAATCTTTTTGGGGTGCAGTGAACAACATCCTTTTAGGGTGCAGTGAACACAATCTTTGTGGGGTGCAGTGAACAACATCCTTTTAGGGTGCAGTGAACACAATCTTTGTGGGGTACAGTGAACAGAATCTTTGTGGGGTGCAGTGAACACAATCTTTGGGGGGTACAGTGAACACAATCTTTGTGAGGTGCAGTGAACACAATCTTTGTGGGGTGCAGTGAACACAATCATTGTGGGGTGCAGTGAACTCAATCTTTGTGGGGTACAGTGAACACAATCTCATACTTCTGAAGATTTGAGGGTGCTGCCTGTTCCATACTCCCCCTACTCCTCATCTAGCCTTTTAGGGGTACAAACAATAGTAATTGGGGCCTAGTGTGGTTGTGTACGTGTGATATACATACACTTTTTTTGGATCATATTTTCTATTCCGCTATTTAATCAAAAACCTTTGGGGATCAGTTAAATTGGGGGATAGTCTGTGTTGGTACGTGTGAGAGAGATCCACCTTTCCAAGTTGTTGGGGTTCATCTCATACTTCTGAAGGTTTGAGGGTGCTGCCTGTTCCATACTCCCCCTACTCCTAGCCTTTTAGGGGTACAAACAATAGTAATTGGGGCCTAGTGTGGTTGTGTACGTGTGATATACATACACTTTTTTTGGATCATATTTTCTATTCCGCTATTTAATCAAAAACCTTTGGGGATCAGTTAAATTGGGGGATAGTCTGTGTTGGTACGTGTGAGAGAGATCCACCTTTCCAAGTTGTTGGGGTTCATCTCATACTTCTGAAGGTTTGAGGGTGCTGCCTGTTCCATACCCCCCCTACTCCTCATCTAGCCTTTTAGGGGTACAAACAATAGTAATTGGGGCCTAGTGTGGTTGTGTACGTGTGATATACATACACTTTTTTTGGATCATATTTTCTATTCCGCTATTTAATCAAAAACCTTTGGGGATCAGTTAAATTGGGGGATAGTCTGTGTTGGTACGTGTGAGAGAGATCCACCTTTCCAAGTTGTTGGGGTTCATCTCATACTTCTGAAGGTTTGAGGGTGCTGCCTGTTCCATACCCCCCCTACTCCTCATCTAGCCTTTTAGGGGTACAAACAATAGTAATTGGGGCCTAGTGTGGTTGTGTACGTGTGATATACATACACTTTTTTTGGATCATATTTTCTATTCCGCTATTTAATCAAAAACCTTTGGGGATCAGTTAAATTGGGGGATAGTCTGTGTTGGTACGTGTGAGAGAGATCCACCTTTCCAAGTTGTTGGGGTTCATCTCATACTTCTGAAGGTTTGAGGGTGCTGCCTGTTCCATACTCCCCCTACTCCTAGCCTTTTAGGGGTACAAACAATAGTAATTGGGGCCTAGTGTGGTTGTGTACGTGTGATATACATACACTTTTTTTGGATCATATTTTCTATTCCGCTATTTAATCAAAAACCTTTGGGGATCAGTTAAATTGGGGGATAGTCTGTGTTGGTACGTGTGAGAGAGATCCACCTTTCCAAGTTGTTGGGGTTCATCTCATACTTCTGAAGGTTTGAGGGTGCTGCCTGTTCCATACTCCCCCTACTCCTAGCCTTTTAGGGGTACAAACAATAGTAATTGGGGCCTAGTGTGGTTGTGTACGTGTGATATACATACACTTTTTTTGGATCATATTTTCTATTCCGCTATTTAATCAAAAACCTTTGGGGATCAGTTAAATTGGGGGATAGTCTGTGTTGGTACGTGTGAGAGAGATCCACCTTTCCAAGTTGTTGGGGTTCATCTCATACTTCTGAAGGTTTGAGGGTGCTGCCTGTTCCATACTCCCCCTACTCCTCATCTAGCCTTTTAGGGGTACAAACAATAGTAATTGGGGCCCAGTGTGGTTGTGTACGTGTGATATACATACACTTTTTTTGGATCATATTTTCTATTCCGCTATTTAATCAAAAACCTTTGGGGATCAGTTAAATTGGGGGATAGTCTGTGTTGGTACGTGTGAGAGAGATCCACCTTTCCAAGTTGTTGGGGTTCATCTCATACTTCTGAAGGTTTGAGGGTGCTGCCTGTTCCATACCCCCCCTACTCCTCATCTAGCCTTTTAGGGGTACAAACAATAGTAATTGGGGCCTAGTGTGGTTGTGTACGTGTGATATACATACACTTTTTTTGGATCATATTTTCTATTCCGCTATTTAATCAAAAACCTTTGGGGATCAGTTAAATTGGGGGATAGTCTGTGTTGGTACGTGTGAGAGAGATCCACCTTTCCAAGTTGTTGGGGTTCATCTCATACTTCTGAAGGTTTGAGGGTGCTGCCTGTTCCATACTCCCCCTACTCCTAGCCTTTTAGGGGTACAAACAATAGTAATTGGGGCCTAGTGTGGTTGTGTACGTGTGATATACATACACTTTTTTTGGATCATATTTTCTATTCCGCTATTTAATCAAAAACCTTTGGGGATCAGTTAAATTGGGGGATAGTCTGTGTTGGTACGTGTGAGAGAGATCCACCTTTCCAAGTTGTTGGGGTTCATCTCATACTTCTGAAGGTTTGAGGGTGCTGCCTGTTCCATACTCCCCCTACTCCTAGCCTTTTAGGGGTACAAACAATAGTAATTGGGGCCTAGTGTGGTTGTGTACGTGTGATATACATACACTTTTTTTGGATCATATTTTCTATTCCGCTATTTAATCAAAAACCTTTGGGGATCAGTTAAATTGGGGGATAGTCTGTGTTGGTACGTGTGAGAGAGATCCACCTTTCCAAGTTGTTGGGGTTCATCTCATACTTCTGAAGGTTTGAGGGTGCTGCCTGTTCCATACTCCCCCTACTCCTAGCCTTTTAGGGGTACAAACAATAGTAATTGGGGCCTAGTGTGGTTGTGTACGTGTGATATACATACACTTTTTTTGGATCATATTTTCTATTCCGCTATTTAATCAAAAACCTTTGGGGATCAGTTAAATTGGGGGATAGTCTGTGTTGGTACGTGTGAGAGAGATCCACCTTTCCAAGTTGTTGGGGTTCATCTCATACTTCTGAAGGTTTGAGGGTGCTGCCTGTTCCATACCCCCCCTACTCCTCATCTAGCCTTTTAGGGGTACAAACAATAGTAATTGGGGCCTAGTGTGGTTGTGTACGTGTGATATACATACACTTTTTTTGGATCATATTTTCTATTCCGCTATTTAATCAAAAACCTTTGGGGATCAGTTAAATTGGGGGATAGTCTGTGTTGGTACGTGTGAGAGAGATCCACCTTTCCAAGTTGTTGGGGTTCATCTCATACTTCTGAAGGTTTGAGGGTGCTGCCTGTTCCATACTCCCCCTACTCCTCATCTAGCCTTTTAGGGGTACAAACAATAGTAATTGGGGCCCAGTGTGGTTGTGTACGTGTGATATACATACACTTTTTTTGGATCATATTTTCTATTCCGCTATTTAATCAAAAACCTTTGGGGATCAGTTAAATTGGGGGATAGTCTGTGTTGGTACGTGTGAGAGAGATCCACCTTTCCAAGTTGTTGGGGTTCATCTCATACTTCTGAAGGTTTGAGGGTGCTGCCTGTTCCATACCCCCCCTACTCCTCATCTAGCCTTTTAGGGGTACAAACAATAGTAATTGGGGCCTAGTGTGGTTGTGTACGTGTGATATACATACACTTTATTTGGATCATATTTTCTATTCCGCTATTTAATCAAAAACCTTTGGGGATCAGTTAAATTGGGGGATAGTCTGTGTTGGTACGTGTGAGAGAGATCCACCTTTCCAAGTTGTTGGGGTTCATCTCATACTTCTGAAGGTTTGAGGGTGCTGCCTGTTCCATACTCCCCCTACTCCTCATCTAGCCTTTTAGGGGTACAAACAATAGTAATTGGGGCCTAGTGTGGTTGTGTACGTGTGATATACATACACTTTTTTTGGATCATATTTTCTATTCCGCTATTTAATCAAAAACCTTTGGGGATCAGTTAAATTCGGGGATAGTCTGTGTTGGTACGTGTGAGAGAGATCCACCTTTCCAAGTTGTTGGGGGTTCATCTCATACTTCTGAAGGTTTGAGGGTGCTGCCTGTTCCATACTCCCCCTACTCCTAGCCTTTTAGGGGTACAAACAATAGTAATTGGGGCCTAGTGTGGTTGTGTACGTGTGATATACATACACTTTTTTTGGATCATATTTTCTATTCCGCTATTTAATCAAAAACCTTTGGGGATCAGTTAAATTGGGGGATAGTCTGTGTTGGTACGTGTGAGAGAGATCCACCTTTCCAAGTTGTTGGGGTTCATCTCATACTTCTGAAGGTTTGAGGGTGCTGCCTGTTCCATACTCCCCCTACTCCTAGCCTTTTAGGGGTACAAACAATAGTAATTGGGGCCTAGTGTGGTTGTGTACGTGTGATATACATACACTTTTTTTGGATCATATTTTCTATTCCGCTATTTAATCAAAAACCTTTGGGGATCAGTTAAATTGGGGGATAGTCTGTGTTGGTACGTGTGAGAGAGATCCACCTTTCCAAGTTGTTGGGGTTCATCTCATACTTCTGAAGGTTTGAGGGTGCTGCCTGTTCCATACTCCCCCTACTCCTAGCCTTTTAGGGGTACAAACAATAGTAATTGGGGCCTAGTGTGGTTGTGTACGTGTGATATACATACACTTTTTTTGGATCATATTTTCTATTCCGCTATTTAATCAAAAACCTTTGGGGATCAGTTAAATTGGGGGATAGTCTGTGTTGGTACGTGTGAGAGAGATCCACCTTTCCAAGTTGTTGGGGTTCATCTCATACTTCTGAAGGTTTGAGGGTGCTGCCTGTTCCATACTCCCCCTACTCCTAGCCTTTTAGGGGTACAAACAATAGTAATTGGGGCCTAGTGTGGTTGTGTACGTGTGATATACATACACTTTTTTTGGATCATATTTTCTATTCCGCTATTTAATCAAAAACCTTTGGGGATCAGTTAAATTGGGGGATAGTCTGTGTTGGTACGTGTGAGAGAGATCCACCTTTCCAAGTTGTTGGGGTTCATCTCATACTTCTGAAGGTTTGAGGGTGCTGCCTGTTCCATACCCCCCCTACTCCTCATCTAGCCTTTTAGGGGTACAAACAATAGTAATTGGGGCCTAGTGTGGTTGTGTACGTGTGATATACATACACTTTTTTTGGATCATATTTTCTATTCCGCTATTTAATCAAAAACCTTTGGGGATCAGTTAAATTGGGGGATAGTCTGTGTTGGTACGTGTGAGAGAGATCCACCTTTCCAAGTTGTTGGGGTTCATCTCATACTTCTGAAGGTTTGAGGGTGCTGCCTGTTCCATACCCCCCCTACTCCTCATCTAGCCTTTTAGGGGTACAAACAATAGTAATTGGGGCCTAGTGTGGTTGTGTACGTGTGATATACATACACTTTTTTTGGATCATATTTTCTATTCCGCTATTTAATCAAAAACCTTTGGGGATCAGTTAAATTGGGGGATAGTCTGTGTTGGTACGTGTGAGAGAGATCCACCTTTCCAAGTTGTTGGGGTTCATCTCATACTTCTGAAGGTTTGAGGGTGCTGCCTGTTCCATACTCCCCCTACTCCTCATCTAGCCTTTTAGGGGTACAAACAATAGTAATTGGGGCCCAGTGTGGTTGTGTACGTGTGATATACATACACTTTTTTTGGATCATATTTTCTATTCCGCTATTTAATCAAAAACCTTTGGGGATCAGTTAAATTGGGGGATAGTCTGTGTTGGTACGTGTGAGAGAGATCCACCTTTCCAAGTTGTTGGGGTTCATCTCATACTTCTGAAGGTTTGAGGGTGCTGCCTGTTCCATACTCCCCCTACTCCTAGCCTTTTAGGGGTACAAACAATAGTAATTGGGGCCTAGTGTGGTTGTGTACGTGTGATATACATACACTTTTTTTGGATCATATTTTCTATTCCGCTATTTAATCAAAAACCTTTGGGGATCAGTTAAATTGGGGGATAGTCTGTGTTGGTACGTGTGAGAGAGATCCACCTTTCCAAGTTGTTGGGGTTCATCTCATACTTCTGAAGGTTTGAGGGTGCTGCCTGTTCCATACTCCCCCTACTCCTAGCCTTTTAGGGGTACAAACAATAGTAATTGGGGCCTAGTGTGGTTGTGTACGTGTGATATACATACACTTTTTTTGGATCATATTTTCTATTCCGCTATTTAATCAAAAACCTTTGGGGATCAGTTAAATTGGGGGATAGTCTGTGTTGGTACGTGTGAGAGAGATCCACCTTTCCAAGTTGTTGGGGTTCATCTCATACTTCTGAAGGTTTGAGGGTGCTGCCTGTTCCATACTCCCCCTACTCCTAGCCTTTTAGGGGTACAAACAATAGTAATTGGGGCCTAGTGTGGTTGTGTACGTGTGATATACATACACTTTTTTTGGATCATATTTTCTATTCCGCTATTTAATCAAAAACCTTTGGGGATCAGTTAAATTGGGGGATAGTCTGTGTTGGTACGTGTGAGAGAGATCCACCTTTCCAAGTTGTTGGGGTTCATCTCATACTTCTGAAGGTTTGAGGGTGCTGCCTGTTCCATACCCCCCCTACTCCTCATCTAGCCTTTTAGGGGTACAAACAATAGTAATTGGGGCCTAGTGTGGTTGTGTACGTGTGATATACATACACTTTTTTTGGATCATATTTTCTATTCCGCTATTTAATCAAAAACCTTTGGGGATCAGTTAAATTGGGGGATAGTCTGTGTTGGTACGTGTGAGAGAGATCCACCTTTCCAAGTTGTTGGGGTTCATCTCATACTTCTGAAGGTTTGAGGGTGCTGCCTGTTCCATACCCCCCCTACTCCTCATCTAGCCTTTTAGGGGTACAAACAATAGTAATTGGGGCCTAGTGTGGTTGTGTACGTGTGATATACATACACTTTTTTTGGATCATATTTTCTATTCCGCTATTTAATCAAAAACCTTTGGGGATCAGTTAAATTGGGGGATAGTCTGTGTTGGTACGTGTGAGAGAGATCCACCTTTCCAAGTTGTTGGGGTTCATCTCATACTTCTGAAGGTTTGAGGGTGCTGCCTGTTCCATACTCCCCCTACTCCTCATCTAGCCTTTTAGGGGTACAAACAATAGTAATTGGGGCCCAGTGTGGTTGTGTACGTGTGATATACATACACTTTTTTTGGATCATATTTTCTATTCCGCTATTTAATCAAAAACCTTTGGGGATCAGTTAAATTGGGGGATAGTCTGTGTTGGTACGTGTGAGAGAGATCCACCTTTCCAAGTTGTTGGGGTTCATCTCATACTTCTGAAGGTTTGAGGGTGCTGCCTGTTCCATACTCCCCCTACTCCTAGCCTTTTAGGGGTACAAACAATAGTAATTGGGGCCTAGTGTGGTTGTGTACGTGTGATATACATACACTTTTTTTGGATCATATTTTCTATTCCGCTATTTAATCAAAAACCTTTGGGGATCAGTTAAATTGGGGGATAGTCTGTGTTGGTACGTGTGAGAGAGATCCACCTTTCCAAGTTGTTGGGGTTCATCTCATACTTCTGAAGGTTTGAGGGTGCTGCCTGTTCCATACCCCCCCTACTCCTCATCTAGCCTTTTAGGGGTACAAACAATAGTAATTGGGGCCTAGTGTGGTTGTGTACGTGTGATATACATACACTTTTTTTGGATCATATTTTCTATTCCGCTATTTAATCAAAAACCTTTGGGGATCAGTTAAATTGGGGGATAGTCTGTGTTGGTACGTGTGAGAGAGATCCACCTTTCCAAGTTGTTGGGGTTCATCTCATACTTCTGAAGGTTTGAGGGTGCTGCCTGTTCCATACTCCCCCTACTCCTCATCTAGCCTTTTAGGGGTACAAACAATAGTAATTGGGGCCTAGTGTGGTTGTGTACGTGTGATATACATACACTTTTTTTGGATCATATTTTCTATTCCGCTATTTAATCAAAAACCTTTGGGGATCAGTTAAATTGGGGGATAGTCTGTGTTGGTACGTGTGAGAGAGATCCACCTTTCCAAGTTGTTGGGGTTCATCTCATACTTTTGAAGGTTTGAGGGTGCTGCCTGTTCCATACTCCCCCTACTCCTAGCCTTTTAGGGGTACAAACAATAGTAATTGGGGCCTAGTGTGGTTGTGTACGTGTGATATACATACACTTTTTTTGGATCATATTTTCTATTCCGCTATTTAATCAAAAACCTTTGGGGATCAGTTAAATTGGGGGATAGTCTGTGTTGGTACGTGTGAGAGAGATCCACCTTTCCAAGTTGTTGGGGTTCATCTCATACTTCTGAAGGTTTGAGGGTGCTGCCTGTTCCATACTCCCCCTACTCCTAGCCTTTTAGGGGTACAAACAATAGTAATTGGGGCCTAGTGTGGTTGTGTACGTGTGATATACATACACTTTTTTTGGATCATATTTTCTATTCCGCTATTTAATCAAAAACCTTTGGGGATCAGTTAAATTGGGGGATAGTCTGTGTTGGTACGTGTGAGAGAGATCCACCTTTCCAAGTTGTTGGGGTTCATCTCATACTTTTGAAGGTTTGAGGGTGCTGCCTGTTCCATACCCCCCCTACTCCTCATCTAGCCTTTTAGGGGTACAAACAATAGTAATTGGGGCCTAGTGTGGTTGTGTACGTGTGATATACATACACTTTTTTTGGATCATATTTTCTATTCCGCTATTTAATCAAAAACCTTTGGGGATCAGTTAAATTGGGGGATAGTCTGTGTTGGTACGTGTGAGAGAGATCCACCTTTCCAAGTTGTTGGGGTTCATCTCATACTTCTGAAGGTTTGAGGGTGCTGCCTGTTCCATACTCCCCCTACTCCTCATCTAGCCTTTTAGGGGTACAAACAATAGTAATTGGGGCCCAGTGTGGTTGTGTACGTGTGATATACATACACTTTTTTTGGATCATATTTTCTATTCCGCTATTTAATCAAAAACCTTTGGGGATCAGTTAAATTGGGGGATAGTCTGTGTTGGTACGTGTGAGAGAGATCCACCTTTCCAAGTTGTTGGGGTTCATCTCATACTTTTGAAGGTTTGAGGGTGCTGCCTGTTCCATACCCCCCCTACTCCTCATCTAGCCTTTTAGGGGTACAAACAATAGTAATTGGGGCCTAGTGTGGTTGTGTACGTGTGATATACATACACTTTTTTTGGATCATATTTTCTATTCCGCTATTTAATCAAAAACCTTTGGGGATCAGTTAAATTGGGGGATAGTCTGTGTTGGTACGTGTGAGAGAGATCCACCTTTCCAAGTTGTTGGGGTTCATCTCATACTTCTGAAGGTTTGAGGGTGCTGCCTGTTCCATACTCCCCCTACTCCTCATCTAGCCTTTTAGGGGTACAAACAATAGTAATTGGGGCCTAGTGTGGTTGTGTACGTGTGATATACATACACTTTTTTTGGATCATATTTTCTATTCCGCTATTTAATCAAAAACCTTTGGGGATCAGTTAAATTGGGGGATAGTCTGTGTTGGTACGTGTGAGAGAGATCCACCTTTCCAAGTTGTTGGGGTTCATCTCATACTTCTGAAGGTTTGAGGGTGCTGCCTGTTCCATACTCCCCCTACTCCTAGCCTTTTAGGGGTACAAACAATAGTAATTGGGGCCTAGTGTGGTTGTGTACGTGTGATATACATACACTTTTTTTGGATCATATTTTCTATTCCGCTATTTAATCAAAAACCTTTGGGGATCAGTTAAATTGGGGGATAGTCTGTGTTGGTACGTGTGAGAGAGATCCACCTTTCCAAGTTGTTGGGGTTCATCTCATACTTCTGAAGGTTTGAGGGTGCTGCCTGTTCCATACTCCCCCTACTCCTCATCTAGCCTTTTAGGGGTACAAACAATAGTAATTGGGGCCTAGTGTGGTTGTGTACGTGTGATATACATACACTTTTTTGGATCATATTTTCTATTCCGCTATTTAATCAAAAACCTTTGGGGATCAGTTAAATTGGGGGATAGTCTGTGTTGGTACGTGTGAGAGAGATCCACCTTTCCAAGTTGTTGGGGTTCATCTCATACTTCTGAAGGTTTGAGGGTGCTGCCTGTTCCATACCCCCCCTACTCCTCATCTAGCCTTTTAGGGGTACAAACAATAGTAATTGGGGCCTAGTGTGGTTGTGTACGTGTGATATACATACACTTTATTTGGATCATATTTTCTATTCCGCTATTTAATCAAAAACCTTTGGGGATCAGTTAAATTGGGGGATAGTCTGTGTTGGTACGTGTGAGAGAGATCCACCTTTCCAAGTTGTTGGGGTTCATCTCATACTTCTGAAGGTTTGAGGGTGCTGCCTGTTCCATACTCCCCCTACTCCTAGCCTTTTAGGGGTACAAACAATAGTAATTGGGGCCTAGTGTGGTTGTGTACGTGTGATATACATACACTTTTTTTGGATCATATTTTCTATTCCGCTATTTAATCAAAAACCTTTGGGGATCAGTTAAATTGGGGGATAGTCTGTGTTGGTACGTGTGAGAGAGATCCACCTTTCCAAGTTGTTGGGGTTCATCTCATACTTCTGAAGGTTTGAGGGTGCTGCCTGTTCCATACCCCCCCTACTCCTCATCTAGCCTTTTAGGGGTACAAACAATAGTAATTGGGGCCTAGTGTGGTTGTGTACGTGTGATATACATACACTTTTTTTGGATCATATTTTCTATTCCGCTATTTAATCAAAAACCTTTGGGGATCAGTTAAATTGGGGGATAGTCTGTGTTGGTACGTGTGAGAGAGATCCACCTTTCCAAGTTGTTGGGGTTCATCTCATACTTCTGAAGGTTTGAGGGTGCTGCCTGTTCCATACTCCCCTTACTCCTCATCTAGCCTTTTAGGGGTACAAACAATAGTAATTGGGGCCCAGTGTGGTTGTGTACGTGTGATATACATACACTTTTTTTGGATCATATTTTCTATTCCGCTATTTAATCAAAAACCTTTGGGGATCAGTTAAATTGGGGGATAGTCTGTGTTGGTACGTGTGAGAGAGATCCACCTTTCCAAGTTGTTGGGGTTCATCTCATACTTTTGAAGGTTTGAGGGTGCTGCCTGTTCCATACCCCCCCTACTCCTCATCTAGCCTTTTAGGGGTACAAACAATAGTAATTGGGGCCTAGTGTGGTTGTGTACGTGTGATATACATACACTTTTTTTGGATCATATTTTCTATTCCGCTATTTAATCAAAAACCTTTGGGGATCAGTTAAATTGGGGGATAGTCTGTGTTGGTACGTGTGAGAGAGATCCACCTTTCCAAGTTGTTGGGGTTCATCTCATACTTCTGAAGGTTTGAGGGTGCTGCCTGTTCCATACTCCCCCTACTCCTCATCTAGCCTTTTAGGGGTACAAACAATAGTAATTGGGGCCTAGTGTGGTTGTGTACGTGTGATATACATACACTTTTTTTGGATCATATTTTCTATTCCACTATTTAATCAAAAACCTTTGGGGATCAGTTAAATTGGGGGATAGTCTGTGTTGGTACGTGTGAGAGAGATCCACCTTTCCAAGTTGTTGGGGTTCATCTCATACTTCTGAAGGTTTGAGGGTGCTGCCTGTTCCATACTCCCCCTACTCCTAGCCTTTTAGGGGTACAAACAATAGTAATTGGGGCCTAGTGTGGTTGTGTACGTGTGATATACATACACTTTTTTTGGATCATATTTTCTATTCCGCTATTTAATCAAAAACCTTTGGGGATCAGTTAAATTGGGGGATAGTCTGTGTTGGTACGTGTGAGAGAGATCCACCTTTCCAAGTTGTTGGGGTTCATCTCATACTTCTGAAGGTTTGAGGGTGCTGCCTGTTCCATACTCCCCCTACTCCTCATCTAGCCTTTTAGGGGTACAAACAATAGTAATTGGGGCCTAGTGTGGTTGTGTACGTGTGATATACATACACTTTTTTTGGATCATATTTTCTATTCCGCTATTTAATCAAAAACCTTTGGGGATCAGTTAAATTGGGGGATAGTCTGTGTTGGTACGTGTGAGAGAGATCCACCTTTCCAAGTTGTTGGGGTTCATCTCATACTTCTGAAGGTTTGAGGGTGCTGCCTGTTCCATACTCCCCCTACTCCTAGCCTTTTAGGGGTACAAACAATAGTAATTGGGGCCTAGTGTGGTTGTGTACGTGTGATATACATACACTTTTTTTGGATCATATTTTCTATTCCGCTATTTAATCAAAAACCTTTGGGGATCAGTTAAATTGGGGGATAGTCTGTGTTGGTACGTGTGAGAGAGATCCACCTTTCCAAGTTGTTGGGGTTCATCTCATACTTCTGAAGGTTTGAGGGTGCTGCCTGTTCCATACTCCCCCTACTCCTAGCCTTTTAGGGGTACAAACAATAGTAATTGGGGCCTAGTGTGGTTGTGTACGTGTGATATACATACACTTTTTTTGGATCATATTTTCTATTCCGCTATTTAATCAAAAACCTTTGGGGATCAGTTAAATTGGGGGATAGTCTGTGTTGGTACGTGTGAGAGAGATCCACCTTTCCAAGTTGTTGGGGTTCATCTCATACTTCTGAAGGTTTGAGGGTGCTGCCTGTTCCATACTCCCCCTACTCCTAGCCTTTTAGGGGTACAAACAATAGTAATTGGGGCCTAGTGTGGTTGTGTACGTGTGATATACATACACTTTTTTTGGATCATATTTTCTATTCCGCTATTTAATCAAAAACCTTTGGGGATCAGTTAAATTGGGGGATAGTCTGTGTTGGTACGTGTGAGAGAGATCCACCTTTCCAAGTTGTTGGGGTTCATCTCATACTTCTGAAGGTTTGAGGGTGCTGCCTGTTCCATACCCCCCCTACTCCTCATCTAGCCTTTTAGGGGTACAAACAATAGTAATTGGGGCCTAGTGTGGTTGTGTACGTGTGATATACATACACTTTTTTTGGATCATATTTTCTATTCCGCTATTTAATCAAAAACCTTGGGGGATCAGTTAAATTGGGGGATAGTCTGTGTTGGTACGTGTGAGAGAGATCCACCTTTCCAAGTTGTTGGGGTTCATCTCATACTTCTGAAGGTTTGAGGGTGCTGCCTGTTCCATACTCCCCCTACTCCTCATCTAGCCTTTTAGGGGTACAAACAATAGTAATTGGGGCCTAGTGTGGTTGTGTACGTGTGATATACATACACTTTTTTTGGATCATATTTTCTATTCCGCTATTTAATCAAAAACCTTTGGGGATCAGTTAAATTGGGGGATAGTCTGTGTTGGTACGTGTGAGAGAGATCCACCTTTCCAAGTTTTTGGGGTTCATCTCATACTACTGAAGATTTGAGGGTGCTGCCTGTTCCATACTCCTCCTCCTACTGCTCAACCATCCTTTTAGGGGTACAAACAATAGTAGTTGGGGCCTAGTGTGGTGGTGTACGTGCGAGATACATACACTTTCTTTTTGATCATATTTTCTATTCCGCTATTCAATTAAAACCTTTGGGGATCAATTCAATTGCGAGATAGTCTGTGTCGGTACGTGTGAGATCCACCTTTCCAAGTTGTTGGGGTTCATCTCATACTTCTGAAGATTTGAGGGTGCTGCCTGTTCCATACTCCTGCTCCTACTGCTCAACCATCCTTTTAGGGGTACAAACAATAGTAATTGGGGCCTAGTGTGGTTGTGTACGTGCGAGATACATACACTTTTTTTGATCATATTTCCTATTCCGCTATTCAATAAAAACCTTTGAGGATCAATTGAATTGCGGGATAGTCTGTGTCGGTACGTGTGAGATCCACCTTTCCAAGTTTTTGGGGTTCATCTCATACTTCTGAAGATTTGAGGGTGCTGCCTGTTCCATACTCCTCCTCCTACTCCTCATCCATCCTTTTAGGGGTACAAACAATAGTAATTGGGGCCTAGTGTGGTTGTGTACGTGCGAGATACATACACTTTTTTTGATCATATTTCCTATTCCGCTATTCAATAAAAACCTTTGAGGATCAATTGAATTGCGGGATAGTCTGTGTCGGTACGTGTGAGATCCACCTTTCCAAGTTTTTGGGGTTCATCTCATACTTCTGAAGATTTGAGGGTGCTGCCTGTTCCATACTCTTCCTCCTACTCCTCATCCATCCTTTTAGGGGTACAAACAATAGTAATTGGGGCCTAGTGTGGTTGTGTACGTGCGAGATACATACACTTTTTTTGATCATATTTCCTATTCCGCTATTCAATAAAAACCTTTGAGGATCAATTGAATTGCGGGATAGTCTGTGTCGGTACGTGTGAGATCCACCTTTCCAAGTTTTTGGGGTTCATCTCATACTTCTGAAGATTTGAGGGTGCTGTCTGTTCCATACTCCTCCTACTCCTCATCCATCCTTTTAGGGGTAGAAACAATAGTAATTGGGGCCTAGTGTGGTTTTGTACGTGCGAGATACATACACTTTTTTGGATCATATTTCCTATTCCGCTATTCAATAAAAACCTTTCTAGGGCAAGATCTTAAATTACAGAAATATGAGGAGACCGTCAAATAAGGGCCGTGGCCTGGGTCGTGGTGCTGCTGGTAGAGCTCCTGTTGCAAGGAGAGGACGTGGTCGATCTGTGCCAGCTACACGCACAAGTGAAACACCTTCCTCAAGTGTGAGTAGGCGACAGAACCTGCATCAGTATTTGGTAGGGCATCAAACGCCCCTAGAAGTGATGAGGCCAGAACAAGTTGAGGCGATAGTAGATTGGTTTGCTGCTGACAGTGCCTCCAGTTCCTTCACATTGTCTCCCACCCAGTCTACTGCAGAAAGGTCAGAGTTGGCACCTGCAGCCAATGTCCAACCGTCTTTCACCTCACCCCCTTGCAAATCAGGCCAGCAGTCTGAGCCCCAAGCCATACAGCAGTCTCTTATTCTTTTTGAGGACTCTGTCAGCAGGGTTTCCCAGGGCCATCCACCTAGCCCTGCCCCAGAAGTGGAAGAGATTGAGTGCAGCGATGCCCAACCACTTATTTCTCAAGATGAGTACATGCAAGGATCATCGCAGCACGTCTCCGATGATGACGAAACGCAGGTGCCAACTGCTGCGGCGTTCAGCATTGTGGAGACCGACAAGGAGGGCAGGGGTGAAGACTGGGTGGAAGATGATGTGGAGGACGATGAGGTCCTCGACCCCACATGGAATGAACGTCATGCAGGTGACCTGAGTAGTTTGGAGGAAGAGGCGGTGGTCGCACAGAGCCACCAGCACAGCAGAAGAGGGAGCAGGGTGCAGAAGCGGAGCGGCCGTGCCCTAGACACTACGCCCGCTACTGCCCAACGCAGCAAGGGAACGAGCGCACCAAAGTCAGCTCAAAGGAGTTCTCTAGCGTGGAAGTTCTTTAGAAAATGTGCTGATGACAGGACACGAGTGGTTTGCACCCTGTGCAATCAGAGCTTGAAGCGAGGCATAAACCTTCTCAACCTGAGCACAACCTGCATGATCAGGCATCTAAGTGCAAAGCACGAGCTGCAGTGGAGTACACACCTTCAAAACCAAGAAACGTCTCTGGCTCATCCTGCTTCCTCTTCTGCTGCAGTCTCGGCCGCTCCAGCCACATCTGTAGTGATACCGGCACCTGCCACCCCGCAAACAGACGATCTGTCAGCAACACCACCACCTGGGTCACCAACAACCATCTCCACAATGTCCCGTGGAAGCGTTCAGCTTTCCATCTCCCAAACACTTGAGAGGAAGAGGAAGTACCCCCCTACCCACCCGCGATCCCTGGCCCTGAATGCCAGCATTTCAAAATTATTGGCCTTTGAAATGCTGTCATTCCGTCTGGTGGAGACGCACAGTTTTAAAAACCTTATGTCGGTGGCTGTCCCACAGTACGTCGTGCCCAGCCGCCACTACTTTTCCAGGCAAGCCATCCCTTCCCTGCACAACCAAGTGGGGGAAAATATCAGGTGTGCACTGCGCAACGCCATCTGTGCCAAGGTCCACCTAACTACGGATACGTGGACCAGTAAGCACGGTCAGGGGCGTTATATCTCCCTAACGGCACACTGGGTAAATGCAGTGGCGGATGGGCCTGAGGCGGATAGCAATTTGGCGCATGTCCTTCCACCACCGAGGATTGCAGGGCGCTTCAGTTTGCCTCCTGTTCCTAACTCCTCCTACTCCGCTTCCTCATCCTCTACCGCCTCCTCATCCGGACAGCGTAACACCTTCACCACCAACTTCAGCACGGCCAGGGGTAAACGACAGCAGGCAGTTTTACAACTTGCCTGTTTGGGGGACAAACCACACACCGCGCAGGAGTTGTGGAGGAGCATGGAACAGCAGACAAATGAGTGGTTGCTGCCAGTGAGCCTCAAGCCCGGCCTGGTGGTGTGCGATAACGGGCGAAATCTCATAGCAGCTCTGGGCCTAGCCGGTTTGACGCACATCCCTTGCCTGGCGCATGTGCTGAATTTGGTGGTGCAGAGGTTCCTTAAAAACTACCCCGATATGTCAGAGCTGCTGCAGAAAGTGCGGGCCGTTTGTGCGCACTTTCGGCGTTCTCACCCTGCTGCTGCTCGCCTGGCAGCGCTGCAGCGTAACTTCGGCCTTCCCGCTCACCGCCTCATATGTGACGTGCCCACAAGGTGGAACTCCACCTTGCACATGCTGGAAAGACTGTGCGAGCAGCAGCAGGCCATAGTGGAGTTTCAGCTGCAGCACGCACGCGTGAGTCGCTCTGCGGAACAGCACCACTTCACCACCAATAACTGGGCCTCCATGCGAGACCTGTGTGCCTTGTTGCGCTGTTTTGAGTACTCCACCAACATGGCCAGTGGCAATGACGCCGTTCTCAGCTTAACTATCCCACTTCTATGCCTCCTTGAAAAAACAATTCGGGCGATGATGGAAGAGGATGTGGCACAGGATGAGGAGGAGGAGGAGGATGAAGAGGTAACATTTCCAAGGCTTTCAGGGCAGTCATTCGCAAGGGGCTCCGAGGGTGGGTTCCTGCACACGCAAACGCCAGGGACGCAATTGTCCAGCAGGGGCACAGTTCTGGAGGATGAGGAGGATGAGGAGGAGGAGGAGCTGGAGGAGGAGATGGAACCATGTTCACAGCAGGGTGGCACCCAGGCCAGCTCATGGCCATCACTGGTGCGTGGCTGGGGGGATACAGAGGACACGGACGATACACCTCCCACAGAGGACAGCCTTTCGTTGCCTCTGGGCAGCCTGGCACACATGAGCGATTACATGCTGCAGTGTCTCCACAACGACCGCCGAGTTGCCCACATTCTAACTTGTGCTGATTACTGGGTGGCCACGCTGCTGGATCCCCGTTACAAGGACAACGTACCGTCCTTAATTCACTCACTGGAGCGCGATCGCAAGATGCGCGAGTACAAGCGCACGCTGGTAGACGCCATGCTGCTGGCATTCCCATCTGACAGCGGGGCCACAGTGGAAGCACAAGGCAGAGGAGGAGGAGGAGGAGGTCGCCAACGCAACCAGGGCACCGCCAGCACCTCAGAAGGCAGGGTTAGCATGGCCGAAATGTGGAAAAGCTTTGTCAGCACGCCACAACAAACAGCAGCACCAGCAGCTCAGATGGAACGTCTTAGCAGGAGGCAGCATTTTACCAACATGGTGGAGCAGTATGTGTGCACACGCCTACATGTAGTGAATGACGGGTCTGCCCCCTTCAACTTCTGGGTCTCCAAATTGGGCACATGGCCTGAGCTTGCCCTTTACGCCTTGGAGGTGCTGGCGTGCCCTGCAGCCAGTGTATTATCTGAACGGGTATTTAGCACGGCTGGGGGCGTTATAACAGACAAGCGCAGCCGCCTGTCCAGAGACAATGTGGACAAGCTCACGTTCATTAAAATGAACCAGGCATGGATCCCACGGGACTTTTCCGTACCTTATGCAGAATAGCAATGGATACCGACCTTACCCACCCATTGTTCCATTTTTGCTCTTTCTCACTCTTTTGGGGTGTACCCTCATTTAAAATTTTTGAAAAGAAGCAGTGTTGGCTACCTCGTCCTCCTCCTCAGGGCCAGATTAATGTAGGGGCTATTGGAGCTGCAGCTCCAGGCCCCTACCTTTTATATAGGCCCCGGGTTGGCCATATTCACTGTTACCGCTCTTCTGTCACTTGTAAACACAGAAGTCTGGCTTCTATGCTCGCTTCCCCAGGCAGCACCCTCAGAACCTCCCCACACAGCGTGAAGGCCGGACAAGGAGGGACAGTTGGCGATGCATGGATGTGTTTATGGGCTTCAGAGACAGCATCCCATGTTGAATTAGGCATGCATGGCTGCACCCTTCCTCCTCTGGGTGCATGGCAAGGCACGGCCCTTAAGGCCCTTCAAAATCCTCAGCACCAAGCCCATGATGCTGTTAATCCGGCCCTGGTCCTCCTCCACCGCCGCTTCCACCTACACCGCCCATATGTGTGCGCAGCCTATTGCATTAAGGTGTGCACCCCAAAGTTGAAATACACATGCATGTGTTTGCCAGCAGGGAGAGTAATGTATCGGGGCCATGTACCTGTAGGCAAGGAGAAATAGAGCAGAGCAGGTCCCAGGGAGATCTTTCCCATCTCCTCACTGGCAATGCTATGTGCCCTAGGTGATTAGGGTGTGCCCAGGCACACCCAGCACACCCTGTGCGCACGCCTATGTCACCGCCACATCCACCACCACCTCAACCTCCCTCCTACTCCATATGGGCCTCGTCCTTCAGAGATGAAGAAGAACATTGTTTTATTTTTCTGTTTTTTTTTGTTGTTTTAAGTTATTTCCCTATCCACATTTGTTTGCAGAGCACTTGCCATGCTCTTAATTACGTTTTGCTGCCATTTGCAGCACTCTAGCCCTTTCCTTTGGTGTTTTAGAGCCATTTTAGTGCCTTAAAGTTCGGGTCCCCATTGACTTCAATGGGGTTCGGTGTCCGGGAAAAGTTCGGTAAAAGTCCGGGACACGGACCCGGACTTTTTTTTAAAGTTCGGCCGAACCCGTCGAACACGGACATCTAGGTGTCCGCTCAACCCTAATTATTGCCAGTGTGGTTGCTCCACTCTTATCTTGTCTTGGCTATCCTTTCCTCTCTCTGCGGGACTGTGGATACACTTTTCCAATCCTCTGGGGCACTGTGGGATATTATCAGGTTGTCCTGTATCGCACTATCCTTGCATCTGCCTCGCAGCTTTGATGGAACATAAGAGAGAAAGAGGTGACGCATTTGGATCTAACAATCCTGAGGATCCCCGGACACACCGATCACCGACACTTTGTGGTGTCATTAGTTAGGAAGGGGCGTATTTTGGAGATGTTGCGGGGGGGGGGGGGGGGGGTTGAGGCGACAAGATTTGGACAGTGATTGGATGTGGGGCCGAAAGGATAGTTCAGGATTACACCTAGAACCTTGACATGTAGAGATGGGCTGATAGTAGTGCTATCGATCTTGACAGAGAAATCAGGGGTAGAGGCACGTGGAAAGGAAAAATTATGAGCTGGGTTTTGGATAGATTGAGTTTGAGGAAGTAGTGTGACATCCAGGTCGATATGTCTGGTTGTAAATTAGTGATACGTGAGGGGACTGAAAGAGTGAGCTGAGGGGTAAAGAGATAAATTTGGGTGTCGTCAGTGTAGAGATGGTATTGGAAGCCATGGGAGCCTATTACCTGACCCAGGGAGGAGGTCTAGATGGGGAATAAGAGAGGTCGAAGGACAGAACCTTGGGGACCCCGACAGAGAAAAGAAGAGGAGAGGAGGAAGTAGAATTGTAAGTAACTCTAAAGGTGCGGTTTGATAAGTAGAATGAGAACCAGCGAAGAGTACAGTCACAGAGACCAAAGGCGTGAAGCTTTTTGAAGAGGAGAGGGTGGTCCACTGTGTCAAAGGCAGCAAAGAGGTCCAGGATTAGGAGTACGCAATAGTGTCAATTGGAATTAGTAGTTAGCAGATCATTTGTGAGTTTTAGGAGAGCAGTTTCTGTGGACTGTTGAGGACGGAATCCATATTGAAGGGAATCAAGAAAGTTATTCTCGGTGAGGTGGTTGCTCAGTTGGTTGTAGACCAGATGTTCAAGGAGTTTGGACAAAAAAGGGAGCAAGGAGATGGGGCATAGGTTGTTAAGATTGGTGGAGTCTAGTGAGGGCTTTTTAAGTATGGGGGTGACTAGTGCATGCTTTAGAGAGTTGGGATAGGTGCCAGAAGAGAGGGAGAGATTGAAGATGTGAGTTAGGACAGAGAAAGAGATTGACCGTAGCATTTGCGAGAGAACAGGGTCCAGAGGACAGGTGGTTAGGTAGACGTTAGAGAAAAGTTTAGCAACCTCGCCTATAGTGGTGGTGTTGAACAAAGTAAGCAATGATTGCACCTGTGGACATGGAGTGTTAAGTGGAGAAGGTATTTGTACAGCGTATATCTCACAAATTGTATCAATCCTATGTTTGAAGAGCTTGGCGATCTCCTGGGCAGTTAGTGAGTTAGGGATCTTCAAGTTAAAATTTCTGTTCTTGAGGAGTTTTTATACATTTTTTATACTTCAGCTTACAAGTCCCTAAATGTGGTGGCTGCTCTACTTTTCTTCATTCATTTTTTATTTCCTTTATTCTCCCCTGGTGATCCAGCTAGTAGTACACTTCCTTTACTAGAGATACAATGCTCATTCACTATACAGTATCTGTGGAGGAGTACGCTGTTACCCTAGGCCAGGACAACAAAACACCTCCCCCTCTCCTCTTCAACATAGATAGGTGCTCTGTAGTTCTCAGAGATAGCTGGGAGAGATGAAACTGATAACAGTAAGCCTAGGCAGAGACTAAAGATCAAAGGGAGCAAATAGGAGAAGGTCAGTGTAACCGTTTTTATACCATAAAACTCTGCAAGAGAAAAAACATTTGCCATTCTCCATTAGGCTGTGAGAAGAGAGACACATTGATTGTGGATTGTGAGGGGAGGTGTAGGATATTTCTGGAAAATTGCTACTGTTGGGTTATTGTGGGTTCTTAGACTTGCAATTTGATTTATCACAAACCTGTTATAAATTACTATAAAGGAGTATGGTTGGTACTACGAGACTGTGGACATCAGTTAGGATCTTAGAGTGTAGTACATTTTATGCCTGATAACATCTTCATTTAGTTAATATCATTTTCACTGCTTAATAATTCTGTCACTTTTTACTGTTAAAAAGAACATGTTATGAATTCGAATTCCCCTTTATATGAAGACGTAGACTATTATGGGATACCATATTTTAATTGATGTTTAATAAAATGTATGAATGTTCTTTACCCACACTCAGTAACTATAACTGTAGCAAATTGGACATCTGATAGCACAAAAATAATATTAGACTTAAAATACGGAAACCAGACACAGGAGACTGAAAATATAATTTGCATGGATTTCCCCTGGCATGCCATTATATTAACTACACTGACAAAATGATATTTGAACTTGTGTCAAGGTTAAGACAGAAATTAAATATTACCCAGGGAAATAGTTAGAAGTTTTAGGATAACTAACACAAATTCACGATTTAACTTACCATTAGACATAGCAGCCTAAGACTGATATGCAATATTTCTAACATTCAATACAAGGACAGACTCCAGGAACACTCACGCCATTGATCTTTCCTTATTGTAACAGAAAACGCAAAAATTATTGTCTTTAATCACCTATTAATACATCATAAATATTACAATAAAAATATGTTGAATCTTTGAGAATGCAAATCAAAATTTTGGGTTTATATGGCTCAAAACAAGTTCTGCATATGCCAAAAAAATTGCAATCAAGGGCATTGTTAAAAATGACAAAGAAAATGGCCATTTTCTTTGTTGTATATGTGTACTGGTGAGTGGACATACTGGGTGCCTTTGCTGTAATACTATCAGCTGGGCTTCCATTATGCCCCCAATTACCTTTCAGGAGGGATGGGCCACCTCCAGGCTCACCTGCCCCCTATCTATCCATTAGCTTGCATGTGCTCCCACTGTGGAGACTCTTTAAAATTCATTAGTTAGGACTGCAGGTAACAGGGAGCCTTGACGTGGCCCTGCAGCTTTCACATGCGTTTGCAAATGTGTGCTAACTAAACCCCTGTATTGACGCAAACTGTTAGACAGGCCAATTTGGTTGGTAAGCAGACTGGTTGGCAAATTGAACTGGGAATTTTATCTTTGTTTGTTTCATTGTTAAAAATGAACTGCTTAGTGCCAGCTGCAATTGTTCCGGAAGTCATATCCATCTTCCAAATCCAAGATGGAATACTGGACTCCATGGACAGGTAGGTACCTTATCTTTAACCACTTCCCGTCCGCCCTATAGCAGATTGACGGCGGGAATGTGGTTGTATTATCCTGACCGGACGTCATATGACGTCATATGAGCGGCGATCGGTGATGCGAGGTGTCAGCCTGACACCCTGCATTTCCGATCTCGGTAAAGAGCCTACTGACGTAGGCTCTTTACCATGTGACCAGCCGTGTCCAATCACGGCTGGTCACATAGTAAACAGGAAGAGCCGTTGATCGCCTTTCCTTAGTTCGTGCCTGACAGGCACGAGTAAAGGAGCGGCACAGATCAGATCATTGATTACCAGTGCAGACCCTCGGGGAGGGGGGGTGCCACTAGAACCACCAGGGATGCCCACCCATGACCCCAGGGATGCCCACCATGACCCCAGGGATTCCCGCTATGGCCACCAGGGATGGCAATCAGGGCTCAGGGAGCCCCCCATTGCCCTCCCCATCAGTGCTGCCCACCAGTGCCCTCCCTATCAGTACTGCCCACCAGTACCCATCATTGCCATCTATCAGTGTCGCCCACCAGTGCCCATTATTGCCCACCAGTGCTGCCTATCAGTGCCCATTAGTGCCCATCAGTGCCGCCCGTCAGTGCCGATAAGTGCCGCCTATCAGTGCCCACCAGTGCCGCCTATCAGTGCCCATCAGTGCCGCCTGTCAGTGCCCATCAATGCCGCCTATCAGTGCCCAGCAGTGCTGCCTATCAGTGCCCACCAATGCTGCATATCAGTGCTACCTATCAGTGCCACATATCAGTGCCTATCAGTGTCGCCTATCAGTGCCACCCCATCAGTGCCTCCTCATCAGTGCCTGTCAGTGCAGTCTCATCAGTGCAGGAAAAAAATTATTTATTTACAAAATTGTATAACATAAACAAAAAACTTTTTTTTTCAAACTTTTCGGTCTTTTTTTATTTGTTTAACAAAAAGGAAAAAAACCAGAGGTGATCAAATACCACCAAAAGAAAGCTCTATTTGTGGGGGGAAAATGACATAAATTTGGTTTAGGTACAGTGTTGCATGACCGCGCAATTTTCATTCAAAATGCAACAGCGCTAAAAGGGGAAAATTGGCCTGGCAGGAAGGGGGTGAAAGTGCCCGGTATTGAAGTGGTTAAAACTCAGCAGCTACAGGATTTATTTATTTATTTTTAAATGGGTGAAATTCCTCTTCATTCATTTGTAATTGTTTTTTTTTTTTTTTTTGCAGCACTGAAGCAGCTATAATCCAAGCAGTTACTGACGAGGCGGCACTAATGGGCACTGATAGGCTGCACTGATGGGTGCTGATGAGGTGGCACTAATGGGCACTGCTGAGGTGGCACTGAAGGACACTGATTAGGTGGCACTGATGAGGAGGCACGAATATGCCACACTGATGGGCACTAATGGGCAGCACTGATGGGCACTGACAGCTGCACTGATGGGAATTGATGGGCGGCACTGATGGGCAGCACAGATGAGCAGGCACTGATGGGCACTGACTGGCATCACTAATGGGCACTGATTGAGGTCACTGGTGGGCACTGATTGGTGTCGCTGATGGGTATTGATTGGTGTCACTGATGGGCATTGATTGGTGTCATTAATGTGCACTGTGTTTGCTTTACTGTAATCAGGGCAATGATAATCAGTGCCCTGATTACTTGTCCTGGACTCCCCTTTATGGAGGAGCCACTGATCGGCTCTCCTTGTCACACACTCTGACAGTGTGAGGCGAGGAGCGCCGATAATCGCCACTTCCGCATTTACATCTGACTGACTGTGATTGGACACAGCCGATCACATGGGTAAAGAGCCATGCCATTGGCTCTTTACCAAGATCGGGGACGCCCCATGTCCTAGCCGTGTCCAGGCACACAAGATCGGTCGTTCTGGGGCACCCTTATATGATGTCCTCCCAGAACAAGAGCCGCACCGATCTGCCGTCATTTGACAGTGGGCGGACGGCAAGTATTTAAGGTATTTTATGCCATAGAACAGCCACTAATTGTGTTATTTTCCTTTCTTCATCTAACAGAAAGTTCTAAAATAGATAAGCAATTATTTCTTTAGCACTTAGAAGATGTTGGTAGAACACTGGCAGCTGCACTATGCAACCTCAAACCTCTCCAGGTGTTATTATTTTAGTCCCATTAATTTATTTTAATTTTATGTAGCTGTAAATTTCAATTAAGTAAGCAGACTACCTCTTCTAAATTATCTGTTTATGCCTAAGCAGGCTACAACAAGAAAGGCACAAGTTGCTTGTTCACATTAAAGTGTATGTAAACTTTTTTCAGTTTTGGATAGAGCAAGGAAGGTTTAAATAGTCTTCCAAGTTTTTATTGCTGTCTGTGTCTTTGCCCTGGAGATTAAAGAGGAAATAAATCTTCCTTTGTAACTTGTACCTATAGGTAAGCCTTATCATAGGCTTACCTATAGGTGCTGTAAAAATCTCCTAAACATGCACCATTTAGGAGATATTTGCTTTGCATGCAGCCAGTGACATCACTGGCGCATGCGCTCTGAAGGAACGGCCGCCCGTGCCATTCCTTTAGAGCCCTGTGCTGTAAGTGAAGACGATTGAACATGTCGGCTGTGTCACCAGTGAGCGGGCGGCACTGCAGGGGCTTCGTCCTAAAGTAAGTATTTCATAATGAGCTAGTATGCGATGCATACTAGCTCATTATGCCTTTGTCTTACAGGTTTTTTTTTTTTTTTCTGAGGTTTACAACCTCCTTAACCTCTCTATTTGTCCTGGTTCACTAAGGAGAAATCTTAAATTTAAAGTTGTCACAAAAACAAGTGTTCAAGTGGACAAACTTCTATGAATTCCTTTGAATCACCCTCACTTTAGGGAGCTTGTTTAGTAGCACAGCAGCATTCACCTAATATTAAAATATTCGTTTTAAGTAGACTTAGTATTTAAAAATAAATATATACAGTGCAGCATTAAAGGCCTTTAGGTATGTTACGTTAAACTGGTCAAGAGCACGGAATGCCACTACTAAACCCTGCTAGCATATTGTTGCACATGTAGAATGGCTTTCTTCTCTATTCCAACCTGCTTGTGGCTTGTAACATGAAAAAGGACTACCCTAGCCTAGCCAGGATTTTAACCATACTGCTCATTATAGAACATCTGCTGTTTGGGTGGTACTAATTATTTAACAATGAATGCAATCCTACATTTTTGGCAGGTTCTTTACTGGTGGTGACATTTCACACATAAGACAAGTCAGCAAACTGAAATTTTATGACTTTCTCTTAACACGTTTGCAGATTTGCTTAGTCGTCAAAGAAATCTACAATTCATAGAACATGACTATTTGGCTTTCTGAATTGTATAACTATCTGCTGATCAGACACACGTGCATACAAATATTCAGGTGATAATGTGTCAATTTCAAATTCTCCGGGTTTGATGTATCACTATTCTTTACTTGCCTATGCAGACTGAGACTCTTTGGTGTTTTGGTAAATAATAGGGATGAGCCGCTCTGAGTTCAGTTAGAGCAAGGTTCGTCAAACTTCAAATAACCTGCACCTGAAATCAACAGTTGCCTAATCTGTCAACCTAAAAATGCCCATTTTCTGGGCTAACAGGCAAAGGGTTTTCAAAAAAAAGCATGGAGGAGGCCCTAGGAAACATGTCATTTTTTACAAATCTAATTCAGCATTGATTTTTTTTAAATGCTTAAAAATGCCAGTCATTTACAGGACCTGTCATTTGGTGGGAGGCAAGAGAACAAACCAGACAGGCTCAACGCCTGTGTGTGTTTTTTTTTTTTTTTCTGTTGTTAGACATCGTGCTTAATGTGGCTCTACATAGGTGGACAATGTTACCCTCCCCATGTTGAAGAAATGTGGTCTAGCATGGTTCAAGAGGTGTGAACCACATCTCCCCCCTTTCTTGTATGCTTGGACCCCCCCTTACAATCTGTACCAGACCCTAAGGGTCTGGTGTAGATTGTGGGAGGGGGGCTCATGCCATTTTTTTGTTATTTTTTCTTTTTTTTTGCACAGGGTCCCACTTAAAATTCCTACTTCATCTTTTGAGCCCCGTAGGAATAGGGGGGAACCTTTTTTTATTTTTTCAACTATGCTCACCCCTTTGCTTACCTGGCCGGGGATTTCCAGCCATGTACGTGAATAGGGCCAGTGATGTCACTGGTTGTTAGGGGCTCAATGGTGTCCCAATGGAGTCCTTAACAACCATTAAGAGCTGTCATGTATAATAGCAAAAGTAACATTTGGCTCCCACCGAACAGGTAAATGTTCGGGCGTTTGTTTGAACACCTAAACAGCCAACGTTTGGTCTGAACGTGTGTTCCCCTAATAAAAGAACATGTCTTTTGCCTAGTTTGAAGCTAATTAACATCATGGTTATCTAATAACTGTAATCCTTGCAGTTTGCGTAGTCCTCAGAATTCATATGATCGATGATACAGATTATGGAGATGAAAAAAATATTAGTAATTTAAAGGCTGTAAGGACTTCCCAGGAAGCCAAGTCTGGGGCCAATAAAGAAGCAATGTTTTTCTATTAAAATAGACTCCAGCACATTTATACAGCACTGCTGTGTGTTTTATAAATGTGGTTTATTCATTACTTTGAAGCAAATAATGAACGGAGAAAATGAATGAGAAAAAAAAAAAGTGTCAGAAATTAGGTGGAAACCTGTCACATGAACAGACCTTCTACCTGTAAATGTTCTCTCCAGCATAATGCAAGGAATATATCACACACTGTATTTTAGGTTCCACATTGTATTCTACATTTTATAAATAAGATGTAAAATGCAAAGGGCAGTGTAAAGTATATCAGAGCAAAAGTTGAATCTTTATGTTATAAACAGGCTCCAAACGATTGTATATTGTAATATACAACATTGCAGCTAAAGCAAAGCTCCACCCAAAAGGGAAAGCTCCGCTTGTATGCTTCCTCCCCCCCTCCGCTGCCACATTTGGCACCTTTCAGGGTAGAGGGGAGAGCGGATACCTGTCAAAACCAGGTACCTGCTCTTACTTCTGGGTAAGATCGCTGCAATGGTTGTACAGCGATCTACGTAATTTCCGATCCCTCCTCCTTGCCCCTGCTGCCTTCTGGGAGACACACAGGTCTCAGAAGACAGCGGGACCATTCAGAGAGTGCAGCACGACTTGCGCATGGGCAATAGGAAACAGGCTGCGCATGGGCCTGTTTCCCTTAGTGAAGATGTCGGCGCCTGCACCCGAAGCCGATGGACGGATCGGCTTGGGGTGCTGACTTTGCAGACTCCCCGGACAGGTAAGTGTCCTTCTGTTAAAAGTCAGCAGCTACAGTATTTGTAGCTGCTGACTTTTAATTTATTTTTCTCCAGGATGGAACTCCTCTTTAATATTCATGGATCATAACATTTTCTAATGTTATGCTAATAAACATATTACTGTTACTAATGATTTTCATATAGACAAAATATAGAAAACAAAGAAAGTATTTTAGGAGATTAACCTCTTTACCCTTGACCTTAGAATTAGACCTTACAATTTATTTTGAGCACATATCTTTTATTTTTGTAACCACACATACATCCCCCTAGAGAAGGATACAGAAGTTGTTTTCCACTGTACAATGTAGTATTTAATATGTATGTATCTCTGACACCTCTCAAAACCTCAAAATGGACCCCCAAGACTTTAAAAAAGACAAAAGATCATTCTGGTACACTTTTTGGGGGGAGGTCAGCACAGTATGTTTACACAGCCATGAGGAATCATATCTGTCAGTAACAGGTGGCATGTCCTACACAGAAACATGTGCTGCCTTTTTCCTTTATTCAAAAAGCATCTGTCCTTAGGAGATTTAAATAAAACAAACTGGGGATGACTCAGAACTGCCATGAAGCGAAAGCAGAGAATGGACTGAACAGTCACAAAATAACTACATAAAAAGTGAGAACTCAAAAACCAGGTTATTGGTAGTTCTTCTGCAAGTTTAGACCACTGAGTTGCAATTAAAGAAGAACTCCACAAAGGGCTTAACAGCAATGTTTTAGAAGGTAAGTTTAATCTGTATGTTACACTTACCTATGTGCTCTCTGTCACTGAAAACATTTTTTTAAACATTGTTAAATCTCCCCTCTACAATGTAGCTCAAACCCTGCAAACGGGCCTCCCAGAGCTGCTGATAGAAATCACGGGGCCCCGTACAGCCTACCTGACAGGGCCCCCCTCCTCTGAAAATTTCAAATGATATTTTTGCTAAAATGCAATGGCCATGATGTCTTGCTTTTCAGCAATTGAATACATTTTGCCCTGAACAAGTCAAACAAGACCCATTTAAGTGAATAGTGGCACAGGGGCAACATCTGCATCCCCCCAGGGAGCGATTGGTACTGATCACTCACTGTGTTCATGCAGGATGGTGTGTTCATTCAAGATGGTAAGCCCCCCGCTCACCATCCGAAAATAACCCACCTGTGCGAACCTGGCAGCATGTGGGGAAAGAGATACACAAGGGGTCCCAGACTGCAGGGAGAGCACATACTAGAACCGATCCCCCTGCAGCACAGCTGGAGGGAGAAAAGAAAAGTAGAAGTCTGCAGAACTGCACAAGATAAGAAAAAAAAGTGCAGCGCTAAGAACAATAAATATATTCCGTGCTAAAAAAGAGGAAACATTTGAGTCTATATAAAATATGCCAAAAACAGCGCTTGCAATGTGTGAATATCCAAATTAAATGAAATACGTGTAAACAACACCAATTAATGAGAAATAATCTCTATAAGGTGCAAGCGTGCTAAAACTGAATGTTAGGAGATAATAGCATCAATTAATAAAATGGTAATCATAAAGTGCACATGTGCTAGAACCAAATCTTAAAGAATAAGTGCATAAAGTGCAAAGGTGCTTATTCCAATTATAATACAATAAATGGTGCTAAAGTGCAAAAGGTGATGAAAAAAATGTCCAAGATATGGCTGCTGGCGGCTCGCTTTCGCTGTGATTACACCCAACGGAAGCCGATCGGCGGGTGCAGGGTACCAAATGCAGATTGTTAGGCAGAGAGACAGAACTGCAATCTGCTTATGTAAACAAGGTAGATCACCATTCTGACAGGAGGGAAAGGATGGAATTTGTGTACCTGCAAAATAAATTCCTCACACGGTATAGTAAAACCCTGGCTAGGCACTGGCTAGGATTTGATCGCCCCTGATGTTACCCATTTCCAGCCAGTGTCATTAGTACAGTGACAGTGCATATTTTTAGCACTGATCACTGTATTAGTGTCACTGGTCCCCAAAAAGTGTCAGTATCAGAATGTTCGCCACAATATCACAGTCCCGCTATAAGTCACTAATCGCTGCCATTACTAGTAAAACAAATAAATAAATAAAAAATATTCCATAGTTCGTAGAAGGTATAACTGTGCAAACCAATCAATATATGCTTATTGGGATTTTTTTTTACCAAAAATATGTAGCAGAATACATATTGGCCTACATTTATAAAGAAATTTGATTGTTTAAATTTTTTATTGGATATGTTTTACAGCCGAAAGTAAAAAAAATTGTTTTTCCTTTTTTCAAAATCGCCAGTCTTTTTTTGTTTATAGCACAAAAAAATGAAAAATGCAGATGTGATCAAATACCACCAAAAGAAAGCTCTATTTGTAGGAAAAAAGGACATACATTTCATTTGAGTACAGTGTTGCATGACTGCACAATTGTCAGTTAAAGTAATGCAGTGCCATATCGCAAAAAAATGGCCTGGTCATGAAGGGGAGGGGGGGGGTAAATCTTCCAGAGGTCAAGTGGTTAAGGATCTGCTTAAAACACACCTCATGGTTTATCTGTCAGAACCTATTTTTTTCTTCTATCGGTCCAGAGCTATCATACTCATGTCATGTAATTGGGTGTTCTTTGCAAAATGAAATTTCACTGCATTTACTAAGTTTTGCGGAAAATTCCTTGCAATGTGCGATGGCCAATCGGCCAAAATAAAGTAGTTTAGAGAACCAGGAACAGAAGTCTTTGCAGTGTTTATAGCTAGGGACACTACAGAGGACCATAAATCTCTGTCCACTCTAGGCAAATTTCATATACTGTATAATACAGCTAGGTACAATTGCTAATCACATCAAATGTGCACTAAATATGCTGAACCTGCAGTAACTGATAGCAAACAGTTTTCACTTCTTACATGATCTAACCACAAAAATCTTGCTTATTTCGTTATTGCACATTCTCACTTTTAGCACATATTTAACCACTTCTGGACTGGAAGATTTTACACTGTTACTTTAATAATGACAGGGAAGGGGTTAATCCAGGGGCGATCAAAGGGTTACTTGTGAGCCCAGGGGGTGTTTTCTAACTGTGGGGGGTGGGCTTATGGAATCAATACAGAGACCTGTGATCCTAAATAGGAGGAACACAGGAGCTCTGCATTGATACCAGAGAGAAAAACAATCTGCTGTGTTTACAACAGCAGACCGTTGTTCTCTCTTCACATGGAGAGATTGCGGGTGCCCAGGGGCAATCGCGGCTTTGCCACTGGCCACCAGGATAGCTCATGCGAACCTCAGTACAGGAACGGCCATTCGCGGGAACCTGCCACCGTATAATTGCAGCAGCTGGTCGGCCAAAACGTTAAATAGGCCGTAATATAGGCCATCACCTACTTTTCATTGCATATTAAGTAAACATCTGTGATACTGAGCATAACAGGGAGATTTACTAAAACTGAAGCACTCAGAATCTGGTGCAGCTGTGCAAGGTAGCCAATCAGCTTCAAACTTCAGCTTGTTCAATTAAGCTTTGACTATAAAACCTGGAAGCTGATTGGTTTCTATGCAGAGCTGCACCAGATTTGACACGCTCCATGCCCACTAGCATTTTTCATAAGCTCAAAAATAGCTAGGAAGAAACGCTGGATGAAAAATGCTAGTAATAGCATTTTTGTGCCAACTTTTAGTAGCTTTTTATTAGTGTTTTTGTAGTATATGGAAACACAAAAACAAAAAAATAGCTAAAAAAAAGCTGTTAGAAGAATTTTAGTAGTATTTAGAATCAGTTAGAAGAGTTTAGAAGCATTCAACATTTTTTCCTTCTCGAAAAACACTCCAAAAAACTCTACAAAAACATTTTTTTTTCTGCTCCTAGAAGCTGAAGCTCAAAAAATGCTAAAATGCCATCATTTTATAAAAGTATTATATTATACCTCTGATTTTTGTTTTTGGTTTTAACCTGCCTGACACTTTCATCATCAGATTGAATTGGTCTACTTGTTGGTTTTATATCTCGTAATATTACATCTGAGTTATATGTGTCCTTTTGCATGTTATGTAAGGGCTCTTTCACACGGGCGTTCCGTATGTCCGTTTTTCATCCCATCCGTTTGAGGATGAAAAACAGACATATGTATCTCTATGTAAATACGGATGTCATCGGAAATCATCCTCTGACATCCGTTTTTTGTCAGTTCAGTTCAGTTCAGTTTTTTTGAACGGAGGAGAACCCTATTTTTTCTTCCTTTCAAAAAACGGAACGGAAGCAAAAACGGATGTCAGTGGTGTCATCCGCAGACATCCGTATTTACATAGACATGCATTATGTCAGTTTTTCATCCGCAAACGGATGGGATGAAAAACGGACATACGGATCGGATGACACAAGTGTCATCCGTGTCCGTTACAAAAAAAAAAAAAGGACCTGATCGGGCAAAAAAAAAGGAACGCCCGTGTGAAAGAGCCCTTACCCTTTCAATATTTACCACTATATATGTATTCTCAAGTTTGTTCATCTCTGCTTTGTTTAATACAATAAACAAATTTGACAAAGAAAAAATGCTAATTGTCTAAAGTAGTATGCATGAACACATTGGATATCACTATAGCTTCTAGGTGCAGAAATAAATGCTAATAACAGTCTCTAGTAGCCTACAAAAAATGCTAATAACAGTCTCTAGTAGACTAAAAAAATGCTAATAACATTCTCTAGTAGCCTACAAAAAATGCTAATAACAGTCTCTAGTAGCCTAAAAAATGCTAATTACAGTCTCTAGTAGCCTACAAAAAATGCTAATAACAGTCTCTAGTAGCCTAAAAAATGCTAATAACAGTCTCTAGTATCCTAAAAAAATGCTAATAACAGTCTCTAGTAGCCTAAAAAAAATGCTAATAACAGTAGCCTAAAAAATGCTAATAACAGTCTCTAGCATCCTAAAAAAAATGCTAATAATAGTCTCTAAGATCCTAAAAAAATGCTAATAACCGTCTCTAGTATCCTAAAAAAAAATGCTAATAACAGTCTCTGGTAGCCTAAAAAAAAAAAAAAATGCTAGTGTGCCCCCAATGTGTGTTAAAACCCAATAATGCAAAGACACATGATGGGTGTAACATACTGCAACCAATCAGAAATCACTTTTCATCATGTTTGCTCAGTGACTGTTCTGGGATACTGAACGCTTTTTGTTTCCTATGATATTAGCTTTTCAACCAAAAAAATTCTGTATTCAATGGTTTTACAATTTTTTTACACAATCAGCCTGGCTCAACAAAATGTGTTTAAAAAAAGATGTACATAAGATCTAATTGTAGACTAAACAATGTTGTAATGTTAGTTTAACAGTTAAGATATATTTGCATAGTCTGATAATAAAAAAACAGATTATTGACCAGTAGCGATGACTTTAAATGGCGTATTTCTATCAATAAATGAGACAAATAAAATTGTGTGATCTAAGAAGTCAATTCTGTAAAATGATATAATGATAATCTCACCTTGTGCTTTTTTTTGATCAGAAAAGCTAGCTTTTTTCTTTTGGTCTCCTGCACACTTATACATTTTTTCCTTTTCTCTTTACTTTTTAGATGAGCTTTATCCATTTCTTCAGCTTTGGTCATTTTTTTAATAATTGGCGCTGGCTTTGTCGAATTTTGTTTCTGTTGATGAATCTCAAACAATGCAGCAATATTGGTTTGCTTCATTACAAAATGAAACACACTTTGCATACCAAGCAATATGCATTCCACTCCTTCCAACCTTTTTGCTTGTTGCTCTGAATATTTACTTATTAGGGAGAGGTAGCTTATCATATCCATAAAATGCCCTTTCATGTCTAAGAAAACATCTTTAACTTCTGTACGACTGCTGCTATTTTCAGTTTTAACACCCTCTGTTTTAAGCTCTTGAAGTTCATTGGCAATGTCCGCAACATCCCGCGAAATATCTTCAATCTTCTCAGAAACGTGATTGTTTTCCACCAGAAGCGTGTCGATTTTGCTGTGCAGGAAGTCCAGCTTTGTGTCCATGATGTTTTTGCTTGTTGGTGGCTTTGTGGCTACGGGAGTCTGTAATGCCTTTTGTGCATTGGAGGGCCCCTGGTTCTGTAGAGCTTTCGGATCATACCTTTTGGCCAGAGAGTTCACCAGTGATGATTTGGGAATCTTAGCGGCTGCACTCATACTCAATGCTTAGTCAGTGGAAATCTATATTCTGCTGAGAAGACGAAGCTGTCTGTTTTCTCTCTGTGTAAATCACAGCTGTTTACAGACCAGTCTAAACTTGAAGCAGAGCTTCCTCGCATGTTTTTTTCTTGTTCATCATTGTGGCTGTTAAAAAAATGAACAAGAAGGGACAAAACTGTTTCGGATAAAAAAAAACAACTGGTCCCCTTTATAAACAGTTTAGGTTTAAATAGTGAGGGGACTGACAACTGTAGGTCCTAAATCCACTCCGCTCCGTGACGTCACGTTGAGTACAGGGAACAGGTCTATTCTAACTTCAATGTAACTTGACAGCTAGAGGCCTGCAAGACATTTGAGAGGTCTCCTTTTACACGGGCTCTGTCTAGCTCTGTTCTTGCATGTCAGATTTGTGCTTGTTTCACGCAACTTGATAGTAGTGCTCAAAGAATAAAGCCCCTTAAAGACTCTCAAAAATTGATGTGGATTAATGGGTTATAATAAAATAATGAGCCAATATATCAAATAAATTAACTCTGTTAATGACAGTGAAAGGTTGCTCCTGTTTTTTTTTTTTATATGCAGAACAAATTTGTGCTTAAAAGCTAAGAATAAATCACGTTGGATATCCTGCGTGTGGATGTTGCTGCATTATGTAAAACTATTGGAATAGGTTTTACATTTTAGAATGGGGTGCCTCAAGACTGTCCATCATTTTTAATGAGTGCCTGGTGATTGTCCATCATTTTTAACCACTTGCCGACCGCCGCACGACTATCTACGTCGGCGGTCAGCCCCTCACAGGCAAACTAACGTAGGGCTACGTTGCTTGCTTGTGAGGGTCTAGGGAGCGAGCGCGCGCCCCCGGAGGCGCGCTCCCGCTCCCGCGTGGTCACGGACCCCCCCGCGCGTGTGACCAGCGGACCCGATGTCCGCCGGCCACTCGGCGATCGGCGGGGGAGAGGAAGAATGTCAGGCAGCTTGTGTAAACAAACTGCCTGTCATTCTCCTCGCTGCAAAGACACTGATAAAACGGATCTGGTATGTAGATCCGTTGATCAGTGTCCTTACAGCTAGAGCCACAGCCAATCACAGTAGAAACCACGCCCCTAGGGACACACACAGCCCCTCCCTTCCAAATAAAGTTAACCCCTTCACTACCAGTGTATTTTTACAGTAACAGTGCATATGTATAGCACTGATTACTGTAGAAATGTCACTGGTAACCCCAAAAGTGTCAAAAATGTCAGTCAAGGGTCCGATCTGTCCGCCGCAATGTCGCAGTACCGCAAAAAAATCGCAGATCGCCGCCATTACGCGTTAAAAAAAAAAACAACAAAAATGACAAAAATCTCTCCCTTTGTTAGTAAACGCGATAACTTTTGCGCAAACCAATCAAAATACGCTTTTTGCGATTTTTTTTACCAAACATAGGTAGCATAAAACAAATTGGCCGAAAATTTTTAAAAATTTTGATTTTTACATTTTTTTGGGGGGGAATTTCATATAAAAAAATGTGAAAAATATTGCTATTTTTGCAAAATTGACGCTCTTTTTTTGTTTATAGCGCGTGATCAAAAAATCGCACAGGTGATCAAATACCACCAAAAGAAAGCTCTGTTTGTGGGAAAAAAAGGACGTCAAATTCGTTTAGGTACAGCGTCTCACGACCGCGCAATTGTGCGTTAAATTCACGCAGTGCCGAATCGCAAAATACCCCCTGGTCGGAATGGGGGTAAAATCTTCCGGGGCTTAAGTGGTTAAAGGATGCTTTGACAAAAAAAAAAGATTGAAAAATACTGCTCTATAATGCACACTAAGGGGTTGATTTACTAAACTAGATTGTGCACTTTGTAAAGTGCAGATCACTCTGCATGTGCAATTGCTCCAGAGCTTAGTAAATGAGGTAAAGCTTCACTTTGCAAAGACAACCCTAAGACCCCTTTCACACAGGAAGTCCGTCAGGCGGACTCTGTTTTTCTCAGCGGGGGATCGATCCACCGATCCCCCACTGACCAGGCAGATGGCAGCTCTGTCTCTGTGCTGTGTGCGGAGACAGAGCTGTCAGGTCCCACTGTTCTCTATGGGGATATCTGTCCGTTCTCATCCGATCCGCTGGACGGGTGGAAAATAGGGGTTCCACCCGTCCAGATTTGACGGATTTGATCAGATCACATGTCTCCGCTGACATCCGATGCCCCATAGAGATGCATGGTGTCCATTCAGATCCGCCAAAAAAACTGACAGGCGGATCTGAACAGTCCACCTGTGTGAAAGGTGTCTTACACATGCAAGCATTTTTGCTTGCACATGATTGGATGATGGAAGTCAGCAGAGATTCTTCTCATTTACTAAGCTCTGGAGCAACTGCTCTTGCAGAGTGCACAGACAATTTGCCTTTAGTAAATCATCAAATATATCAAATAAATTAACTCTGTTAATGACAGTGAAAGATTGCTCCTGTTTTTTATATGCAGAACAAATTTGTCCCTAAAAGCTATGCTCTATAGTGTGTACTTATCTCAATTAAGAGCACTAAGGGGTTGATTTACTAAAGACAACTGGCAGACAAAGTGCAGATCACTCTGCAAGTGCAATTTCCCCAGAGCTTAGTAAATGAGGTAAAGCTTCACTTTGCAAAGGATACCCAATCACATGCAAGGAAAATAAAAAACAGCAGTTTTGCTTGCACATGATTGGATGGTAGAAGTCAGCAGAGCTTCTACTCATTTACTAAGCTCTGGAGCAACTGCGTTTGCAGAGTGCAAACGCAGAACAAATTGTGCTTAAAAGCTATAAACACATTATTTTTTTTCTTATTGGATGGGAAGTTACTTTTTAGTTTTGGAGTGACAGCTACAGTTTTTTTTTTTTGGTGCACTATGAATTTGTATTATAGTAACCACCCCAGTGTTTGTAGTGAGAGCTATTTTCTTAAAGTGGTTGTAAACCTAAAACATGGAATATGAACAACGCATATCCCTCTATAGCAGCCTTTTTCAACCAGGGTGCCTTGAGGTTTCTTCAGGGGTGCCTTGGCAAAATGCCTAAAAGTTTCCCAAAAGTTGTATACAAGCTGGTGTGTCGATATAGCCTGCCTTTTACACAAAGCCACTGGTTTTCATTGTGCACCAATACAAGTTTCCATCTGCCGGCTATGGCATCTACAGTTGATATAGAGGATGTCAGTTGCCTGCATAGCATCCTTGTTTGCTCCTTCTCTGCTCCTCTCCATCAGCGTTGGGGGGTCACATTAGCTGAGTGATGGAGAAAAACCGAGGGACAAGAGAAACATCGGAATACTAGTTAGTACCAGTTTGCAAAAGTGTATTTGCTTTGGAATAATAAATCACCTCTAATGTTGGGTGCCCTACTTGTGTGGATGTTGCTGTATTATGTAAAACTATTAGAATAGGTTTTACATTTTAGAATGGGATGCCTCGAGACTGTCTATTACTTTTAAAGGGTGCTTGGAGATTGTCCATAATGTTTAAAGGGTGCCTTTATAGAAAAAGGTTTAGAAACACTGCTCTGTAGTGTGTACTTGTCTCAATTAAGAGCACTAAGGGGTTAATTTACTAAAGACAACTGGACTGTGCACTTTGTAAAGTGCAGATCACTCTGCAAGTGCAATTTCTCCAGAGCTTAGTAAATGAGGTAAAGCTTAACTTTGCAAAGAGTACCCAATCACATACAAGGAAAATAAAAAACAGCATTTTTGCTTGCACATGTATGGATGATGGAAGTCAGCAGAGCTTCTGCTCATTTACTAAGCTCTGGAGCAACTGCTCTTGCAGAGTGAAAATGCAGAGCAAATTGTGCTTAAAAGCTATAACCACATTATTTTTTTTTCTTATTTGTAATTTGTCAATTTGACAATAAGTCGATTTGCTTTTAGTAAATCAACCCTTAAATGTCACTTTTGTTTGCTGCTTCGTTCCTCTGCTATAAGCATGAATCACTTCTAACAGGTTTTCCCGACACCAAGACACAATGGTGATGGGGGAGAAAGCTCCAATTGAATGACAGCCTCAGCTCTGTTCCTGTGTGCGGCTTGGAGGGAAGTGCGCCCCTTTCCCTCCAATCAGCTCTCAGAGCTCCCCTAACTAAGCTCTGCAAAGTGTAACTTCAGCACGCCACCCTCTTTTTTTAACTCTCAGACAAGTCTTAAAATTCAGCACACGGATGTAGAGAAGAGACTGCTGCAGATAGACAAGTACAACTTATGTAGGAGGATTTGTTTCATCTCTTGTTATCACCTGAGGCCAGTAACTTCATTGGGTATATGTAATGGTTTACAACCACTTTAACCACTTGCCGACCGCGCTATAGCCAAATGACAGGTACAGCGCGGCTGGCTAGTTCTGGGACACCATCATATGAAGGGTGTAGGCGGGGGACAGGTGGCACGCTTTGTGATTGCAGTGTTTGGAAGACACTGATAATCACAGATTGAGGTAAAGAACCAATCAGCGGCTCTTTACCTTGTGATCAGCTGTGTCCAATCACAGCTGATGACGGATGTAAACAGAAGCCGGTCATCGGCACTCCTTTTCCCTATGCCAACAGAGTGAGGAGAGGAGAAGAGAGCCGATAACCGACTTTTGTAAAAGAGACATATACACTGATAATCAGGGCACTGATTATCAGTGTCTTATTTATCAGTGCAGTCCTAACAGTGCCCACTAGTGCTGCCAATCTTTGACCACCAGTGCAGCCAATCAGTGCCCATAAGTGCTGCCCATCATTGCCTCCTCAGTGTCCCCTATCAGTGCTGCCTATCAGTGCCATCTATTAGTGCCACCTATTAGTGCACATCAGTGCTGCCTCATCAGTGACCATCAGTGCAGCCTATCAGTGCCCATAAGTGCAGCCTCATCAGCGTGAAGGCGAAGAATGACCTATTTCCAAAATTGTATAACGAACTATGAAAACATTTTTTTTAAAAATTTTCGGTATTAATTTGTTTATTTAGCAAAAAAATAAAAACCCAGTGGTGATTAAATACCACCAAAAGAAAGTTCTATTTGTGTGAAAAAAATTATTTTGAGTACAGTGTTGCATGACCGTACAATTGTCATTCAAAATGCAACAGCGCTAAAAGCTGAAAATTAGCCTAGGGGGGACCTAGGGAGTAAAAGTGACCAGTAGGCAAGTGGTTAAATAGTCTTTAACCACTTGCTGACTGCCCGCCGCAGATATACTGAGGCAGGCTGGCTCGGGTGCACGAATCGCCGAACACATACACCGCTTCTTTGTAATGAGCATGGGGGGGCGTGTGCAGCAATTCATGAGATTGCTGCCGGGCACCTGCGATCACTCCCCAGAAAGACAGAACGGCGGTCTACTGTTGTAAACACGGTAGACTGTTGTTCTGTCAGTTATCATCACCGGGCTTCAGTGTTCCTCCTATTTAGGAACACAGGTTCCCGTGTTGATTCAATAAGCCCACCCCCCTCACAGTTAGCAAACACCCCCTAGGCTCACATTTAACCCTTTGATCGCCCCTGGGTTAACCCCTTCCCTGCCAGTGTCATTATTACAGTAACAGTGCATATTTTTTAGCACTGATTACTGTAGTAATGTCACTGGTCCCCCAAAAGTATCAAGAATGTCAGTTAGGGGTCCGATCTGTCCGTCGCTAAAAATCGGTGATCGCCACCATTACTAGTAAGAAAATAAATAAATAAAAATTAGATAAATATTTCCCCTAGTTTGTAGACGCGATAACTTTTGTGCAAACCAATCAAAATATGTAGTAGGATAAAAAATTGGACTAAAATGATGAAAAAATTTGATTTTTTAATTTTTTTTTTTGGGGGGGGGGGGGGAGTTATATAGCAGAAAGTAAAAAATATAGTTTTTTTTTTTTTTTTTTTTCAGAATTGTCACATTTTTTTTGTTTATAGCGCAAAAAATGAAAATCACACAGGTGATCAAATACCACCAATGTGGGAGAAAAGATATCAATTTCTTATTAGGGTACAGTGTCGCACAACCGCGCAATTGTCTGTTAAAGTAATGCAGTGCCAAAATCGCAAAAAAATAGCCTGCTCATTAAGGGGGTAAAACCTTCTGGTCCTTAAATGGTTAACAGTGTTATCAGAGCCTACAATTTTAACAAAGGCAAAATAACAGTTATCTCTTACACTGGGATGTTAACCTGTCCTTTATAGTCCACTAACACAAAAAATTGTTTGAGTGATGTAAAAGAACACTTACAATGTTTACATAACTACCCTGTGGTATTCATGTACTTGGAATTTCAGTATAGAAGGATACTGCTAACACATACACTGTATGCTTTCTAAACATGAAGTATCATACTTGTAAATGTTTCTGTATTGAACTTCCATTATAGCCTCCACAGGTTGTCACTTTATAGAGCTATACTGGGGCATACAGTATGTATGAACTGATGTTGTGCTACCAACAAAATATAGGATCGTTATACCTTACACTTGTAGGATACAAAGATGTATTTCATGGAAAGGCAGCATTGTGCATCCACTGCAACACATCAATGGAAAAAAGAGAGCAGAGTTTTGAGGGAAGTGATACCTCATCAGGACACAAGATCTGCACCTTCAGGAAGAGTAGGCAAATATTCCAGATGTCAAGAGTGCTCTATTTTCACTATGACGTCCAATATGTTCTGGGGTGAATAAGTGTAGGGACATTGCCTGCTTTTTTTTATGTAGTGAAAGTTTAGATAACAGGATCTGATACTTTTATATATCAGGACCACTGGTTGGTACATTTTCTTACTCTCCTGAACATTGAAGTTTTTTCCCCTTGTTATAATGGATGCTGTTATGCCCCATTTTCATTTTGTTTTTTGTCTTGTGTTGAACCACATTAAGGTATTATTGTTTTGTAGTATGCTGACATCTAGTGGCAGTTTCTGGCCACTGAAACATGTTTACAATGTGATTTTGGTATCTTCTTTTTCTCCTCCTGTTTAGTGCTAGATTGTTTACTCCCAGCTAGTCCCTCCCCACTTCTTCCATGTTCCCTCAGTCAGTTAGTATTTCATAGAGACAGGAAGGCCACTGTCATTTAACACTTCAAAAGACTGTAAAAACATCCTCTGTACTACAATTAGCTGAAGTAAAATTGTGTTAGATGCAACTTCTGTGTGTTATTGAAGAGTTAAGCTGCCTGTGGATGGTGCCAAGTCAGCAGTTGACAATAATACCCAGATAGACTTGCTAGTTCTATAGACAACCTCCCACTTCCACATCCTAGTGTTATGAAATAGGTACCAAAGGAAAAAGAGGAATAAATCCCCTTCCTATTGGAGATCATGAACTTTAGAGAATGTGAGGTTGTCACTCGAGTTGAGCACACACCAATATAACATATGAAACAATTGGTAATTTTATTAGACAAATATTTTAAAAGAACATGTAGCACCCTCCTAGTCAGGTGCTAGATAAGAGAGTGTAGTTTTGTCTCTCTCTGCTTACCAGAAGAGCAGTAGGTAAAACATATGTGCACTCTATCAGGGAGCAGGATTGATAGCTAGGTCTACTCAGTGTGCCCAGTGTGTATTAATTTGGTCTTAGGGAGTGTCCCCAGCTGATCCAATGGGGAGGCACGTTGGATGATGGAGGAAACCTGGCCAATGGTACACAGGCTTTTGATACTGTCCCAGTGGGTTGGCACAGACAGTGGTGCATTATGGGACAGGGTATAAAAAGCCATGGGCACATGAGGTAGGAGTCTTTGGGTGGGAAGCCAGGTCCCAGAAGGAGGGTGGCAGCTGCCTCCTCTTCTGCAACAGTTGGTGGTGGTCACAGGCAGTTGGCCTGGTGTACCAGGGGCATGAGACTGAACCCAGAGGTCCAGGAGAAGCTGACTACAGGAGTTGGGTCACAGCTGAATCTGGAACAACAGTGTTCGTGAGTACAGAGGCACTTGCCCAGGGGTCTGCCCAGGAAGGGGACCACTCTGGAGTGTAGAGTCGGTGGACGGGTGTCAGCTAGCACAGAGAGAAAGGGGGTACTAGGGGAGTGTCCTGAAGATAAATTTAATGGAAACACTTATCTCATCTTCATTCAAGTGGCAGGATGAAGCAGCGACCTTGTCAAGTCAGAAGTCCCTAGCATTGTGAATAGTTAACAGTTGGAGTATCCCACTCATCCCTTTTCCCATCCCAATTACAATAAAACCACACAAAGTAAACAACCTCTGGACTGATCTTTGACTGAGCCAAGAACTTAAAGTATTAAGGTTTCTGCTTGCAGTGGCTACGGGTAACCCAGGGGAATTCAGAAAGTGTAATATTCAGCAGTCCTCTAGGGGGCAGTGCTACAAACATATTGAATGAAAATCATTTATGGTATACAGAGATACAGTAGAACAGCTCATAGCGTATACAATAGGTATATTTATGACAAACTACTGAGGGAAGTAAAGGTCCAACGCGTTTCACAGAACATACTGTTGTTCCCACTCCGCTTACTGAGGGACCCTCAATGTTAGTAAGATTGTCACAAGAAAAACTCCACCAGGGAAAGAAGGATCACACTAAGCCTTCCAGGCACATTAGGTATGTACCGGGTCATGAAATTACCATACAACCACCTAGCAGAAATGTCAGAGGCAAATCAATTTCAATGTGTAAAGCAGAATTTGAAGTGCCATGCTTTACATATTAGCCAAGTGGAAAAATGAAATTCCTACTTGTGTGATTCAGACATGTAGCACTGAAGGAACAGGAAGGAGCAATTGTGATAGATAAATAGAAATTGATTTAAATATGCCATCACATTTTTAGGTAATCATATCAAATTTTTTAGGCAATATCCAGGAATAAGTGGTGGCAAGCTGGCAATGGTTGTCAGACAAATGGCCGTAGCACAAGCCTCTTGCTGTATTTGAACTAGGCCAAGGTATGTCTTATCTTATCTGTTACTATACCACAGATACTCATCAGTCATACTGGGAATCCATAAAAACCACAAACCACCAGTACAGAAAACTTCATAATGCTCTGTAGACATTAGGAGAAGAGAATATAGCTAATAGGATCACAATAGGTCCAAAAGTATCCTTAGCGAACACTAAATTGTAGAATTGGGGAGCCGACTTCCACATTATCATAATGACTGGATCCAGAAGACTCATCTTTTGTATGACACCTTTCAAATTCAAGCAGTATTAATCCTGAAGGCAAACATTTATTATATTGCAGCTTACCAATTCTTTAATGTGATGGCTGCATTCATTTTCTTTTTTACACTTTATTTCTTCTGTTTTCATTTGTGATCATGTCAGTAAGCCTGTTTCCAAAAGAACAAGCTCTCCTCCAGATGTATCAGTTACAAGGATATGACAAACCATTTACACTTACAGGGGTACTTCCTTTATCCTAAAAGGAAAAACTATTTGCTGTAACAGCTTATAAAGTAGTAGCTGGCGTTTGGCTTTGATATGTTAGTGTATTCAAATCTGCTAGTACATCTAACCCTTCCCCCAGACTGACAATTCTGCTTTCCAAACGTGCCCCTGTGCTCATTCATCCAGAGTGAAGGCAGTCTGATACAGGTGGTTTGTTCCTGAGCAGATCACCAGGTGAAAACAGAGGGAAAAAGCCAAAACAAAGAAAACAAATACAGCCACAACATCTGATTGGTAAGCTGCAATATATCACCTGTTTGGTTTTGGCTTTAACACTGCTTTCATGTAGTGGGTTTAAAAAAATATTTTCATTCCATCTCCTTTAAACCTGATGCTTTGGCCTACACACACAATTATAGATGGGCAATAAGAATAAAGTACCCCCATTAGGTAAATGAGCTCTTTGTTAAAACGATAGTATATGATAAACAAGGCCGGTCGTACAGAATATATGTTTTTGTTATCATAACATCAAAACATTAGAGAGAAAGATTTAGGTCTATGATATGTGTGATCATGCAATGATGTGTAGTCCTAAGCCCTCGTTTACATTGAACACGGCTTTTAAATCGCACAACTTCATTTGAAATTGCACGATTTCAAAGCGGCATTTCAGTGCGACTTGAAAGACATCTGTGCGGCTTCCTGCACTGATGTCTATTGAAGTCACACCCGAAGTTGGCAAAAGTAGTGCAGGAACTATTTTTGCAAATTGGTGTGGCGCCGCAAAGTTAGAGTCACACTAATTGGAACAATGCCATTTCCGGCAATAGTCTGTGACTTGACATGCGATTTGACCTGTCAAATCGCATGACAAATCGTTCCAATGTGAATATATATATATATATATATATATATATATATATATATATACATATATATATATATATAGCTCAAGTAACATATATTTTAAAGAAGTCATATGTGTCTGCACTGCACATTTGCAGTATCTCTATTATTAGACAAATTATAGAGTAAGGGAGAGTTATAACCCTTCTCAGTTTTGTTTTTTTACCATCTGTGTCCCGTTGGGGAGGTTTCCTTTCACTTCCTGTCCCCTAATCAAAAAAGGAAATCAGAAGAAATCCCTTAAAAGTGAGCGAATCCTGGTGTGTCACTAGGGTCACCAGAACTAGTGTCCCCATTGGGAGATTTTCCACTATTAGTGTTCCGATATCAATCCAATGTCAATCCAAAATTTGGGATTTTCTTTTACTTTAATTATTTATCATTTGTCTTGGTGGCGAAAATTACTTTTTTTTTAACCTAAAGTGAAAGAACCAAAAATGCAAGGCCTGCTTACCTATTCACTGTCCACCTCATACTGAGAGTGGCCCTGTGCTAATCATGTGCACTCCCCCAAGAAAAATAACTCTCTAGCAATACGCACCAAACTGAGCATGTGCAGCCTGACTCCAGTAACTCTGTCTTATCCAGACATGTTATGGGGACAATGCAAGAAGAGGAGGATCTGTGCATACAGGATCAAAAAGTATTTTTACACAATGCAGAGGATTAACCCCTTAGGTTCCACAGTGAGTATAACATGCATGCTTTACTGCCTATACCGACTGATTTTACTGTTGTGGGTTTAGTAACACTTTAAAGTTGATGTACACCCGTTTCATGAAATGTGATCTGAGCACATTTATCTGTAGTGTTTACTTATTTCTCTCCAAAGCACTAAGCCTTGTGATTTTCTGCTGCTCCATTCTTCTGTTATTAGCATGATCTTCTGACAAGTTCTCTGACACTGGAGATAAAAGCAGCTGAAAATTTGTGTAAGGGTGGGTGCTATAAATAGATTAGCAGAGAGCTGGTCTATTCCCAGCAAAGCTCTCCAAGTATCTTTGTTCTGCCTATTTGAAGGGGGGTTTGTGCCTTTCCTCCAATCAGCTGTTACACAGTGTATGCCAAGACTCCACTCCCACAGCTGAAACAGGAAGAAAAATTCTAACACGATGTGCACTTTCTAAAGAATATAGCAAACTGAAGACAGCAGATAAACATGAAAAACTTAAGTAGGGAGAATTGTTTCATCCCTGTGTATCATCTGAGGCTGTTCACTTCACTGGGTATATGTGAGAGTTAACATCCACTTTAAGGAAATTTTCTGTTTCTCATTTTTTTTTTAACTAAAGCAGTTATAAATAGCCCCAAATGTTTCAATCCAAACTATGTGCTCTGCACTGCATAGGCACATTTGACTGGAGGGAGGGCATTCTAACCCACTGCAACACTTGGCAGGTACCCACCCCTGGTGCTGTTGATGGTCAAAGAAGGACACTCTTTACATGCACGGTTTAATAATGAGGCAATTAAAAACTTGCCAGATGATTTTCTACCTTTTCTATGAAATAGTAACATCTTGGCATTTGTTTTGCAGAATTTACTATCCAAGGAAACAACTTGGAAGCTATTGCTGTGAATAAACAAATCCAAATCCAGAAGTGTTATATTTTAGTACTCTATATATGAAAGAGCCTCTGTGTACAGGTGTAATGTCTTGTTTGATCAGTCAGAGCACTTGTTGGTTTATATCCAGCAGTAATCCAGGAGCAATTACCCCACATTCAAAGCCTTTGCTTGCAGTAGAATCACTACATTTTTACTGCCACCTAGCAATTCTAAGGTTTTATTTCAAGGTATAATCATTTTTTTTAATTTTTAACTTAGTGGTTGTTAAACATTAGCAGAATTTCCTGGCAACCTTTAAAAGAAAAAGTATATTCTCAAGACTGATTAAATACTGAACATCCTCAATGCGCTTCAGATTTTTCAGATAAACTTTACTTTGCGTAGCCCAGCTTGGAAAATTGCAATTTAGACTCTATGGCCAAAGCTTTACTTCTATGATGAGTTTAATTAAAGGTCAAGTTCAGAGGCATAACTAGAACCTTCGGGGGCCCCGGTGCATAAAAACAATGAAAGGCCCCCTGACCCACTGGTCCCGAAGCCCTTCCCTCCGAGCCTGGGCTCCTTTACTCCCATCATGGAGCCCTTAAATATGAACCCGCAATGGGACCCTTTCACATAGTAACATAGTTAGTGAGGTTGAAAAAAGACATCAGTCCATCCAGTTCAACCTATGATGTGTGTGTGTGTTTGCTTTTAACCATACATTGTATACCCCTGTATGTTGTGGTCTCTAAGGTGCCCATCTAATAGTTTTTTGAAACTATCAATGCTCCCTGCTGTTACGACTGCTTGTGGAAGAGAATTCCACATCCTTACCGCTCTTACAGTGAAGAACCCCTTACGCACTTTAAGGTTAAACCGCCTTTCCTCTAGTTTTAGTGAGTGGCCACGTGTCTTATTGTATTCCCTTTCTCTGAATAGTTTGTTCCTTATGCTAGGGTCGCCAGTACAGTATTTGTACATTGATACCATATCCCCCCTCAATCGTCTCTTCTCCAGAGAGAATAGGTTCAGTGCTTGTAGTCTTTCCTCATAGCTGATGTCCTCCATTCCCCTAATTATTTTTGTTGCCCTTCTCTGGACTCTTTCCAGTTCCAGCACATCCTTCCTGAGGACCGGTGCCCAGAACTGGACAGCATACTCCAGATGCGGCCGGACCAGAGTCTTGTAGAGCGGGAGAATAATCTCTTTATTTCTGGAGTGAATCCCCTTTTTTATACATCCCAGTATTCTGTTGGCTTTGCTTGCAGCGGCTTGGCATTGCATGCCACTGCCAAGACTGTTGTCTACCAGTACCCCCAAGTCCTTTTCCATCCTAGACTCACCCAGAGGTTCCCCCCCTAGTGAGTAGCTTGCTTTCTGGTTTCTGGCCCCCAAGTGCATTACTTTACATTTTTCAACATTAAACCTCATCTGCCATGTAGTTGCCCACCCCGTTATTTTGTTCAGGTCCGCTTGCAAGGTTTCCACATCCTGCATAGAAGATATTGGCAAGCCTAGTTTAGTATCATCTGCAAATACTGAGATTGTACTCGATATCCCCTCCTCTAGATCATTTATGAATAAATTAAACAGGATTGGTCCCAGGACAGAACCCTGGGGGACCCCACTTTCCACACCCGTCCAATCCGAGTACTCCCCATTAATCATCACCCTCTGAACTCTCTCCTGGAGCTAGTTCTCTATCCAGGTACTCACCTTATGGTCCATACCTACCTTCCTTAGTTTGTACAGTAAGCGTTTGTGGGGAACGGTGTCAAAGGCCTTTGCAAAGTCCAGATACACCACATCCACAGGCTTTCCTTTATCTAGGTGGCAGCTCACTTCATCATAGAAGGTTAATAGATTGGTTTGGCAAGAACGATTTTTCATGAATCCATGCTGATTACTACTAATAATACAGTTTTCATTACTAAAGTCTTGTATGTGGTCCCTTAACATCCCCTCCAAAATCTTGCAGACTACAGATGTTAGGCTGACCGGCCTATAGTTACCCGGGATACATCTCGGCCCCTTTTTAAATATTGGTACCACGTTGGCTTTTTTCCAATCAGCTGGCACCATACCCGTCTGTAAACTATCCTTAAAGATCAAGAATAATGGTCTGGCAATCACCTGGCTGAGCTCTTTAAGAACCCTCGGGTGCAAGCCATCCGGTCCCGGGGATTTATTTATGTTAAGTTTCTCTAGTTTAGTTCTAAGTCTATCTTCTGTTAGCCATGGTGGCACTTCCTGAGGTGTGTTGCTTAGTTCGGCCTTAAAAGCTAGGTTCGTGTAGCCCCCCGATTCTTTTGTGAAGACTGAAGAAAAGAAATTATTTAACACTTCCGCCTTTTCTCTGTCCTAAGTGGCCATATTTCCTTTGTCATCTTTTATGGGGCCAATGTGTTCTGGCCTCGCTTTCTTACTGTTTATATACTTAAAGAATTTCTTGGGGTTCTTTTTACTCTCCTCCGCTATATGTCTCTCGTGTTCTATTTTAGCCGCCCTGATTTCATCTTTACATTTCTTATTACACTCTTTGTAATGCTTAAATGCTGCCAATGACCCCTCAGTCTTGTATTTTTTGAAGGCCTTTTCTTTAGCACTAATATGCATTTTTAAGTTGGAGTTTAGCCACCCAGGGTTTAGTTTTGCTCTTTTAAATGTATTTCCCTTTGGAATGCACTGGCCAATCCCCTTGTTAAGTATGCTCTTGAAGCACTCCCATTTTTCCTCCGTGTTCTTTGTTCCCAGGGTTCTATCCCATTTGATATTTTCTAGCAGTGAGCGCAGTTTAGGGAAATTGGCTCTTTTGAAATTCAGTGTCCTTATATTACCCTTGTGTTTCCTATTACTGTAATTAATACGGAAACTTATTGACCTATGGTCACTGTTTCCTAAGTTGTCCCGTATTTCTATATCCGTGAGCAGGTCCGTATTGTTGGTAATCAGTAGGTCAAGTACCGCATTGTTTCTTGTCGGTGCATTCACCATCTGACCCATGAAATTGTCCTGCAAAACATTTAGGAACTGCCTAGCCTTGGCTGAGTGCACGGTTCCTTCTGCCCAGTCTATATCTGGATAATTAAAGTCCCCCATTATAATGGCATTTCCCATCCTTGCTGCCAATCCTATCTGTAACATGAGGTCCGCCTCCCCCTCCTCCCTCTGGTTGGGGGGCCTATAGCATACGCCCAATATTACCTTCCCCACCGTGCCTTCCCTTTGAAGCTCTACCCATAGGGATTCTGCCTCATCCATAGCTCCATTATTAATATCGTCCCTCATATTTACCTGTATACTGTTCTTAATATACAGACATACAGACTACATGTTCTGCAGTGGGCCCCCTTCCTGCCGTCTTGGAGCCCCCCACGTTGGTGGAACACCAGGGCCACAAGTGCAACCTTTGCGACCCTCGTAGTTCTGCCACTGGGTGAAATACTCTGCAGTGTTATGGGATGAGTGGAATGCCCTGCAGTGTATCATGGGATAGTTGTAATGCTCTTCAGTGTATCATGGGATGGGTGGAAATGATCTGCAGTGTCAGGGGATGGGTGGAATGCTCTGCAGTGTATCACGGGATGGGTGGAATGCTCTGTAGTGTATTATGAGATGGGTGGAAAGCTCTGGAGCCTATCCGGGGATTGGTTGAATGCCCTGCAGTGTCAGGGGATGGGTGGAATGTTCTGCAGTGTGTCATTGCATAGGTGCAATGCTCTGCAGTGTGTCATGGGACAGGTGAAATGCTCTGTAGTGTGTCATGGGATGGGTGGAATGATCTGCAGTGTGTTATGGGATGGGCAGAATGATCTGCAGTGTGTTATAGGTTAGGTGGAATGCTCTGCAGTGTGTCATGGGATAGGTGGAATACTCTGTAGTGTATCATGGGATGCGTGGAATACTCTGCAGTGTGTTATGTGATAGTTTGAAATACTCTGCAGTGTGTCATGTGATGGTAGGAATGCTCTGCACACATATACACACATACAAACAGATATAAAAATACACATATAAACACACACAAACACATATATATATATATATATATAAATATATATATATATATATATATATATATATTGTGACAGGAAGTCAGGCAAATCTGTGGGTGTTGTCACAGACGGGAGACACATTTCTGCCTTGTTTAGACAATTCACCAATTACTATCAGGCGTCAGCTGCGGAGGTAGCCAGAAAGGTTTAAAGAGGAAGTAAACCCTCCTCAGGAAGTTGTACCTATAGGTAAGCCTATATTAAGGCTTACCTATAGGTACTGTAAATATCTCCTAAACATGCACCGTTTAGGAGATATTTACCTTTAATGCAGCCAGTGACGTCACTGGCGCATGCGCTCTGAAGGAACGGCAGATCGTGCCGTTCCTTCAGAGCCCCGTGCCGTGACCGTCGGCTCCCGCGCGCGTGCGCGGGAGTGACGTCACCGCGGCTCCGGCCAATCAGATGGCCGGATGCCGCGATCCCGGAAGACGGGCGACTATACATGTCGCCCGTCATACAGGTAAGCGGACGGCACGGCGGGGGCTCGTTCTAAGGTAAGTATTTCATAATGAGCTAGTATGCGATGCATACTAGCTCATTATGGGTTTCTCTTTCAGGATTTAAAGAAGAGAAAAAAAAATTTCTCGGTGTACAACCTCTTTAAGGACATTGGAAAGCTTCAGCTATTCAGAATGAGGAAATGTAGTGTCCATTCACACTACCGCGACTTGCCAGGCGACTTGTCAGACTGACAAGTCGCGGTCCGTCGCGGTCCATGCAGTGCTACAGGACCCGTTCTAATAGGAGTCGCTCCGACTTAGAAAAAGGGTCCTGTACTACTACGACTTGCATAGACATTCATTATATGAAGTCCGTGCAAGTCGCGCCGAAGTCGCGGTGCACGGGACTTCACAGGTCGTCCCCCGAAGTCGGAGCGACCTAGTGTGAACCGGCACTATGGCCTCTATAAGTTATCCAGAGGATGACTACTGATTGCTGCCTCCTGAGACTTTTTGCGTTAAGGAGAGCAGTGAGCTGAGAAAGACTTCTGAAGGTGGGGTGGTGTTGACTTTTTCTGTGTGAAAGGAAAACAAATGGACTATTGGTTTTCTGCTGTATGACCAGCAGTGTCTGCCCAGCAGTAGGTTGGGAGAGACTCCATAGGTAGGTTCCTGTGTTGTGAAGGCAGACCCCCCAAGTGGCCAGGGTTTATTTTATGTTTGTTTGATTTATGCTGTTTGGATGCTTGCACTTGTTTCCAGCAATTTGGAAGAATAAACCATAGACCGTTGTTTTCAACCACTTCTCGGCTGTCTCTCCGTGTAGCGAGCCCACCCAAGGGGTCACCCACACCCGCTACCGAGCTAACCCCTTACAATATATATATAGGTAGCACCCTCCTAGGTAGGTGCTAGGAAAATACATATGTGGTCCTGTCTGCTTATCAGAGGGGCCTGAATTGTTAGCTAGCTGTCACATGTTTCCAGGTGTGTCTGTTGAGTATGGGGAGTTTCCCCACTGTATCCAATGAGGGATCTTGTTGGTCAGTGGAGGAAACCTAGCCAATAGCACACCAGGGTTTATGACTGTCTCAGTGGGCGGGGTTTACCGCAATGCACCCTGAGATTGGATATAAATCTGTGGGGAGCATGTGACAGAGCGTCTTTTGGTGGGAGTATCAGTCCCAGGAGGAGGTGACGGCTGTGTCTCCTCCTGTCAGAGAGTGAAGGTGGTCCAGGCAGTCGGCCTACGGGGACCTGTAGGTCGTGTGCTGTGCTGCAGAGAGGGATCCTGAGTGTTGCTGACCGAGTGGAGCTGCTGGGTTTTTCAGGAAAAACAGTATTGTGAGTACTCAAGATCTGCCCAAGGGTCTGCCTAGGAAAGGGGACCACTCCAAAAGGTCAAGGGGGATCCAGGAGCCAGCTAACCAGTAGTATTGGCAGTGAAAGGGGTGCCAAGTGTTTAAATCCCTGAAGATAGGGAAGTTACAGGGGGCGCCAGTGTGGGCCCTGAAGCGTTCAGCAGTGCAGCAAAGGTGTACAAGTAGCTACCTCAGGTGAAAGTACCTCAGGGAGCTAAAAGGGACATCTGTAGTAAAAAGGGAAGTTACAGCATAAAGTCAGCGTTAACCGGCATTCGGACAGCGTTAACCAGCATCAAGCCAGCGCTAATCAGCGTCAAGCAGCATCTATTCAGAGTCCCTGTCAAGTTGTGTATAGCTCAATTGCAGGAGTATCCCACTCATCCCTTCTCCCATCCAAGTTCCTAAATAAACCTAAAAACCCAAATATACTGGACTGGTTCTTGTCTCAGTGCTTACACTTGGAGAAACATGTTCAAAGATACTTTTGTTACACCCGGTGACCCAATGGGACCCACAGCCAGCACCTACGCTGGGAATTGTGCTACATATATATATATATATATATATATATATATACAGTATCTCACAAAAGTGAGTACACCCCCTCACATTTTTGTAAATATTTTATTATATCTTTTCATGTGACAACACTGAAGAAATGACACTTTTCTACAATGTAAAGTAGTGAGTGTACAGCTTTTATAACAGTGTAAATTTGTTGTCCCCTCAAAATAACTCAACACACACTCATTAATGTCTAAACCGCTGGCAACAAAAGTGAGTACACTCATAAGTGAAAATGTCCAAATTGGGCCCAATTAGCCATTTTCCCTCCCCGATGTCATGTGACTCATTAGTGTTAAATTTGGTGTTATCGCTCTAACTCTCTCATACTGCTCACTGGAAGTTCAACATGGCACCGAGTATTGCACTGTAGGGGTAGGGGAGGCAGAGAGCACAGCACTCTGGAACACCCATCTCCCTCTTTTGCTTTCACTTTGCTGAGAGTGTATACTGTCTGACAGAGTTTCCAGTGCCAATGCACACTGGAGCTGCACAACAAGCTGCATGGGCCCCCCCAGAGCAGGGGTAGGGTCACCATTGAGACCTCTGTAACTACGCCACTGGTCAAGTCAATCCAGTTTCATTTACAGGTCAATGTTGACACCTGTATCATTTACCTATTGAGAGCTTCAATGGCAGCATACAGTATATTTTGAGCTCCTGGGTCTGCCCCTACCCATCACTTAGCTGGTCAAAGGTGTCATGCTCGCTCCCTCCCTCCCTTTCTTTAAACGGTTCCCAACCGGCCGCCACCTATTTACTGTGGCAATGTGGCTCTGCTGCGCAAATCGACGTAGGTCTATGTCGGTTGCGAGCAGGCAGCTAGGGGGCGAGTGCCGCGGGGAAGCCGATGCACGGGTCAGGCGGCTCCGATTGCTGCCTGATGCTTGCAATCGTTCCCCGCTGAGAGAGAAGAACGGTCAGCTATTGTAAACACAGCTGACCGTTCATCTCCCTGGACTGATCATAGAGCCCCTGTGATCCTTCTATATAGGATCACAGTTCTCTATGATCATTTCAGAAGCTACGCCCCCCCCCACAGTTAGAATCACTCCCCTAGGCTCACATTTATCCCCTTGATCACCCACAATGTTAACCCCTTCCCTGCCAGTGTCATTATTACAGTAACAGTGCATATTTTTAACACTTATTACTGTAGTAATGTCACTGGTCCCCCCCCAAAAGTGTCAAAAAAGTCAGTTAGGGGTCCGATCTGTCCGCCGCAGTGTCGCAGTCCTGCTAAAAATCGCAGATCGCCGCCATTACTAGCAAAAAAAAAAACAATAAAAATGACATAAATCTTTCCCGTAGTTAGTAGACAGGATAACTTTTGCGCAAACCAATCAAAATACGCTTATTGCAATTTTTTTTACCAAAATTATGTAACAGAAAACAAATTGGCCTAATATGTTAAAAAATTGTGATTTTTCATTTTTTATTTTTGAGAATGTTATATAGCAGAATGTGAAAAACATTGTTTTTTTTCCAGAATTGTTGCTCTTTTTTTGTTTAGTGAAATAAATTATATAGTGATATTGGCCCTACTGTGTATGTATGTGAGTTAGGGACCTTAGATTGTAAGCTCCTTGAGGGCAGGGACTGATGTGAATGTACACTGTATATGTAAAGCTCTGCGTAAATTGACAGCGCTATATAAGTACCTGAAATAAATAAAATAAATATAATGGCTGCGCTCAACCAATCTATTACACTAGGTGTTATGTGCAAATAACAAAAAATATCTCTCAAATATATGTGCATAAATATATGCCAAGTGCAATCAAATAAATGGTCAACCCAAGCTAGTTGCCAGATGCACGTATGAATAAACAAATACACTTGATAATATGTGCAATGATTATAAAATTATAAATCTCAAAAAGGGTGTAATTAAAAATATATAATAAATATAAAAATACCAGGTGCAGTGAATATATAAATACGAATATTCAATCAATAAAGTATCAATAGATAAAAATCCTGAGGTGCAAATATAAATAAATAAATAAAGTGCAAAGTGCAAAAATTATATGACAATCAGATAATGGTGAATAAGATAATGGAATAAAGGGTAAACCAGTCCAATAACACCATCCTAAAATGTATAGTCTCTGATAGATCTTGTTGCTGCACTTCTTAGTGTTTCCAGCACCTCCACCAAAACACAGGACCACCCGGTGTGCACAAAAATGCTTACCAGAATGAACGGACCCCTTATTATAGGGGTCGGTTCAAGCTGTGATTCACAAGTTGTAGACAGGATATTAGCGGGCAAAAATCAGTTAGTTCAGTCTCCAATAGGTACCTCCAAACAATTCACACCATCCCCCTTAGAGTATCCTCAAAACCAGGGGATTGGCCAGTAGATCTGTTATTTTTCCACTTCCTGTAACGCGGTGACAGTGCTCTTCATTCTACTGTGAATTCGCACAGTATTGTTGTCATGCTTTTGTTATTCTGAGGAAATCATTGTTTGTCCCTCTGTGCTGAGTGCTTTGTTTATAGCGCAAAAAATAAAAATCGAACAGGTGATCAAATACCACCAAAAGAAAGCTCTATCTGTGGAGAAAAAAAGGACATCAATTTTATTTAAGTACAGTGTCGCACGAGCGCTCAATTGTCCGTTAAAATAACGCAGTGCCGAATCGCAAAATATGGTCTGGTCATTAACCACTTACCGCAAAGTGACGTAGGGGTACTTCGGCAGACTTTGCGGTGTTATACCGGGGTGATGCCTCTAGCTAGAGGCATCACCCCTGTACCATTGTTTAGAGCCGGTGGTCGGCTTTCCGGCGGTAATGACCGATGCGGCTCGGGAGCCGCTCGGTCGTTACCCCGGCGAGCGGGAGTGGACGCCCCCCCCCCTCCCACCGCCTTCCACAAGCACCCAGCCGGCACATCCACAGGCTGGATGGAGTCCCGATCAAAGCCGGAAGCGGCTTTGATCGGGTCTCCGATGACGTAACCCGGAGGCGGCGTCTATGACGTCACGTCCGGGTTACTCTGCTGCTAAAGGCGGTAAATTAAAAAAACTAGTGTATTCAAAAATGCCGTTTGCAGCGTTTTGAATACATGGAAGTGTAGTGGAGGGGTCTAGGGTCTTTTAGACCCTCGATCCCTCGATAAAGAGTACCTGTCCCTGCATATTGCTGTCACAAGGGATGTTTACATTGCTTGTGACAGCAATAAAAGTGATCAGATTTTTTATTTTTTTTTAAAACGTGTGATGTAAATAGTAAAAAAAATATAATTTTAGCCGCCCCCGTCGCCGTTAGCTCGCGCACGAAAGAAAACGCATATGGTAGTCGAGCCGCGAATTAAATCACTGTTCAAACCACACATGTGAGGTATTGCCACGACTGCCAGAGAGTGAGCAATAATTTTAAAAAAAGAGCTATACTCTAACTCTAAACTGGTAAGCGTTAAAAAAATTTAAAGCGTCGCCTATTGAGATTTGTATTGACCGTAGTTTGTCGCCATCCCATGGGTGTGCGCAATTTTAAACCGTAACATGTTGGGTATCTATTTACTTGGCGTGACATCATCTTTCACAATATACAAAAAATGGGCTAACTTTACTGTTTAGTTTTTTTTAAATGCAGTGAAATGTGATTTTTTTCGTAACTTTTCCAAAAAAATGGCGTTTAAAAGACCGCTGCGCAAATACAGCGTGACAAAAAATATTGCAATGACCGCAATTTTATTCTCCAGAGTCTTTGATAAAAAAAAAAATATATATATATATATATATATATATATATATATATATATAATGTTTGGGGGTTCTAAGTAGTTTTCTAGGAAGAAATACTGATTCCAGAAGTGGTTAATTGTTAAAATTAAATAATAAAAGGATAGCCTATTGGCATGACTGGGATACCTTTGCAATACCATTAACTATAGGCCTGCATCTAACTGTGGAAAGATATCAACAATATTCCCAAGTGGCTTAAGAAAAGGATGAAAGAACACCTAGTACCTGAAAATCAGTTCTGGCCTTATACCTAACAATAAACAACTGATCATAAATTCAAATGCTTCAAAAGCTATCTGGGCATTGGGCAAAAAATACCAATTAATTTAAATTCAGCTGAATTTTCTATCTATCCAGATCATTCCTTCTAGATTAAAACCATCATTTGTTGATCAATCAGTTGCTATAATTTCTGAAATATATGATTCTTTGAACAAAACATATGCTCTATAGAGCAACTGCACTAAACATCCTATATTCACATACTGTATATTTATTAGACATTTGAACTTTTGTATTTGGTAAGGGACATGGAGCTTTGTTCAGCTTCTTTTGAGTTTTAAAATCATAGATACCATGACATCTGCTATAGAATTTACTGAAACAACAGAATGCATTAGCCTCTAAATGATTGTAATATGTCCAGATCCAGAGTCAACAAATTTCCCACACAGGTAATATTGTATCACCAAAATTAGCAATGATATGCAGTTTTAGTGCTGATGATGCGTACACATTTACCAAGACAGCCACCATTTTTAATATCTTAATACAGACTAATACTGCAGCGATGTTATGGAACATGGGCGGAAAGTGCAGAAGGCTGCAGATCTTCAGATGTCATTCTTGCATCCTTTGTCACCTGGGGATTGTATGCCCAATTGTATTTGGATTATAGGAGGCCAAACACGTTGAGCCCTTTTTTAGTACAACTTCTCTGTGCCGCTTTAAAATTCATTTTGATTAGCCCATATAAAATTCAACAAAGTTATGTTAAAGTGGAACTTCACCCAAAAGGGGAAGTTCCGCTCTTCCTCCACCTCCCCCTCCTCTGCCACGTTTGGAGTAGAATTTTTGGATGGGGAGCGGGTACTTGATTTTGACAGGTGCCTGCTCCTACTTTCAGTCAAATCGGTGAGGTGGATCCACCAGAAGTTCTTCTCCTTCCCCTGCCTGCAATCGTGTCCCAGAAGGCTACGGGACCATTCAAGCCCATACGCTAGTTGTCTAGAGTACCCAATTCATTGATTGCAATATCTGACTCTAAATACCCTTTTTTAAGATGACATTATGCAGAGGATCACATATTTTTTCCATAACTAACAACTAGTTCAACTAGGGTACAAAAACATAAAATGAAGTAGGTTTTCTTTGTTAAAAAGTTTATTTTGACATTAAAAATGATCAGTTTAGATTTTAGAAGCCGTAATGTAACAATCATCCCACAGCTGTATTATTCCTTCAGTTTTCCTAAAATGTTCAATTCAATCCAATTACGCTTGCTGCTGCCATCTGCTGGATGATATTTAGCAGTGTGGCACAGTCATGTTGCTGCTCTACGCTTAAATTAGAATTAAAATTGATAATGACAGCAGTTAGGGCTCGTTTACACCATGTCCAGTGATCTACATTTTTCTGCAATGGATAAACACAGGTCACTGTAAGGACACATAGAAAACAATGGTTTTCTTTGTGCCTCATTCACACTGCAACCCACATTACCGCATCTATATGAAAGGCAACGTGTGTAAAAATGCATGCATTGCGCCTCAATGCATATGAATTTTTCTGTGTAGTATTGTGTAAAAGGGCACTTTGTGAACGTCTGATCAAAGATATTTGCATCCTGACCTGCCAGGTTGCTATTATGTTTTTGGATCTGTCTTCCTGTTAACATTTTACTTCTAATCAGCATATGTCTGTGTATTTTCTCATCTTATCTGGACATCTACTGAATCTGGTTGCCTCTGCTTACAACTAATGGGACATACACACTATACAATTGTCTTTAGATTTTTTTTTTTAGATTTACCAAAACCATACTTTTCAATTGAAAACACTTTCAATTTGTATGCAATCAGGCAGGACCTTGCACTACATAGTTAAAAGTAAATCTAAAGGAAATCTAGCAACAGTAGTTGTATAGTGTGTATCCAACTTAAGACAGTTTTCATTTTTTGCCTGTTCCAAACTTCAGCTTGTTATTCAATTTGACTTCTTGACAGTCCTGACCTCACCTCTGACCTAAAATGCGGTTCTGTGTTCTTGTCCCGTGTGAACTAACAGCTGTTACCACCCAAGCAATCCTAAGGTTTACATTCTAGTGCTGCCTGTAACACAACGTCCCCACACACAGTACACCATCAATGTCTTTGAAGAAGGTCAAAAAAGGGCCAAGACAAAATCCAAGGAAGATTTCAAGCTCTACGCATGTTTTTGCAAATGTGTGCAAACTAAACCCCTGTTTTTAACACATACTGTTCGACAGGTCAATTTGGTTGGTCACAGACTGGTCGGCAAGTAGAGCTTGGAATTTTCCTTGGATTTTTCCTTGGCCCTTTTTTTGACATATGTTTTTTTGATATATGTTATATATGGGGGCAGTGGCTAACTTTTTATACTATTGAAGAAGATCAAACATAGCTAAACCCTGCACCTCAATGAGAGCCTTTTTTTTTTGCAGGTTAAAGGTTCACAAACATACAAATATGTATATGCACATTTATCAGGATCTGTAAAACCTAAAAGAAAAGACAATCTGGAACTAGTATCTGCAGCAATAAATTAGATGTTACATTTCTTTCTAACTTGCACCAAAAAACAAACAAGTGACATTTAATTGTTTATGGTTTTCCCTCTGACTTCACCTGTAACTATAGACCAGGTATCATTAAATTGAGGATCACAGCCCACATCCAGACTAACTGACTGGACCACCATGGCCGCATCATTTAGTTGCCAGTGTTGTCATCTTCACAGCAGGGCAGAGGGCAGGAGGTGTGTCAGGTTTGGACAAAGGGTAGGAGCTGCTTCACTCTTTGTAAGTTAAAGCGGAAGTAAACCAATCGATTTAACATGTCAGGAATGCTAAATGTCACATTGGTTGTGCTCTCAACCAAACTGTCAACCCATCCAAAGGCTGGTGTCATAACTGATCAAATGTGCAGCATCATGGCAGCTGAAGATGAAACAGAGGCCAAGATGGCAGCTTCCTTGGCTGAAAACAATAGGAGGGTTTACTTCCTGTCACACCTCCTGCTCTCTGCCCTGGTTTGAAAGGTAGGATTGGAAAGGGGGGTTGTGATATACAGAGGAGAAACATTAATGTAGAGGGAGGAGGGCTGTGCTGTTCAGAGGGGCTGTGATGTAAAGGGAAACTGTGATTTAAAGGAGGGCTGGTATGTAAAAGAAGCACTGTAATGTAAAGAGGGGCTGTATTATAAAGGGGGTTGTGATGTAAAGAGGGGTGCTGTGATGTAAAGTATGGGACTGCAAAGAGGGGGTGGCTGTGCTGTGATGTAAGGGGGGCTGTATTGTATTAGGGGACTGTGATGTAAGAGGAAAACTGTATTGTATAGAACGGCTGTAAAGAAGAGCGCTGTGATGTAAAGGAGGAATTGTGATTTAAAGGGGACGTTGTGATGTAAAAGCAGGGCTGTTATGTAAAGGGGGAACTACAATTTACAGGGAACGCAAGCAATGTATATGGGGCCATATTGTAAAAGGGGACTGTGGTGTAAAAGGGAAGTTGCTATGAAAATAGGAAGACTTTGAATAAAAGGGGTGTGCTATTGGGGGGGGGGGGGGCTGTGATGTAAAAGGGGATTTGATGCAAATTGGGGGCACTTTAATGTAAAGAGAGAGCTGTGATGTAAAGGGAAAGACTGCAATGAAAATGGGGGTCTGGGATGTAAAGGGAGGCTGTGATGTAAAAGGGGTGCTGCAATGTAAAACGGGGGCTGTAATATAAAGAGGGGTGCTGTGATGTATTAGGGGGGTTGCTGTGATTTAAAAGGGGCACTGAGAAGTAAAGGGGGGCACTGTAATGTAAAGGGAGGGCTGTATTGTAAAAAGGTGCTGTGATGTAAAGAGGGGCACTGTGATGTGTGATGTAAAGGGGGGGTCGCTATGTAAAGAGGAAGACTGTGATTAAAATGGTGTGTTGTAAAGTAAATTGGGGGACTGTGATGCAAATGGGGGGGGGGGGATGTGACAGGAGCCACTTTGGGTGGGAGGCCCATAGAACCCAGCTTACCTTAGAGAGGTTGGGAAACACCTGTCGCAGCTCCCCAGGTCCCTCTTATGTGTAACTCCCCCCTGTCTATTAGGGGCACAGGATAACTGAGAAAATGATGGACAACTACTTAATGGACACTGAGAATATGGATTGGATTACTTCTAATGGGACAGTAATATTTATCAACAATATCAGTCAAGAAATATATGAAGATTTACAGTAATCCCACTTTACGCTGTGAGACTTATAGCCTGTTGTAGACAGTTGCCATGAAGTCTGTGACTCCCGAATAATCAAAGCATTGCTTAGATGTGGATTCCATGATTAATCGTGTCACCTAGGTTGGTTTAAGTGACTAGTTAATTAGCTCAAGTTAAGTAAATCACCGTCAGGTATCATTTGCCGGTGGGAAAGTAGTATACTGTTTGTGTTGGTTGTTCCTTAGATATGTTAATTATATTTCTGTATACAATTTAATCTGCATACGATAATGTAATCAGGCACCTGACCTGCTGGGGTATATATTCTGTCAGAGTTTGTTCAATAAACAGATCTCATACAAGCTATTTGTCGGCAAGTCTTGTATGTTATGCGGCTATAATATCCAATATCTATGTTCAAGACTGGAGGAAGTGGTATACTGACAAAAGCACCTAAGCACAGTGTGGGTCGGTTCCATCATAGAGGGCTGTGATGTAAAGGGAGGACTGCGATGTAGGGGGGGACACTGTGATGGAAAGAGGGTCGCAGTGATAAAAAGGGGGACTCTGCAATGTAAAGGGGGGCTGTGATGTAAAAGGGGGATTGTGATGTAAGGGGGGCTGTGATGTAAATAAGAGGACTGTGATGTAGAGTGGGGGACTCTGCAATTTAAAGGGGGCTATGATGTAAATAGCGGGTCTGTGATGTGAAGGGGGCTGTGATGTAGAGGGGGGGGGGGCGATGACTGATGACACTATAGTAAAGGGAGAACTGTGATGTGAAGGGGATGGAGCTGTGGTGTGAAAGATCTGAGTCATAGCACAAATATGAGGTTCAGATCTCTCCTGGAAGAAAAATTTACTGAACGGACCCTTATGAATTTTAATGTAATACTTCTGCTATTGACTGTATATTTGTTAATGGGCATCTCACTCATGTACACTGCCTCTTTTTCTTGGCTGTTTTGCAGCCAAGGAATACAAAGAGCTGTATACTTGTGGGACAAAACAAATAGCACTCAACAAATGGATAGCCCAGCATAGATTTATTCTGCAGGTTAGGACTGAACAGTTTTCCTACAACTTTAAAAAAAAAAAAGAAAAAGGGGCATTATTTAGTGGACAATAGGGTGTGTATTTTGGACAGAGGAGACACATGCTTCACAAAGTCATGAGAGAGACCATGTTAAACTGGAACAACCATTCTTAAACAGGAGTGGGGTTCTTTGAACAAGCAGCACCTGTCCCAGGCATCATGGCACCATGGTGACTGGATTATGTAATTAGAACAAGACGGTTTCATAAACTTCACACCTTTCATCATGATCTTGAGGAACCAACATCTGCCTTGACTCATCACATAGTTATTGGATCATACTAAATGAGTTACCCGTGTGGTTATAGATAACAGAGTATGTACCAGACACTCATTTCAGCTGGGGATGCCACTTGGATGGCAAAACATCTTCAATATTACAGAATAAGTCCAGTTCAATGTGACTAACTACTACTAGCTATACAATTACAAGGATAAATTAAAACCTTCAAAGATATACTCAGTTTGATTCTATCACTTGTTTCAAAATCTGCTATTCTTTTTCTTTATTTCCTGGTATGCATGCCCACCTAGTTACATTACAGTATTTTAAGAACAGCAGGGCAAGAGGCAACTAATGTAAGGCATAGACTGGTAATTTTTATTTAATTCGCACAGGAGGCTGAACAAAAAAAAAAAAGATGCCTCCATCCACATGTGGCGCCCTCCTAGGTAGGTGCTAGAGAGAGAGTAAAGCTTTGGATCTTTTCTGCTTATCAGAAATATTGCCAGGTAAATCTATATTGTTCTCTGCCTACCAGACAGCAGGATCTGCTAGTGAGGTCTGCTCATGGTGCTCAGGTGCAGCTCAGTTTGTCTGAAGTGTTTCACACTGGTCCAATAGGGAGGCATATTGGACAGTGGGAGGAAACCTGACAAAAGAGTGCACAGGCGTTTAGTTCAGCCCTGGTGATTGGCAGAGGAAGGGGCATCGGTGCATGCTGGGATACTGTATAAATGTCAAGGGCACATGTGTGGTAGGTGCTAGGAAAAGCATATTTGTGGCCCTGTTTGCTTATCAGGAGGGCCTGATCTATTAGTTTAGCCTGTTACATGTTTCCAAGTGTGATTCACTGGGTCTGAGAGAGTGTCCCCACTGCAGCCAATGAGGGAGCTTATTGGAAACCTAGCCAGTGGCACACTCTGGTTTATGTCAATTCCAGTAGGAGGGCATTCCTGCAATGCATCCTGGGATTGCACATAAATTGGAAGGGAGCATGTGACAGAGTGTCTTTTGGCGGGAGAATCCGTCCCAGGAGGAGGTGGCGGCTGTCTCTCTTCCTGTTGAAGTGTAAAGGTGGTCCGGGCAGTCGGCCTAGGGACCAGAGGTTGAGCTGGGCTGCAGAGGATCCAGAGTGTGCTGACCGAGTGGAGCTGCTGGGCAGAGATCTTCTGGAAAAACAGTGTCGTGAGTACTCAATATCTGCCCAGGGGTCTGCCTAAGAGAGGGGGCCACTCCAGAGAGGTCAAGGGGGATCCAGGAGCCAGCTAACCAGGAGTGTACAGTAAAGGGGGTGAAAAGTACTAAAGTCCTGAAGTTTGGGGAGTAAAGGGAGCGCCAGGAAGGGCCCTGAAGTGTTCAGCAATACAGATTGCACTACAAGTCAGCTACCTTAGGAAGGAGTACCTCAGGGAGCTCAAAGGACTTTTTCACAGTCGGAGGTGAATTTATAGTAAGCGGCCTAGCCGTGACCAGCGTCAGTCAGCGTTAACCAGTCTCAGGCAGCATCTTTTTAGAGTCCCTGCCTATTTGTGCATAGCACAGTTGTTGGAGTATCCCACTCATTCCTTATCCCATCCAAGTTCTCAAATAAACCTAAAAACCCAAAGAAACTGGACTGCTTCTTGTCTGAGGTATTCACACTTGGGAAACATGTTTAAAGGGCCCTTACTGTTGCTAGCGGTAACCCAGGGGGACCCACACTCAGCAGCTCCCTTGGGAGTAGTGCTACACTTACCTGACCCCCATCTCTCTCTAGCGATGTACACGAGTCCCCTCAGTCATCTGGGACTCTCTCTCCTGATTGGCTGAGACACAGCCGCGGCGCCATTGGCTCTCACGGCTGTCAATGAAAGTCAGTTAGCCAATCAGGAGAGAGAGAGGGGGTGGTGCTGAATGGTAGTTTTGTGTCTGAATGGACACACAGAGCTGCAGCTCAGGTGCCCCCATAGCAAGCTGCTTGCTGTGGGGGCACCCGGCAAAAGGAAGGGGCCAGGAGCAGCAACGAGGGACCCGAGAAGAGAAAGATCAAGGCTGCCCTGTGGAAAACCAACTGCACAGAGGAGGTAAGTATAAAATGTTTGTTATTGATAAAAAAAAAAAAAAAAAAAAAACGAGGCTTTAACTACTGCTAAACATATCAAGTTTATTAAAAGGGGGCTGCTACAGGAAGAAGAGATAACAGAGACTAAGATGCTTCTCCCTTCCCCTGTAATTTGTATTTTCCTGTCCCTTTTTTATTTTCTGGTTTCTGATCCTGGTTAACGTGTGATTTACTGCAACAGATGGTAATTGTGTGTCTGTTTTCTTGGATGTTCTTGGATGCTGAATTAAATTGCCAGTCCATTAATTTTGATCAACATGAAAAGCATACCCTAGTTATGCTTCTCTTATCTTTAGACACTGATCTAGAAACCTCCAACACTATTTGGCTCCATGCACACTGGCTTAAGTAAATGCCAGTTCCCTTGGCAGAAAAAAAAAATCCCTCATATTGAACGTTTTTGTACACACGTTTAGATGCGTTTAGGAGTGTTTAGCATTTTTTTCTGCCAGAAAGATTCAATCAAAAACACAAACCAGAAGGGTTTTTTCCCCTGCCTATAAACACTAAGTTTAAAATATGCCTCTAAATGTTCTAATGTGCATGGACACATAGGATAACATTGAGCTGCTTCTACAGGCAAAATTCAAAACTCCTTTAGAAGTAGTGCTTTTTAAGCCAGTGAGCATGGACGCTTTAAGTGTTTGTATAGCCAAAACATTTTTCATAATGCTTTGGATACATTAGGGAGTCGAAACTCCTATCAGGTTAATTTTTGCTGTCTATGTCATTATGAGGAGATTTCCCTTTACTTCCAGTCTTGAAAATGCAATGGTAAGTGAAAAATCTCCCTAAAGAATTCCCATCCTAGTTACCCCCAAGACTGGTTTTATCATTTAAAACTTTCTCATCACATTTTGCACTTAGGACAACTCGGAAATATAGGTTTCTACTATCCATTTGACAATGGTCACCAAAGATAAAGAGATTGGTGAACTTCTCCACACAAACTGTAATAAAAACTACGGAGAGGTACTAACTCTTTCTCAATATATCCAAAATTATACAAACCATTACCTGAACATACACTTTAAATATGATTATCAAGCCTCTGCTGCTCACAAATACAGCAACCAGTGAGGTTATCACCCTCCTCGCTAAATGTCAAAGGAGAAAAAAATGTAAAGGGTAACTCCACTTTCGTGTAGAAAAAAAAATAGCAAGAAAAATCAATATAGTGTATGCAATCACGACACATATCATATTGTAATTGAATGTTATTAAACATTTCCTTTCCTTTTCAATCTGCAGCTGTTGTAATTTTCTGAAAATGCAATGCAATATGGCTGCCTGGAGATGTTCTGTACACAGAATGTGTACTGACCACACCCCAGAAACATTTTCTGCTTGTGTGACTGGCTCAGCAATTTTCACAGAAGTCTGCATTAAGATACCAGTCAGATTTCTGGCATCCCCTGCAACAGAAATGTAATTTTTGATGAGATACTCCCAATAGGAACATGTCTAAAGGGATGCAGGGCCAGCAGATTTCCTTATCAGAGCCCTGCAGCTGCCACAGCTTATAGATAATTATGAAACCACTCCCATTAGACACACTCAGTACAGAGGCACAGAGAAACAAACAGTTATTTCTTCAGAATAACAAAAGGTAGGAATCTGCAACAAAGTTTGTTAAAATCCCTGCAATGCACAGAGATCACTCAGAGGGGAATGTTTTTTTCTCAACAAAAGTGAAGTTACGCTTTAACCTAAAGCTGGCAATACACTAGTAGAATTTAATTTGAAAATGGTAATTTTAAGAACGTTTGTTACATTTTCTAATAGTGGAGTCAAATCCGCGTTTTTATTTTTCAGCTAAATGCCACCTCTGAACCCAGCAAAACTCTGTGCAATGGCCACATCCATTTTATGGGGTAAAATGATCAAGACTATAGCAGACAAAATCTGGAGGAGCTGTGCATAGTAACAAGTCAGCATCTATCTTCAGCTTGTTTAGTTAAGTTTTGAAATTGCAAGATAGAAACGGATTTGACTGCCATGCATGTTCCAGATTCTGGCTGCTCCAGTTTGATAAATTACCCTTTTGTGTGCAGTCAGACATCTGCAGAAATGCCGACTCTGGATGCACACTGTCTGCGTCCAGGGTGGGTCGGAGGTTCTATTCACATGTAACTGCTCGGATGAACGATTACATTTGAACAGCAAAGGAGCCAGCCATAAGGCTGGCCATTCATGTTCAAATCTCTTGTACAATTTTCTGTTAGATTTACCAAAATCCATATAATATGAGGTCAAAACAAAACAACACTTTCAATTGTATCCTATAATGCAGGCCTTTGTACTACATAGTTGAAGGTACATTTTAAGAAAATTGTAAAAAAATCGTATGATGTTTGGCCAGCCTAAAGCCTCGTACACACGATCAGATTATCGAACGATCTGTCGTCTGTTTTTTGCTGCATGCTAGTCTCATGTCGAAAGTGAAGAGGTTACTTTCATACAAAAATTCCCGTATGACAGAATTCAACTTCAGAAGTGATGTCATGTGTTGAATTGTTTTCTGAGCATGTCTATGAAAGAGAATTGAGCAAGAGTTCTTCCATTTTAGTTTTAGATGACATTTTGTGAACATTGAGATATTAGTGTGTCATGATATTTTGCTGAGAACAAGAAAGAACATTAGTTAGATTAGTTAGAACATTAGTTAGATCTCTCAGACGCATCTGTAGTTTGGTGAGAACCGGCCGAGCTAATGTTTCTTCTCTCTACAGAAAGTCACATATAAAACAATGTATATTCGTGGGAAAATTTCAGGGGGGCATAACTGTATTCTCATTGTTCTTCTGTTGGGGACATTTTATCATATAAACTGTATGAAATAAACTTTTCGTCAGATGACTTTGAGCAATTAAACGCTGCAAGTGTCTCTTTGTTCAGAGTAATCTCTGGGCCCGCTGGAACTTGTGGTGCAACCGGGGCAGGTCAGCAAGCCTATACTTCACTGGGAGTGATTTAATGCCAACAGTCTAGTCTTGCTCTTACGATTTTTTTCGGCTGAAAACTGTACTAATTAAACTAAAAATCGGACGTTGTGTTGACATACGATAAAAATTTTATAGCCTGCACATCCAGTTTTTGTCATCCGAAAATTCGTAATCGGCTGTCGAAAGCACCATACTAACAATCCGAAAATCGGCAGATCGTTCGTTGGACTAAATTTTTCTTCCGATTTTCGTATCATGTGTACGGGCCTTTCGTTTGACAGCCGTCAGTGATAGCTGCTGTTGGTTGCACACACTGGGACTGATTTACTGGAGAGTGAAAAATCTGGTGCAGCTGTGCATAGAAATCAATCAGCTTTCTGTTTTTTTTTTCCAAAGCTTATTTGACCAAGCTGAAGTTATAAACTGATTGGCTGCATCAGATTTTGTACTTTTCAGTCTTAGTAAATCATCCCCTGTTTGTGCAAGCAGCCTTTACAACTGTCGTCAAGAATCTACTGATTCTTGTCAGTGACTGCCCCTTACCCCTGCTATTTGGCCTAAGAGTGATGCTCTGTCTCTCTTCTATTTGTTGTTTTGCATTTAACCAATTATTTTTTTTGTGCAGGATTCCTTTATGGCAAGCAAAACAGAAGCTATGGTAGGGATGTATTTTTTACCATCAAACTTTGTGCTAAAAGAAGTCCCTCTCTCCCATCTCAGAATGTTGTAGGTATGAAAATGTTTACTATGTGTCATAAGGCACTGAATGTGATTACACAGTGTTTCCATCTACTTTTCGCCAGCAGGTCCTTTATGGGAACAGAACAGGTCACATTTTTACTTCTCCTTTTACTTGACTGGTGCTGCTGCAAGGGGGCAGCTGCCAGTTTACTGACAATCTGAATATGTTTCCATGATGCAGTCCATGTCAGCATATTTTTTCAAGGTCCACTTTATCTTTATATAGTCATGGTATACATGCCTAGAACGCTGGCTCATTTATAATATTATACAAAGAAATTACTATCCTGGAGGTATTGCAGTTTTCATGTGAAGGTTAAAACATAAAGCTTTAATGCTTCACATATACTGACAACCTTAACAAAGTGCAATAGTTTGGGGCAGTAACAAAAAATCTGTAAAAATAACATCTACAAAAGCAACATTTGAATGAATTGTGGAGTCATGTAATAATATTTTTGAACAGCATGCATCATTTGGCATAGAATGAGGGGTGTGCATTTCTCCTTTTATACATATAGAATGGAAAATAGCAAAATAGTATAAACATTTAAAACAATCCAATTTTATGAGAAAATATTAGCCTTTTGCGCTATAGTCTGGATGTATTAACTGACTTCCATGTGTTAAAACTACATCTGCTTAACAGATCTATGGATATAAACTCATTTGGGTTCTGCGGAAATTATAGAATCTAGGACTATTTACATGTATGCTTTTAATGAGTGTATTTTAACGCATGTGCAGAGAATTGCCATTGTTTTTAATGGTGCTAGTTCACATATATGCACTCTTCTAAACGGACACTCTCCCATGAAGGCATTTTGATATTTGCATAACTCCTTCCAAGCACTGCATACACCATGACCTATGGCCAGGGCCACCGATAGGGGGGTAACACTGGGCCTCCTGTAGGGGGCCTGGGCACACAGAGGGGCTGGACAGCAGGGGGATCGGTGCGGTGGATGGAAGAACAATTACAGAATGATGTACTGTGTTTGTGTCTCTCCCTCCCTGTGCTGCCCATATCTGATTCCACCCTCACCCTTCAGGCCGCTGCCGGCTTCCCTCTCCCACTGGCTGCTGCAGGTACAGAGGCAGATAAAGAGTGGAGGAAGAGGCCTGTAAATCATTAATTTACTGGCCCCTTCCTTTTCTGAATTTGACACAGTGAGTGATTGGTACTGATTACTCATGTGTCCATTGGTAACTGATCTAGTAAACTGTGTTTACTATGCTTCAGTTTATGAATGAACAGGAGACACTGTCTCTTGTTCAATCATCTTCAGTGCTGCTGAGGCTACAACGAAGGGAACTGAGTCTCCTCAATTCCTCTCTCTGTCTCAAAGGTGAGATGTCAGAGGTCAAATATTTCATCCAAGCTGCCTCCCTCCCCCCAAACAGAGTTGTAGAAAAAAATGATGTGCCTGCATTGCATTGAGAAGCACAAAGACCCAATGTTGACATCACTGGGTCCAAAATAAGTTGTTTATTGAAAGCGTAAATGGTTTTACTTGAAAACTGAATTAGCATGTTGATTGGGGGTAGGGGTAGTGGAGGAACCAGGGAATGCAAAATATAGGCAGATTAAAATTCAGTTTTAAAAGAGAAGTGTGGGCAAAGTTTTTTTGGCCATGCTTTTCTTCTGGGTCACAGGAGTGCACTTAACTTTTGCACTCCTGTGGCCCAGAATCAGCCGACAGCGAGCTAAAGTCTGCTGTCAGTTGACGTCACGCAGCTGGACCAGGCACTGGAAGGATCCTGGCAAGAAATGTCAGGATCCACTGAGATGCCTGATTGGCAGCTGGCTCAGCCTCTCAGCAGGCCGATGAGAGCCTGAGCTTGCGACTTGTGCTCCCTCCCACACTCAACTGACAGTCACCACTCTCTGCTCAGAACGGACTGAGAACTGAGCGATCAGTGGTCATGTGATTCCTCAGTTAATGGGGATAGAATCATCGGAGGACAGCTTCAGCATCAGACAGATGCTGCAGCAGGGAGGTATGTATGTTTTTTTGTTTTTTAATCCCACACTTCCTAATTTAATTTAATTGGGTTTAGATTTGGATTTTTAAGGTCTGACATTAGTAGATGAAGTCCATGTGAACTAGCTACACAAGTTATGTGTGATTGCACAATTTGCTAAGTTGAATAGAACTGTAGATAAATCGAAAGGCTTTGAGTTCTAATAAAATATAATATAGTCATAACATTTGGATAGGTTGGAACATTTTTGTTAGACCTAAATTGATTGCAAAGCTGACCCCACACATAACAGTTTTATTAAATGATATCCTTTAGATTTACAAACATCTCTGGATAAAAACTGAATGGATTGCGTTGGTAGGTTCTTGCATTTTTATATTTATTGGTAAGAAGAGTGCCCAGAAATTGTGCAATCAGATAGTAACATACATGACCAGTTGCAGTTGTATGCTGGCAATAAATGGAACAATAGATTATGAATTATGAATATGATTGTCTGAAATGATCTTTGTTTAAAAAACAATCATTGGAAAAAAAAACACACAGATCAATGGGGACTAAGTCCCCGTTCACACTGGAGCGACCTGTGAGGCGACCTGGTCGCCTCACAGGTCGCCGTAGGTCGCCTTCCATAGGGAAGCTGCGGACCCGTTCTAATAGGAGCGACACAAGTCGCTCCGAAATAGAAAAAGGGTCCGGAGCTTCTTTGGGGCGACCCGGAGCGACCGTCATAGACTTCTATGTTATGAAGTCCGTGCCGGCCGCTCCGAGGTCGCGGCGCGCTGCTCGCACCGCGACCTCGGAGGTCGCCCCGGGAAGTCGGATCGCCCCAGTGTGAACGGGGCCTAATTCAGTCAAACTACACATTATAAACAATTGTTTATTGATTGAATTGCCTACTGTAAACAATTTCTGGAAGATTTAATTTCATTCATCTAAATCAGGGGTATGAATCTAAATTTCATTGTGGGCCACATCAGCATTATGGTTATGGCTCTAAAAAGGGCCAGCTGTATCTGTAAATATAATTTTAACCACTTTTGATTATATTAACCACCTCAATACTGGACACTTTCACCCCCTTCCTTCCTAGACCAATTTTCAGCTTTCAGTGCTCTCGCATTTTGAAAGACAATTACTCAGTCATGCTACACTTTACCCAAATTCAATTTTTATCATTTTGTTGTCACAAATAGAGTTTTCTTTTGGTGGTATTTATTCCCCACTTGGTGTTTTTATTTTTGCGATATAAAAATATCTAAATATATTTCTACTTTCTGTTTCAAAAGAAATCCAATAAAATCAAAGTTCATCATAAATTTAGGCCAGAATTCTGCTACATGTTTTTGGTAAAATAAAAAACTTGATAAGTGTATTATAATAGGTTTTTGTGAAAGTTATAGAGTCTGATCTACTGACTACCTATCTCATTTCTTAAGGCCCTAAAATGTCAGGACAGTACAAATACCACCAAAAGACCCCTTTTTGTAAAGAGGACAGTCCAAGATATTTAGTAAGAGGCATAGTGAGTTTGAAGTTGCACACAATAGTTTGGGTAATGAAGATTTTTTTTCCCACAAAATTGTCATATTAACAAGTTATTTCTTACACATGGCATAGATAAACTTGCAATTACACTCCAAAATATAATATGCTACTCCCCCTGAGTACGGGGATACCACATGTGCGAGACTTTTCCACATATAAATATAAAAGGGTGCGCTGATGTATAAATAAATGTGAAGCTGCAACCAAAGATCCAAATACCTGATATGGAATTAAATATTGAAAATGTGATAGTCTGGTGCGCTAAACAAATGAATTAACATATGTGTAATCACAAATAAATTTATGTGACACTGATGATATACCAAACATACAAACATGACTGTGTGAATTTACAAATCCCACAACAAAAATATTTTCAATGTGAAGTACCCCTAAATGGGGTGTGAATACAATAGGTCAAAGTCCACATTGCAATGTCCGTGCTTAAATTATAATAAAGTATGTGACAACTTCAGTGATGAAATAAGTCCAAAAATGATCCACCAGGTGTTATGTGAAACACATTAGATTCCCACCACCTTCAGGATTCGCTTCTTACCAGCTGATAGGGATTTTTAGGCAGAATATATTACACCTCAGAGTGGTATATCCTTAAACCGTGGAGGAAAAAAATACTCCTATACACCCTTCGTGTTGGAGACAAATATTAGCCTCTTACCAGATATTGGATGTATTCCAGCATAAATAAACCCTTGTTATTGGGTCTTCCTCACTACAGTTATATAGGATGCCAGGCTTCCCTGTTTGTTTCTTGTGGCTAATCGCTTCTTCTCAGCCTTCAGTTCTGAGATTTTCCCAAAGTCTTCCACAACACATAGCAGAGCTTGACAAAAAAAGGGATGAAAGCCATCAGTGTACACCAAGGCATCAAATAAAGGTCCAGCATATGGTGAGGCCAAAGACTCCATGACCATAGCAAATATTAATGGAGAGAGAAGGTGGGGTCTTTGTGGCTGGAGCTTAGCTGCCTGGAGTGGACGAATAAATAATTTTGATTCTTTCTGGGAGCCCTGGTCTACTTGGATTGCTGATTGATACCAATAACAAGGGTTTATTTATGCTGGAATACATCCAATATCTGGTAAGAGGCTAATATTTGTCTCCAACACGAATCTAATGTTTTTCACATAACACCTGGCGGATAATTTTTGGACTTATTTCATCACTGGAGTTGTCACATAATTTATTATAATTTAAGCACGGACATTGCACTGTGGACTTTGACCTATTGTATTCACACCCCATTTAGGGGTACTTCACATTGAAAATATTTTTGTTGTGGGATTTTTACATTCACACAGTCGTTTTTGTATGTTTGGTATATCATCAGTGTCACATAAATTTATTTGTGATTACACATATGTCAATTAATTTGTTTAGCGCACCAGACTATCACATTTTCAAGACTTTTCCACAGCCTGGCTACATACAGAGGCCCAACATCCAAGTAGCACCGTCAGGCGTTCTAAATACATAAATTACACATTTAATTTCCTGAGTACCTATCACATTTTTGAAGGCCCTGGAGCACCAGGACAATATAATTACCCACAAAATGACCCCATTTTGGAAAGAAAAGACCCCAATGTATATTCTATGAGGCATAATGAATCTTTTGAACATGTCATTGTTTTCCACAAGTTTTTGGAAAATGGATAAAGAAAATGAAAACCTATTTGTTTTTAAACAAAGTTGTCAATTTATAAAATATTTCTAACACATAGCATGTACATAGCAAAAATTACACTACAAAATACATTGTGCTACTCCTCCTGAGTATGGCGATACCACATGTGTGAGACTTTTCCCATTCACATTTTCAAGACTTTTCCACAGCCTGGCCACATACAGAGCCAACATTCAAGTAGCACCGTCAGGCATTCTAGGAGCATAAATAACACATATCATTTCCTGAGTACCTATCACATTTTTGAAGGCCCTGTGACAGATGTTGATCACTGGGATGTGGCAGATGTTCACTGGGACCGATGTGGCCGATCGCGGACAGGTGTGGCAGATGATGTGTGCCAGATGATCATGGACAGATGCGGCAGATTATCACGCACAGATGCGGCAAATGATCACAGAGAGATGTGGCAGATGATCATGGACAGATGTGGCAGATGATCACAGACAGATGTGGCAGATGATCACGGACAGATGCAGCGGATGATCACAGACAGATGCGGCGGATGATCACAGACAGATGCGGCGGCTGATCACAGACAGATGTGGCGGATGATCACGGACAGATGCGGTGAATGATCAAGGACAGATGTGCCAGATGATCACTGGTAAATGTGGGAAATGATGTGTGCCAGATGATCACAGACAGATATGGCAGATTATCACAGACAGATGTGGCAAATGATCATGGACAGATGTGGCAAATGATCATGGACAGATGTGGCAAATGATCACAGACAAATTTGGCAAATGATCACGGACAGATTTGGCAAATGATCACGGACAGATGTTCACTGTTACAGATTATTTTACTGGGACAGATGTGCGACAGGCGTTTTCACTGTGTTGGGAACACTGTGTGTTGGGGACACTGTGTTGGTGACACTGTGTGTTGGGGACATTGTGTGTTGGGGACACTAGAAGAGTGATCATTTTTTTTTAAGGCCCTGTGACAGATGTTGATCACTGGGATGTGGCAGATGTTGACTGGGACAGATGTGGCAGATGACGGACAGATGTGGCAGATGATGTGCGCTAGATTATCACAGACAGATGTGGCAGATTATCACGGACAGATGTGGCAAATGATCACGGACAGATGCGGCAGATGATCATGGACAGATGAGGCCGATGATCATGGACAGATGCGGCAGATGATCATGGACAGATGCGGTGGATGATCACAGATAGATGCGGCGGATGATCATGGACAGATGCAGCGGATGAGCACAGACAGGTGCGGGGGATGATCACAGACAGATGTGCCAGATGATCCCTGGAAGATGTGGCAGATGATATGCGCCAGATGATCACGAACAGATGTGGCAGATTATCACAGACAGATGTGGCAAATGATCACGGACAGATGTGGCAAATGATCACGGACAGATGTGGCAAATGATCATGGACAGATGTTCACTGTAACAGATTATTTTACTGGGACAGATGTGTGACAGGTGTTTTCACTGTGTTGGGGACACTGTGTGCTGGGGACACTAGAGGGTGATCAGGGAGTAAAGAGCCGTAAAACAGCTCTATACTCACTGATTGACGTCTGCCGGCACCGATCCGCTCTCCTTCTCCTCACGCTGTGAGGAGAAGCAGAGCCGATTGCTGTAACAACGGCTCTATTGACATCACATTACAGCTGTGATTGGACACAGCCGTCATGTGATCAGAAGAGCCAATCACAGGGCCCTCCTGCTGAGCAGTGTTGCATTGTGTCTTGGGGGCACAGGCACACCGAGATCGGGCAGCTGTGCGTGCACGTGGCTGCACAACCCCCCTCCTGAAGGACGTTACTGAACGTCCACTCAGAAGGAGGAAGCTCCCACCTAGCCGTTTATATGCATTGGCCGGGTGGGAGGAGGTTAAATAATTGCCTTTATATTCAAATTTCACTGGTTTTATTACTGGTTTTAGTAATAACGTAAGAATTAAGCTGTGAAGGGAAGGCACAGACCAACATGGAGTCCCCTTACACTCCTGTAATAGATGATCCAAGTCTGAAAAAGAGGGTCGCACACCGCTGGTATCATCCACAAGTAGGGTTGAGCGAACACGGACTGTATTATTTGTGTTCGTACCGAATAATTGGATTTTTGTTACCCGAACACGGACCCGAAAACTTTACTGTATGTTCGGGTAAAAATCCGTGTTCGGTCATTTTATTTCCGGGTTTTGTATGTATTGGCACGCTTTTCATGGCGGGCTTTCAACATCCAATCAACAAGCGTTTTAACTGGTGTGCCTTAAGCCATCCCAGCCATGCCTACAAATGTATTAGTAGCTGTGATTGGCCATCTGAAGCATGTGACCAAGTCTTTATAAGTTCGAGACCGAGTGCCGATGCATCATTATGCTGTAGTACAGGGACAGAGCACACATCATACGTGCTGGCTGCTGATTAGGGACAGACTGGCAAAAAAATCATATTGTGTCTGAAATAGAATTGAGGGACAGGTCGGAGTGCTGCAGGCAGGGCGAGATATAGGCATTTTAGGGCGAGGCTGGAGATATTTAGGGTCAGTGTTCTACAATCGATTTTGCTGTGTGGGGGGGGGGGGTTTTGCAGTGCCGGCAGTGACCGATCTTATCAATCCTTTTAGGGAGAGGCTGGAGATATTTAGGGTCAGTGTTCTACTACAATCGATTTTGCAGTGTGGGGGGGGTTTGCAGTGCCGGCAGTGACCGATCTTATCGATCCTTTTAGGGAGAGTCTGGAGATAGGCAGGTGTCAGTGGTCCACATCGATTTTGCTGTGTGTGGGGTGGTGTGAACACAATCTTTTTGCCCACTGAGGAGGAGGGAGAAAAGTCTTTTTTATCAGTCAGTTGTGTGCAGCGTTTTTCCTTCAGTGCTGCTGTGCTGACTGCGATAATACACTGCTGTGTTCACATGTGCTATTATTGAGTGATTTCAAAAGTTATACACTTTTTTCTATTCCACTATTCAATATACACCCTTGGGTTAAAAAAATTAAATTGTGGCATAGTCTGTACTAATCTAGTTAAAAATTACAAACTTAAATGGGGAATTTTTTTTTTCCCTCCATAGCCTGCAGCAGAGCTGGTCCACATCGATTTTGCTGTGTGTGGGGTAGTGTGAACACAATCTTTTTGCCCACTGAGGAGGAGGGAGAAAAAAGTATTTTTTATCAGTCAGTTGTGTGCAGCGTTTTTCCTTCAGTGCTGCTGTGCTGACTGTGATAATACACTGCTGTGTTCACACATGTGCTATTATTGAGTGATTTCAAAAGTTATACACTTTTTTCTATTCCACTATTTTTTTGGTTAAAAAAATTGAATCATGGCATAGTCTGTACTAATCTAGTTAAAAATTACAAACTTAAAAGGGGAATTTTTTGTTTCCCTCCATTGTCTGCAGCAGAGCTGACTGATACAGTATAAGACACTGCTGTTCACATGTGCTATTGATAAATCACCAATTTTATATCATATTTTCTATTCCGCTATTCAACCTTTGGGTATAAACAATTGAATTGCGGGATAGTCTGTGTCGGTACGTGTGAGATACACCTTTCCAATTTTTGGGGTGCATCTCATACTGCCAAGGATTTGATGGTGCTGCCTTTTCCGAACTCCTCCTACTCCTCATCCTGCCTTTGGGGGTACAAAAAATAGTAATTTGGGCCTAGTCTGGGTCTCTACGTGTGAGATACATACACCTTTTGATATCATATTTTCTATTCCGCTATTCAATCTACACCTTTGGGTATAAAAAATTAAATTGCGGGATAGTCTGTGTCAGTACGTGTGAGATACACCTTTCCAATTTTTGGGGTGCATCTCATACTTCCGAGGATTTGAGGGTGCTGCCTGTTCCAAACTCCTCCTACTCCTCATCCTGCCTTTGGGGGTACAAAAAATAGTAATTTGGGCCTAGTCTGGGTCTCTACGTGTGAGATACATACACCTTTTGATATCATATTTTCTATTCCGCTATTCAATCTACACCTTTGGGTATAAACAATTAAATTGCGGGATAGTCTGTGTCGGTACGTGTGAGACACACCTTTCCAATTTTTGGGGTGCATCTCATACTGCCGAGGATTTGAGGGTGCTACCTGTTCCGAACTCCCCCTACTCCTCATCCTGCCTTTGGGGGTACAAAAAATAGTAATCGGGGCCTAGTCTGGGTCTCTACGTGTGAGATACATACACCTTTTGATATCATATTTTCTATTCCGCTATTCAATCGAAACCTTTGGGTATAAACAATTAAATTGCGGGATAGTCTGTGCCGATACGTGTGAGATACACCTTTCCAATTTTTGAGGCGCATCTCATACTGCCGAGGATTTGAGGGTGCTGCCTGTTCCGAACTCCTCCTACTCCTCATCCTGCCTTTGGGGGTACAAAAAATAGTAATTTGGGCCTAGTCTGGGTCTCTACGTGTGAGATACATACACCTTTTGATATCATATTTTCTATTCCGCTATTCAATCTACACCTTTGGGTATAAACAATTAAATTGCGGGAGAGTCTGTGTCGGTACGTGTGAGATACACCTTTCCAATTTTTGGGGCGCATCTCATACTTCCGAGGATTTGAGGGTGCTGCCTGTTCCGAACTCCTCCTACTCCTCATCCTGCCTTTGGGGGTACAAAAAATAGTAATCGGGGCCTAGTCTGGTTCTGTACGTGTGAGATACATACACCTTTTTTTTGATAATATTTTCTATTCCGCTATTTAATCTACACCTTTGGGTAAAAACAATTAAATTGCGGGATAGTCTGTGTTGGTACGTGTGAGATACACCTTTCCAATTTTTGGGGCGCATCTCATACTGCCGAGGATTTGAGGGTGCTTCAGTCTGCCTCCTGCCTCTTCCGAACTCCTCCTACTCCTCATCCTGCCTTTAGGGTACAAAAAATAGTAATCGGGGCCTTGTAAAATCTGTCCTATTCCGCTATTCAATATACACCCTGTTTGAGTGTAAAAAATTAAATTGCGGGATAGTCTGTATCGGTACATGTGAGATACACCTTTTTAAATTTGTTTGGCGCATCTCCTTCCACCGCCGAGGATTGCAGGGAGCTTCAGTTTGCCTCCTGTTCCCAACTCCTAATACTCCTCTTCCTCAGCCTGCCTTTAGGGTACAAAAAATTGTAATCGGGGCCTAGTTTGTGTTTGTACGTGTGAGATACACCGTTTTGTAAAATTTGTCCTATTCCGCTATTCAATATACACCCTGTTTGAGTGTAAAAAATTAAATTGCGGGATAGTCTGTATCGGTACATGTGAGATACACCTTTTTAAATTTGTTTGGCGCATCTCCTTCCACCGCCGAGGATTGCAGGGCGCTTCAGTTTGCCTCCTGTTCCCAACTCCTCCTACTCCTCTTCCTCATCCTGCCTTTAGGGTACAAAAAATTGTAATCGGGGCCTAGTTTGTGTTTGTACGTGTGAGATACACCGTTTTGTAAAATTTGTCCTATTCTGCTATTCAATATACACCCTGTTTGAGTGTAAAAAATGAAATTGCGGGATAGTCTGTATCGGTACATGTGAGATACACCTTTTTAAATTTGTTTGGCGCATCTCCTTCCATCGCCGAGGATTGCACGGCGCTTCAGTTTGCCTCCTGTTCCCAACTCCTCCTACTCCTCTTCCTCATCCTCCCTTTAGGGTACAAAATTTTTTAAATTGGGGCCTAGTCTGTGTTTGTACGTGTGAGATACACCGTTTTTTATCCTTTTTCCTATTCCGCTATTCAATATACACCCTTTTGGGGTAAAAAACATTAAATTGCGGCATAGTTTGCATATTTGACTGCGAGATACACCCGTGCGATACTGTTGTTGTTTTGTTCCGCTATTCAATAAACACCTTTCTAGGGCAAGATCATAAATTACAGAAATATGAGGAGACCGTCAAATAGGGGCCGTTGCCTGGGTCGTGGTGCTGCTGGTAGAGCTCCTGTTGCAAGGAGAGGACGTGGTCGATCTGTGCCAGCTACACGCACAAGTGAAACACCTTCCTCAAGTGTGAGTAGGCGACAGAACCTGCAGCAGTATTTGGTAGGGCATCATGCGCCTCTAGAAGTGATGAGGCCAGAACAAGTAGAGGCGAGAGTAGATTGGTTTGCTGCTGACAGTGCCTCCAGTTCCTTCACATTGTCTCCCACCCAGTCTACTGCAGAAAGGTCAGAGTTGGCACCTGCAGCCGATGTCCAACCGTCTTTCACCAAGTCATACAGCAGTCTCTTCTTCTTTTTGAGGACTCTGTCAGCAGGGTTTCCCAGGGCCATCCACCTAGCCCTGCCCCAGAAGTGGAAGAGATTGAGTGCAGCGATGCCCAACCACTTATTTCTCAAGATGAGTACATGCAAGGACCATCGCAGCACGTCTCCGATGATGACGAAACTCAGGTGCCAACTGCTGCGGCGTTCAGAATTGTGGAGACCGACAAGGAGGGCAGGGGTGAAGACTGGGTGGAAGATGATGTGGAGGACGATGAGGTCCTCGACCCCACATGGAATGAAGGTCATGCAGGTGACCTGAGTAGTTTGGAGGAAGAGGCGGTGGTCGCACAGAGCCACCAGCACAGCAGAAGAGGGAGCAGGGTGCAGAAGCGGAGCGGCCGTGCCCTAGACACTACGCCTGCTACTGCCCAACGCAGCAAGGGAACGAGCGCAGCAAAGCCAGCTCAAAGGAGTTCTCTAGCGTGGAAGTTCTTCAGAAAATGTGCTGATGACAGGACACGAGTGGTTTGCTGTGCAATCAGAGCCTGAAGCGAGGCATAAACCTTCTCAACCTGAGCACAACCTGCATGATCAGGCATCTAAGTGCAAAGCACGAGCTTCAGTGGAGTAGACACCTTCAAAACCAAGAAACGTCTCTGGCTCATCCTGCTTCCTCTTCTGCTGCAGTCTCGGCCGCTCCATCCACATCTGTAGTGATACCGGCACCTGCCACCCCGCAAACAGACGATCTGTCAGCAACACCACCACCTGGGTCACCAACCATCTCCACAATGTCCCGTGGAAGCGTTCAGCTTTCCATCTCCCAAACACTTGAGAGGAAGAGGAAGTACCCCCCTACCCACCCGCGATCCCTGGCTCCGAATGCCAGCATTTCAAAATTCTTGACCTGTCATTCCGTCTGGTGGAGATGCACAGTTTTAAAAACCTTATGTCGGTGGCTGTCCCACAGTACGTCGTGCCCAGCCGCCACTACTTTTCCAGGCAAGCCATCCCTTCCCTGCACAACCAAGTGGGCGAAAAAATCAGGTGTGCACTGCGCAACGCCATCTGTGCCAAGGTCCACCTAACTACCGATACGTGGACCAGTAAGCACCGGTCAGGGGCGTTATATCTCCCTAACGGCACACTGGGTAAATGCAGTGGCGGATGGGCCTGAGGCGGATAGCAATTTGGCGCATGTCCTTCCACCACCGAGGATTGCAGGGCGCTTCAGTTTGCCTCCTGTTCCTAACTCCTCCTACTCCGCTTCCTCATCCTCTACCGCCTCCTCATCCGGTCAGCATAACACCTTCAGCACCAACTTCAGCACGGCCAGGGGTAAACGACAGCAGGCAGTTTTAAAACTTGCCTGTTTGGGGGAAAAACCACACACCGCGCAGGAGTTGTGGAGGAGCATGGAACAGCAGACAAATGAGTGGTTGCTTCCAGCGAGCCTCAAGCCCGGCCTGGGGGTGTGCGATAACGGGCGAAATCTCATAGCAGCTCTGGGCCTAGCCGGTTTGACGCACATCCCTTGCCTGGCGCATGTGCTGAATTTGGTGGTGCAGAGGTTCCTTAAAAACTACCCCGCTATGTCAGAGCTGCTGCAGAAAGTGCGGGCCATCTGTGCGCACTTTCGGCCTGTCAGCGCTGCAGCGTAACTTCGGCCTTCCCGCTCACCGCCTCATATGTGACGTGCCCACAAGGTGGAACTCCACCTTGCACATGCTGGAAAGACGAGCAGCAGCAGGCCATAGTGGAGTTTCAGCTGCAGCACGCACGCGTGAGTCGCTCTGCGGAACAGCACCACTTCACCACCAATAACTGGGCCTCCATGCGAGACCTTTGTGCCTTGTTGCGCTGTTTTGAGTACTCCACCAACATGGCCAGTGCCGATGACGCCGTTGTCAGCTTAACTATCCCACTTCTATGCCTCCTTGAAAAAACAATTTGGGCGATGATGGAAGAGGGTGTGGCACAGGATGAGGAGGAGGAGGATGAAGAGGTAACATTTCCAAGGCTTTCAGGGCAGTCATTCGCAAGGGGCTCCGAGAGTGGGTTCCTGCACACACAAACGCCAGGGACACAATTGTCCAGCAGGGGCACAGTTCTGGAGGATGAGGAGGATGAGGAGGAGGAGGTGGAGGAGGAGATGGAACCATGTTCACAGCAGGGTGGCACCCAGGCCAGCTCATGGCCATCACTGGTGCGTGGCTGGGGGGATACAGAGGACACAGACGATACACCTCCCACAGAGGACAGCCTTTCGTTGCCTCTGGGCAGCCTGGCACACATGAGCGATTACATGCTGCAGTGCATCCACAACGACCGCTGAGTTGCCCACATTCTAACTTGTGCTGATTACTGGGTGGCCACGCTGCTGGATCCCCGTTACAAGGACAACGTACCGTCCTTAATTCACTCACTGGAGCGCGATCGCAAGATGCGCGAGTACAAGCGCACGCTGGTAGACGCGATGATGCTGGCATTCCCACCTGACAGCGGGGCCACAGTGGAAGCACAAGGCAGAGGAGGAGGAGGAGGAGGAAGAGGTCGCCAACGCAACCAGGGCACTGCCAGCACCTCAGAAGGCAGGGTTAGCATGGCCGAAATGTGGAAAAGCTTTGTCAGCACGCCACAACAAACAGCAGCACCAGCAGCTCATATGGAACGTCTTAGCAGGAGGCAGCATTTCACCAACATGGTGGAGCAGTATGTGTGCACACGCCTACATGTAGTAAATGACGGGTCTGCCCCCTTCAACTTCTGGGTCTCCAAATTGGGCACATGGCCTGAGCTTGCCCTTTACGCCTTGGAGGTGCTGGCGTGCCCTGCAGCCAGTGTATTATCTGAACGGGTATTTAGTACAGCTGGGGGCGTTATCACAGACAAGCGCAGCCGCCTGTCCAGAGACAATGTGGACAAGCTCACATTCATTAAAATGAACCAGGCATGGATCCCACGGGACTTTTCTGTACCTTGTGCAGAATAGCGATGGATACCGACCTTAACCAGCCATTGTTCTATTTTTGCTCTTTCTCACTCTTTTGGGGTGTACCCTCATTTAAAATTTCTGAAAAAAAGCAGTGTTGGCTACCTCGTCCTCCTCCACCGCCGCTTCCACCTTCACCGCCCATAGGTGTGCGCAGCCTATTGCATTAGGGTGTGCACCCCAAAGTTTAAATACACATGCATGTGTTTGCCTACATGTACATGGCCCCGATACATTACTCTCCCTGCTGGCAAAGTGAAATAGAGCAGAGCAGGTCCGAGGGAGATCTTTCCCATCTCCTCACTGGCAAACAGAGCGATAATGCTAATGTGCCCTAGGTGATTAGGGTGTGCCCAGGTACACGCAGCATACCCTGTGTGCACGCCTATGACACCGCCACATCCACCACCACCTCAACCTCCCTCCTACTCCATATGGGCCTCGTCCTTCAGAGATGAAGAACATTGTTTTATTTTTCTGTTTTTTTTTTTTTTGTTGTTTTAAGTTATTTCCCTATCCACATTTGTTTGCAGAGCACTTGCCATGCTCTTAACTACGTTTTGCTGCCATTTGCAGCACTCTAGCCCTTTCCTTTGGTGTTTTAGAGCCATTTTAGTGCCTGAAAGTTCGGGTCCCCATTGACTTCAATGGGGTTCGGTGTCCGGGTAAAGTTCGGAAAAAGTCTGGGACACGGACCCGGACTTTTTTTTCAAGTTCGGCCGAACCCGCCGAACACGGACATCCAGGTGTCCGCTCAACTCTATCCACAAGAAACTTTATTGGAGACTGCTCAGACAGAACATGGTTCTGCAATGATGTTCTGCCTGAGCAAAAAAAGTTATTCCATGTTGTAGTGCCATATTGAGAAATTTTCATATTTGCACCATTCCATCTAACACTACGTATGTCATGTGTGTATATTCTTTTTGCTATAACTGTCATTTTTATTGTATTTTAATAGAGATAACAAGAGAGTAAGAATAAGGGGAAAAAAACTCAATAACATACAATCAGGGACAAATTCGTCTGATAAAACATCTTAGTCAGAGAGGGCAAATTCCTAGTTATACTCAATGGGTCCGCTAAAAAAAAGGACACTTTCAGAACATTTATAACAGGCATAATTATCATGCATTGAACTCAGCTTACTTTTTAAAACATAGCCAATATAAGTGTAGAGTGGATATAGTAACAAGGAATCATCAGTATACTGTAGACCCTTAAAAATTTGTTTGTAAAGAACAGGGAAGAGAGAAAAAAAAAAGGGGGGGGGGCATAAAAGATAAAATAAGAAGGTAAGAGGTAGGTTCTCTCCTAAAAATTGTTCCCACTTTAACATGTAGAGATGCTTTGGAGGGGTATGGGATGACAGGGAAATTAAAATTTTGAGAAAATGTAAGGGTTTTTGTAAAAGATTGGGCGTAATGTCTAATTTGTAGGTAACAATAAAAGGTTTGTTTAGAAATCATGGGCTTTCTGGAGGTCCTGGGAATATTGCAAAATCCTAGTTCTGTGATCCGCCATGTGGCCATAGTAAAAGAAGCCTCTAGTCTTCCATACTGTAGACATCTGGGAAGTTAGGCTATCGGGTATAGCAGGGTAAATAAGAAGGAGGTAGTTAGAAGCTGTGGTTGTTAAGGGGTATAGCCTTTGGGCTACTACACAACGTGTAGAGAAGAGCCATGGGGTGAAGTAACATGTGTGTATATTCTGAATTGTAAAGTAAATGTGACGCCTTTGTTAAACATGTAGGAAAAAAATAATTTAGGAGGATAAGGATGGTGCATTCAGCAGGTGCTGCGCACAATTCAAATATGCAAGGGAGGCTGGACTTGAAAACTATATATTACATTTTCAAAGTCTAATAGCAAATGTGGAGAATCGAAAAAAAAAACATTGTATATAGGTGGGCTTATTTCTTACAATCTGATTGTACAATCCATTCTGTTTGAATTTAATTCTACAAGTAGGCAGAGTACTAGAAATTGGTAAATCTAAGAATCGGTGTCAATGACTGCAATGAAAAAAAAACAAAAAAAAAACAGCATTGTCACCAGTGGCCGCAATGATAACCCCTGCAACATCTGGAGAATGTTTGACTGACTGTAATAAGACCCAATGTTAAATAAGGCCCAATATTTGCAAGCGTTAATAAAATACATTGCTTACTAAGTTATCCCTGGATTTTTATTAAATAACAAAACGACAAATCAATATAGTTACATCACAGATTTAATTGCACTGTGTGTGGTATATGAATGTCCAGTATCTATACTAAATAGATGTATTAATAGTTATATTAGGTAAATGTGTAGAGTTCATAAAATATGATTAAATATTAGTGTCTTTAGGAAAAATACAACAGTGGTAAAAATGCCAATATATAAAGACATTCTTAAGGTAGAGGAGACAGGAGAACTGTAATATTACCAAATAGAGAAATGAGAATTGAAAGTACCATAAAAAATAAAAAAGCTATTTTTTACTACTATTATTAAAACTACTACTACTACTAATTAAAATAATAATATTCAATATTACTATTATTACACCACATTATTACGTCAGCTTATTATTATTTTTTATTTTTATTATTAATATTATTATCTCTTTTTTCTCTAGAATCCCCCACAAGTATAACAACAGATTAGCATGTTAGAAGAACTACAAATGACAATTCTAAAAAGAGATTTAAATAGTATTACTAGCCAAATAAATAAGTGTAATAAAACCAAATATGAGGCACACACGTTTGTGCCAGTAGCCTAGCAAGTTATGTGCATTTGAAAGGGATGGTACAGTAATGTATTGCATAAAAATAGCATAAAATGAAAATTCTCAAGGTAGAAAAGATAGGGGGACTTAAGGGAAAAATTAGAACAGAACAATCGTGATAAAAAGGGATGCTAAAAACATTGCATAGGCAACTAACTAGGTTCTCTCTTTCAATAATACAATGTAATACAACTATAACCGAAGAGACAAATATTTTTATACCTTTACGTATTTGTTAACTAATACATGGCAAACTATGGGTGGGTATAATATGTATTACCTTTTATACACCGTTGAGGCAAACAAGTGCTTTCATACAATTTTGAATGCAACTCGTTAATTCCCATTAGAATATTTAAATTAGAATAATGTTAATCTGGATGGAACCATTTGTGTGCAATGAACCTAATATAGCAGATGTTTTCTAGTACTCTACATCAAATGACAAATTACAACAGCCAAAATTCCCTGGTATTTATTTTGGCATAAACACAATGCTTGCAATAGTGTCTAATTTCAGCAGCATTAACTTGAAAAACACACATAATTACTACACCAATATTGGAATACAACTAGCAATTACATTTATTAAACAAAGTTGTAGGAAGGAATGTGTAGCCAAAAATTGTGTAAACTATTCAAAAATGTTAGAGCAATCAGATTTATGTACATAAATAATGCTGAAAATTTGAAAACAGTGTGCACAAATTAAACAGGGTATACAAATAAAACATCTATCAAGAAGTACCCTTTGTTAAATTTCATACTTCATATGAAATAAAAGTATTAATCATTTTATTTTTCTGAGTAAAAAGTGCCACTCCACTGCAAATTATAAGAAAAGTGCTTCTTCAGAGCTCCCTTATGTATGATAAAGCCTGCAAAGCCTAAACCTCAAAGTTTCTGGTTATCTGCATTTTGGGTGTATTATAGACTAGAAAGTTCATTGGTTTCAATCACACAGGTCCTGTCTGGTAGACTTGCCATGAGATAAGAGGCGAAATGCTGTCCAGCTTACAATGCAGGAAGTAATGCCTGCATATGTAATGTGTAAATATGGCTGCCTCCATGTAATTCATTAATTCATACTGGTTAGATTAGTTAACATTATGCTGATTTCTTTCCCATCTAAATCTTCTAAATTAAAAAAAAAAAAAAAAAAATCATACAGTATAATCCCCGTTAAAGAAACAAGAACAACTAATTTACACATGTTTGAGAACAGTCTGAAATTTCTCTGACTACAATGCCAAAAAAAGCATTTGCAGCAGCCTGCTGCCTGGTATCACATGACAGAATAAAAATATGTGAGAAATCTATACACATACAGAGGGTTTGATAAAATGTAAATGACACCTATAACTTCAGTTGTACGAATTATTAGACATTACTAGGGCTACCTGAGAACTTCCGGAATCTGTTGTCCTCTTGTCTTTCTTGACATGCAACACATTCCTCAATAGGTGCCAGAGTAAACTTGCTAAAATGTAAAGGTTATCTGTAATCCACAGTAATCTGCCTTTAAATGATGTGTCCATTTTTAAAAAATGTTATTTGTCTGTTGTATAAAAATACCCCCTCCCCTATTTACTGCTCCCTTGTCCTGCTAAGCTGCAAAGAAACTAGGCTGAAGCAAGAGACATAGTAAAGGACAGGTTGTATCTGGTATCAGGCATCAACAAGTTCAATGTACCTAAAATGGTATAATGTGACAAGTAGATGACAAGCCTAGAGCAGATGCTAGGGATAAGGGGAAAGGAGGACTGAGTCTGTGCTTGACAGGTATTTACTGTGACACTCTAGCACTTGTCGACTGTGCAGGAACTCCAGGCACCATCAGCAGTAGCAGAATGTATCAAGCACATGTTCCCCATCAACAGTACACACTTTGGGCTTCTCACTGCAACGGCTGGAGGGCATATTTTGTTAGGATAGTAAATCTTGGAAGCCATGTCTACATTCATCAGGGAGGAAAATGTTTATAGAGTTAACACCGCCAATAAATTTCTGCCATATTTTGGAGTCTGAATAAAATCAAAGATCTTGGAAAGTGTTAACAGCTACTAACTGTTGTCTCGTATCAAACAAAGGGGATGATGTATCGAGTCAGTATTTGCCTGGCCAAGAAATCTTTGTTACTTTTGAAATACAACTAAAGGCAAAGCTTTTTATAAGTTTGGATAGAGTGGAGAGGGATTAGAATGAATGTCAGGTTTCATTTTTGCCATATGTGACCTTGTTAGGGAGATTCCCTCCCTCTATTTCTCCTGTTTACCGTTATCTCCGAAAGTGAAAGATAAGTTATCATTAGAACAGGGGGAATCTTCCAAATGGGACACTAGTTCTGGTGACCACGGTGAGAACTAGGATTCCCTCACTTTGGAGAGATTTCCTTTCACTTACTGTTTTGGCTATGGAACAGGAAGTGAAATTTCCCCAATGAGATACAGGAGGAAAAAAACAATTGACAGGGGCTATAACCCTCCCATGCTCTATAAAAAAAAAAATATTTTTTCTTAGTTTTTACTTTAAACACTTTAAACAAGCTTTAAATTTAAATTTGAGCTAAATACACCGCACAAAACAAAATGCCTGCACAGTTTTTAGAAATCTGGTATACATGTATTTAAACTCATACAATTAAACTCATACATTCTCTATACTATATATGGCTGCTGTCAGCTTTTGGGTAAAGATAAGCACATGTTTGTAACATTTAACAATATGAATATACATGGCTTACCATTTTTTCCACTAGTGGGAGTAAAACCTTTTTTTTGTGTGTACCTATATGAAAATACAGCCATTACTGTACCATCCCTTCCAAATGCACCTAACTTGCTAGTGATAAAGTGATTGCACTACTACCACGTTCTATTGTTGCTGAAATGCAGTAATTTTATATTAGGTCAAAATACATTTATTGATGGCCAATATGCATGTGTGTTGCAATATATTTTACCTGACAAATTCTCTGTAAGGCTAGGCATACATGCATTTCTCTTGGTCAACCCACAGGCTAAACATCACGGATTGAGAAATTTCCCCTGCCAACTATTGTGTTTAGGCAGTCAGCACCCACGAATGTCTAAATACCTGAACAGTGACTGCATCCGATTAGATGCAGTAACTGTTAGTCCAACAAGTCTTCATTTGACTTCATTCATTTTTCAAAGTTTGTTGAGCTGGGTGGTGGCAACAGGGCCACCGATGGCTCGCATTTTGTCTCATTTAGCATAAATTGGCTGAAACTTAAGTTGTGTATGACAGGCTTAAAGTGTTCGTTCACCTTTTCAGAAAAAATGAAAAAGTAAACTATAGCCCAACACCCTCCCACTCTTCTGGTCCCTGATGCACTTACCTCTTTGGATGATACAGTTTCACTGTCCACACAGCCAGGTGCAGAGTTTCTGGGGTCCTCTTCTTTCTCTAGGGATCCTGGGACAGATCAGAGCGGTTCTGTTTGATCAGCATGATCACTTGTCTCTGATTTGCCCTGGATGGTGAAACTGTATCACCCACGTAGATGAGTAGAGTGTAGGGTGTTAGTTTACCATTTCATTTTTTCTGGAAAGGTAAACTAACATTTTAAGTCACTTTAGGGATGATTAACCTATTATTGTGAATGCAGCTGTAGTAAACTATACCACTGTGATTGGGATTACAGTTATGGCGAACATTGGCACCCTAGATGTTTTGGAACTACATTTCCCAAGATGCTCAGCTACATCACAGAGTGCATGAGCATCATGGGAAATGTAGTTTCAAATCATCTGGGGTGCCAAGGTTTGCCATAACTGGTACACTGGAATAGAACATTAAACACTGAGATTGATATACTAAGGAGTAGAGCATGTTCGGTTTGAAAATTATTGTATTTGTGTGCATTAAGGGCAAGTATAGTACTATACCCACAATTAAGGGTAAGTTCATTTTTTACAACAGCACTAGAAATAATGTTATTTTGTAAAAAAAAAAAAAAAAAAGATTTTTTAATTTTATATATTGTGTTTTTATGTAGCACTATGAAAAAAAAATGTTTACATACAAACGATTAAGTAAAATTAATCAGCAAAAGGGGTGGAATAAACTCACATAGGAAATAAATACAAATATTACAATTAAACATAAAAAAAAAAAACAATTGTTGAAACTGACTAATATTCAGATGTGAGCCTTCATCATCTGCTGGTTGTTATGCAGCACTGCAGTTCAAGTTTCTGCTATGCACACCTGACCTCATTAGCAGACTTAAAGCAAGGTCAGAAATGTAGGCTCCTTTCACACAGGTGGACCGTTCAGATCCGCCTGTCAGTTTTGTTGCTGGATCTGAAAGGTCACCCCATGCATCTCCATGGGGCAACGGATGTCAGCGGAGACATGTCCGCTGACATCCGATCCGTCAAATCTGGACGGATGGAAACCCTATTTTCCATCCGTCCAGCGGATTGGATGAGAATGGACAGACGGTCCGTTCCCATCCGATTCCCCCATAGAGATGCATGGGTACCTGACAGCTGTGTCTCCGCACACAGCACGGAGAACAGCTGTCATCCTCCTGCCTCCCACTGAGAAAAACGGAGTCCATGTGTGAAAGAGCCCTTAGGCATGCACATGATCAACAGGTTTTTGTCTGTATTCTCAAGCCCTGGGTGGAGGCTTGATTGTCTCTAACTTTAGTGTGTTCATGCAGCATTATTCCTGTATATTGTTTGGACTGTGCTTATCCTGATCATTTACCTGTTGTTTATTAACCTGGTATTTTCTGCTAAACAAACAAATATATTCGAAAAAAAAAATACGTTTTTCCTAGTTTCAGTTATATATTTTTGCAAATAAGTAATTTTTTTTCTTCACGTGCGCTGATGAGGATGCACTGATGGGCACTGATAGGCAGCACTGATGGGCACTGATGAAGCTGCACTGATACACTCAACTAATGGGCACTGATAGGCAGCACTGATGAAGCTTCACTGATAGGCGGCACTAATGGGCACTGATAGGCTGCACTGATTGGCACTGATGGGGCTGCACTGAATATCAGTGTAAACAATGTGCTGAAAGGTTTGCTGGTTAACGGCTCTCCTTTCCTCACACAGACACACGCTGTGATTGGCCCTTTACCTCAATCTGTGATCAGCTGTGTCTGTAGAAAAGAACGGTCATAGAGCACGCTGGATGCGTGCCCCAGGGGGCGTGTGGGAGGCAGGGTTCTGGGAGGGTGTCCATGGAACTGGAAGCCTGCACTGTGGTTGCCTCTTGGCTATAGCGCAGGCAGGAAAAGCTTAAAACTGAGTTCTGCATAGGCTCATTGCTGAATGGACTTTCAGTCTGTATTCTGGTGATTTCTGATTCTGAGCTTTTTCTGAGCCTGACCTTTGTCGCTGACTTGGCTTCCACCTGACCTACTTGTGCAAGATGCTACCCTCATCATCACTAGCTACTCATACAGGAAATTGATACTACTACTACTGTGTGTTAGGGTCCTTTCACACGGTCAGTTCAGTTTTTTTGTTCGTTCAGTCCCTTTTTTTTTTATTTTTTTAATGGACACGGATGCACTTTTGTAGGGTCCTTTCCGTATGTCCGTTTTTCATCCATCCGTTTGTGGATGAAAAACTGACATAATGTATGTCTATGGGATTGCGGACGTTAGCGGATGATATCCGCTGAAATCTGATTTTGTGTCCGTTCTTTCTTTTAAACAGAAGAAAAATAGGGTTCTCTTCCGTCTCAAAAAAACGGAACTGAACGGAATGGACGCAAAACGGATGTCAGCGGATGGTCATCTGCTAACGTCCGCAATCCCATAGACATACATTATGTCAGTTTTTCATCTGCAAACTGATGGGAGGAAAAACGGACATACGGACCGCCCGTGTGAAAGGACCCTTATTTTCTTTGACTACCAGTCTAGGGTGTCACATCTCTATAGTATCTGTCTTGCCTGTTGTCAGGCTCCTAGTAACACAGGGGATTTACAGTACCGTATATAGAACAGAAATATCACTTTTGGAGTACTGCATAAGATATGAAAAAAAACAGATGGTGACTAAGCTGTCAGATTCCATCTAAACCTGTAATATTGATTTTTGAAAGAATTGACCTCTTAGCTCACAAAGATAAGATGAAAAGAAGAAAAACAAAAAGCTGAAGGGAAAATAACATAAAAAATACATATTATTAATACTTTTTACAAATACACAATGTACCACACACCCGATCTCAAAGAATATTAAAAAATAATTTTTAAAGCCACCATACAATAAAAGGGTCAGTCCTTGGAAAACCAGTGTTTCTGTAACTCAGCAGAAGTTAATGGTTAAGCTGATTTACCCTATTTTCTTAATTGATGTGATTTACCATGTTCTGTAGTGGATATTACATCCCACTTCCTTTAATGTTTTTTTTTTTTTTTTTATTATACCTTTGTAACGCTCCTGCGTTTTATGTATGATGTGGATTTTCAGCTGCAGAAATATTCCACTTCAGTAGTCATGTAGAGAAACGCTGAGACACCAATCCCAACTCTCAATGACTCATCATGTGTGGATGATCTCAATTCAGCAAGTACATACACACACTCAATAAGATGTTTCCTAGAGTGACTTATGTATATAATAACACAGTGATGATAGGCTGAAGAGACAGGTTGGGTAGAGATGGTAGATGACAGACACTTGAAAGGAAATGTTCTTGAAAGTAAGATAGTAGCAGATGGAATGCAGATAGGTTTAGCAATCATGTATGGTAGCAGATGACAGAGTAGCAGGTGGACATACAAGAGAGATCAACCCAGTGCAAGAACAGGTGGTAGTAGGCTCAAGAGCTAGCAATCTTAGATAATGCAGATGTAGTAATAGTCCTTAGTATGCAGAGCTAGATAGTGTAAGCTTTAGTATGAAAGCTATAGAGGTTTCCCCTGTGGGGTACTTATCACTAATAGCAATGTAGTAGAGGAGAGGTTCGGCAAGAGCGGATGATCCGGTAGCGGGATACAGGGATCAGCGCAGCGTGGTTCCGACAGCGAGGTATGCTTGCAAGCATGAGAGCTTCAAGACAGGTTAGCATCAAGGCACAAAGCAGTTTGAACGAACACATGTGAGTGAGAGCCGGCGATCTAAATAGCCATCCAGTCCGGCGCTCAGTGATGACAGCATCAGTCTTAAAGGTGTATGCGCACCTTACCAAAAGAGAATGGTGGGGCGCATACACTTATGAAAGAGTAATTAGGGTACCCAAAGGTACCAGAACATTACAACCTTATAGAGAAGCAGGAGGAATAGAGTGTCAGAATAAGGAGAACAGACTTTGTATTTGAAACAGGAAGATTTCACCACTGGTGTTCTCAAGAAATAAGAGATTGTAGTTGTTCTATTCAGCCTACTATTATTTACTCATAAGTAAAAAATCAATTTTGGGGGGTTAGACTTATGCATAACTACAAGAACATACTAATACAATATTGCCAAATTAGTCAAGGTAGCTAAAATAATGCGGGTGTGCAAAACTATGCCAAATTTTAACTTTGCTTAAATCGTATAGAATCACGACTCTTATATTTAAGTACAAAAATAGGTATTATACTTAAAGTGATTGTAAACAATCACCTTGTAAAACACCCCATTCAGTTTAAAATAGAAATGAAAGCTAAAACATTTTTGTATAGATATATAAAAAAAAAAAAACATTATAAAAAACCTTTTTTCCTTTTTTTATATTTGATTACATTCTCTCTGTTCTCAGCTGAATTAGAGCTGGGGGAGAAGAAGCAGCACACTGAGCTTCCCAGTGAATGCTTGTGCAGCAGAGGGCATGTCAGAACAAGTTTGATCATTGGAGGAGAGTACACTAAGTACCGGCTTAGCTAGAGAACTGACCACTGTGTGCTCTCTGGCTTAGTGTGCTCAGTTTTATTTTTCCAAAAATAGTGTGGTCAGTTTTTAATAGGAAAGCAAGAGGACTAGCAGGAACACCCAGGGTTTCACATAAAGGAAGCAATACGAAGAGAACAAGATACTTTCTCATACAAGTAAACGGAACAGCAGGCACATATCAGGAATATTATGTGCTGGGGTAACAAATGCTTTAATGAGGTATTGGCACATATTTCTAGCCATGACAAAACTAAATAGAAAAATAAAATCTACATTGATCCTAATGTTTTAGCAATTGAAAAATCGACAGTTGCACACTGATATTTTAACTTATGTGGAATTTAGCTATTAACTGAAATATATACATATTCCTAATATATTTGTATGTAATTTGACTGTGAATGTTTCAACAGTGTGTTTCAATGATAATTTACATATTTTAAATAATATGTATTTATTATATAATAAACATTTTATTATACATAAAATGAACATCTAAATATTGAATACAAATGCATATTATGTAATAAGTATATACACAGCTTACGCAACTACAGATTAGGTTCTAGCTCCACCTAGTGAAATATATGAAAAAAAACATGCACATGGACTTCTAAGCCAAACTATATCAATTAGGAATTTCTCTATACTCCACCCTGGGGTGCCTTCTGGGTTCTTTAGGGGTGCCTTGGCAAGAAAAAAAAATCACCTCTAATGTTGTGTGTCCTACATGTGTGAATGTTGCATGCTTTATGTAAATCTATTAGTTTATTTCTTTACATTTTAGAATGGGGTGCCTTAAGACTGTGGGGAGTATTAAAGGATACCTACAGTTAAAAATAGGTTCGTAACACTGCACTAATGGCAGCCATACTGATGATATTTTTTGAGAGTTAATGAGTCATTTGTAGGGATATTATACCATGACTTTAAGTCAGGTTATGTCAACACTGTTATCTAACCTTGGCAATAAGCTAAATTCACAAATGTATTGAACACTGGCAGCATGCAAAACAGTTATTAAAAAAAGCTACTACTTGTTCTTCTTACAAAATTGCTGTTGTATGACAGAAGGTCATACTCATTTTTATTTGTTAAAAAAGATACCTGTCATGCATGCATCAATGTGCTACAGTGCCATTCATGTTTAATGGCACCTCATTGCAATATTAAGCCTCCAGAATGCAATTACAATGTACTGAATTACAATGTGAAACAAAAAATGCTGTATGTACTAATTTTAGGCTCCTTTGGTGCATTAAGCAGCCCCTTCAAATTACTTGGCTTCCTTAATGCAACACACGTTAACACTACTTTTGTTGAGAAAAAAAATATTTCCCTCTAGGTGATCTATGTACTGTACATTACAAGGATTTTAATAAACTTTGTTGCAGATTCCTACCTTTCGTTATTCTGACGAAATCCTTGTGTGTTTGTCTGTATCCATTTGGGAAAGTGAGTCTAATGGGAGCAGTTTCATAATTATTATTATAATAATTCATAATTATTAACCAGGTATGCATGGCTTTAATAAGGGAATCTGCAGGGCCTGTATCCCCGTATCCCTAGATTTTATTTCCTGTTGGGAGTATCTCACCAAAAATGACATTTTTGTTGCAGAGGATGCCTAAAATCTGACTTGTATTTTAGTGCAGACTTCTAGGAAAAATGGCACAAGCAGGAAATGATGTTTCTGGGGGGCGTTCTGCACACATTCTATATACAGAACACTTTCAGGTAGCCATATTGTATTGCATTTTTAGAAGATTACAGAGCTGCCGATTGAAAAGGAAATGTAATATTTAATAACATTCAATTACAATATGACTTGTGTCACAACTGTATATGCTATATTAATTTTTAGTTACCTGCTATTTTTTCCCCCACAAAAGTAGAGTTACCCTTTAAGAGTTACTGGTCCAGAAAAGGCATGCAGATAAAGACTTCAGACATTTCTTTAATTGTTCTAATTGGCATGGTTATGTCAGGTCAGTGACTTAGAAAATATTAAAGGCAGTGGTCAACATAAGAGCTAGGCAACTAGCATTTTCAGAAGACCATAAACAATGGCAGCCCCTATCTTACTTTAATGACAGGTTTACTTTTAGGACTGTGCTAAATGCATGGCCACTGGTGTGCACTGGTTTCTTTTTTTTTTTTAAGTTAGAACTTTAGTTGTATTCACCTCAGTGCCTTTGCGATGTGGTAGTTTGATATGCAGTACACCACAATAAAAAAAGTACTGCATGCAATACTTTTTCCAGTCCACACCAACGCAATGCATGACTTCATGGCAAACAGGGCAAACTGCCTTCTCATTGAGCCCTTATGCCCTTACTATGAAAAAGGGTCTTAAAGCGGTAGTAAACTGCAGTTAAAAAAGAAAAATAACTTCCCCTGCAAGGCATTGTCCTAATATGCTACTATGCATTGCATACTAGCACATTATGAGAGATTTACCTTGGAACGAAGCTCTGCACTGTCACCGCTGACAGGGCTCTTATCGTCACCTAGTCTTCCTTCCGGGTTTGCAGCCTCTGGCTACATGAGTGGCTGGAGGCGTGATGTGGTCACTCCTGCGTGCATACACACAGGACCCACCATTTACGGCACTGGCTCTGAAGGTCCAGCAGGTATACCGGACCTTCAGAGCGCATGTGTTGGTGACGCCACTGGCTGCATGCAGTGTGAATATCACTAAAACAGTGCAAATTTAGGAGATATTCACAGTGCCTACAGGTAAGCCTTATTTTAGGCTTACCTGTTGGTACAAGTAGTAAAACTGTGTTTAATACCACTTTAAGACCTGCTAGGAGCAAAAAGCTAAAAGATAACTATATATAAAATTGACTTTTAATCACGTTAAAAAATAACGTATATATATATATATAAATATGTATATACTTTTCTCAATTGCCAAATTGATGAATCCACACTGTTGAGGATTTAGGAATTGCAGCTACTCCAGAGTCATTTGGGCTAAAGGGGGCCCAGTTTGTTACCCTTTCTTATACCAGGGGAAAAAATTGGATGCTTCCACGCACTAGCTTTGTCCTTACTTACAACATCTGCAGTATATCTATTGTTAAAAATCACAGTACACCTGAATCATTGTCGGATGGTTTGATAAACTATTGTAACTCTTCCCATGTACAATCTACAGTATACACCTTACTATGCTAAATCTACTGGCCATGGATTGATTATAGTACTTTCTGTGAGTGCTTTGATATTTGTATTTAAACATGGGAAAATGGATATAATGGTTAAAGAAGTTACAGGTAGTAATGAAATGTTTACATTAAAGCGTTATTAATCCCAAAAGCAAACATTAAATACACTGCTCAAAAATTTTAAAGGATGGTGTTCAATGGCAAATGCTAATCGAGCTCCACGGTGTCGGGCAGTGAGCACATAGCCCACTAGAGGACATTGGGCTCATCCTGTTCCTCCTTGCACAAAGGAGCAGATACCGGTCCTGCTGATGGGTTAAGGACCTTCTACGGCCCTGCCCAGTTCTCCTAGAGTAACTGCCTGTCTCCTGAAATCTCTTGAGACTGTGGTGGGAGACACAGCAAACCTTCTGGCAATGGCACATATTGATGTGCCATCCTGGAGGAGTTAGAATGTCTGTGCAATCTCTATAGGGTCCAGGTATCACCTCATGCTACCAGTAGTGACACTAACCCTAGCCAAATGCAAAACTAGTGAAAAACAGTCAGAAAAGATGAGTAGGGAAACAAGATTTCAGTGGCCTCCACCTGTAAAACCATTCTTGTTTTGGAGGTCCTCTCATTGTTGCCCATCTAGTGCCCCTGTTAATTTCATTAACACCAAAGCAGATAAAATTGATTAACAGCCCCCTCTGCTACTTAACCTCCCTGGTGGTCTGATTATGTCAGAATTTTTTATCTAAAAGCGGTACATTGTTTTGCATGGAAATCTGTTGTTTTATATTTTAGGCCTGTAATTCTTAGGAGTAACTCACTTAAATCTATCCAAACAAGAGTCTAGTAGACATCCCAGGTATGAAAAAGTTTGAAACACTAAATAATAAATGATATTATAATAAGAGTACATTTTATTAAATAATATAATCAAACCGAAAACACTGAAATATGTACAAACAAGGGATGCGATATTACTAGTCACTGTAATAATGGTTTAGTAATCATCTCGGGGATGAAAGATTTTGAAACATGGGACTGCACAAAGTCCGTCACAATCAGGACAATAGAATCTGGTTTCCTTTCTTATTTTCCATCCACTGTCATCTCTCTTCGAGCACATCCTTGTAGGTGCTGACTTTTTCCCAGTTGGTGGGATGTAGTCCATAAAGTGATGACCAGTCAGGCGTTCCGGGTTGACAACGCCAACAGCATGACGTCCAGATCTATTCCCAGCCATTGATGGTGTTTGGTGATACAAAAAGATATGTTTGGCAACTTTCCAAATGAAGTTTGAATGAATCACAGGCTTGTCACTCATTTTTTTTTGAGCAGAATGTAAGCATTCCACAAGCATTGCTCAAGAAGGTGTCTGAAGATCTTCTTATAGTACTTCTTTTGCTGTTTCCTCATTGCTGGGTAGAATGTCATTGCTTGGTCGGCTCTGTCGAGACCTCCCATGGTATTGTTGTAGTCTATCACTACTTGTGGCTTCATGACTTCTTTCCCACCTTTCATGCATACCATAACAGTGGAGGTATTATGCACTGTACTCATTAGGCACACATCTTTCTTGTCCCGCCATCGCAGTGTCATAATTTTGCCTTTCTGCCAGGCAACCATTTCTCCTGTCTTGAGCTTCTTTTTGCGAAACATTGGTGGCATGTCGCGCCGTTTAGCCCTAACAGTTCCATAGGCACCTGTTTTGTTTTGCAGTAGAACCTCATAAAGTTCGGGAGAGGTAAAAAGTTGTCAGTTATTACACAATAGCCCTGATTTATCAATGGCTCAATGAGTGAAAGAACGGAAGATGTTGCCACTCCATAATTGCTGTATTTTTGATCGAATTTTGTTCCTTTTCCAGTGTATATCACTGAATTCCAAATGTAGCCAGTTGACGATTCGCATTGCATGTAGGATTTTATGCCGAATCGTTCCCTCTTTGATGCAATGTTTTGCACCCAGCTGAGCCTTCCCTTGTAGGCCATTAGACTTAAATCTACATTCAGGTCCATAAATATTGGGACATTGACACAATACTAATCTTTTTGGCTCGATACACCACCACAATGGATTTGAAAATACCCTCGAATAAAAGCTGAACGTCTGCAGTTAAAGCACATCTTGTTTTTTTCATTTCAAATCCATTGTGGTGGTGTATAGAGCCCAAAAGATTGGAATTGTGTCGATGTCCTAATATTTATGGACCTGACTGTATGTTGATGTCTCTTTCTGGCACATAGCTCTGTTAGAAATTCTGTAGAATCATTTGATATACTTCCCAAATTTTCTTTAGTTTTGGTGCAGGATGAGTAGTTTCATCAAATTCTTCATTGTTTTCGAAGTGGAGATATTTCATTATGAGGGAGAATCTTTACCCTGACATGACCGTGCCAAAGAAAGGAGTGGCAAGGAATGTATTGGTTGTCCAATACCACTTCTGCAGGGGTTTCCCCATCACTCCCTGAAGAGTTATTAGGCCCAGATATTTCCAAATGTCATCTTTGGTCACTGGTTCCCACTTTCTGCATCTTGAAAACTTCTGATGGGTAGGCCAATTGTTGCTCTTTTTACCAGTTTGTCTCGGTAACTATTTTTTCAATAACCTCATCGGTCAGAAAAAATTGTAGGTATGCCAAGGGGTTGTCATGGTCAACGTCAACTTTCATACCAGGTGCTCCAGTAAATGGGAATCTTGGGGGCGCTGCATGATCTGTACCGCAGTCAATAGAGCACCAAGTTCTCACATCGCTGAGCTCAGTCGAAGAATCGTCGCTGTCCTCACTTTTAGTACCTGATGACGAATTTTCCCACGAACCACTATCGCTCAGTTCTTCAAACAATTCTGATTCATTGTCGCGGTTTTCCAGTTCGTCTAAAAGCACTTTTGAGCTAAAAGAACGCTTTTTGGACGCCATGGGCATTCTCAATTTTCCAGGCACAAAGTACAGGTAGGGCACTGGAAAAGACACTAGGCGAAATCCTGTGGTAAAATGGCATGATACTAAGTTGTAAACAGATTACACTGCATCATGTCATTTGTTTTTATTTATTTTTTGAATCTCCCGCCGGTTCCACCCCCCTGCGTCGCGGTGCTCGCAGGGAAGAGAACCGGAAGACAGGTGCCGGCTTCGGCCGCAGCACACAGCGGGAGGACAGCGGTAGGATGGCTGGAGGACGGCGGGGGGAAGGACGGCAGGAGATCGCAGTGAAAGGTAAGTTTGATTGCGGGGTAATCTCGAGTATTACTCGGGGTTACCGCTTTTGGCACTGTATATTAACCCCGAGCCACACTCCGGAATACCGCCAGGGAGGTTAACTGACCAGATAAATATCCCCGTAGTTGAATTGACTTGATGCTATACTCTGATTAAAATGTGTTCCTTTAATTTTTTTGAGCAATGTATATTAATGCTTATCAATTCTTAGATGTGATGGCTGCATTTGTTTTCTTTTTAAAGCTCTCTTTCCTTTATTTTCACCTTGTGATCCAGCCAGTAAATCTGTCATTTTTAAAAGAACAAGCTTTCCTGCAAATGTATCAGTTAGATTGTTGAGAAAAAAGATTTGCCACTGACAGGGATGCTTACAATGACCAGCTTTTATTTTTTTTGCTAAATAAACAAATAAAGACCAACAGTTTTAAAGAAAAATCAAACCTTTTGAATAGTTGGTGATAAAATGTTTCAAATAGTTAATTTTTCTCCGTCACTGATGTGTGCTGATGAGGCTGCACTGATGGGCACTGATAGGCTGCATTGATGGGTACTAATGAGGCAGCACTGATGAGGCTACACTGAAAGGCAGCACTGATGGGCACTGGTAGGCGGCACTGATGGACACTGGTAGGCGACACTGATAGGCGACACTGATGTGCACCGATTGTCAGCACTGGTGGGCACTTATTGGCAGCACTGGTGGGCACTGTGGGCACTGCACTGATAATCAGGACACTGATAATCAGTTCCCTGATTATCAGTATACATGCCCCTTATAGAGAAGCCAGTTATTGGCTCTCTTCTCCTCCCCTCATGTTGTCAGCATGAGGAAAGGAGTGCTAATAACTGGCTTCTATTTATCTCCACGATCAGCTGTGTCCGATGGTAAAGAGCCGCTGATTGGCTTTTTACCTCAATCTGTGATCTGCAGTGTCCTCCAGACACTGGAATTACAGAGCGCACCACCTGCGCCCCATCATTCGGCTATAGCGCGGTCCGCAAGTGGTTAATGGGGACAGTTTAAAGACTGGGCTGAATACTCAGGGGTTCCCACCCATGCAGGGTGAGGGGTCCTGAGGTGATCTGGCAGAAAGAGAGGACTAATTGTCAGCAATTTCTTTATAATTTCTTATGAGGGACTCGAAATTTCAGAGTTTCGGGTGGGAAGACCCACCAAACCCTGATTACCAGGATTCTAAACCCGAAGGGGTTAAGCCCAAGGCAGGGGAGGCTTGAAAGCAGAGGGAAAACAGCACCCTTTTGTTGTACCAGGACTTTGGATTGTTAACTTGTTTTGCCTGAAAATAGCTATTTCTAGTTAATCTATTTACTTAAATAAACAAATAAACTGGTTGATTTTACCATACCAGCTGGCTGTCAATCCCGAGCTGCCTCAGGATCACAAACCTTTATCCCAAAAACACTTGCAGTAAATGCTTGGGTCACTGTAATGTGAGCTGGAGTTTGGCTTTAATTTGTTAGTGTATCTAAATCTGCTAGTACACCTAACACTCTCCTCCCCTAAGACTGACAATGCTCCTGTCCAAAGGTGCCCCTGTGCTCCTTCATTCAGAGTGGAGGCACTCTAATATAGGAGGTGTGTTACCTGCCAGATCACCAGGTGAAAACAGAGGGACAAAGGCCTAAAAGGATTGGTAAACTGCAATATATTATATTTTTGGTTTTGGGTTTAATACCACTTTAAGACTCCCATACAAAAAAAAAAGGCTAAATTTCACAAGCTGGAACCCAACATAACATTCACACCACCTTCTGCTTTAAACCTTGCAAAGAAACATAATATTGCTGTGGCCCACCTCCAATGCATTTGGTCGATTGGGCAATTTAAAAAAAATAGAGAATCTCCTTAAATGTCTGAGGAAGTTATGATTGCAGTTCTGATTACAAGCAATTGACTCATAATGGGACCTTGAAGTTCGTACACTTAGTTTGTGAAGATCCCCACATATTAACTTCCTTGAATTCTGTGACACATATTCACTATGACCTGTGAGTAGCCACTGCTGTGTCACACATTTTACAGAGCCCACCTTCTGAACTACAGAGGACCTGAGAAGAGAAGTTCAGACGACGGCGTCCCCACAGAAATCACTGGTTGCAGGCAGCAAAGTACCATGGGATATGTAGTTCTTAGAAATTGAAAGGAAACTGTAGAGGAGAAGCTGCAAAGCATGCAAGGAATCCAGGAAGTTGTGGATAAAGATAGCCAGCACTCATAAGATGAAAGTAGATTTTTCAAGTAAACCTATATTGGATTGTCAAATATAACTATTGTTTGTATAACTATTACATTGCTGATGTTATAAAATGAAGGTGTATCCTGTGACCATAGATCTCTTTTAAGGTATCAACAAAAACAATTATTGTATATGAAAAAAAAATGATTTACCTCTGTACTGTCGCTGTCTTCCTCAAATTCGTTACATTCTTCTTCCCAAAGACAGTTCACGACTTGTGTCTTACAGCATGTACCCATTTCGTCCAGTGTCATGAGTTTAAAAGGCATACATATGTGATCTATATCCCCATTTTCATCTGGATGCTGATTGGCTTCTTTCCTTTCATTCCTGAATATAGCAACTTTTTTGTTTCCTATGCCTCCAGTACTTTGCCTAAAAAAAAAAAAAAAAAAAACAATTAGCATGTAGAACACATCTTATTAAAATACTAAACTCACAGGGTGTATAGCAAGGAAGAAAGTATGATCATGTGTGATTCTGCACTACAATATTTTACCTTGTACAGTATCTTCCAAAAGACATACATTCTTTATGTAAAACTGTGATTATATGATATTTGCATTTGTATTCTTCTGTAAAATGTGTTAAAAACACTAAAAACAGATTATATTAAAAAAAAAAAAAAAAAATACTAAACACACTAAAGTAAATTACTGAATAGCAATCGGCTACACTGAAGTTTAATGCAGAATAATTCTGTAGCGCTACCCTGTAGGACCTGCTCATAAGGATGGGTCCTCTGTTCTTTGCCTCAACCTTTTCCAAAAAATCTCAGCCCCTCGAACACACCCTAGGTTGAGTGTACAATTATACAATATCACAGGAAATCACTAAAGGTAATACTTAGTATCCAGTAGTAGCACTCTATCAATGAAAACATGCACCATACCAGAAAGTAAAGGCAAACTTAGAGAGGGCCTTCAGCCCCCCCCCTTTTTTTTTCACTATACCCCCCTTACTGGGTGGTGTTGTAGGCACAGTACAGATACTCATCCGTTTACCAGATCCAGCATTGTCCCACTGACATCCCTCTATCAACAGACACTGCTCAGCCCCACGCCGCCATCTTACTTGTGACGTCATCGAGGCTTGCTCATTCCTTCCTGCTTACTGAATGACTGAAAGACTAATGACTAAAGGCCTCCTGGGACGTGCAAATCCCAGAAGGCCCAGCGAGCACTGTTCACATCATTCACCTAGGTGAAACAGAGGGGCAGGGCTGTCTTTTGTTAACACTGCCCTATTCGTGTGGAGGAGGAGTCAAGAGGGGGTAACTTCACATAGAGGGTGAAGATCCATTTAAATATATTGTCACGCAATATGGTTGCTAACTAGGCAAGCATACAATGGATTAACAATGGCAATAACCAAATTCAGCGTATAAAGTGATTACAGTAAGGAATAGGCATAAGATGACATTTGGCATCCAGATCTGCAAAAACAGAAGCAAGGCCACCTCAAGTGCAGCAGTAAGGTTTAATCTATCGAGCGCAGCTATGGCGGCAATGCTAGTCCTAGACCGACTGGGTATGCACTGTGCAAAAGTAAAGGAGGATAGTAGTGGAGGGAGCAGAGGAGGTGCATTACTTTGAGATGTTCTTCTGCCAGCTATTGTTGGGGCCCTTTAAGGGTGGGGGTGCACTTAACGACATTCCTAGTTAACCTGCATGTAATATAGGTGTAGTATAGTTACAATATAGTCTCTGCACAGGGTAAGATGTAAGGTAGATGTAGTTCAGATGTAGTAAATGTTTGGTATAACGCGTGAATAGCATTATTAGTACAGGTGCAGTCTAGGTTTTGTAAGAGTGCGGTATAGGGTGTAGTATGGTTGTGGTATGAATTGGGTACTTATGGTGTCCTGCTCTGAGTGGCTTATTCCCTACTAGCAGTATCAGCAATGGGCAAAACGCCCTCTAACCAGTCCCCGAGTTGCACCAGTCTCCCTGAACGCCTCTGGTGATCAACTCTGGGTGGGAAGCAGAGGGTGAGTGGACGCTTCACTCTCAGTCCCAGGCTCAAATCTCTGCTGGCATGGTCTCCAGCTGGCAGGCGAATATTCAGAGAGAAGTGCTCTCCCTCCAACTCTTCCGGTGCCAAGAGGAAGAACTTAACTGAGCAGTTAAATAAAACTCTTCTCTCCACTCTTTCTACTGAACATTGTATATTGGGAAATGGAGTGTAACACTTATAGTGTAGCAATTATATGGCTGTTGTCTCAAACTACAACTTCCAGGACTCAGCGCTCTGCAAAGTCTATGGGCTAGATTGGCTTTAGCGAGACAACAATAAATGGCAATGTCTCCATCTCCATATTGCTGTAACCCAGTGATGGCGAACTTTGGCACGCCAGATGTTTTGGAACTACATTTCCCATGATGCTCATGCACTTTGCAGTGTAGTTGAGCATCATGGGAAATATAGTGCCAAAATATCTGGGGTGCCAATGTTTGCCATCACTGCTGTAGCCCATCACCTTGCTACAATTCCATCAAGAAACCGGTAGTGCACTGCCATATTTATTATTGTTTACTGCAAAATGAAAACACGTGTATCCAAATAACAAATAGTAAAAAAGATACAGTATATGATAATTTTTTTTATTTTACCATTCTGTTCTCTGTGGGACAAAACCCTCTCCCTTCTTGCCGTGGCTGATCCGACAACAACTATGAAGGAGACTTCTAATTTACAGGTGCATGGGTATTCAATTTACACTTTCCCGAGGCAAGCAAAAGCAAAATAATGCGGGGGGTGGCGGTGTGGGGATTTGGGGTAATGATCAGTCTTTGCATTCCTCTCGCCACTGTCCTGGGAAAGTGGTCCCAGCTGAGACAAGCTGCAAGTATAAATCAGCCATCTCCTTCACAGCTGTTGAAACTTGGAAGGCTCAGCCGTGCCAAGAGGGGAGGAGGCATATTGGACAAAGTACTATATGTACTATGTCCCATAAGGGGGAGAGGGACTGTAAGAATATATAATTTTAGATCTTCTTTAACCGCTTCCATACAGAGCAGTTAGACCCCCTTCCTGCCCAGACCAATTTTCAGCTTTCAGCACTCTCACATTTTGAATGACAATTGCTCAGTCATGCTACACTGTAACCAAACAAAATTTTTATCATTTTTTTCCACACAAATAGAGCTTTCTTTTGGTGGTATTTGATCACAACTGGGTTTTTTTTGTGATATAAGCAAAAAAAGAGCAAAAATTTTTCAAAAGAAAAACACTTTTTTTTAGTTTCTATTATAAAATTTTGCAAAAAATTTATTTTTCTTCATACATTTGGGCCAAAATTTATACTGCTACATATCTCTGGTAAAATTAACCCAAATTAGTGTATATTATTTGGTCTGTGTGAAAGTTATTGAGTCTAGAAGCTATGGTACCAACTACTGAAAATTGATCACACCAGATGTACTGATGGCCTATCTCTTTCTTGAGGCCCTGAAATGTCAGGACAGTACAAATACCCCCCAAATGACCCCTTTTTGTAAAGTAGACAGTCCAAGGTATTTAGTAAGAGGCATGGTGAGTTTTTTGAAGTTATAATTTTTTCCCACAATTCTTGGGAAAATGAAGAAAAAATTTTTTTTTCTTTTTTTTCCCAAAACGTTGTCAATTTATAAGCTATTTCTAACACATAGCATGTACACAGCAAGAATGACACCCCAAAATGCATTCTGCTACTCCTTCTGAGTATGGTGATACCACATGTGTGAGACTTTTACACAGCCTGGCCACAAAAAGAGACTCCACGTCCAAGTAGCACCATAAGGCGTTTTAGGAGCATAAATACACATAAAACTTTCTTACTACCTATCACACTTTTCAAGGCCCTAGAGCACCAATACAATGGAAAATTCCACAAAATGACCCCTTTTTGGAAAGCAAACACTCCAACGTATATTCTATGAGGTATTATGGGTCCTTTGAACATGTCATTTTTTTCCACAAGTTTTTGGAAAATGTGGGAAAAAATAAAAACTTTTTTTTTTTTACACAAAGTTGTCAATTTATAGGATATTCCTAACACATAGGATGTACATAGCAAAAATGACACCCCAAAATACATTCTGCCACTACTCCTGAGTATGGCAATACCACATGTGTGAGACTTTTTCACAGCCAACCATATAGAGGGGCCCAACATCCAAGGAGCATCATCATGCATCCTAGCCACTTGCCTAGGCCTATTTTTGACATTTGGTGTTTACAAGCTAAAATCAGTTGTTTTTGCTAGAAAACTACTTAGAACCCCAAAACATTATATATTTTTTTTTAGCAGAGACCCTAGAGAATAAAATGGAGATTATTGCAATATTTTTTTATCACACCGTATTTGCACAGCGGTCTTCCAAACGCAATTTTTTGGGAAAAAATTCACTTTTTTGAATTAAAAAATAAGAAACCAGTAAAGTTAGCCCAATTGTTTTCCATAATGTGAAAGATAATGTTACGCCGAGTAAATAGATACCCAACATGTCATGCTTCAAAATTGCGCACGCTCACAGAATGGTGACAAACTTTGGTACTTAAAAATCCCCATAGGCGACAATTTAAAAATTTCTACAGGTTGCTATCTTAGAGTTACAGAGGAGGTCTAAGGCTCAAATTATTGCTCTTGCTCTAACAATCGACGATACCTCACATGTGTAGTTTGAACACTGTTTACATATGTGGGCGGGGTTTCCGTATGCGTTCGCTTCTGCGCGCGAGCTCACGGGGACAGGGAGCTTTAATTTTTTTTTTACTATTTATTTTATTTATTATTTTTTATTTTTACACTGTTTTTTAAAAAAAAAAAAAAATAAATTGATCATTTTTATTTCTATTACAAGAAATGTAAACATTACTTGTAATAGAAAAAGGCATGACAGGTACACCAAAAGATAGAAATAAAAAATAAAAAAAATTAAATTAAATAAAATGAAAAAAAAAGGGACCTTTAAACTGGTTGCTAGGCAACAACGTTTGCCGTAGCTCCGGTCCTCCAAGACCATAGAGTCGAGTGAGAGCAAGCTTGCCGTCACTCGACATCCTGTCTGTGAGGATCCGGGGCCGGATCGTTTTCCCCGCTGCCGGCGGGTCTGGTAAGTGGGGAAAAGGACTAGAATGCGGTGGGAGGGGGGGGGGCACCTCTTCCGCCACCCCGGAAGGGTGATCCCTCGGCGAATCCGCCGCTGGGACCACCCTTATCGGAAAGCCAACCGTCCACCGTTTAAAAAAATACCAGGGTTATGGCAGCTATCTGCTGCCATAGCACCGGTATTTAGGTTTAAACGGAGGACGTACATATAAACCTTTTTGGACTTAGACATGGTGGCTGTATGAAGGGTGATAGGTACTCGGGTACTTTGCTGGGCAGGTGACAGGTACTCTGGTACTGATGAGCAAGTGGCAGGTACTCGAGTACTCCGATAGGCAGGTGACAGGTACTCGGGTACTCTTATGGGCAGGTGACAGGCAGGTGATAGGTACTGATGAGTAGTACTGATAGGTGATACTGATACTGTACTGATGGGTACGGATGATCAGTACTGATACTGATAGGTACTGATGAGTAGTGATGGGTACTGATGAGCAGGTGGCAAGTACTCGGGTACTTCAGGTGTCAGGTACTCTGATGAGCAGGTGGAAGGTACTCGGGTACTCTGATGGGTAGGTGACAGGTACTCGGGTACTCTGATGGGTAGGTGACAGGTACTCGGGTACTCCGATGATGGGTACTTGGGTACTCCTTTGACGGGTACTCAAAGTACCAGAGTACCTGTCATCAGAGTACCCGAGTACCTGTCATCAGAGTACCCGAGTACCCGTCATCAGAGTACCCGAGTACCCGTCATCAGAGTACCCGAGTACCTGTCATCAGAGTACCCGAGTACCTATCATCAGAGTACCCGAGTACCTGTCATCAGAGTAACCGAGTACCTGTCATCAGAGTACCCGAGTACCCGTCATCAGAGTACCCGAGTACCCGTCATCAGAGTACCCGAGTACCCGTCATCAGAGTACCCGAGTACCCATCATCAGAGTACCCGAATACCTGTCATCAGAGTACCCGAGTACCTATCATCAGAGTACCCAAGTACCTATCATCAGAGTACCCGAGTACCCGTCATCAGAGTACCCGAGTACCTGTCATCAGAGTACCCGAGTACCTGTCATCAGAGTACCCGAGTACCTGTCATCAGAGTACCCGAGTACCCATCATCAGAGTACCCGAGTACCTGTCACCAGCCCATCAGAGTACCTGTCATCAGCCCATCAGAGTACCCGAGTACCTGTCATCAGAGTACCTGATGGGCTGGTGACAGGTACTCGGGTACTTTGATGGGCTAGTGACAGGTGCTTTTTATTGGGGGGGGGCAATCAGTGTGTTTGGGGTGCACTGTACTTGGTAACTAGCTGTTACCACAATCTCCTCCTCACACAGGATCAGTGTGTGAGGAGGAGAACACGGTGACAGCTAGTTACCGTGTTCTCTGTTGACATTGGCTCTTTACCTAGATCGGGGATGGGCTCTGTCCGAGGGACGAGCCTCGTCCCCGATCGCCGCGCTGCGCGCCCCCTGGGGGGCGCGCATTCAGGAAGGAACGAGCGGCTCGCGCTGGAGCCGCTCATGTGATTGGCTATGATTGACACAGCCGATCACGTGGTAAACAGCCAATTTCAGTCCGAGGGACGAGCCTCACCCCCGATCGCCGTGCTGCGCACCCCCGGGGGCGCGCAGTAGCGGCGAGACCGGGCGGACGTCATATGACGGCCGCCCGGATCGAGAAAGGATTCCTGCCGACGTCATTTGACAATGGCTCGGTATGGAAGGGGTTAAGCTTGATATAGTTATATAACATTATGACAATATGGTACTATATTATATATATATATATATATATATATATATATATATATATATATATATATATATATATATATATATATAAAATTTTGTGTGAGGTGGTATTATTCTTTTATTATTTGATGGACACCAATGGGCTCTGACCCTATTTGATTGCCAAGTAACAAGCAAGTTGATTTGAAAATATTTTAGATATGCCACTGCACCTTCCCTGCGCCACTCTGCATTATAAAACAATGTCTGTGCCCTACTAGCACCCCAGCCCTCCTGCCCTCCAGCACCATGCCCTCTGCCCCCCAGCACCATGCCCTTCTGACCCTCCTACTGCTGACATCCGTATACTTCCCTACATCCTGTTGACCCCTGTACGCTGCCCCACATCCTACTGACCTCTTCACACTGCTCTACATACCTACTAACCTCTGTACACTGCTCTACATACTACTGACCTCTGTAAACTGCCCTACATACTACTGACCTCTGTACGCTGCCCTACATACTACTGACCTTTGTACACTACTATACATACTACTGACCTCTGTACACTGCTCCATATACTATGAACCCCTGTACACTGCTCTACATACTACTGACCACTGTACATTGCCCTACATACTACTAACCTCTGTACACTGCCCTACTCACTGCTGAGCCCAGAACACTGCCATGTACTACTTACACTGGCCAGAAATCAGAGCAGATAGCCAGACCTGAAACTAATCAAGAAAATAAACCTGCAGTACCAGATATTCTGCTTTCATGAAGAACTTCCGCACTCAGAAGTGTAGGGTTGACCAATTACTCCCCAGACATGAAAAAAATTCAGTGAATACTGAGTTTGTCACTGAAGCTACATTTAAAGTTTATATTTTTACAATGGTATTCGTTTTAGAAGATTTTTCTCTGTGTTCTTCATGCCGTCTTTAATTTTTATTGGGGGCTTGCTAGTTATTTAAAAAAAAAAAAAGGTTCACGCTGCCCCCTGGTGATCTTTGATCTCTTCAATGTGGTCCAGGTAGATCTCTATCTCTCAAAGGTTGCCTACCCCTGCAGTAGAGTGACAAAACATAGTCACTCTAGGACAGAAAATGTTATTTGAAGAAGGATTACCAGGTGAAAATAAAGTTAAAAAAAAAATTAAAAGGGAAATCTAATGTAGTCATCACATCTAAGGACTGGTAAGTTGCAATGTAATACATTTTTGTTTTTAGGTTTTGATAAAAAAAAATTTCACCTGGATTTGCTTGCCTGGGCAATTTCACTTTATAAGATTAGTGGAGGTAGGACTGGTGTGAAATAAGCCAAGTGAGCATTACAAATTATATTGTAGTTAGGTGTAAAAATAATCTAACAAATGGATGAGAAGGAAACTAGGAATAAGCTCTGTCTAGGAAATTGAATAATAAATATAGTTGTTCTAGAATACAGCAGGACACTGCTCAACCGACCCATAGAGACCTTTATGACTAAGCCCCTGGTGGGTGGGGCGAAATGCATCAGGGGGTGTGGCTGCTAGAGCAATGGAGGCTGAGGCCATACACTTTAGCAAGAATTGGGTCAGTTCAGCAGTGTCCTGCCCTCATTATGCTGAAACTTCTGTATTGGTAATGTTGGACGCTTGTTCCAATGTTCTAAACACCGGCGGGGAGTTACTCATATCTCTAGCTTTCAGCGGCGCTGTAAGCTTTCCAGGGTTGCAGCTCTAGAATACAGTTTATGATGAGAAAACAGACTATGTATGGACCAGAAAATGGCAATAGCAATTTTGGTATGTATTGGACTGAGATGACCTATTGTTAACAATCTTATTTATAATATTACAAATAAATATTATACTCACTACAATTTTTCACTAATGTTCACAACAATCTTAATGTAGGCTACAATGTATAACTACCAGTCATAAGTCTTGGCAAAGATTTTGCATATTTATTTTGCTAGACTACATTTTAATTTATATCCCTAGAGCTGTTAATGATATGTATTAAACATTTTCATCACATTCCTCGATATTGACAGAAGTGAATCAACACAGATCTTTAACCTGGCAAGGAATCTGGTTACAGTGAAATTTCAGCTGAAAGATGACACAGGGTCTGTCAAGTTCAGTCTTCAGGCCTTGGCATTCTCCTCTTTCTTACTGAGTGCTGGTCCAGAGACAGCAAAAGAATCTCTGAACTGCAGCCAACAGAGAGCAAACTTGTCCGAACTTTGTCTCCAAATATGAGCTATACAACCTTACCTTTCTGCTGTTCTGTCTCAATAAACATAATTGAAAGCCCAAAAGATTTTAGGAGGCCCTCAACCCCCCTCTTTGAACCCCCCCACACTGTTTTTTTCTAAACCCTTATTTATACAGTAACTTAAAGCAGTGGCGTAGCGTGGGTTGTCAGCGCCCGGGGCAAGATAAGTAATTTGCGCCCCCTACACAAATCTACTAGACCATTACACAGACCACTACACTGACACCTACACTGACCTACCTGACCACCACAGAGACCTACCTTATACCTACACTGACACCCCCCATACACTGACACCTACACTGACCCCCCTACGCTGACCCCCCCCTACACTGACACCACACACTGGCTCCCCTACACTGACCCCCTACACTGACCCCTACATTGACACTGACCCCCCCATACACTGACACCTACACTGACCCCCCCCATACACTGACACCTACACTGAACCCCCCCATACACTGACACCTACACTGACACCCCCATACACTGATAGCCCCTACACTGACCCCCCCATACACTGACACCTACACTGACCCCTCCCATACACTGACACCTACACTGACCCCCATACACTGACACCTACACTGACCCCCCCCTACACTGACACCTACACTGACCCCCCCATACACTGACAGCTACACTGACACCCCCCCTTACACTGACACCCCCTACACTGACCCCTCCATACACTGACACCCCCTACACTGACCCCCCCCATATACTGACACCTACACTGACAACCCCCTACACTGACCTATCTCCCCCCCCCCATCTCCACTTCCTTGGGCCCCCGGGGCAGGCAGCACATCGCTCACCTCATTCTGTGTCCAGACACTGGGGACTTGAGGAGGCGATCTGGAGCAGAGGAGAGACACAGCGTGTCAGCAGCAGAAGCCAGCGTGGAGGCAGCCGGTCCGGACAGCAGGGAGAGACTCCAAGAACAGTTCTGCACATGCACCGAGCCACCGGCTGCCATCTTCACCCACGACCAGCCCCGCCCCCTGGCCGCACGTGAAGAGACAGTAAAGGAGCCAAATGCAGGAAACAGTGGGCAGGCGGACCGCTGGACTGGGCATTGTCACAATAAAGGGATGGGGGACACTATTATCCCGCAGATGGTGGGCGTGGGATGCGCCCCCCCTAAATGTTGCGCCCGGTGCCAGTGGCCCCCTCCGCACCCTCCACGCTACGCCACTGACTTAACCACTTGCCGACCGCCGCACGACTATCTACGGCGGCGGTCAGCCCCTCACAGGCAAAGTGACGTAGGTCTACGTCGCTCGCCTGTGAGGGTTTAGGGAGCGAGCGCGCGCCGCCGGAGGCGCGCTCCCGCTCCCGCGTGGTCACGGACCCCCCCGCGCGCGTGACCGGCGGACCCGATCGCCGCCGGCCACTCTGCGATCGGCGGGGGAGAGGGAGATAGTCAGGCAGCTTGTGTAAACAAGCTGCCTGTCATTCTCCTCTCTGTATGAGAGCTGATCACATGGATCTACTATGTAGATCCATTGATCACTCTGCATACAGTTGAAGCCACAGCCAATCACAGTTAGAATCACGCCCCTAGGGACACACACAGCCCCTCCCTCTCAAATAAAGTTAACCCCTTCACTACCAGTGCATTTTTACAGTAACAGTGCATATGTATAGCACTGATTACTGTAGAAATGTCACTGGTAACCCCAAAAGTGTCAAAAATGTCAGTCAAGGGTCCGATCTGTCCGCCGCAATGTCGCAGTACCGCAAAAAAAAATCGCAGATCGCCGCCATTACGCGTTAAAAAAAAAAACAACAAAAATGACAAAAATCTTTCCCTTTGTTAGTAAACGCAATAACTTTTGCGCAAACCAATCAAAATACGCTTTTTGCGATTTTTTTTACCAAAATTAGGTAGCATAAAACAAATTGGCCGAAAATATTAAAAAATTTTGATTTTTACATTTTTTTTTGGGGGAATTTCATATAAAAAAAAGGGAAAAATATTGCTATTTTTGCAAAATTTACGCTCTTTTTTTGTTTATAGCGCGTGATCAAAAAATCGCACAGGTGATCAAATACCACCAAAAGAAAGCTCTGTTTGTGGGAAAAAAAGGACGCCAAATTCGTTTCGGTACAGCGTCGCACGACCGCGCAATTGTCCGTTAAAGTCACGCAGTGCCGAATCGCAAAATGCCCTCTGGTCGTTTAGCAGCCAAATCCTCCGGGGCTTAAGTGGTTAAAGAGGAACTTCACCCTTATCATAGTTACAACAAAAGCAACTTTAAAAATGTGATTTAATAGCAATCTACCAACAAATATTTATGGATAAATACTGTTTTTTATTCTTTGCATACCTTATATTTCTTTTCCTTCGCAAAGTAAACATGCTGCCGCCTGGACCCAAAGATGGCTTAAGAGCCAGCTTTGGTGAGGGCCACGCTGGGTCCCTGGACAGGTAAGTGTCCTATTATTAACCACTTGACGTCTGCTCACATTGCTGCTACTGCGGCAATGTGGCTCGCTATCGTCCAGCGACGTAGACCTACGTCGCTGGACTCCTCCCCCTGTAGGCGGCGCTCGCGCGCCGCCGGAGGCACGCTCCCGCTGTTTTCAGTCACAGCGGGAGTTGGGCCAGGGGAGGAGCGGCGGCGATCGCCGCTGCTCTTCCCCGATCGTCGGGGAATCGAGTGTGGAGATCCGCCCGCTTGTGTAAACAGAGCGGGCGGATCTCCTAAGTGACAGGCAGGGACAGATAGTATGGTTCAGCATAGCTGAACATGCGATCTGTCCCTGACTCACTCAGTCACCTCCCCCCCACACACGTCAGTAAGCACCAGGCATACATTAACCCCTCCCTCTCCAATAAAATTAACCCCTTCCCTGCCAGTGTCATTTTTACAGTAATAGTGCATATATATAGCACTGATTACTGCAGTAATGTCACTGGTACCCCCAAAAGTGTCAAAAATGTCAGTCAAGGGTCTGATCTGTCCGCCTCAATGTTGCAGTCCCGCAAAGAAAAATCGCAGATCGCCACCATTACGCGTTAAAAAAAAAAACACCAAAAATTACAGAAATCTTTCCCTTAGTTAGTAAACGCAATAACTTTTGCGCAAACCAATCAAAATACGCTTATTGTGATTTTGTTTACCAAACATAGGTAGCAGAAAACAAATTGGCCAAAAATTTAAAAAAAAATTAGATTTTTACATTTTTTGGGGGGGGAATTTCATATAAAAAAATGTTAAAAATATTGTTATTTTTTCAAAATAAACGCTTTTTTTTGTTTATAGCGCAAAAAGTAAAAATCGCACAGGTGATCAAATACCACCAAAAGAAAGCTCTGTTTGTGGTAAAAAAAGGACGTAAATTTTGTTTGGGTTCGGCGTCGAACGACCGCGCAATTATCAGTTAAAGTCGCACAGCGCCGAATCGCAAAAAGTGGCCTGGACGTAAGACAGCAAAATCCTCCGGTGGTAAAGTGGTTAAAAGTCAGCAGCTACAGTATTTGTAGGTGCTAACTTTTAATTTTTGCCTCTAGGATGAAGAACTGCTTTAAACCCTAGGCGCCGACGGTACGCAAATTTGTGGGCTTGGCCCGAGAGGGCACATATTTGCGTTCCAGTTTGTAGACACAACGTCACGTGCCCTGCTCGCTCCAGGCTCAGTTACCTGCTAACAGAAAGCTCCAATCACTGTAACTCTTATTCAGCCACTCAGGGTAATCTGGTGGCTATAATGCAGAAAGGATTTTCACCAGAGGCAGTTGCCTACAGGTAATGGGATATCCACCAATACATATAACTAACTGTAAATTAAAAATGCTTTTAGAAATAGAAGTGTTAATAGTTAATTTTATCAAGTAACAAAGTGGAAAGTAAAGAACAGAAGAGCAATCCAATATCAAATCAATATTTGGCGTGACCACCCTTTGTCTTCAAAACAGCATCAGTTCTTCTAAGTACACTTGCAAACAGTTTTTGAAGCAACTCAGCAGGTAGGTTGTTCCAAAAAACTTGGAGGAGAAATAACCACAGCTCTTCTGTGGATGTAGGCTGTCTCAAATCTTTCTGTCTTTCCATGTAATCCCAGATAGACTCAATAATGTTGAGGTCAGGGCTCTGGGGGGGGGGGGCAAACCAACCATCACCTCCGGGACTCCTTGTACTCCTTTGCACTTACAATAGTTCCTAACATTGGCTGTATGTTTGGGGTAATTGTCCTGCTGCAGAATAAATTTGGGGCCAATCACATACCTTCCTGATGGTATGGCATAATGAATAAGTATCTGCCTGTCTTTCTCAGTATTGACGACACCATTTGCAGAATAGCAGCCCCCAAACTTGCAAGAAACCTCTTACATGCTTCACTGTTGCCTACAGACATTATTGTACCGCTCTCCAGCCCTTTTGTGAACAAGCTGCTTCCCGCTACAGCCAGAGATTTCAAATTTAGACTCATCAGTCCAAAGCACCTGCTGCCATTTTTTCTGCACCCCCAGTTCCTTTGTTCTCATGCATAGTTGAGGCTCTTAGCCCTGTTTCTACGTTGGAGGTATGGTCTTTTGGCTGCAATTCTTCCATGAAGATGTATTCTGGACAGACTTCTCTGGACAGTAGAGGAGTGTACCTGGGTCCCACTGGTTTCTGCCAGTTTTGTGCTGATGACACTGTTGGACATCTTCCATTGTGAAAGGGAAGCATGATGTGTCTTTCATCTGCTACATTAAGTTTTCTTGGCAGAACACTGTGTTTCTTCAACAGCACATCTTAAAACTCCAATGTTTTGAAATCTTTGCTTGGGAGAGACCTTGCCAATGCAGTATCTACCTTGTGTTTTGTGACCTGTGACTTAAAACTGTCTTCCACAACCTCACCCTAGTAGCAGAGTTTGGCTATTCCTCTTCCAATGTTAAGCCTCCTACACAGCTGTTTCTGTATCAGTTAATGACCATGTTTCATCCTACATATGAAATTGATGAATATTAGCGCGTTATAATTGGTTATGGTATAATTGGTTAATCATACACTTAACTCTAACCCTACAAAATCCCTGACTTTGTGCAAGTGTTTGACGCTGGCTTGAAGCCAAAGGGTAGTCACCCAAAATATTAATTTGTTTTAGATTTTTCTTCTGCTTGCTCACTTTTCATTTTGCAAATTATTAGTAAACAATTAAAATATATATTTTTTAACACATCCTTTTTCTATAACATTTCTAAGCAAACACCTGTCTAAAACATTTGCACAGTATATATATTAATGTTTAAACCGCTGGCAACAAAAGTGAGTACACCCCTAAGTGAAAATGTCCAAATTGGGCCCAATTCGCCATTTTCCCTTCCCGGTGACATGTGACTCATTAGTGTTACAAGGTCTCAGGTGTGAATGGGGAGCAGGTGTGTTAAACCAGGCCATGGTCGATCAAAGAAGTTGAGTGTACCTCATATCCAGAGGTTGTCTTTGGGAAATAGACGTATGAGTGCTGCCAGCATTGCTGCAGAGTTTGAAGGGGTGGGGGTCAGCCTGTCAGTGCAGACCATATGCCGCACACTGCATCAAATCTGTCTGCATGGCTGTTGTCCCAGAAGGAAGCCTCTTCTAAAGATGAACACAAGAAAGCCCACAAACAGTTTGCTGAAGACAAGCAGACTAAGGACATAGATTGCTGGAACCACCTCCTGTGGTCTGATGAGACCAAGATAAACTTATTTGGTTCAGATGGTGTCAAGTGTGTGTAGCGGCAACCAGGTGAGGAGTACAAAGACAAGTGTGTCTTGCCTACGGTCAAGCATGGTGGTGGGAATGTCATGGTCTGGGGCTCCATGAGTGGTTCCAGCACTGGGGAGCTACAGTTAATTGAGCAAACCATGAATGCCAACATGTACTGTGATATACTGAAGCAGAGCATGATAACGATCCCAACCATACCTCCAAGACGACCACTGCCTTGCTAAAGAAGCTGAGGGTAAAGGTGTGATGGACTGGCCAAGCATGTCTCCAGACCTAAACCCTATTGAGCATCTGTGGGGCATCCTCAAACAGAAGGTCTCTAACATCCACCAGCTCAGTGATGTTGTCATTGGAAGAGGACTCCAGTGGCAACCTGTGAAGCTCTGGTGAACTCCGTGCCCAAGAGGGTTAAGGCAGTGCTGGAAAATAATGGTGGCCACACAAAATGTTGACACTTTGGGCCCACTTTGGACATTTTCACTTAGGGGTGTGATAAATTGTTTGATCATAAAAGTGTTACCACTTTTATTGGAGAACGTGGGCTTGCCATGGGAGATAAATTGGCACGTCAAGCACTCTCTTTTTTTTTACATTGGAATATACCAGTCCTATGATCAAAATAAGAATAAATGTCCATAGAACGTGTCTCATTCCTGTTGGTTAATTTTCCTGGAGCTATCACATTTTTAAGGTTTTTTGCCCTTCTAAAGGTGACTTGAGGGGCTGGAGGTAGCAGTGGTGCTAGCTTGGGATCTAGATATAAAATATTCCAATGCTTACTGGTATTGATTGTTTCCATCTCAGTGCCGCCCAACAGTGCCCATAAAGGCTGGCCATCAGTGCTGCCTATCAGTAATGCATATCAGTGCCGCCTCATGAGCGCACATCAGGAGAAAAATTACTTATTTACAAAATTTTGGAACAGAAGCTAAGAAAAATGTTTTCCTTTTTTCAAAATTTTCAGTCTTACTTCATTTGTTTAGCAATAGATAAAAAACTAAGAGGTGATCACATTCCACCAAAAGAAAGCTCTTTCTGTCTAAAAAAAAATTATAAAAATTGTGTTTGGGTACAGCATTGCATTTCCATGCGGTTGTCATTTCAAGTGCAACAGCGCTGACAGCTGAAAAATTGGCCTGGACAAAAAGAGGGTGAAAGTGCCCAATATTGAAGTGGTTAATTAGTGCAGCGCTGAATAGAGAAAGAATGGTCTGGTCATGAAAGGGGTAAAATCTTCCAAAGGTCAAGTGGTTAAAAAGCCCAAACTTTGGATAAAACAAAAGCCCAAACATTATTTACCATAAAGGTTCATTCTGCACTACTGTGACTCATTTTCAGCTGACACAGAGCCAGTCCAGGCTAAGGAAAGATGGCGACCATATGGTTGGGATCTGCCCAAGAACCTGGGCCAGCACCTAGCTCAGCCTCTCAGTGAGCCCCAGAGAGCCTAAGCCAGCTGCTCCCGCCCCCTCCACAGCCCAGTCCTTCAGTGTGCGCAGGGGGCAGAGCAGAGAGTGGTGAATGACAGTCACCAGCTCTCTGCTCAGGGAGCACGAAGAATTGAGTGATCAGCGGTATTTGCTCAGTTCTCCACCTTAGAGCCGGCAGTGGAACCAATGCTGCATCCACCCACTGCAGGTAAGTATGATTCTAAAAAAAAAAAAAAAAGAAAAAATACCCATCCTTCTCTTTTATTGCATTCCTTGCATTAAGGTAAAAAAAAATGTTTAGGCATCAGTATCCCCCCCCCCCCCATTACTTACCTAAGCCCTAATTCAATCCAGCGCTGTGCTCCCCTGCTTCTCTTCTCCCCCCTCACTTCCTGGTCTCACAGGCTTTTCTAAGGCAAAAAGAGCTATAGGCTCCCAATGCTGTTAATCGAAAACAGTGGTAAGGAAGCGCAAACAGCGAGCCTGCACAAGTGCCCCTAAGGAAAGCCACTCGCTATGGGGGCACTCGCCTGAGAGGAAGGGCTAGAAGTGGCAGGTGACCCGAGAAGAGGAGTTTCGGAGCTGCTCAGTGAAATTCTATTGTACAGAGAAGGTACCTATAAACCTGTTTGCCATAAAAAAAGGCACTTTAACCATTTCTGATCCCGTCGCAGGACTTTCGGTGGTTATACTAGGATGATGCCTGCAGCTGCAGGCATCAACCCAGTATAGTTTTTTAGAGCCGGCGGTCGGCTCTCTTGTAATAGCAATCAGAGTGGCTTATCAGCCACTCAATTGCTATTACAAGCAGTGGGAGCGGTCATTCCCCGCCCTCCTTCTGCCTCCTTTCGTGGCTCTCCTGTCCTAGCGGGAGACCTGAGCGACCAGCCAAGCAAAACCGGAATGGCTTTGATCGGCTCTTTGTAATAGTAACCCGGAAGCAATGACATGACATCACTTCTGGTTTGCTCAGAAATTATTGGCACCATTTTTTGGAAATCGAAAGCATTCATATACACCATTCTTGGTGTTTTGAATACTTTTAGGTGCAGAGGAGGGGTTTGGGGTCTTATAGACCGCAGATCTCTCCAAAAAGAGGACCTTTTACATGCCTATTGCGTTCGCAAGGATATTTACATTCCTTGTGACAGCAATAAAAGTGATAAAAAAAATAAAAACATTAAAGCAACAGTGTAAAAAAAAAAAAAATGGATAAATAAAAAAAAAGGATAATAAAAAAAAACTTTAAGTGCCCCAGTCCTCCCATGCTTGCACGCAAACAGTGATTATCCCACACATGTGAAGTATCACCGTGATTGTCAGATAATGGGCAGTAATTCTAGCACCAGACCTGTAAATCTAAAGTGGTACCCTGTAAAAGCGTCACCTATGGATAGTAAAATTTAATTGTTTTCCGTCCTTGCGTGGACATCGCAATTTTAAATCGTGACATGCTTGGTATCCATTTACTTGGCATGACATCTTGTTTTATATTTTACAAAAAAATTGGATTATATACTGTGTTTTTTTGCATTTAAATTTTAAAATGTATTTTTCCCCCAAAAGCTATGTTTGAAAAACTGCTGCGCAAATACTGTGTGACATAAAAAAAAATTGCAAAACCCGCCAATTTATTCTCTAGGGCCTCTGCTTTTAACAAATATATCATTCTTTAAATATTAGTTCCTCCTCATCAGTGTCTATTAGTGCCTCCTCATCAGTGCTGCATATTAGTGCCTCCTCATCAGTGTCAATCAGTGCTGCATATTAGTGCCTCCTCATCAGTGTCTATTAGTGCTGCATATTAGTGCCTCCTCCTCAGTGTCTATCAGTGCTGCATATTAGTACCCCCTCACCGGTGCTGCATTATAGTGCCTCCTCATCAGTGCCCTTTAGTGCTGTCTCATCAGTGCCCATCATTGCAGCCTAATAGTGCCTCATCAGTGCTGCATATTAGTGCCTCCTCAACAGTGTCTATTAGTGCCCATCAGTGTTGCATATTAGTGCCTCCTCATCAGTGCCCTTCAGTGCTGTCTCGGTAGTGTCACCTCATCAGTGTCCATCAGGGTTGCATATTAGTGCCTCCTCATCAGTGCCCTATATTAGTGCCTCCTCATAAGTGCCTAATAGTGCCCATCGGTGCTGCATATTAGTGCCTCAGCAGTGTCCTACAGTGCTGTCTCATCAGTGCCGTCCCATGAGTGCTGCATATTAGTGCCTCCTCATAAGTGCTGTCTCATCACTGCCGCATATTTGTGCCTCCTCATTAGTGCCCTTCAGTGCTATCTCATCAGTGCTGCATATTAGTGCCTCCTCATCAGTGCCCTTCAGTGCTGTCTCATCAGTGCTGTATATTAGTGCCTCCTCATCACTGCCGCATATTAGTGCCTCCTCATTAGTGCCCTTCACTGCTGCATATTAGTGCCTCATTAGTGCCATCTCATCAGTGCTGCATATTAGTGCCTCATCAGTGCCCTTCAGTGCTGTCTCATCAGTGCTGCATATTAGTGCCTCCTCATCACTGCCGCATATTAGTGCCTCCTCAGTGCCCTTCAGTGCTGCATATTAGTGTCTCATTAGTGCCATCTCATCAGTGCTGCATATTAGTGCCTCATCAGTGCCCTTCAGTGCTGTATATTAGTGCCTCCTCATTACTGCCGCATATTAGTGCCTCCTCATTACTGCCGCATATTAGTGCCTCCCAGAGGCGTAACTAGAACCTTCAGGGCCCCAGGGCAAGAAACCATTAAGGCCCCCCCCCGGTCCCCTGGCTGGGGCCCTTCCCTTCAAGCCTGGGGCTCTTCCCACTGATCCTGGGACCCTTTCACAAGTTCTGCAGTGGGCCCCCTTCCTGCCATCTTGGGGCCTCCCCACGGTAGTGGAATGGCAAAGCCCAGTCGCAACTGTGACCTTTGCGATTCTAGCAGTTCACCCACTGGTGTCAGTAGTTTTTTTTTGGTATTTTAATTGTACTATTTTTCATAATTTTATTTTATTTTTTTACAATGTCACTGACTATGACTCTGTCCATTCAGAAAAAGAAGGAGCTGGTAAATTACATATCTACTGACCCCTTCCTGGTTCTCTATTGTGACACATCCCCAGCAGCAGTCGGCAGGAGAGGGAAGAGGGGGCAGCACAGTAGGGGGGGGGTGCCAGGGGAGCACACAGGGGCTCAGAGACAGCAGAACACAAGTGAACTGGATAGGAGGAGTGGCGGGGGGCAGCATACAGAGGAACCAATCTCCTTCATTTTCCTCCTGCAGCTACAGGAGGAAACAGGAAGGCAGTGATTTCTCTACATGCTGCCCCTGCCCCCCCTCCTATGCAGGTGTACAGGGGAGCTGCACGGGCCCCCTGGAGCATGGGGCCGGTTGCAATCGCAACCCCTGCAACCCCTGTAGTTACGCCCCTGGTGCCTCCTCATTAGTGCCCTTCAGTGCTGCATATTAGTGCCTCCTCACCAGTGCTGCATATTAGTGCCGCTTCACCAGTGCCCATCAGTGACGCATATTAGTGCCTATCAGTGCTGCATATTGGTGCATCCTCATCAGTGCTTATTAGTGCGGCATATTAGTGCCTCCTCATCAGTGCCCATCAGTGCAGCCTCATCAGAATGAGAAAAATTACTTTTTTACATAATTTTCTGACAGAAACTAGGAAAAACTTTTTTTTTTTCAAAATTGTCGACCATTTTTTGTTTTGTTTTTTTAGCAAAATCACCAGTGGTGATTAAATACCACCAAACGAAAGCTCTATTTATGCGAATAAAATGATAAAAATTTCACTGAACAGTGCTGCATGACCGCACAATTTTAATTCAAAGTGCAACATCGCTGAAAGCTGGCCTGGGCCGTAAGGAAGTAAAAGTTGCCAGTATTGAAGAGGTTAAAGTAGTAGAATGTTAGTACTTTATGTGCGGCCTATTTCAGCGTCCCCTGCTAACCCTGCCGGTGACAGAAGTAAGTTATGACTAGAAGATATGGTAAAGCTAATGAAAGGCTCGCTATTGTTCCTGGTCCTCCCACACAGTGTACAGTACGGTACACGAGTCGCCATAGAGCCAGCAGCAATAATGCAGCATGTGATAGCAGCGCGCCCTGAGAGAAGAAGGCGGGAGGGGAGGGAGGAGCAGAGCGGCTCCCATACTGCCCCGGTCTGTCCGCTACCTCTGACCCGGGAGAAGGAAGCTGGGGTAGAAGAGTGTATATGCAATGCTGAGCTTACACGAATCCTTTCTATTGTCACCTCTAACGAGCTCCTGACTGAGATAAGCCGCTGAGCTGGTTAGTGCTAGTGGGCGGCCGTGCTGCCTTCCTGACTGAGGTTCCTCATACATTGTAACGTGTAGTGATAGGAGGTGGCTGCACGTGTTCATTGGAAGGCTGCAGCTGTCCTGTGATAACCTCAGCTCATCTCTTCAATGCAAACACATGTTGGTTGAATAAGTGTAAGTACATAATAATATTTTTCATATTAAAACTCCAAAAAAAAATTGCAATCCAAAGATGGAAGAAGGTGCTGAGATGCTGGGTATGGCCCTCAGTGGCAGCTCAGACAGTACCGTGACATGCCCCGTGTGTGCCCAGGCCATGCCAGCCCAAAATATCAACAGCCACCTTGATTCCTGCCTGGACAAGAAGACCATGCCTAAGAAAAGGCGGCTCTCCGCACATGAAGAAGGGTCAGAGACTCACAGCAAGACCTTTGCCTCAGCAACGACCAGTTTCCCCGTGTTCCAGAAACATAAGACCGCTGAGCGCTTACGTGAGGAGACCCCGTCTAAGTCCCCCTTTTTTTCCATGACCTCCCCTAAGAGGACTGATATGAATGACAAGTGGAAGGATATCAATGCGGGTACCAGTGCGGAGTTTGTAAAGAGGGAACCTTCTAATAGGGAGCTGTCCCAGCAGAGTGAGGTCGTACAAGGACACCCCAAAGAGAAGAATATGGCCGAGAAGTTGGATGGCAAGCCACTAGCTGACAAAATGAGACCCTGCACACTCCAACATTACATGGGCCAAGAGAAGGTCCTCGGAGAAGACACCATGCTGAGAAAACTCTTACAAGCCAATGATATTCCTTCTATCATCCTGTGGGGGCCTCCTGGTTGTGGCAAGGTTGGTGTACATTTGTGATTTTTTTGTAATATTAAAAAGTGCGAAAATTTAGAGAAAAAAATTGTCCAACATAAATGTGCAGCAGTGGCGTAGCGTGGGGGGTGCAGGGGGGGCCGGGCGCAACATCTTGGGGGGCGCATCCGCAGTGTCACTCTGTCTGTCTGACTCTGACATACACAGTTCACACACTGTCTGCGGCTGCCTCCATCTTTAGGCTGGGATAAGTCCAGCGCGGCCGCCCTATGGCTGAAAATGGCGGGTCGGGGCAGGGCTGGACTGTGCCTCACCTGTCCATTAGTGTGGGGTGGCGTTGCAAGCCAAGCCTCGCGTATGCCGCCTCACGCTGGTCATTCTGCACTGAAAGGGGGCACGCTGGTCATTCTGCATTGAAAGGGGGCACGATGATCTCTCTGCATTGAAGGGGGGCACGCTGGTCACTGTGCATTGAAAGAGGGCACGCTGGTCACTGTGCATTGAAAGGGGGCACGCTGGTCACTGTGCATTGAAAGGGGGCACGCTGGTCACTCTGCATTGAAAGGGGGCACACTATACCTTGATTACTGAAGGCCCCTTTCACACTTTTGTGACCTCAAAATCGGGTTAGGGGGCGCAAATTACTTGCCTTGCCCCGGGTGCTGACAACCCACGCTACGCCACTGATGTGCAGTCACCTTTTGACAACGTAAGAGTCCATGCAAATGATTGCCTGCAATGAAAATAATAGGCAAATCAAGAAAAACACACAGTGCTTGATCCGCTGTGCAATAAACTAATAGTGTGCCACCTCAATGTGCTCCACCCCTCCACCAGGAGTGTTCTCACCTGGGGTAATGTTGATCACCATGACTAAGCGTGATCCAAACCAGCTTTTTAGTCCACTGGTGGTTATATACAACTTCTCCAACCTCCTAGACTCCTGTCATTATGGATTGTAGTACCTCGATAAATTTTAATGAATGATAAGAATAGCCAATAGTGCTTATACCCTTTTTAAAATTGCATTTATTAAAAAAGTCACTCACTTTTTACAGGTGCATGCATCGCACCAAACCAACACTAGCGTTCACAATCCAAAGATACATTGTTTTTTGGACAATCCAGGGTAAACAGCAGCCTCATAAACAGACCTAGCCTCCAGCTCCACGTTGGGTCCTAGGTGTCATCACCGTGCTGGCCGCTCCCCACCTGGGTCCTAGGAACCAACGTGGAGTTGCAGACTAGGTCTGTTTGTGAGGCTGCTGTTTACCTTGGATTGTCCCAAAAACAATGTATCTTTAGATTGTGAATGCTTGTGTTGGTTTGGTGCGCTGCAAGCACCTGTAAAGAGTGAGTACCCTGTGATTTCTTTTTTTAATAAATGCATTTTTAAAAAGGGTATAAGCACTATTGGCTTTTCTTATCTTTCATTCAATATATCAGGATACTACAATCCATAATGAGAGGAGCCTAGAAGGAGGTTGGATATAACCACCAGTGAGCTAAAAAACTAGTTTGGATGACGCTTAATCGTGGTGATCACATTACCCCAGGTGAGAATACTCCTGGGGGGAAGCACATTGAGGTGGCACACTATTGGTTATTTGCACTGAGAGGTAATTGCACGCAGAGATGTATAGTAACGAAGTAGAACTACTTAAGTACTGTACTTAAGTACCGAAATGCGGTATCTGTACTTTCCTAGAGTAGAATTTTTTTCTCCTACTTCTACTTTTACTTCACTACATTTTTTCGATGATTTCGATACTTCTACTCAAGTATTTTTTTTTTGTGCTGCATAGTTACTCGTTACTTTTAAAAAAATTACCACTGCCAGAACAGTAGATGGCAGGTTGCATAAAGCTCAAAAAAATGTTTATAATGTCATTTTTAAATCAGCGCATATGAAAATAAAGGCTGTGTATAATAAAAGCTGCTATACCAAATCTTTCCAATAAAAAGAAAATATGAAACAAACAAATAAATTGTGCTACAGCGCTTAAAGTGCATCAAGAAACTACTAACGAACACAAGTTAATCATTTGAAATAATAAAAAACAATATGATGTTCAAACGTTTGACTTCTTTCTTTAATAACTACATGACACAGTACTTGTACTTCTACTTTCAGTACTTGAGTAGAATTTTTTTTTCAAAACTACTGGTACTTTTTACTTTTAGTACTTAAGTAGCAAATTTTTTGAAAAAACTACTTGCAATACTTAAGTAAAAAAAATGTTGAATACTTTAGTACTTCTACTTAAGTAACTTTTTCTGCGAGCACTTCCACTTCTACTCAAGTCACTTTTTGATCGAGCACTTGTACTTTTACTCAAGTAGAAATTTCGAGTACTTTATACAAGTCTGATTGCACGACGGATCAAGCACTGTCTTTTTTTTTGATTTTTGCTTTACATTTTTGTTGCAAGCAATTATTTACATGAACTTCTTTATTGTTATAGTGATTGCACGTTTATGTTGGACAATATTTTACTATATGTTGGACAATTTTTCACTAAATTTATTCACTTTTTATTATTATTTTATTATTGGTATATTCTGATTTTACAGTCATTTAGCATTCACATAGCACATAATTTATTGTGTATTGATTTAGTTAGCACGAGTGGGATTGTGAACAATGCTAGCAGCTTAAATTCACTTAATTTCATAGATAGTAGCTCGAAGGATCAATATATTTAATTTGTGATTTTTTTTTTTTTTTTTTGTGTTGCCTCAATACATACATACTGAAGCTGTTTAATAAATATGACATCTTTGAAGTGGTAGTATTAGGGATGCACCGAAATGACCGAATTTTGGACCGAAACCGAAACCGAAAATGCAGGATGCCCTTGGCCGAAAACCGAAACCGAAAATGACTTTTTCCCCCAAAAATTTTTTTAAAATGGATAGAACAGGGGCATACACCAAAAACAGGCAGCGACGTACACCTGTCGCTGCTACCCTGTCACAGTATATGTACTGTGATGGGTTGGCAATAGGTTAATTTAATTACCAATGGTATTTGTATTATGCAGCATGAGGGGGTTAATGTATTGTCACTGCAGGTCACTCATCTATTAGTGACCGACCAGTGGCAGGTAATTAACCCCTTTGTGCTGCATTAGTGCAACCAGTGTTAATTAACACTGATACTGGTTGCACTAATGCAGCACAAAGGGGTTAATTACCTGCCACTGGTCGGTCACTAATAGATGAGTGACCTGCAGTGACAATACATTAACCCCCTCATGCTGTATAATACTAATATCATTGGTAAGCTGCCTCAGCTCCCCCCCATCTCCCCCCACCCCCACTGCCTCAGCGTCCTCCTCCTCGGGTGTCCTGCATTCAAAAGTCCCGCCTCTAGCCGGCGGCACCGCCTCTCAATGACGTCCCTACTACAATCTGTGCATTATGAATGGACATACCAGGTCGGGGGGCGGGGCGAGCGGCCGCTATAGAGAGAACTAATGTGATCCTTCCCTGTCAGCTCAGCACGTCTATGTGTGAATGAGAACAGAACTGAGCTGACACCGGGCGGGGGGGCGGGCGGAGCGGCCGCTATTAGCTGTGACTATGTGAGAGCTTCTCTTCCTTGTCATCGGAGATACATGCCTGTCAGTGAAGAGAAGCTCTCACATAGTCACAGCTAATAGCGGCCGCTCCGCCCGCCCCCCCGCCCGGTGTCAGCTCAGTTCTGTTCTCATTCACACACAGACGTGCTGAGCTGACAGGAAGGATCACATTAGTTCTCTCTATAGCGGCCGCTCGCCCCGCCCCCCGACCTGGTATGTCCATTCATAATGCACAGATTGTAGTAGGGACGTCACTGAGAGGCGGACGGCCGGCCAGAGGCGGGACTTTTAAAACCTGCCCTGCGCTGCGCCCTCCTCCTTCCCCCACGGCGGCCATATTTTATTTTCGGCACTGTTAACCCATTATCGGCCGAAATGAGAGAGGCTCATTTTCGGCCGATAATTTCGGTGGCCGAAATTTCGGTGCATCCCTAGGTAGTATAGTCATTTTTTTTACCACTTCAGCCCCGGAAGATTTACCCCTCTTCGTGACCTGGCCATTTTTTACGATACGGCACTACGTTGTTTTACTGACAATTGCTTAATCGTGCGACACTGTACCCAAATAAAATGCATGTCTTTTTTTTTTCTCCCCACAAATAGAGCTTTCTTTTGGTGGTATTTGATCACCTCTGCAGTCTTTATTTTTTGCGTTATAAAAAAATAACCGAGAATTTTTTGCTATAAGACATATCCAATAAAAAAATGTAAAAAATCTAATTTCTTCATCAATTTAGATCAATATGTATTCTGCTACATGTTTTTTGAAAAAAAAAGTTCCCAATTAGCGTATATTGATTGGTTTGCGCAAAAGCTATTGCGTCTACAAACTATGGGATAGATTTATAGAATTTAAATTTTTTTACTAGTAATGGTGGCTATCAGCGATATTTTTTTTTTTTTTTTTTAGTGGGACATCCGACATTGAGGCAAATTTCCCACTAAGTGACACCTTTTGGGGATCAGTGACACTAATACAGTGATCAGTGCTAAAAAAAAATGCACTGTCACTGTAATAATGACATTGGCAGAGAAGGAGTTTTTTGTTTAATTTATTTTTATTGAAAATGGTTAAACAGAACATTGACAACACAATCCGACATAGCATACTGTGAAAAAACAGCAGAGTCATAACAATATAAGTACAAATGACCAACATATGCCGTGCAGTGCCAGAGAATACTATAGAACATGAATGCATACATCTTATCCTGCACAGCTCTAACTTGAGATGAACAACCAGTCCATAACCAATATGAGCAGTAAAACAAAAGCTATGTCGGGAGAAAAGCAGAAGAAAAAGGAAGAAAGGGGGAGGGGGGGGAAAGGAAGGGTGAGGGTGGGTAGGCCACGGGCTACAAAATTTTTAGCATTTACACATTAATCGGATAGGACGTTAGTAGAAACGCCAACAGTGAGTAAAGAAATATAAGCCGTGAGGCTTTAAAGGTTGACCATGAGTACCAGATAGATTGAAAGCGGTCCAGCTTGTCTCGGGCAATAAAGGTGAGTTCTTCCAGCTGACAAGTCGCCTCAACCTTTAGTAACCATTGCCGCACTGTGGGAATGGTGGGAGTGCCCCAATGAACAGATATCAGAGCCTTCGCAGCGTTCAGCATGTGGGGTATGGCTGAACATTTATATTTGGAGAGAGGCAAAGTAGTACCGTGCAGCAAGACCACCCATGGGTCAGCCGGGACCCTTTCTTCCGTGATGACCTGGATAAGTCGTAGAATTTCTGACCAGAATGGCTGAACAACAGGGCAATGCCACCAGATGTGTGCATGTAAAGCAACTTCTCCGCAACTCCTCCAACATAACGGGGAGATGGCCGGAGAAATACGGTTCAATTTCCGGGGAGTGTAATACCCCCTGGATAGCAGCTTGTAGTTGGACTCAGCCACCCTGGTCGAAATAGAAGAAATATGTGCAAAGGCGAGTATCTTGTCCTTTCTAGCATCTGAGACCTGAGAGTCAAGGTCCAGTTCCCATTGGTGGATAAAGTTTGGGTAGGGTGGACCTTGCAATGACAAAAGTGCTTTGTAGAACTGCGATGTAGAGTGGAGGGGGGGCATCTCGAGGGTATAAAATGGCCTCGATAGGAGTAAGGTCTTTGGAGTCCCGCAAGGGGCGAGGTAAGGAACCAATGAATGTACCCAGTTGCCTGTGTCTCCAACGGTCCATGATCGTAGCAGTTCTGGGACCTAGAATAAGGTGCAGAGGTTTTAGAGCATTGGAATGGACCACATGATGCAGCAATAGTGGAGTTTTTGGGGACCATTGTTTAAAACCAGCGTCCAGTGAACCAGGGGTGAAGTAGGCATGATTCAGAAGTGGCATGAGAGGAGAATTGTAGGCCCAAGAGAACTTCTTATGGAGGTTGTCCCAGACGGACAAGGTAGATAAGGTCAGAGGGGAGGTAGTCGAAGAGAGTGCCCGGGCAGAACCAGGGATCCAGGGAACCACAGACAGGTCAACACCGCACATGTCATATTCCAACTGAACGCACAATTTGGAATTAGATGAGTACCTCCAGTCGGACACACGGGTGAGTGAGACCGCCCGGAAGTAGTCACGAATACTAGGGAGTGCAAGCCCCACCAGACCGCTTAGGACGATATAGCGTTGCCCCAGAAATCCTGGGGCGCCTACCCTGCCATACATATTTAGTAATCAGAGACTGTAATAGAGTAAAAAGGCCAATACGTACACCCAGCGGTAGCATTTGAAAAAAGAAAAGAATACAAGGTAAAATATATTCATTTTCACAATATTGGTCCTCCCCAACCACGAATGGTGCAGGGAGGACCATCTCCTCAGATCGGACTTAATAGTGTTCAGCAAGGGGATATAATTATGCTGAAATAGGGAATGCAAGTGAGGGGTGAGGTAGATGCCCAAATATTTCAGTTTAACCGGGCACCACTGAAAAGGGAAGGGAAAGGGAGGCGACTAATGTGCGGGGGAGGTTAATATTTAGAATTTCAGACTTAGTCATGTTAATTTTAAAATTGGAGAGCTGGCGGAAGTCGGCACAGGCCCGCATCAGCACCGGCACCGAAACATGGGGTTGTTGAATAAAAAAGAGGATATCATCCGCGTACGCGCCATATTTGTGCGTTTTTTGCCCAACCTTGACACCATGGATATCAATAGAATGCCTAACAGTGGACAGGAAGGGTTCGAGGGAAATGGCAAATAGCAAGGGAGACAACGGGCACCCCTGCTGCGTGCCATTATGTAAAGGAAAGGGGGTACTCAGGAGGCCGTTAACACGTACCTGTGCCGTCGGATGAGCGTAGAGGGCAGCAACGCGTTGCAGTGCCCGCGGGCCCAAGCTGAAAAAGCGCGGAGTAGTCAACAAATAATCTCAGTCCACCCTGTCAAACGCTTTTTCAGCATCAGTAGATAAAAACAGGGTGGGCTGGGATCGGCTGCGGACAAAGTGAATTAAGGAGAGGGCGCAAAGGGAGTTATCCCGAACCTCCCTCCTAGGGATGAATCCCATTTGATCCGTGGAGACCCATGAGGGGATGAGGGGTAGAAGTCTATTAGCCAACACTTTGGGTATAACTTAAGGTCTACGTTCAAAAGGGATATGGGGCGGTAGCTACCGCAATCCGTGGGGTCCTTGCCAGGTTTGGGCAAGACAGAAATGTGAGCGGCAAGCGACTCTGGGCGAAAGCCTGCGGATTTGGAAATCGAATTGGCATAGGAGGTCAAATGAGGTAGCAATAAATCTGCAAACTTTTTATAGTATGCCAACGTGTACCCATCAGGGCCAGGGGCTTTGCCCACCGGTGTACTTTTCAGTGCCAGTTGGAATTCTTCTATTGAGAAATTATCCTCCAACTTTCTCAAGAACGCCTAGATAATTTCGGGAGATTGGCTTGCTTGAGGTACGCCCAGATACGCTTCCGTTTTTCAGGAAGTGGGAGATGGCTAAGGTCACCGTCAACATGATAGAGCTTACTGTAAAAATCCCTAAAAGCCTGGGCTATAGCAGGGGAGGAGTGAACCATAGGGCTATTAGAAGGCTTCAGTTTCTGTATGAAGGCGGATGTTTTTTGCTCTTTAAGAGACCTGCCAAGCAGCCTGCCTGGCTTGTCTCCCCATTCATAGCGCTTGTGAGCTATTAGATGAAACTTGCATTTAGTGGCCTTGTCGAGTAAGGAGCGCAAAGTCTCCCTAGCCTCCGTCAGAGCCTGCAGGTTCTGAGGTATGCATGGACAGTTTGTGAAACTTTTCCAGGTCAGCGCCCAGTGAGAGCTGCTCCGCAATCAGTTGACCCTGCTCCCTCTTCCTCCGAGCTCCCAACTCTATCAGCTTGCCCCTCATGGTGGCTTTATGCGCCTCCCAAACCAAGGAGGGGGGGGCACCATCACAGACATTATCGCTGAAATATTGCGACAAAGCGGACGATAAAAAAGCTGCATCTGAGGGGTTTGCAAGAAGAGAATCGTTGAGCTTCCAGTTAGCGGAGCGGGAGGGGAGAGAAGGCAGGAGCAGGGTGGCCATAACGGGTGCGTGGTCCGATAAGGTGGAGCAGCCAATGGACGCCAATCTCAAAAGTGGCAAATGAAAGTGATCCAAGAATATGTTGTCAATCCTAGAGTAACAGCCGTGAGCTCTAGAAAAGTGGGAAAAGTCAGCGACCTTAGGATGTAAAATACGCCAGACATCAACTAGTTGAAGGGCGAGCAATTGTTTCTTAAGTCGGGCTATTTGTTTGAAGGGGACGTTAGATCTGCCTTTAGAAGTGTCAAGGATTGGGTCCAAGACCATATTGAAGTCGCCAGCAACAACTAGCAGGCCTTCGGCAAACTCCGCCAGCTCTTGTAGTGTTTTTTGTAAAAAGGTAGACTGAGCCTGATTAGGTGCGTAAATGTTAGCTAGCGTACAGCGGGTGTTACCTATGGACCCCTTCACAAAAAGATAGCGGCCATTAACATCAGTAAGCATCTTGTCAAGTTGGAGTGTTCTTGTGGAACCCAATGGCGACCCCTTTCGTCTTGTTCGAAGAGGAGAGACTATAAAACCAAGTAGGATAATTCGGGGAGAATAGTTTGACATGTGTGGAATTGGAGAGGTATGTTTCCTGTAGAAAGGCTACAGAGCACGATTCACGCTGAAGCTCCCGATACAATTGGTGGCGTTTATAGGCTGTGTTCAGACCCCGAACATTATATGACAAGATCTTTATGGTCGCCATGGAGTATCAAAGAACGCCCCACACACAATAAACATGCGCCCAGGCCTACCAGGAAGAGGGAGGGAAGGAGATGGGACGGGGATGGGAGAGGAAGAGAAAGGAGAAACAGGAAAGAAGAACAAAGAAAAGGGAGAGAACAAAGAGAAGACACAAATCGAATGTCCAATGGGACATACATCATAGTCACGCAGCAAACTGCAGTGTTCCCAGAGGGGAGGGGGGAAGCAAGAGACGGAGCGTCACGCAAGGGAAGACCCCCTGCGCGGCAGGACCCCGACCCCCGACACCCCCATACTCTGGAGGAGAAAGGGGAACATGGCAAGCGGGTGGATGAACATCCCGCAGAACCACCTAGAAGGGAGCGGGTGGCAGCATCCCGGCAAACCGAGGTAACAGAAACAGTAAATATAAAATAATTAAAGAAAACCACAAAAGCCGCCCCCTGGCAAAGGGGATATTACCTGACCCAAAAGGCAAAAACAATAAAAAAGTCATAGACAGGTAAGCGAACAGGTGCACAAGCGGATGAGCATGACCCCTAACTGAAACATAGAGGGCAAGGTGAAAAAGGCAGTCACCACATCAAGGACAACATGGATAGGTGCAACCCACAGTTACTCAGGCGGGTGAGGGTACAAGGCAGTGGAGCTTGATTTACGGGCAGATAACGGTGCAGAGGTGCGCATCTTCTTGGAGGGCGTTTTGCGCCAGGAGGTATCCGGTTTAAAGGAAAAAATGGAAATGCAATCATGCCATCCTGGCAGTTCCATGGGGGGGGGGGAGACCCATGACTTGGAGGAAGGCTGGAAGATCCTCGGGGGAAACGCAGGTCCGGGAAAACGCACGTTTTTAGTGGAATAAGACAGGCAGGCAATCCCCACCGATATGTGGCGCTGTCCGCCTTGAGTTGCTCCAACAGGGGTTTCAGTGCCCGCCTGCGTTCCAGGGTTTCCTTAGAGAGGTCAGGGAAAAGATTCAGAGAGGCCCGTCAAAATCTATGACCTGTGTGCCGCGTAGTTTGGACATGATGGCGTTTTTGTCCTCGTAATAATGCAGGCGGCACAAGACATCTCTGGGTAGATCAGAAGACAAATTACGTGGTCTAAGGGCTCTGTGGGTACCTGAGGCATGTATCTCCTCTGACAGGGAAGTGAAGGCTCACATAGTTATAGTTATTAGCGGCCGCTCCCCCCGCCCTCCCGCCCGGTGTCAGGTCAGTTCATTCACACACAGTCCCGCTGACAGGGAAGTGAAGGATCACATAGTTATATCTATTAGCGGCCGCTCCCCCCGCCCGGAGTGTCAGTTAATTCATGTACATCGTGCCGCTGACAGGGAAGTGAAGTGAAGGCTCACATAGTGACAGCTATTAGCGGCCGCTCGCCCGCCCTCCCTCCCGCCCGGTGTGTCAGTTCATTCATGTACAGATCGTAGTAGTAGTGACATCACCGGGAGGCGGGCGGGCGGCCAGAGGCGCGTCTTTTGAATAATGGACACCGGAGGAGCCGAGTGAGTAGGAGAGGGACGCTGAGGCGAGCTTACCATTGGTATTAGTAATATGCAGCATGAGGGGGTTAATGTATTGTCACTGCTGCATTAGTGACCAACTAGTGGCAGTTAATTAACCCCTTTGTGCTGCATTAGTACAACCAGTATCAGTGCAACCAGTGTTAATTAACACTGATACTGGTTGCTCTAATGCAGCACAAAGGGGTTAATTAACTGCCACTGGTTGGTCACTAATGCATCAGTGACCAGCAGTGACAATACATTAACCCCCTCATGCTGCATAATACAAATACCATTGGTAATTAAATTAACCTAAGTATATATATTGCAGAGAATATATTCTTCGCGCCTAGGAACGCCTAATTAAACAGATATCTAAACTAATAAATATATTAAAAATAGCAGCTGCTATAGTAAAAAGAGGAAATGATTAAAAAAAAAAAACAAAAGTAGATGGGATTATATAGCGCTTGCTGGCAGGATCAAATAGAGATATAAATTATGGTTAAAAAAATATAATAAGTATTATATAAAATCTAAACCCATAAATTAAGCACAGTATAAATATATTAATAAATAACAATGGTGTCATAAAAATGTGTAATAGTGCCAAGTGAAGCCCATAAATTGTTCATAGGTGACTAATGGCCCGTACACACGATCCGAAAATCGGACGAAAATTAACGCTTGTGAAAGGATCGGACGATAATCGGATCGTTAGTACACAGCTTACGAGAAGCGATCACGACAGTTCACCCGATATTATCCGGTCGTGCAAGCATAAAAATTTTGATCGTATTATAACACATCGTACGATAATCGTATTATCCGTATGTTGTTCGTCCGAAAAAAATGGTGAGCAGTAGACAGCGCATGAGCAGTAGACATAATTTTCCCCTCACACGCTACAGCGTGGTTACGCATACCGGAAGCTAAGAATTATCGTCCGAGAAAATTCGTATCATGAGTAGACATATGCCGGTTTTCGGTAATTCGATATATCGCGGTATTGCATAGCCACGGTATTGTTATTGTGGCATTTTTAAAATACCGAGTTTATCTGCCCTGGGTCTGACTTGTGAATTGATACATTTCAGTGAGCTGGATGACTCATTCACTCACTCAGCTAACACCTTTCAGCATTAAGTCTCCTAACTATAAACAAAAATGATTACATTTGTATCTTTTCCTTCCCTCTGCCAGGGAGAAAGGAAGTTTAACCTCTTAAAGACTGGATCTTTTTCTGACATTTGTTGCTTGCAAGTTAAAATCAGTTTTTTTTGCTAGAAAAGTACTTAGAACCCCCAAACATTTTATATATTTTTTTAGCAGAGACCCTACAGAAAAAAATGGCGATTGTTGTAATATTTTATGTCACACTGTATTTGCGCAGCAGTCTTTCAAACGCAATTAATAGACTTTAATGAATGAATAAAAAAAAAACGTAACAGTAAAGTTATCCCAATTTTTTTTTTTTGTTACACAGAGGATCTTTATTCCAAGCTAAAAAAATCGTGATTCTCATTTTGGCCAGAACCGTGCAGCTCTAATATATTATATATATATATATATATATATATATATATATACACACACACACGCATAGCAGCCCACATTACATTATTATATAGCCATCAAGCAGTGTCTGGCCTACCTGGTGATGACTGGTCCTGGCGCTCTGATCCGATGGCCTGGTCTTTAAAGGGGCAAATCCTTGCGATCCAGAAGTGGTTAAACCTGCAGGAGGACCGGTGTTTTTATCTATTAATGACTTTACTATTGCTTTAGGCCTGGTTCACATGTATGCAGGTTGGCGGTTCACATGTATGCGGGTTGGGGGCCCACATTTGCACAGGCATAGCAGCCCATTGATGTGAATGGGCTTGGGCTGCTATGCCTGCGTTTTCAGCTGAAAAAAGGTGCATGCAGAATTTAAAAAAATGCAGTGGCCATGAAATCCATCCTTCTTTTGCACCATGCGACTTACCTGCCGTTGCTGCACATGCAAACTGTTTTTAAATGCCGTGCCCACGTATACAAAAAATGCAGAAAGCTTGCCAGAGCAGTAACTGCAGGTTAGTCGCATGGTGCAAAAGTAGGATGGATTTCAAGGCCACTGAATTTTAAAAAAATGCTGCATGCACCTTTTTTCTGCGGAAAATGAGGGCATAGCAGCCCGTTCAAATCAATGGATTGCTATGCCTGTGCAAATGTGGGCCGCCAACCCGCATACATGTGAACCACCAACCCGCATACATGTGAACCGCCAACCCGCATACATGTGAACCACCAACCCGCATACATGTGAACCAGGCCTAAAGCAATAGTAAAGTAATTTATAAACAACACCTCCTTCAGGTTTAACCACTTCTTGACCACAAGGATTTGCCCTCTTAATGACCAGGCCATCGGATCGGAGCCGAGCGCCAGGACCAGTTATCACCAGTTAGGCCAGACACTGCTTGATGACCTATTTTAGGCCTGGTTCACAGAGTCTGTACTGACTGACTATATAATAATGTGCATAAGTGAACCAAAGCCCCTAAATTCAGCAATGAAATTGAAGTGAGGTGGAAATTTAATAATTTAAATTTAATAATAGAATACCGTGATAATACCGTATACCGTGGCAAAACCTTAATCAATTAATCGCAGCATGAAAATCTGATACCGTCACAAGCCTAATCATGAGTAACCTCTCCCTTTAAGCGAATATTATTGAGAGCTGCTAGAATACGAAAAATAACGGATGGAACGTTGCCCGATTTTCGGATCGTGTGTACTGGGCATTAGTGACAAATCATCCACTAGAGTGCAAGGAAAAGTGCGAGTGCTCAGATCCTCCAATGGTCCAAAAATCTAATCATGAGAAGTGACTTCAGGGAGGGGTAGGATGTAAACTCACCAGATATGATGGGTCCCAATTGCCTTACGGCAGAGAAACCAATAGCGCTTTATGACCTTCCTGGTCAAAGGAATGGCAACTGCTGGGCTGTGTTCCCCATAGACCAAAATCCCCCTCCTGGCAGATAAGGTCCTCCGAGTGCAGTTAGGGAAAAAACATAAGCTCCAGATGGTGCAGTACCGTTTAAAAAATATTTATTGAAGTTTCCAATCAAACAATTGCAATCATAAAGATAAAACACGCTAATTCCGTGCCCGCTGCTGTGCTGTCTGTAGCGTGGAGAGCGGTAACTACCGGATTGCGTTCCAGTTGACTTCCGGGCTAGCGGCGTGCGTTCCACCTGATGCGCGTTTCGTCAGAGCGTATGATGTCTTCAGAAGACGGAGCGCCCGTGTGAAAGGGCCCTAACAGTGTAAATTTGCTGTCCCCTCAAAATAACTCAACACACAGCCATTAATGTCTAAACCGCTGGCAACAAAAGTGAGTACACACCCAAGTGAAAATGGCCAAATTGCCCAAAGTGTCCAATATTTTTTCCCAGCACTGCCTTAACCCTCTTGGGTATGGAGTTCACCAGAGCTTCACAGGTTGCCACTGGAGTCCTCTTCCACTCCTCCGTGACGACATCAGGGAGCTGGTGGATGTTAGAGCCCTTGCGCTCATCCACCTTCCATTTGAGGATGCTCAATAGGGTTTAGGTCTGGAGACAGGCTTGGCCAGTCCATCACCTTTACCCTCAGCTTCTTTAGCAAGGCAGTGGTTGTCTTGGAGGTGTGTTTGGGATCGTTATCATGTTGGAATTCTGCTCTGCGGCCCAGTCACCGAAAGGAGGGGATCCATGCTTTGCTTCAGTATGTCACAGTAGATGTTGGCATACATGGTTCCCTCAATGAACTGTAGCTCCCCAGTGCCAGCAGCACTTATACAGCCCCAGGCCATGACACTCCCACCACCATGCCTGACTGTAGGCAAGACACACTTGTCTTTGTACTCCTCACCTGGTTGCCGCCACACACGCTTGGCACCATCTGAACCAAAAAAGTTTATCTTGGTCTCATCAGACCACAGGACATGGTTCCAGTAATCCATGTCCTTAGTCTGCTTGTCTTCAGCAAACTGAGGGCTTTCTTGTGCATCATCTTTAGAAGAGGCTTCCTTCTGGGACGACAGCCATGCATACAAATTTGATACAGTGTGCGGCGTTTGGTCTGAGCACTGACAGGCTGACCCCCCACCCTTCAACCTCTGCAGCAATGCTGGCAGCACTCATATGTCTTATTTCCCAAAGACAACCTCAGGATTAGATGCTGGGCACGTTCACACAACTTCTTTGACCACGGCGAGGCCTGTTCTGAGTGGAACCAGTCCTGTTAAACCGTTGTATGGTCTTGGCCACTGTGCTGCAGCTCAGTTTTAGGGTCTTGGCAATCTTCTTATAGCCTAGGCCAGTGATGGCGAACCCATGATCCCATGATCCTCAACTACACTGCAGAATGCATGAGCATCATGGGAAAAGTAGTTCCAAAACATCTGGAGTGCCAAGGTTTGCCATCACTGGCCTAGGCCATCTTCATGTAGAGCAACTATTCTTTTTTTTAGATCCTCAGTGAGTTCTTTGCCATGAGGTGCCATGTTGAACTTCCAGTGACCAGTGAGTGAGAGCGATAACCCCAAATTTAGCACACCTGCTCCCCATTCACACCTGAGACCTTGTAACACTAATGAGTCACATGACATCAGGGGGGGTAAATGGCTAATTGGGTCCAATTTGGACATTTTCACTTAGGGGTGTACTCAATTTTGTTGCCAGCTGTTTAGACATTAATGGCTGTGAGTTGAGTTATTTTGAGGGGACAGAACATTTACACTGTTATACAAGCTGTACACTTACTACTTTACATTGTAGCAAAGTGCCAATTCTTCAGTATTGTCACATGAAAAGATATAACAACATATTTACAAAAATGTGAGGGGTGTACTCACTTTTGTGAGATACTGTATATTATATATAGTGCTGTATTTGAATACTTATTTTATAGCGCAGTTTTTTTTTATAAATGCATTATTTGGTTTAGTCTGTAGAGGGCACTATGAGACAGTTTAGCTGGTAGAATGTACTGAGGTAAGGATAAGGATGACAACTGTTACATTTTCACAGCCAAATAAAGTCAATATTTTTCTGCAGACAGGTTTAATAAGGTTCTCTAGCAAAATAAGAAGGTCATTTTGGCTCATTTACGAAAGGAGTAGAGCATTTTTACTTGGCAAAATGAACTTTTACTTAGTTTATTGAATAAGGGCAAGTTGTGCTAACTTCTGTCGGTTTTCAAAAGTTTTTTTCTTTGCAAGTGATTGGGCATTCTTTAACAAATACATTTTTACCACATTTACTAAGATAAGTGAAAGCCCCCTTACAAAGTGAGAATGCTATACTATTTTAGGTAATTGGCCTCAATAACTTGGAATAAGTATGCAAATTACAAATTGTGACATCATGTTCTGGATTCTGCATTCTAAATCTAAGTCAGTATTGAAGTCGCAGACAGTCAGGTAATTTTTATAGAAAAGGACAGAAATGACAGCTTCCATATTTTACTAAGTACAGGCAGTCCCCGGGTTACAAACAAGATTGGGTCTGTAGGTTTGTTCTTAAGTTGAATTTGTATTTAAGTCGGAACAGGTACATTTTTTTAAGCCAAATTTTTTTTTTTTTTACGCTTTCTGGATAGCATAGGGAAGGGTTATCCCCCTGTAATGTTTGTTTTGCTGTCTGTGCGCCTATTCAGAAGATTTCACCTCACTTTCTGTCCCTATGACAATCTGATTTTAAAAATGTTGTGTTGTTGTGGAAGCAAGGATTGGGGATAACGTTTCAGTGGAGACACCTTTTTCCCATGACAACACTTACAGGAGAGAATTTTTCTTCCTAGGGCTAGATTAAATCTCACTTCCTGTTGTCTCCCTCCATTTCAAAATCAGATGTTTGTAACTTGGGGACTGTACAGACTGAGTACACCCACCATCAGAGATATTTTTTCATGTAGAAGTTTGTGGTGAACTACTGCACAGACATGGGCAACCCAGAGATCATTTTACCGGATGGGAAATTTTATTTGCTCGCAGGAGGCAAAAATCATAAGTGCAATTTGTGTGAAAGTGTCATTGTCTTTTAAAGCAGACCTTTCCCTCCATAAATTAAAATCCACAGCTACATGCAAGTCTGCATGCTCAACTGTAATTCAGTTGCATGCAAATGTAAAATAAAGCATTCTTTGTGAGCTTTCTCTTTTTATGTATTTTATTTCCTAATTTCTTAGGCACTGGTGATGTAGCCAGTGCCTTTCAGCTGCCCTTGGGGAAGGCTGTGTCACCAGTTTATTCCAGGGAGATCTTGGGAGTAATCTTCAAGATTATTGAACCCTCATAAGATTTTGGTTGAAAGGCTCAGGGGAGATGAGAGATCTGGTTAATATGTCATTTGAGGGCTAGCACAGAGAATAGGAAAAAAAACTGGCCACTGATGACTGAAAATAAAAATAGTGAAGCGGGATACTGAGCACGGGCAGGACCAAACAATGGGAATTTACCAAAGAAAGAAGTGCGTTCCTCTATGTAAGTCTAATGGTTCCCCTAAATACATTTAATCAGCGTAGATGTTTTTTTTAATGGGGGTAGGTGGATCCGTTTAAAGTTCAGCGTTTTAAATAATGTATAAGTGTACATATTTTTTCCTCCTTGCCAAGATCACAGTGTTCCCCCTGACGATGCCTTCATCTGCTTTTCTTTCCAGGAAGATGAGCCATGTGTTTAGGGATTTTCCAGGCTCATCTTCTACTTCCTATTCTAGGACATAACCAAATCCTGGTGCCTTTGTTGTTCTTAGCTGTTAATAAAAAAATGTCTGAAACAGACATGAAGCTCCAGCATCTTGACTTACAAGGATTCAAAATGTCAATCTGGTCACTGGGGGAATAGAGACTGAGGAAATGTTTTCTCCTGCCTGCAGCAGACCGTTGACCTCATCATCCAATATAAAGTCACTTAACTGGTGCTTAAGGAGTAAGTTCACCTTTTTGCAGAAAATCTGTAAGGTGACCTTACACTGGACCCCCTCCCCACCCCCCCTGCTCCCACTGTCAGACACCGAAAAGCTGCTTCACTGGTCCAGGGATGTGAAATCCCTGCGGCTTTCTCTCCGCACAGTGCTGACAGTACGGACTAGAAGGCTTCTGATTAGTCAGCGCCATCCATGTGACAATGCTGGCCAATTAGAATCTTTGCAGTCCGTGCTGGCTAAACAATACGGACACGAGTTTAAGCCATGGGGGTTTCAGATCCCCGAATCACTGAATTGTCTTTTTGGTGTCTGACAGCGAGGGATGGCAGCAGTCTGGAATAGCAGGACGGGGATCCAGTATAAGGTCACCTTACAGATTCTCTGTAAAGGTGAACTTACACTGTACGAATTGCTGTGCTGTACCCATGCAAGGCAAAGAAACAGATCCACTTTAATGCTCAGTTCACACTAGTGCGACTCCAAAGTGACGAGATTTCCAATGAGACTTTGGAGTGCGATTTTCTTGCAACTTTACACTCTCTGGCACTCAGGCTGCAAGAAAGTTGCATCAAAATAGTGCAGGAACCTTTTCAAAGTCGCTGCAACTTAAGTTAACTTTTTTGCAGGTTAAAAAAAATGTGTATTTATTTTGTATTTTTTTTTGGGAGCCTTTAAAGCATTGCGCCAGTGATCAGCAAATCGCTGGTGCCATGCAGGTCTCCTCCAGATCTGTCAGAGTATCTGTGTGCCCGTACATCCCGTACAGACAAGCAGATACAATCTGACAGGAAGAATCTACAATCTATCACGGCACTCTACGGGGCTGTGGTAGTTCATTAAAAGCTACAAGCCAACAACTGCAAAGGATGTCGGGGCTTGTAATTCATTCACACACAGAGCTGTGTAAATAAATGACTTGGCCGTGATTGGCTCTGATTTAAAAAAAAAAGTGACAGCCTGTACATAGAATATCTCCCCGTGCTTTTGTCGCGCGGGGGGGGGGGGGGGGGGGGGAAGAGAATCGCACAGTGGCTGCAGCATTGGGAACATGTTACATGTTCCCAAAGGGGAACTTATTCTTTAAGCCGCATAGATTGAAATGGGTGATTTTTCAAAGGGTAGGGGACCTCATCAATTCCCAAGTTCAGCAATGCCAAGCCAGGGGAAGCTTGCAATTGTAGTTTAATTATTTCAGAGATGCGGAGGCCAAAACCTAGCCAGGTGTTTACAGGACCATAAAGGTGTGGTAATGTGCCTACTTGCCCACAATCTCGCCAACACAGGTTTGAAACCTGAGATTTTAGATATAGGAAACTGTGTCATATATTAACGGAAGACTATTTTGTGCATCATTTCCCACATCCCTGCATTTCTGGAGTATGCATAAGTTGCTGAGGTAGCTTGTTGCCATTGTTCCGCGGATGGAGACAGGTCTAAATTAGATTTCCAGGCCAGGTGAGAGTTGGACAGCGTAAAGACAGACTTCTCACCTAGTTGAGCATAAATGAGGGAGATGCCTTTCGCGTTTACCCTAGGGTTGCTCAAGAAAACCGTAATTCTACACGGTATGGAGCAAGTGGCACTGGAGCATTGTCTCATTAGAGAAGAGATTTGGAAATAAGTGTAGTATTCCCTTTTAATTTCTTCTTGATGGGATGAGAATGACTTGAGTTTACCAGAGTTAAATAGACATTGGATAGTTCTAATGCCCCCATCTAGCCACGGTTTGAGATTAATATTGGGAACTACGAGAGAGTAGACTTCCAACGGGATGGGAATATTAGCTGTAGGTCCACTATACTCACTATACTCAATGGAGCTTGTATAACTCCATGCCTTAAAGGCCGCTAGAACTGTTGGGGGAAGGTTAGTTGGGGCGCATTTTTTAAACTGTTGTGACAACAGAAACACCTGAAGGTTTTTCCCCGGCACTAATGCAGCTTCCACGGTCGCCCACGAAGATTCATTAAGATGAATGAACTAAGTTCTCATTTGGGTCAAAATAGATGCCAAGTAATAGTTCCTGAGATTCACGTGACCCAGGCCTCCGGCCTTCCTCTGTTTGGTTAGCTTACTAAAGGCACAACGGGACCGCTTGTTTTGCCATAATAGTCTATTTACCATCCCCTGTAATTTAGCTAGATAGGTTATCGGAACAACTATGGGAAGGGTTCAAAATAAATAGAGAAGCCTCAGTAAGAGTATCATTTTAAAGGCTGCAAGCCTACCCAGCCAGAACAATTCCACTTAAGAGATTTGAAGCAGCTTGTGGCCAGCCATGTTGCCACGAATGGGAGGTAATTAGTTTGGAATAATAGATTGGTAGTTTTATTAAGTATAATTCCTAGGTAACTAATCCCATCTGCTGCCCTATGAAATGGGAATATTCTCTCTACTCCTGCTTTAGTCTCGGAGGCCACCTCCAGATCAAGAATATAAGACTTGGTGGCATTCACCCTATAATAGGAAACATCCTGAAACAACAATAGGGCAACATCAACCTCCTTAATGGATGTCTCGACATCAGATAACATTAAAATGTCATCGACGGACATGCCTATGACATGTGATCGGTCTCCCACCTTGATTCCCCTTATCCCCGAATGCGACCTTATATATGTGGCCAGAGGTTCCATCAATAAATTAAATATCAGGGGGGACAGTGGGCACCCCTGATGTGTGACGTTAGTGATGTTAAACGGCCTAGAAAGCGGGGTTCCCGAAAACACCTGGGCAGAGGGGATGAATACAAAGTCAAGATGGCTGTAAGAATGTGGCCATGGAAATCAAACCTCTGAAAAACCCTTAGCAAGTACCTCCAATGTATGCGATCAAATGCCTTCTCCACGTCTAAGGCCAGGAGCACAGAGGGAGTTTTAGATACCTGTGTGGAGTGGATAATATCGATCACCCTTCTGGTGGCATTAGCCGATTGTGTACCTTTTTTATAAACCCGGCCTGATCCGTGTGGACCAAAGTCGGCAAAACCTCAGCTAGGCGAACAGCTAACAGTTTGGCATACAGCTTTACATCGACATTTAACAGTGAGATGGGTCAGAAGTTCTGAGGCAGATCTGGCGGCTTACCTGGCTTTGATAACGTTATAATCAATGCTGTTAACATTTCGTGGGGGAAAGAGGACGAGGCAGCAGCTGTTTAAATGTATGAAGAGAGTACAGTACAGACCAAAAGTTTGGACACACCTTCTCATTCAAAGAGTTTTCTTTATTTTCATGACTATGAAAATTGTAGAGTCACACTTCAAGAGGTAGTCACCTGAAATGGTCTTCCAACAGTCTTGAAGGAGTTCCCAGAGATGCTTAGCACTTGTTGGCCCTTTTGCCTTCACTCTGCTGTCCAGCTCACCCCAAACCATCTCGATTGGGTTCAGGTCCGGTGACTTAGGAGGCCAGGTCATCTGGCGCAGCACCCCATCACTCTCCTTCTTGGTAAAATAGCCCTTACACAGCCTGGAGGTGTGTTTGGGGTCATTGTCCTGTTGAAAAATAAATGATGGTCCAACTAAACGCAAACCGGATGGAATAGCATGCTGCTGCAAGATGCTGTGGTAGCCATGCTGGTCCAGTATGCCTTCAATTTTGAATAAATCCCCAACAGTGTCACCAGCAAAGCACCCCCACACCATCTCACCTCCTCCTCCATGCTTCACGGTGGGAACCAGGCATGTAGAGTCCATCCGTTCACCTGTTCTGCGTCGCACAAAGACACGGTGGTTGGAACCAAAGATCTCAAATTAGGACTCATCAGACCAAAGCACAAATTTCCACTGGTCTAATGTCCATTCCCTGTGTTCCTTAGCCCAAACAAGTCTCTTCTGCTTGTTGCCTTTCTTTAGCAGTGGTTTCCTAGCAGATATTCTACCATGAAGGCCTGATTCACACAGTCTCCTCTTAACAGTTGTTCTAGAGATGTGTCTGCTGCTAGAACTCCGTGTGCCATTGACCTGGTCTCTAATCTGAGCTGCTGTTAACCTGCGATTTCTGAGGCTGGTGATTCGGATGAACTTATCCTCCGCAGCAGAGGTGACTCTTGGTCTTCCTTTCCTGGGGCAGTCCGCATGTCAGCCAGTTTCTTTGTAGCGCTTGATGGTTTTTGTGACTGCACTTGGGGGCACTTTCAAAGTTTTCCCAATTTTTCAGACTGACTGACCTTCATTTCTTAAAGTAATGATGGCCACTCGTTTTCCTGTACTTAGCTGCTTTTTTCTTGCCATAATACAAATTCTAACAGTCTATTCAGTAGGACTATCAGCTGTGTATCCACCTGACTTCTGCACAACACAACTGATGGTCTCAACCCCATTTATAAGGCAAGAAATCACACTTATTTAACCTGACAGCGCACACCTGTGAAGTGAAAACCATTTCAGGTGACTACCTCTTGAAGTGTGACTCTACAATTTTCATAGTCATGAAAATAAAGAAAACTCTTTGAATGAGAATGTGTGTCCAAACTTTTGGTCTGTACTGTATGTTGTGGAATGATTTGAAGTATTCCCCACTATAACCATCTGGACCTGGAGCATGGTGGTGAATACAGCCTATTTTGACTTTGTGCCTAAGACCCTGCAGTTTCGGGGCTAAGAGCTTACCAGCCTCGTTACCGCTAGTATAGTGAGACATTTTCAAACGCCTGATAATTTTATCATGTGATCCAATAAGGAAATTGTGAAGTTGGCATCTAAGTGAGGATAAAAGTGTATTCAGTGTGGGGGATGGACTGTTTTTTTCCTGGGTTTCCATTGATTTTATCTCGGCTAACAATGCACCCAGATGCTGCTGCCTAGCCCTCTTAACCCTTGAACCCAACTATATAAATAAACCTCTCATGAAAGATTTATGAGCGCTTCACAAAACACATGGGTCCGATACGGAACCTGCATTGTTCTTAAAGTATTAGACCATCTTCCAAGACACTTCTAGTATCCTGTTTATATAGTAGAGACTGGTTCACCCGCTACATGAAAGCGGAGCGAGGGGGCAAGCGAGTCTACCAACGTCAGAACCACAGGAGCGTGGTCTGACCATGTTATGACCTCAATCTCCGCTGAAAGTGGAGCGAGGGGCAAGAGAGTCTACCAACGTCAGAACCACAGGAGCATGGTCTGACCATGTTATGACCCCAATCTCCACTGATTGTAATTTTTGTAGTAGCCATTTGGTCGTCAGGAAAAGGTCCAGTCTCGATTAGGAGTTGTGGGACACTGAGAAGTATGTATAATCCCTCTCGGTTGTGTGCAGACACCGCCAAGAGTCATACCGATCAGGGTCATGTAGTAAGGTTTGTAGCAAATTTTGTGTGACGCCTGCGAGAGGCTGTAGAGTCCACCGTGGGGTTAGGTAAACCGTTGAAGTCTCCACAAAAAATCACTGACCCCTGTTTAAGTCCACTTTCTTGTGCAGCTTTCTGAGAAAGCGTACCTGGTGGTTGTTAGGGGCATACAGATTGACTATTGTGTGTCTAGTAGAATTGAAATTTCCAATGAGGATAAGAAATCTGCCTGACGAATCCTCCAATTTGGCAATCAAGTGAAAAGAAAAAGTGTCTCGCAACGCTATCATCACCCCTCCTTTTTTTTCACATGTAGACGCCAAAAAGATGTGGGGATAACTCCTGTGAGAACACTGTGGGGTGTGTTCCTGATGAAAATTGGTCTCCTGCACGCACAAGATGCTTTGTGTCTTGCGGACTCAGTCCAAAGTGAACGACGCTTAGTGGGGTGATTTCAAACCCCTAGTGTTTTAAAGAGCCGTAGTGATATGTTTGTATGAGTAGGAACACGATGTGGATTTTGTTAGAGAACTTGTAGTCCCATTTAGAGAATCCGATATGCGAACCAGGCACCGTATGAGAGCAGACTCCAAGACAGAGACTCCTGGTGATCCACCGCAGCAACTAGGTAGACTCCCTGTGGGATAGAACAAAATGGAGAAACATATGTAAAATAAAAGGAAAACAAAACAAGTCATTAAGAGTGCATCATAGATCCGGTTGCAGTTAGGAACTTAACTGCTCCAGTAGTTGGGGGAAACGGTCTACTGGCTAAGGCCGCCTCCCTGCTCCCCGGCCAGAGATAAGGTGATGAAGGAACAGGAGGCACTGGCGAAGCGACCTGAAGATGTAGACAACACTTGGTCACATCTCAGCTCAGTTCGAGGAGACAGAGCGGTGATGAACCTGAGGGGGACGGTCAGGGATGTTATCGCAAATTTTCAGGGGTTGAAGTCCCGTTTCTAGAGAGGTTATCACCTGAGTTTTACCGTCTTTGGTTACCAGGAGCTTCATGGGATTGCCCCATTTGAAGGGTAATAGAATGGTTCCTCAGAGCTTTGGTAATGGTGGTAAATTTTTTCCGCAGCTGCATGGTATACTGCGAGAAATCTGCAAAAAATTGGACGTTATTATATGGTGAAGGTAATGAGCCCTGGTTGCGGGAGATTTCCATCAGCTGATCCTTTATATGGAAGAAATGCACCCGCAAGAGTACATCATGGGGTACCTTTTCCGGAAGAAAAGACGGTTTAGGGATGCGATGGATCCTGTCAATTGTCAAGTCTGTATCAGATACCTCTGGCAGTATGGCCTTGAACATATCTAGCACATATGGGTGCAAACTCTGCACCTGCACAGATTCTGGTATGCCCCGAATTTTTAAATTGTTTTGTCTGTATCTATCTCCCAAATCAGCAAGTTTTGCTTTAATCCAGTTTTGCACCCCAGATTGATCTTCCTGAGCGTCAATGAGGTCCTTAATGGTATGTGCGAATTCATCCATTTTAGTCTCTATGTGATCCACCCTATTGCCCAGGGAGTTAATCTCTGTGGTAAAATGTTTAGTTAACTGTAGTATGTCCAAATGGATAGAACCCATGGGAGAGACCAGCATATCTTTCATTGTTGTATCCATTAAAGGCTGATTAGCGGTAGTAAATGACAATATGGAGTCAGGGAGCTCCCTGGTGCTGTTTAAAAAGTCAGGGCTGTACGTCTCACCTGGAGAAGCTGCAGGATCCTCCAGCCTGGGCCTTGATTTAACCGGGCTGCCATTCAGGGGGGTAGATGCTGACGGAGATAAGGGGGTCCGCATAGATTTATGTGCAGATGGAGCTCCGTTGTCTGCTCCTGGAGGGGAATTCACACTGCCTGGTGGTGAGGAAGGGGAACCCGGCGCCATCTTGGATTCCCCCACCTTCGGTCTGCATTTAGAAGGAGGTTAACTTGCACGGCCATGCCTGCTCTTTCTTCCTCCTCGGCATGTCGGCACTGATGTCGGGTGTCTGCCCGCACTGTCCAGTCTGATTAAGAAGGCCTCCTGCCGTCGCTTGGGACTTCTAATTCCGGGTCAGCAGCAGAGCTCTCATGCTACGCATCCGTCCGGCTCCAGCGCTAGCCACGTCCCCCCAAAGACAGCGTTTTGTAAGCAGGGTTCTGGTTCCACAAGAGGTCCCCACAGGTTTGGCCACCTTTACTGTTGCAACAGATTCCTATCATCCAATGATGGCTCCTGTATCTTACCAGCAGGCTGCTGCTGCAGTGGATTCACATCCAAAGAACAGCAGGTGAGTTCCAAAATGCAATAAGTGTAATGCCTCGTACACACGTACCGATCGTCGGCCGACCGATCGGCCGTCTTTTGTCCAGGGCTGTCCTGTCCACTGAAAAATGCAAAAGACTGCACACGAATTTTGTCGGCCAACAACAGCCGACTGCAGAAGTTATGTCATGTGATGGTTAACTTTCCCTGTCTTTTTTCTTCTCTGAGCATGCCCAGTCTTGCAAATCTGCTGATTGTCGGCCGAATTCTGTACTGACTGGCGAACAATCGGCCGTTCTGGTGTTGGCCTACAAAAATTTTAATGCCTGCACGACAGATTCTTTTCGGCCGAAAGTGCGCTGTCGGCTGTCGGAAGCATCATACTAACAAGCCTACAATCGGCCGATCGGTCCTCGGCCGAATATTTACGGCCGACAATCGGTACGTGTGTACGAGGCTTAAGGGCTTTCCTCCACTGGGGTCACATATTCAATGCTCACAAACACTTTGAAAATGTACCTTGAGTTTGTCTGCGAACATGTGTAATCACCCTTAAGGCCCTGTTCACACCTGAGCGTATTTCAGCTCATAAAACGCTCATCTCTGAAGTCTCAAAATACCCAACAAGCAAAATCCATTCATTTCAATTGCCCTTGTTCACTTCTGAGCATTTTGTCGCCCGAAGCAAAACGCCTGAAGCTCAAAAAAGTACATGAGCTTCTCTTTTGGCAGATTACAAGCGTTTTTGTTAGCTGTCAATGCCTGCCTCCAAACACCTGCAAAAAACTCCTGAAAAAAGCCAGAAAATAACGCCTGAAAAAACACCTAAAAAAGCCCCAAAAAACGCCTGAAATTATATGTTTAGGTGTGAATGGAGCCTAAATGGCAGAAGTTTTCGGTTGTTTCTCATGTGAATGATAAGCATGCAACTTGTATAGTGTGCTAGCAAAAAACATGCCAATATTTTTACATGTACAGTAGAAATGACAAAGAAAACATGGGCATGTGTACAGAAAGATGACCCACAGTCTCTTCAGAAAGCATCTTATGGTGAGAGATTAATGTTGTTTGCCATTTAGCAGATAGGCAGGATTATTTATTGTTAGCACATTCCCGTAAATGCTTCTACCCCACAGTGTTGCTTTTGTGCCAGCCACCCCCAGATTCCTGTGGTTCCTCGTCTCATTTTTGAGGTTGAGAAAACCTAGATGGAGAGGGCCCAGGGGGCCCACATAACCTAGAATAAATAAAGACAGGTGCAGGAGAATGCTCCGAGGGCAGGGAAGAGATTATATTAGAGCAGAGTGATGCGGATAGTATCAGTTTAGCATTTTGGCCCATACAGACTTAGTGCACTGGGCGTAATTCCATCCTCGACATGCATAGAACTCCTGCGTTGTTTTGACATTCATCCGATGTCCTAACGGTGATCGGATATGAGAAGTATTGGTAGTGCTGGTAACCTTTGCTTGGGTTTTTAAATTGGAATTTATCACCTAGATAGATGAGCCAACTGTGGAATCTGAGCAGACATCAGAAAAAAAGGATATTCACGTGCATTTCTAAAGAAGTTGACTGTCATTTTGGCTTGAATTGAACAGTAATTTAGATGCAAAAAAGAATGAAACTAAACGTGTCCAAAACTAAGGCCACGGTTAACTTCTGTATATTGAAAAATGCAGTTGAGGTTCTTTGCAATTATTACTTTTTCCTGCAAAAGTTGAGCCTGCCTCTGCCCCTCTGTTTCCCAAACTTCTCTTTTCATTCTTTAATTAATTAGTCTGCCTCACTGACCAATTGGCTGGCTCAGGAGGTGTGCTGGGACCTGCCCTTGCCTGCCTTTCAAAATTTATGTTGGTATCTAGGTGGACAGCTTCAAGGAAGGCTTAGCGCAGGGGTGCTCAACCTGCAGCCCTCCAGCTTTTTTGGAACTACAAGTTCCATCATATTTCATGCCTTTGGGAGTCATGCTTGCAATGCCTCATGGGACTTGTAGTACTGCAACAGCTTGAGGGGCACAGGTTGAGCACCCATGGGTTAGTGGGCTGGCCAAAGGTCAATTACAGGAAAATTATTTATACCAGTGGTCTCCAAACTTAGGCCCAGGGGCCAGATGTGGCCCTTTGCTTGCCTGTATCTGGACCTTGGGGCAATAGTCCTCCAACCCCCCCCCTCCTTTTTTTACACCGGGATATTCTTGATGGACTCAGAGAAAGGAATTTTACAGGTAAGATTATACAAAAATTCCGTTTTTTTTTTGAATAACGATTTAAAGCTGGTAATCATTAATCTTGAAATTATGTGAAGTAAGACATAAAAACTAGAAAAAATAAAAGTGAAATAATAAAAATGAGCTTCCAGCTGCTTAATATTCTTGAGTCAATCAGTTTGCATTTTCTTTACGTTAGATTGAATAACACCCACAGTATATTTTCTCTTTAAATTCCTGTTTTTAGATGCAAAACTAAAATATTGGTTTATGTAGTTTTTATCATACAGCTGGCGATGCAATTTTTCATTCCTTTTAATGCACTTATCCTATTAGCATTGTAGAACTGACAGAGCTGTGTCTGTTCACCTAAAGCATGTGTATGATCCGTATTGCTATATCAGAAGAGGCATGCTCATTAAACATTTGCAAGAGTGGTCCTTCAAATAAATGTTCATAGAGGGACAAGATGGCCCAGACAGCTTAAGAAACTAGAATAGGTGTGAGGCATGATCTGGCAGTGTCTGTGATACTCTGCAAGTGTTTATTGCACGCCATGTCCTTAGATATTTTATTTAGGATGAGACATCCAGGTTTCCTTTTTTGACTGGCTAATCCCTTCATATTTATGTACTTGTTTTTATGTTGTTCCTTTTAAATACTAGCAATATATGGAGCACTGTTTAATTGCTGCAATATCAATTACTTCACAATGGAACAATTTATAATTGTCCGGTCGAAGTTAAAGCCTAAGTTTAGCCAAAAATAAAAAAGTCAGCACAAGGGACGTCACTTGCCATCAACGAGATGTGTTGCGTTTCTGTCTGCTGCTTTAGGGTCCTTTCACACAGGTGTTCTGTTTTTCATCTGCCAGTTTTCAGATGAAAAACGTACAGCAATTCATTTCTATGGGCTTGACTAAATCTGTCAATGAGGAAGAAAAAAAAACACAGGAGCCGCACATCACACAAAACCCTCAAGTAATGAGTGGAGGCAGCCTCAGCCTAGAATCCTTCCTGGCCACAGCCCTGACATGTTTCGCCCTCCCCCGCCTATAGCCGTAACTAAGCTTGGTGGGCAGGGGGATACATGTCGGGGGTTTGGCCTGGACATAGTCTAGGCTAAGGCTGCTTGCCCTTTTTGCATGAGGGTTTTGTGTGATGTGCGGCTCCTGGGACTTTTTCTTCCTCATTGACTTTTATGGAGCTGAGATGAGCTCTTTCCCTGCCTGCACTCCCAGTAGTTGTCAGCATATAAGGACCTACTAGATTCTGAAGCGCCCCCCCCCCCCCCCCCCCTTAATTTCTTTGTATGGGGTCACATTGACTACATCTGCGTTCATTCAGGTCTGATTTTTAACAGTTTTATCCACCTAGACAGATCTGAATGGATGTAAATGGATGCTGTCTGTGACCATTCCATTTATGTTCTTTTTTTTTATGCAAGACAACAACTTTTGTCACTTATGATTCCTTTCTTCAACAACTAATAAATAGAATGCAAAAAATGGATGTGAACTGAAGAGCAAACTGATGTAAAATGAATAGAACGGGTGTGCAAGCTGGTGTAACCTAAATTAGTATTTATCAGTCATTTTTCTTAGCAAAAATGTGACTGAACTGCGGATACCAGTGTGAAAGGATCCTTTAGCCAGCTATATGTGGATTAAAATTAGGCTGGTTCAGCAGGGACTAGACAAATTTTAATTCATATATGGGCAGGAAGGTTGTATAGAAGTCAATCTACCTGTACTTGTGTACAACTGCCCTGTCAGATATTTCCTGCTCGGTCAGCCACGGCAGCTATAGCTGGGATCGCTGATCATTGTATATTGATGGCAGCAAAGTCTCCCCGCTGTGTGCATACAATATCTCAGCATGGAGGATCCCTTGATCCACATTGATATGTGCATGTGGGAGTCCAGTCATTTTTTCCGTTCAGCTTGCTGGTTGAATGAAAAAAATAAAATGACATGTCTATGGGCTGCATTCGCTGAAATCGTCCTCCTACAGTTCCTCCACCCCCCCCCCCCCAAAGTAATCTTCTGATGCAGAAGGGGTTAATAACACTGAGGGACCTGTTAACATGCTCACATCAAGTCTTTTTTGCCTACCCCCTTTGTTCATAAAAACTGTGCTATAGCTTCTATGAATCAAGAATCTTGCAATAGAGGACGAGCGGATGAAATAAAAAGCCGGCCACCTGCATTCATAGATAATTTTTCAATTTTTCAATCATAGAAGCTATAGTACAGCTTCTGAATGGAGGAGGTCTTCAGAAAGGGTTTTTGATTAGTACATATGACAGGTCGAATGGCTTTATTAACCCCGGCCACGCTAGAAAAAATAAAGCGACTTTATAGTAAGTAATGTCCCTTGTGCTGATTTTTCCCCCCCCCCCAATAATCTTTAACTATTTTTACTATAATACTGTACCACAGTAGAGCTGCACGATTCTGGATATAATGAGAATCAAGTTTTGTTTTGCTTAGAATAAAGATCTCAATTATCTCGCAATTTTCTGCATAACATCTTTCACATTATACAAAATAATTGGGCTAACTTTACTGTTTATTTATTTTTTTTTAATCAATTGAAATGTATTTTTTCCCAAAAAATTGTGTTTGAAAGAACGCTGCGCAAATACAGTGTGACATAAAATATTGCAATGACTGCCATTTTATTCTCTAGGTTCTTGCTAAGAAAATATATATAATGTTTCGGTGTTCTAAGTAATTTTCTAGCAAAAAATACTGATTTGTGATTGCTAGTGTCTGTGTCTTTTGGTACATGTCAACCTGTTTGTCTTCTGGTTTGTAAAATAAATTATTTTGTCTACCTGTTGTAGATGCATTTACACAAACTCTTCCCTAGGTGTTTTGTTGCATGTCTGTTAAAGCCATTTTCTTTTGCTTTCCAGACAACGTTGGCTCACATAATTGCCAAAAATACCAACAAAAACAATACACGCTTTGTAACTCTGTCTGCCACAAGTGCTTCTACCAATGATGTACGAGAGGTCATCAAGCAAGCCCAAAATGAGACTAAACTCTTCAAAAGAAAAACTATCCTCTTTGTTGATGAGATTCATCGTTTTAACAAAACACAACAGGTACACTGCAATTGCTAATTTTTAATTACTGGAGACTATACTACACATTTTAACCAACCAATATCAGTTGCTATAAATCTAGATGAAAAACTAATAATAAACCAGCATAACTGGCTGATTAAAATAAAAATATTTGTATATTGTCCGTTGAAGCGCACAGGAATATAGTGGAGTCTTGGACATGTGGATTATGCTCCAACTACAAGAGGTTGGGATACTTTAAGGCTCCTTTCACACGATCGGTGCGCTAGACGGAGTGCGTTTTGCTCAGCAGGGATTGATCCGCATGGAGCACCTGATCCGGTCTGCCAGAAAAACTGACAGGCGGACCGGATTGGAAAGCCCGTGTGAAAGGGACCTAAAGTGGGACTTTAGTCAGAAAATGAAGTCCTGCTAGATCACTTCTTCAGGTTGGCCCAATTTGCAGGTTTAGTTATATAAAACATTAAAAATAAGTGTCTATACTGTTTAAAATCCAGTAGCACACTATTTCACCCTGCTCTACACATGCTCTCCTTTTTAGGCACTGCTGAGTTTGTAGAGGCCGATCTGCTGACAGTCTAAGAGCAGAATTAAACCTTCCTATCCTATACAGCCAGGGCGCTGCTTCTGTTTAAACTGCAACTGCCATGATGCTGCACATGTAATCACACCGGCCATTTGATGATTTGACATTTTGGTTGAGGACACAAGCAAATGTGACAGTTAGCAATCCCGGCATTCCAAGAATGTAACTATTTTTTGAAACCGTTAAATCTATGGGTTTAGTTCTACTTTATGATTTACTGCTGTTTGTGGGCTCAGGGCTTCAACAAAATGGCAGCTTCCAGCAAGAAGCAAGTTGTTCTGGTTAAAGTTCCGCTTTAAATTTCTTTACACCTTACGCTTCCCCTAAATGTATTTTTGTCCCATTATTCTAAGGCGCTAAAAGGCAAGCTGTGATGTTGGACAGCCCCCTCCCCTGTTCAGTGCATAGCCACCCAATAACTCAGTTAGTTAGTGAGTAAATGCATGAGATAGGCTGCTGTGCTTGTCTCCAGCTCATTCCTCTGCATATCTATTGCTGGTGTTTGTCACGGCAGATACTGGGAACCCGGAGAAAAGCATGGTTGTCAAGGCAGCCTATCTCATTGCAAGGTGTGGTCAGGCTGTTTTGTGCCAGGAGGGGGAAGGGGGCATCTTGTATGACATCACAGCTAACCTTAAAGGACATCTAGAAAAATAGAAAAAAGTACAGGTGGTACTTTGTCCCATGGGGAAAAGGATAGGTGTAAAAAAATTAAAGTTATACTTCTTCAAGACAGCCCTGCCAATTGTCAAGCCAAAGTTTTTTGCTAGTGTCCTAAGAGGCTTTCTGGGGAAAAAAACATGTAAAACCCTATCTACTTTTTTTCGATAAAGATGCTGTATACACCGTAGATAAATTAATATCTGGTGATTCTTATCTTTAAATAGGACTTTAAAATGCTGAATGAGCTTATCTCTGAAAACCAACTATCTGGATCAGTGTATCCCCAGCAACAGATTTTAGGCTGTAACCAGACCCCTGGGAAAGAAATTGGCTGCACACCTCTGCCGGTCAAATAGATTTATTGAAAAATGTATAAAACTGCCACCAGTACACAGACACAGACCATGGAAAGGTTGACGTTGTTCACACTGACAAAGTGCTTCTTAAAAAACGGTTTTGAAGAAGTACATTGTCAGTGTGAAACGCATAAATCTTTCCATGGTCTGTGTCCTTGTCCTAGTGGCAGTTTTATACGTTTCAATAAATCTATTGGACCGGTGGAGGTGTGCAGCCAATTCTTTGCTAAGTTGTACACACGTATGCGAGCCGGGGCCAGCACCAAGTCCCACCTGTCCTCAGGATTACACCTCTCATCTGGAGCAGCAAATTGGCCTGTCTCTTTTCCCTGTGTGTAAACAGACCCTACTGGACCACAGATTGCAGAGCTAGCCTGCATGGTAACCTTCAGACACTGGGCTTTGTGTGGTGGCACTTTCAACCCTTGTGTACTGTGTTAGTCACAGAGCATTTTCTGGGTCCAGAGTCTTTGCACAGCTTCTGGTGTAACTCCCTGTGAACTTTCATAGTGAGTAAGGTTAGTCTGGCCTAAATAGTGAGCTGACTCCCTTTACCTTCTTGCTAATGCCATTTTAAGGTGGTAATGGTCATCATCTGCCAGTAGGGAGTGTGTGCTTGTATGTGCTGCACGCACTTTCTCTGCCTAAAGACAGTATTTTCCTGCTGCTCATGCTTCTCTGTGCATTGTGGATAAGTTATCTTTCCACTGCCCACCTTCAGCGACTTGATCGGCTCTAGCCACCTACACACCTCCTTAGCGCAGCTGCTCTTATTTGTAAAAAAGGAGAGTCATCTTCTTGTTTCGGATCTAGTTGTCATTTTCTCTGCTTCATGGTGCAACATATCTTTTAATATATTTAGAAAGAACATTCTTGCTGCAATGGGTCACCTCAAGCCCTTCTCCACTATTGGTACAGGGGACAACTTTTTGGCTTCCCCAGCAGGGCCGGCACCTGTACCTTGGGACCCTTATTACACCACGTTTGAGTCTTATATAATGGTTTGTAGGTACAAAATGACTTCTGTTATGCCGGAGTTTAGTACAACATGCTTATACCAGAGATGCATGCAATCTCTCAGATCATTGATCGTTTCAAGAGGCTGTCTAATTGTCCAAGTTTTTGACATTGGGTATATGCTTGAATCGGTTTAATGTTGCTGTATGATTTATTAGATCATGTGTGGTTGGAATTATGTATACCAGCTCTGGTTCATTTTCTCAGCACTGCATATGTGTAAGTGTGTTTAAGTGGCATTCTGAGATGAGAGTTGACTCAGCTGCATCATATACCCTCCATGGCTGATGATGCATATAACCCTGATGTGGACCTTTAATCCCATCATTACGATTAAGCCAGATATAGTATGAAACCCGTTAGAAGGGCATGACGCATGGGAAGAGTCTTAATGTTGAAGCCAATCCGTACATGAAACATTACCTTGCTGATATAAAAAGTGCGGCTCCACGTCTCTTGTTGGGTGGTTTGGATATTGAGCCAGACAGGCTCAGCTTGGAACATCGGCACCCAGCAGTAGCCTTTTGCAATTAGCAGGTGAACATACACTGTAGCTTTGAGCGGTACTTTTTGTTTTTGGGATGATGGGGAAAACACATCTCGGTTTTTATTTTTTTACCACTGTGCTATTTTGAGGAAAGCTTCTTGCAGTTCTTCCTCTTTCTATCAGGCTAATATTCTTTATTATTATTTATTAAAGGTTCTTCACCCCCAGCGCTTCACTTTTTATGATTCGGAGTATCGGGTCAGGCAGATTTGCACTGTGGTCATCATGCCCCTAAGATACTTTTAGGTGAGAGATGATTGGTCTCCTTTTTAGCCTTCTGAGACAGGTGCTTTTACCAGCTAGTTTCTGCTACTATTTATTCTTGTTACTGCCTGCTCTTTTTTTCATACCAGAGTTGTAAATTACCCCTCCTCTTTACAAGGATTTAGGGCTACTATCTACCTACTTGCACTTCTATTTTTCCCTTTTACATAAAAATCTATCTGTTGAGAGAGAGACTATGTACCTCCCTCCCCCTGAGGTTAAGGGATTTTCTTCTAGACATACCTCCTTGTTTTTAAGTCTCCTTTCCCTAAATATCAACGGTTACAGTATCTTGTAAAAGTGAGTACACCCCTCACCTTTTTGTAAATATTTTATTATATCTTTTCATGTGGCAACTGAAGAAATTACACTTTGCTACAATGTGAAGTAGTGAGTGTACAGTTTGTATAACAGTGTAAATTTGCCATCCCCTCAAAATAATTCAACACACAACCATTATTGTCTAAACCGCTGGCAACAAAAGGGAGTACATCCCTAAGTGAAAATGTGCAAATTGGACCCAAAGTGTCTATATTTTGTGTGGCCACCATTATTTTCCAGCACTGCCTTAACCCTCTTGGGCATGGAGTTCACCAGAGCTTCACAGGTTGCCACTGGAGTCCTCTTCTACTCCTCCATGACCACATCACGGAGCTGGGGGATGTTAGAGACCTTGCGCTCCTCCACCTTCCATTTAAGGATGCCCCACAGATGCTTATTAGGGTTTATGTCTGGAGACATGCTTGGCCAGTCTATCACCTTTACCCTCAGCTTCTTTAGCAAGGCAGAGGTCGCCGAAATGCCCATCCAGAGGCCCCATACCTTGTTAAACTTCTGAGGGCACCCCCTACTCATGTATGTGAGTCTGTACAACCGAGTCAACCAGCGCCCTCCAAGAGGACACCCAAGGTGGGTCGGGCGACTTCCAACCGAGTAGGATAACCTCCCTGGCATAGAAGAGGAGATAAAACACAAGCTGCATGTGAACCCTAGGGGAGACCAGCTCGCAGTGACCCAGCAGCAACACACGGGGATCCAGGACCATCGTGGAAACTCCCATGTCCTGTATTTTAGCGACCAACCCCCCCCCCCCCCCAGAACAGAAGGTCTGGACCACAGGACAAGACCACACCATATGCATAAAGGTGCCAACCTGGCCACAGCCCCTGTGGCACATCGAGCTACCTGGGTAAATCCTAGCTACCCTCTGGGGGGTGTAGTACGCCCTATGAAGGAACTTGAGTTGGATAAACCTATCCCTAGCAGAGATCATCCTGGATATATAATAACCCAACCCCTCCTCCCAAGTATCAGCATCCAACGAGGGGATATCTTCCAAACAGCTAAGAGTATGTCACAGCTACCCCCCCCCCCCCACCTTACCAGCTATCCTAAGGTAGACCGAGGACAGAATATGATCAGCGTTTCTGGTGATAACGAAGCGCTCCACTGTGTTGGGGGCCAGTAAAAGTACCCGAGGGAATTGCAAGCGAGCGGCGTGTTGCAGTTGCAAATACCTAAACAACATGAAGACGGGAAGGCAGAACTTAGAGTATATGTTGGCATTTATGGTTCCCTCAATGAACTGTAGCTCCCCAGTGTCATCAGCACTCATGCAGCCCCAGACCATGACACTCCAACCACCATGCTTGACTGTAGGCAAGACAAACTTGTCTTTGTACTCACCTGGTTGCTGCCACACACACTTGACACCATCTGAACCAAATAAGTTTATCTTGGTCTCATCAGACCACAGGACATGGTTCCAGTAATCCATGTCCTTAGTCTGCTTGCCTTCAGCAAACTTTACAGGCTTTCTTGTGCATCATCTTTAGAAGAGGCTTCCTTTTGGTACAACAGCCATGCAGACCGATTTGATGCAGTGTGTGGCGCTAACAGGCTGTCCCCCACCCCTTCAACCTCTGCAGCAACCCTGGAAGAACTCATACGTCTATTTCCGAAAGACAACCTCTGGATATGACGCTGAGCACGTGCACTCAACTTCTCTGGTGGACATTGGGGAGGCCTGTTGTGAGTGGAACCTGTCCTGTTAAACTGCTGTATTGTTTTGGCCACTGTGCTGCAGCTCAGTTTCAGGGTCTTGGCAATCTTCTTATAGCCTAGGCCATCTTTATGTAGATGAGAAGTCTATTTTGAACACAGTGCTGGAAAATAATGATGGACACACAAAATATTGTCACTTTGGGCCCAATTTTGGACATTTTCACTTAGGGGTGTATTACTTTTTGTTGCCAGCTGTTTAGACATTAATGAATGTGTTTATTTAATTATTTTGAGGTGACAGCAAATTTCCACTGTTATACAAACTGTACACTCACTACTTTACATTGTAGCAAGGTGTCATCTCTTCAGTGTTATCACATGAAAAGATATAAAAAAATCTTTACAAAAATGTGAGGGGTATACTCACGTTTGTGAGATACTGTAGATATATTAAGCTTACGCCACTACCTTTAGTGAACATTTTATTTGTTGACCACCTTAGCTGTTGGTTTTTATTTTTCTGGACATACCTTGTCTGTCCAAGTCTCTTTTCCTAAAATGTCAAGGGTTAGGAAGACTAGGATTAAAGCTTTGCCTTATTTACCGTTTCTTTCTTGTTGATCAACTTTGCTGTTGGCTTTTTTTTTTTGCTTTCTCTGATTTTCCACCGGTTTTACCATATTAGATGGTTGGTTGTCTTCAATATTGTTAATTGAGGCCCATCATTCTTTCATTATCAATTTTCTCTTCAAATGGTATTAGACCCAAAACCAAAAATGTAATACATTGTAGATTGCCAATCATTAGCTATGATGTCTGCAATAGTTTTCTTTTTAGGTTGTTCCCTCTGTTTTCACCTGTTGCTCTGGCCAGTAACACACCACCTGTATTGGAGTACCTACACTCTGGATAAAGGAGCAACAGAGATACATTTTGGACAGCAGGATTGGCAGTCTGGGGGAAGGAAAGTGTTAGATGTACTAGCAGTTTTAAATACTCTAAACAAAAGCCAAACTCGCCCTAACACTTTTTAAGAAGTTACAGCTACAATTTTTTTTTCTTTTGGAATAAAGGTTTTTCATAAATAAAGAAAAAGAAAAGCTGATCATTTGTAACACCCCTTTTAGTCTTAAATTGTCTCAACTCTGTAACACCCCTGTCACACCAATCGCAACATTGAAATAATGCTACTTCACTTTAAGTAGCATGCTTTCAAATTAACATTTCAGTACTACTTCTGGTAGATATCTGTGCGACTTCATGCACAGATGTTTATGTAAGTCACACCTGAACTTGCAAAAAGTAGTGCAGGAAGTCCTTTCAAAATCAGTGCGACTCCGACAGTCGAAATCGCACCGATTTGACTGCTTTCGATGCAGACAATAGTGTGCGACTTGTCAGGCAATTTGAAACTGTCAAATCACAAGACAAGTTGCACCGGCGGGACTAGGGGCTTACTGATACATGTGCTTGACAGCTTTTTTTGTTGAAAAACTGCAGACTTTTTGGCAAGATCAACAGCTGAAAATAAAGCAAAGAAAGCTTTAACAAAGGTTTTATTTAAATAAAAGCTGATCCTTGTAAAATCCTTGTCAGTGCTAAATGGTTTGTCTCTAACCTGCAGAACAGCTTGTTCTGTTGAGAAAAAAAATACTTATTGGCTGGATTAACTGTTAGTAAAGGAAAGAAAGCCAAAAAAGAAAACGAAGGCAGCCATCACATCTAAGAATTGGTATGCTGCAATACAATCAAAGATTGCTTTGGGTTTATTACCGCTTTAAAGGAGATTTCCTGCCCTGGTATTGATCCTCAGGTGTCTTACCTGTGGTTTGTGGCATTTTTACCATATTGTTTGTCATTTTCTGCCAAACCTCCTGATGCTATTATAAAATGGTTTCCACCTCTGTTGGGCCTCTTTTGGATGTTCCACACGTCCTAGAATATACTACAATCCCCTGTCTCTCAGTGGACTAAAAAGATAATAAGAATTTTATACTTGCCATAAAAGCTTTTCATTAAAGTCCATTTTGAGACACAGGTCCTTCCAGTCTGTGTTATTGGCCTTATGTACTGCTAGTTCAAAAAATTGAGGCATGATAGTTTGAGGCAGCTTGTTTACTAGTGTGCCAACCTCCTGTAGGTGGCTTATACAATATAACCAATATGCCCTAGAATAGGCATTATTTACTAGGTGATACTAAATGGGACCAAATATTCTGAACAAAGAACACAGAGAAGAAGTGGATATTTTAAATAATGGCATTCATCGGTGCATTATATCAAGTAAGGAGTATAGATGAAAGTTCAACATACGTGGCTCAATTTTTGTCTTAAAAGGCTAATCAAGGAGAAGCAACTATTTTTCAAAAAATAATAAAACAGAAGGGACAACTTCAACATTTAGGGGATATAAAAATGCCATAAGAAATACAAAAAAAGCAACCGGATCAGCTAAAATAGACTATAAGAAACATATTGCAATGAAAAGCAAGAAGACCCCCCAGCATTCTGCATACATTTTTTGTCTGTTAATGCACATGAAAAATATAAATTTTAATAGAAGAAATAGTAATGCCAATACTAACTGAAACAAAGGGCTTTTATGGTTGTCTGAAGCTAGGGTTCAAAGCAGACAAAGTCCAAAATAGAAGTAAATCGTCAGGACCTGATGGTTTACCCTGCAAGTCAGGAAACTTAGCTCAATGATAGCAATACCACTATTGCTGATTTTTAAAGACACCTTAATAACGGGAATGGCTATCAGCTGATTGACATGGGGCAAATGCGTTGCCAATATCCAAAATAGGATCTATGTGTGTACTAGAAAACTACATACCAGTCACCCTAACTCTGTTGTATGTAAGGTGTTTGAGGGGATGCAGAGGGACTCTTTTTTTAGAATTTGATGGGAATTATAACAATTAACGTGAGTTTATGAAAAACCATTCCTGTCAGACCAACCTGTTAACATTCTCAGCTGAGGTGAGCAGTAGTTCAGATAGAGGTAGGGAAGGAAACATAATTTATCTGTATTTTGCAAAAGCAATTGATACTCTTTCCAATAAATGCCTAATTTACAAACTAAGTAATGGCAAACAATTCAGCCTCTGAGTGGGGTTTCCCCAGAGTTCTGTCCTAGCGCCAATACTGTTTAACTATTTTATAAATTACATTGAGGTTGGATGAAATTGAGCGTTCAGTTTTAGCATTTGCTGGTGATTCTAAATTATGCAAGGAAATCCTGTCAACACAAGTGAAATTCTAGTAAAGTTTCAAATAGAGCTGCACGATTCTGGAAAAAATGAGAATCACAATTTTTTTGCTTATAATAAAGATCATGTTTCTCTAATGATTCTCAGAATTACATCATCTTTTACATTATACAAATAAATTGGGCTAACTTTACTGTTTAGTTTTTTTTTAAATTCATTAAAGCGTATTTTTCCCCCAAAAAAACTGCATTTGAAAGACTTCTGCGCAACTAATGTGCGACATAAAATATTGCAACGATTGCCATTTTATTCTCTAGGGTCTGTGCTAATAAAAAATTTATATAAATATAATGTTTGGGGGTTCTAAGTAATTTTCTAAAAAAAAAATACTGATTTTAACTTTTAAGCAACTAGTGCCAGAAAAAGGTTTAGTCTTTTAAGAGGTAAACTGCCCTCCTTTACAGACGGAAGTTCATTCCTTTGATCTAAAAGAACAAAATGATACATTGTAGACCATTGTGTTTATAGTTATCTAGCAGCCTTAACAAGGTTGATAAACATTTGCTGGAGACTCTTTTTTTTTTTTTGACAGCTGTCAGCGAGCAGAGAACAGTTCTGTAAGAATCGAGGACATGCCGTTTTTAGGATCGTTGGGGGGGGGAATCGAGATCCCAATTTTTTAACGATTAATCGTGCAGCTCTAGTTTCAAGTGATTTAAGTAAAAACATTACAGAAAGGCCTTGATAGAATAGGACGGTTGGTGGCTACTTGGTAGATGAGTTTACGCATTTGGATACTTAAATTGTGCATGCAAAATATTATTGGGAAGATTTGGGAATCAGAGATGGAAAAATTCTTGGGGGTACTGGTAGACCACAGACTTACCAACAGCATGCAATGCCAGCTTGCAGCTAATATAGCAGGTAGAATACTTTTGTGCATTCAAAAGAGTGTTTATTTGAGAAATCGATACTTTTACTTCTTTATAAAACATTAGTTTGGCCTCATTTTGAGTATGCAGTGCAGTTTTGGTCACCTATCAACAGATAGATTGAACTAGAAAGAGTTCAGCTTAGAGCAACAAAATTAAAAAGGGAGCTGGAAGAACTCGGCCATGAGGAGCAACTAAGCAAATATTTCTTATTATTATAATACAGGATTTATATAGCGCCAGCAGTTTATGGAGCACTTTACAACTTAAGGGTAGACCATGCAACTACAATACACTTTAATACACTAGCATATTACTTGTTCTGCTTAGAGACAAGGCACTTAAGATGAGATCGCAAAAAGCTGTTTATTCTAAAGATTCCTGATATGCAAATTCTCTTTTGCCGAAAAAGTCTAGCCATTTTTTATGTTAAAATCCAATTTAAAACCGTGTCATCCTAATTCATAAGTGCAATACATAAGGCACAATCAGTATTCTTTTCCAAACTATGTATAACCATAAGGATATATAGATAGAAGAAGAGAAGGGTCAAGACCTTAAAGAAAGTAATAAAAAACATGAATGTTGATTGGGCTACAGTAGAGAAGCTTGTAGGTCAAGGAGGGCACAGCAGGCTGCCATGGATTTCCTGATAATTGTCAGAAACACAGCACTGCCAGAAAACCCTCTATACACTTTTCGCTATTGTTTTTCTTTTAAGATTTGACCCCAAACATCAAAGAATCAAGCAGGTATGCAAGCAGATCTTGTTGTGTTCAGTTCACCATAAGGCCCTGCATTGATGGACTTTTAAAGTGATAGTAAAGGAATTTTTTTTTTTTTGTTAATAACAAACTTGTTATACTTACCTGATCTGTGTAGCAGTTTTCCACAGAGCAGCCCCTATCCCCCTGTCCTCGGGGGCCCCCAATGGTGCTCTTGGCCCCTCCCTCCTCCCAATTGCCCCCACAGCAAGCAGCTTGCAATCGGGCCACCCTGGCAGGCTGACTCCCTAGCAGCTATTCTTCGTGTCCATTCACACACACAGCCGTGGCTTGCCCACCCCTTCTCATTGGCTCACTGGCTGTGATTGACAATGGCTCCCACTGCCGTCTCAGCCAATGAGGAGGGAGAGTCCCCGTAGAGCCGAGGCTTTCGTGCACATCGCTGGATCGTAATGGGCTCAGGTTAGTATTATGGGGGGCTTGAGGGGCTGCTGCAGAGAGGTTTTTTACCTTCACGCATAGAATGCATGAAGGCCTTGAGCCTTTAGAACCATTTTAAGCGGGTTTTGCATTCCTATACTGGTCAAATGCAATCAGGGCAAGCCCAAAATTAATCAACACTGGCCCTAAATGTAAAATGTTTCCAGAAGTTCTGCCTAAGTACTTTCATATTTTTTTGTCAAGGTCATGTTAAAAGGATTCCCAGAGTTATTCAAATTGGATAACTGCTTCTGTGCTGTTCATAATATTGCAAATGGACTTCAAGTATTTCTCCAAAGCATTTGTAGCTCTAGAGGCAGCTCTAGCTCTATTATTGACAAATCATAATGAATTTTTGCCTTTCCTAAATTGTATTTGTATCTGCCCAATTATACTTGCTAGAATAAATTTCCCATATAATGGTCAATATTTTATAGCCCTAGGTATGGCTTTGTTACTTGCCTATTGCGAGCAGTCTGATGTAGACACTTTATGCACGGGGTCCTGTTTTAGGGACATATGTTGAGATTATCATCAAGATGGCCACAAATATAAGGTGAGTCAGATGTACCAATAGAGCATGTCATACTTTATTTGGCCAGATGAGATATTTGACCAAGTGATATTTATGACATGAAAGGTGGAGGCTTCCATTTCTGACTTCTCACTCTGCAAATGCTAATTACCTGGCTGTCATACTAACACTCTTTATGGCAGACTTTCCTGATTTTCATACATGTTTCATCTCATTAATTTGGAAAGTATTGAAGCCAGAGGGTTAGAATAACCGCAAGGAAAGTGGCAAATTCAATCAGCATTGGAAGTCTCTATTCCTCCCAGCCAAAGGTTTTCTGTATACTCAGACTTAGAGTTTAGAGTTCTACAAATTTAAGATGTACAAGTAATCAGAGCACTTCAGGGGGTTCTTGTGATAAACCATTACACACTGAGAGTACTTTTTTAGTCTTTTGTTGTTAGAACAGGGCGCATTATTTATGATGGGAAAAAAACAGATCTAGATGTGTTGGCATTGTCAAAGTTGCCCTGAATATGATGCTACCTAGATGTACTTCTTCAGGATCACAAATGGCTTTATCTATGGGTTCTTTCACACATTCTGTCAATTTGTAAATTAGGTTATGCATATCGTGTTAATTTGCAAAACTAAAGTGGCTGTGAAAGTGCCCTTACAGGTAAAAAATCTTTAAAATCTATTTGGTGCTTTAGAATCTTTTCAATCTTCAGAATTTGAGAGGGTTTACAAGTGGTAATATCACCTGTCTCAAGATTAGTGTTCTATTCCCGATCAGTAGAGGCACATTATAAGCACTACTGATGCTTTACTTGAACGTAGAACTGAATCTTGACACACTATCAAATGTACATCACAAGTGCACAAACAACGCTTACTACGAATGAATGAAGGATCTGGATTAACTTGTGGAAATGTAAATGGCTGTAGAACATTGCCATGTATATTAGCTAGCTAAGAAGTATGGAAGCTGTCACTTGAACACTTAGGATTGTTGTGTCGGACTCCCAGGGAAGAAGTGGAAGGATTTTGTTGGCTTTTTTTTTCTAATCCCTCATAGTATGTTGGTTATGTGTACTGCTTAGCATTGTCTTCCCTGCAGTTTTTATATACAGTACATGTTAAGGTAAGTTACCTTGCTCTTAGTTCTTAGTTTTAGTTGCCAGAGCACTGGTTCTGTACTGCAATGCATGAAAAGATGTAGCTCTATTTATTTGCAAACAACACTCATGAAGTGTGTACTCACTCGGGGTATATCAGATGATCTTTCTGCTTCCCTCCCATCTTCAGGACACCTTTCTACCACACGTAGAATGTGGGACAATCACTCTAATTGGAGCAACAACGGAAAACCCTTCGTTCCAGGTGAACACTGCGTTATTAAGCCGCTGCAGGGTTATTGTCTTGGAGAAGATCTGTGTGGAGGCGATGGAGGCTATTTTGAAGCGAGCCGTAGACTCCTTGGGAATCCAACTTCTAAGAGAGGATGAGAGGGCTGAGTGCAGTAGCAGCGATGCTTCAGAGTAAGTACTAGAGAAAGAGGCAGGCAGCGGCAGAGAAAAAAAAAAATCCCACAAGTGTCTCATCTGTCAAAGAGACAAGAGAGGGGTGGGGGTAGAGGGGGAAGGTGGAGCAGCAACCTGTTATAGCAGCCTAAAAGTGTGTACAGATTGCTGATTCTTATTTTACATAATGCTGCTATTTCATACCAGGTTTATCATTTTAGTGGCTGCTGCTTGCTTATATCATTTTATAAATTATTATGCTAATTTTTTTTTTTTCCCCTAACTTTATTTTGTTTAGTTTTTAAAGTTTGTTTCTTTACTTGCACCACAACTAGTATGTGAATATTTATTACATTTTGTGTTACATAATACCAAACCAATCCCGCGCTAAAGTGTTAAGAGAATATTAATTATCTCATCATAGTCAAAAGCTGAATAAAAAAATAAAATAAATGAATGGATAAAAAAAATATATGAGAGACAGCAGCACTCCCTATATCTGCACACACTGATACAAAACAAAATAAATATATAATACAGCACAACAGTTGGACAGCGCAACACATTAGTATTATTTTTTGTTTTAGCTTGTGCTGCTTAATTCTTTAAAACTGATAACTTTAGTATTTTTGGTAGCCTATTTTTACAGCCTTTAAGGGAGTAGAAATGTTGATTGGTTTGTTTTGAAGTTTAAATAAAGCCATATCAATCGCCAACATTTTCTTTAAACATTGGACTTCATGGAATTGTAATTCCTACTTTTTGCATCACTAGGTTTTAAACATTTTTGGGGAGAAAAGCAAACAAGCATACTGAATTTTTAATAGGTATAAAACGCTGTATCAGGGGCTGATATTCATAAGAGAAAACATATAACAAAGCTATTGTTAAGCAGGATGAAACTGTGCTTACCCTAAAGACCCAGTCATGTGCAGGGGGAATTTAAAAACAACTGCTTTTTGCTATTATTAAGGCCCCTTTCACACTATTGCAACGCAATTTTACCGCGATTTTGCGGCGCGATTTTTGCCGCGATTTTGAAAGCATGGGCAAGGCTATATGCCTCAAAATGCATTAAAATCGTGGCAAAGTAGTGCAGGAACTACTTTGAAGTCAGTGCGACTTCAAAACGCACTGATATGAATGGGGCTCATTGAAAATAATGGAAAACGACTTGTCATGCGATTTTGCGGTCCAAAATCGCGGGACAAGTCGCACTAGTGTGAAAGGGGCCTAAAGAATGAACACAGGTCCAACATGTTTACTACTAATCATTTCTAATTTACTGAGCTGGGACAAGCATGCAGCAAGTAAAATCGGAGGAAAGTCCTAATTTCCAATCTGCATACTTGTATCTTGGACATTGAGTCCAAATGTATTGAAACCAATAAATCATCGTAACAGCTAATAAACTAGCATTTTTTAAAAGGAGAATTAGCAAGCCACACTTTACATTGTTTTTTCAGTAAAGATGTACCTTAAAGTGATACTAAACAGAGAAGAGTTAATTGCCATATTTAACCACTTAAGCCCCGGAGGATTTGGCTGCTCAATGACCAGGCCCTATTTTGCCATTCCGCACTGCGTGACTTTAACAGACAATTGCGCAGCCGTATGACGCTGTACCCAAATGAAATTGACGTCCTTTTTTCCCCACAAACAGAGCTTTCTTTTGGTGGTATTTGATCACCTGTGCAATTTTTATTTTTTGTGCTATAAACAAAAAAAGACCGACAATTTTGAAAAAATAACAATATTTTTCAAATTTTTTTTATATGAAATTCTCAAAAAAAAAAAAAATGTAAAAATCTAAATTTACCATTTTAGGCCAATTTGTTTTCTGCTACATATTTTTGGTAAAAAAAAATCACAATAAGCATATTTTGATTGGTTTGTGCAAAAGTTATTGCGTTTACTAACTACGGGAAAGATTTATGTCATTTTTATTGTTTTTTTTTTTTAAGTAGTAATGGCGGCGATCTGCGTTTTTTTTTTTTTTTTTTGCGGGACTGCGACATTGCGGCGGACAGATCGGACCCCTGACTGACATTTTTGACACTTTTGGGGGTACCGGTGACATTACTACAGTAATCAGTGCTATAAATATGCACTGTTACTGTAAAAATGACACTGGCAGGGAAGGGGTTAACTTTATTGAAGATCAAGGGGTTAAGTGTGTCCCTAGGGGTGTGATTCTTACTGTCGGGGGGCGTGGCTAGTGAAGTAACCCCAGAGACCTCCTATATAGCAGGATCGCATAGCCTCTGTGCCTACTTAAGTGAGAATGACAGACGGCTGTGTTTGCATCAGCCGTTTGTCTTTCTCCCTCTCCTGCGGGAGATCGCAAGTGACCGGCAGCCATCTGAGCCGTTGGTCACACGCGGTGGCTCATCAGGGAACCAGAGCGCGCTCTCCTACAGGCTCGTGGGCGAACGACGTAGGTCTACGTCGCTTTGCCTGTAGGGGGCTGACTGCCGCAGTAAATAGTCGTGTGGCAGTCGACAAGTGGTAATTCACATAAATCATATATATCATGCCACTGTATTTTGTTTTAAAAAAAATTATAAATCTTCCAAGTATCTTATTGCTGCAGTGCTGTTGTGTGGTCATGTGATCTTTCCCTGTTCTTTGCCATCTGCAAGGAAAGATCTGTGCAAGGGAGCTTTTATTACTCTGCTATTGTATGCTGTCTACAGTGTGAGTCTGTCTGGCCAGCCCTGATTGATGCTGTGCTAGTCACATGACTAAAAAAAACAGTTTCAAAGGAGCAATTCAAATTAGACTATAAATATCAAAAACTATTTTACAACTCCCAAACAATCTTTATTGAACATAACGTGTATTTTTTGTGCAGTAATATGGTGTAGGCAGAGTCAAAGACAATTGACCCTAACTTTCATTTTGTTCATACGGCATCTGCATCCAAGGCTCTTTTTTTACTTTACAGGTGTTGGCAATTTATTATACTTTAGACTGATTATACTGATTTATACTGAAAAAAAAACAAAGCTTTTTAGTGAGTTTCTTAGTAAATGTAATCAATCACCATACTATATATTGCCCCAGAGTGTTTGACAATAGGAGGACATAGAGGAGGAAGGAGGGAGGGGAGTGTCATTTACCACTGTGCATATGCCCACATATGTGACTCTATAGTCACATGGACTGCACAGATAAAAAAAAATGCAGGAAAACAAGAGCTTAAAAGGAAACTGAAATATTAGCATTCTCAGTAGAGGACACCAGCAAGTCTACACAATTTCTTTCTCTCATGGAGGTAGCAGATCCCTCGGAACCCCGGCTTCCCATGGTTGCACTGACGGCGGTCCTGCAGTCCTTAGTGTCCTCGGTGGAAGTGGCGTGTGGGCAAATGCCCAGGAGGAAGCGTCCCCTGCCTTCCCCTGCTCAGTCTGTCTCATCTGATTCTGAGCATGGTGCCGATGTGGACGCGGCCCGTCCAGGGGGGCTTAATATCACACATCCAGATCCATCCGATAGTGAGGATGATTCCTCCATGGTCGCAGTAGTGAATGAAAAAGCTCTGGTAGACTCGCTTATCCCTGCAGTGCGTGAGACTTTAAAAATGGAGGATGTGGCTGATGTAGCCATGGATGTGGCTGTGTTGTTTGCTACGCATAAGTCACCTCGCACTCCAAGGGGGTTTCCTTATGTGCCTTATTATGACAGGTTTTCCTGTAAGGAATGGGAACAACTAAAATTACCCTTTGTGGTCCCCAAACGTTCTGCTGTACGTTACCCTTTGGAGGGAGTCACTTTTAAAAAAGTGGACTAATCCACCATTGGTGGACCCTCCTGTTTCCAGGTTGAATAAAGCAACCATGTTCCCAGTAGAGGAATCCCCGTCCTTTAAGGACCCAGCTGACAGAAAAGTGGAGACTGTGGCACGCAGAATGTTTACTATGGCTGGTTCCGCATTGCCGCTAGTCTTTGCCTCAGCCCTGGTGTCTCAGGCCCTAACTGAATGGGCCAAGCTTTTGCGCCAGGGCCTGGGGAGTGAGCAGGTCCCCGCTGCTTATGTTGATTTAGTGGACCAGTTGGTGCATGGGCTGCAGTTTATTTTTGATGCAGCTTTGGATACAGCTTCTGTGCTGTCCACACTTTCTGTTTCAGTGGTGGGGATTTGGCGCATGATGTGGCTTAAGAATTGGTCCAGAGGCCAAGCCTCTAAGAAAGCTCTCATTGATCTGCCCTTTCAAAGCGATCGCCTGTTTGGGGCTACCCTGGATGACATTATTAAGGGTTCCACAGTAGGGAAGAGTACCTTCCTGCCACAGTCAATGAAAGGGAAGGAGCCTCGTCGCAGACGGGGGTCCCTCCTTCTCTGCCCATAGAAAATTATTTTGTGCTCCGGGGACTGAGAATAAGGGAAATAGATCTTTCAAAACTTCCCCGGGAAGTTCAAAGCAACCTTGGTCTGGTAAGCCTAGAGCTAGCTTCTCCGGACCCACAGTCAAGACCCCTACAGCATGAAGGTCTGCCCTCACCCATTATTGGGGTGGGGGGACATCTTTGCAGGTTTACAGCCCCGTGGACTTCTTTTGTGAGCGTCAAGGAGATCTGCAAAATGTTTCTTTTGGGGGTTACCCAGAAAGGGGGGCAAAGTTTTGTTCTTTGTAAGTTATTTAAATCCGCACAAGGAGACTCAGGACCTAATTCTTGCAAAGGTTTAGGTAATGTCTGAATTACCTAAGGTCCCCCCTATCCCTGTCCAGGGAATTGAATTACATTAGGTCTGATTTTAATTCTGACCAGGGTGGTCCTTCCTCTGGACCGATTTCAGAAACCACAGGCCATGATTCACCAACTGCTGTCACACAGATGATTCTCTCTCCCGATTTGCATACAGGTTCTGAGTGATGGTATCCACCTTCAAGACAGTTCTGTTTGCACAGTCCTACATGCAGCTCCTTTAGCAGGTTCGGCTCCACAGGAGAATACCGAAGTTCGTGTCGAGATCGCGGGTTTCTCTGGCAGACACCGCAGGTGTCCAAGGGCCACGGTAAGGCCAGTATCATCTTCTGCTCAGGCTTCTTCCGCAGTTCCTGCGAGGAATCAAGAGCAAGGATCTTCCAATCATCCTGATGGCCATAAACGTCCCTTGGGGGCTTCCTCTCAGAGAAGACCAGTTGTCCCAAGGGCTATTCTACCATCCTGCTTTAAAGTCACTGGTTTTAATGGCCTAGATATTGAAGGCCAGGTACTGAGCGATAGAGATTTTTATGGATCAGTGATCCCTACTATGGTGAAGGCAAGGAAGTCATCTTCCAGCAAGATATACCATGGTACGTGGAAAGCATACATTTCTTGGTATGAGTCGATTGGCGCTCATCCTCGATCCTTTTCTGTGGCTCGGATCTAAACCTTTCTTTCTCTATCGCTCATTGACAGACGTAGTCCTCGGTGATACAGCACCTTCGGGTTATGTTGCCTCCACAGGAGCAGGACTAGACAGGAAATAAAAATGCTCTGGCCACACCCCAGGGGCAGTCCCCGAGGGTATATCCTCTCTCTCTCCGCCACAGCAAATCAGTTTTTTTCTGTCTAGTCAGGAGTAAGGACCTAGATACCTTGCTGGGATCTTCGGTCCTGGCAAGATTTTTTTCTTAAAAAGATTTTTTAGACAGCTTTTTTCTCCAGTGTTCCTGTGAGATCTTCAAGCAAGAAAGCTGAACTGGGCGACGGGCTGGATGTTGAGATCCGGTGGTCATCCCAGTTCAGCCTACGAGCGCGTGCAGGCCATAGCTCCGCGCTGGGTCGGCCGCGACATAGTCCCACTGGGGGACTGACCCCGCGAGTTAAACGTCTCGCTGAAACGCCAAGGACCATGAGTCACGGCGTCCGTATTGGTCGACAGCCCTCCCGCCCCGGTGGAGAGGGGTACTGTCAGGAGTTGGTGCCCGCCTGGTTCCGGTATGGTGAGTAGTGTGTTCCCCCTTTTCCCCTGACGGGTCTTGTGGTGAATGCGGGCCCCTCTCTGTATGGTAAGATAGAGTCCCCCTCTATCCTATAACATGGCACAGATCCCCCTACTTTGAGTGTGATTTTATGTGCAAAAAGCCAGGAGGCTTGGTTTGGGAGCTAACAATCTAATTGTATACATGTTAAAAAGATTGTAATCAGTGGCAGTCTGGGAATCTTACTATGATAATAATAAAGTACCTACCAGTCAGAAGCCACGGACATGTAGACTGCCTTCCTAGTCAAATCTCCAGCTATAGCAGGCCTTCCGAACGGCCATGCGGTCCGCCAGGGCCGGTACCGCCAACCACGCCAAATCCCCATGCAGAGAAGGTGTTGTGTGCCCTGCAGCACACCGCTATTCGGTACAGGCCGCCGCCATTTTTTTTTGCTGGATCGCACGAGCCGCCATTTTGGCGTAGCCTCGTGTCTCCAGCATGGGGGCGGCCATGTTTGAGGTGATCCAAACACCTCGTGGAGCTAGGGGAGGCGCCGGAAGGCGTGCAGAGGGGCGGAGCCGCCTCCTTTTTTCCTGGGCAGCCAGCCAAAAGACTTCCTGTTTGTGAAGACAGCGCTGTAACCTGTTGCAGTTAAACTCTGAGCATCAAGTGGTGAGCCTGGGGGTCTATCTCTCTCTCTCTCGATCGATAGGGATCCCTAGCAGGTAACACTAAGGGGCTTTTGTGGCGCTGGGGGTCTGAAAAAAAAAAAAAAAAAAAAAAGTTTTTTATTTAATTGAATTGTATTATCCGGGAAGTTACTGGAATAATCATGGACCCTGCCACACAAATTCCCCCACCTGTTTCCCTCGAGGGGGCCACGGGACCCGCCGGTGCACAGAGTATGGATGCATTTACAGCAGTTTTGGAGTCTTTGGTGGCTCGGGTGGAGGCAGCCTGTCAGGGACGGGGGTCAAGGAAGCGACCCCCGCCTACCCCTATATTATCTGACACCTCTGACTCAGATTCAGAGATGGTCACTGCAGCTGCAGGTCCCTCTGCAAGGGCTGTTACCTCAGGTAAAGCTCCCTCAGACAGTGAGGAGGACGTTCCTTCTCCCGATATAATTCAGGAAGAAGCATTGGTGGACGCACTAGTTGTGGCAATGCGGGAAACCTTAAGACTTGAGGTTTTACCGGCAGAGGCAACTGAAACAGAGATTCCCTTTGGTACTAACAAGCCCATCAAAACGGTGAAGGTTTTTCCTGTACCCAAGTGTTTTGGTAATAAAATTAAAGGAGAATGGGAGCATTCTAAGCGTACCTTTACGATTTCCAAGCGTATTGCTAGACGCTATCCATTTGAGGAATCCTTCATTAAGAAATGGACGGTACCACCAGTAGTGGATCCACCTATTTCCAGACTGAATAAAGCCACGGTTATCCCAGTGGAGGACACTTCATCCTTTAAGGATCCGGTGGATCGGAAGATGGAAGCAGAGTCCCGCACCATCTTCTCTCTGATAGGGTCAGCATTTAGACCAGTAATTGTTATTGGTCTAGTTTCCCAGACACTTACGGAATGGGCGAGATTGGTACGCCAAGACCTTAGGGGAAAAGATATTCCCCAGGAAACATCTGATTTGATGGAACAGATTATACAAGGGCTACAGTTTATCTGTGACGCAGCCTTGGACACTACTCCCCTATTAGGGCATGCATCTATGTCAGCGGTAATCCTCAGACGTGTGCTGTGGTTAAAATGCTGGTCAGCTGAACTAGGTTCCAAAAAGACCTTGACGAATCTCCCCTTTCAGGGGAATCGTCTATTTGGGGCCACCCTAGATGTAATTATTAAGGATGCCACTGGGGGCGAGAGCACTTTTTTGCCACAGGCTGCTAAAGCTAAGGGACCTCGCAACAAGCGAGGACCTTTCTTTACCGCCCATAAAGGGTACGTACGCCCGACTGGAACAAGCGGGAAAGGCAAGACTCCTCCAGGAGGGTTCAAGAAAGGCTGGTCGGACAAACAGAGGACCGACTCAGCCAAACCCGAAGCAAAGGATTACACAGCCTGAAGGTGCGCCCCCACCCGGGTTGAGGGTGGGGGGACGTTTTCACCGGTATTCAGGATATTAGATCGAGCATCGACTACCACTACCGGTGCGATTCTTCCCTTCCAACATTTAAGTACTACAGGGAGCGGTAGTCACCGTTCCCTGAATAGATCTTTTCCTTTACCTTTTCCTAAGATTAGTCTCTATTCTCCACAGGATTCGGATCTGGTTGACCAGACAGACCAAGAAGCCTCTAGCCGGATGACTTCGGTCCCTGAGGTTCAACCAGAAAAGATCACCCTTCCTGATAGGAATCAGGTATCTGATAAATGTGTGGGAACAGAAAACGACCAGACTTTCTCGGATGGTCAGGGCCAGATAGCTCTAGGGACGCCTGGTTCAGATCCAGTCAGCGCCAGTGGTCCTAGAAATTCTAGGCTGGCCTCGTCAAGCCGGCCTGGCCGACTTGGACATGCTAGTCGCAGACGTTCCGTGGGAACTTCGTCTCAGGGAATGTCTGTGGTCTCAAGGACCAATTTACCATTGTGCTTTACAGTCGCTGGTTTTAATGGCCTGGCCATTGAGACCCAAGTACTGAAGGACAGAGGGTTGTCAGCTTCAGTCATTCCTACCCTTATTAAAGCAAGGAAAGCGACTTCCAGCAAGGTCTATTATCACACATGGAAGACTTATATTGCGTGGTGCGAATCTTTAGGATTTCCTCCACGTACCTATTCGGTGACTCGAATATTGGCTTTTTTGCAAAAAGGGGTTGAGCAGAAACTAGCCTTGAGCACCATCAAGGGTCAAGTTTCAGCATTAGCAATCTTCTTTCAGAAACCTTTAGCTACCAAGTCCTTGGTGCGGAATTTCATCCAGGGGTGCGGCACCTGGCTCCACCAGTCCGCGCGCCCTTACCGCCCTGGGATCTTAATTTAGTTTTGTCGGTTCTACAGAAACCTCCCTTTGAAAACATCAGGGAGATTCCCTTGCTTACTTTATCCCAGAAGGTGGCCTTCTTGGTGGCTATCACTTCTGCTCGCAGGGTGTCAGAACTGGCTGCATTATCATGCCAGTCCCCATACCTAGTGATTCATAGGGATAAGGTAGTACTTCATCCTAAGCCATCCTTTTTTCCTAAGGTGGTTTCAGATTTTCATCTGAATGAAGATATTGTACTACCTTCCTTGTGTCCTCAGCCCAATCATCATCGGGAACATGCGTTGCATTCCTTGGATGTGGTTCGGGCAATCAGGGTATACCTGAAAGCTACGGAATCATACCGTAAGACGGATTCACTTTTTGTGATCACGGATGGCCCTAGAAAGGGTTTGCCTGCATCTGCCGCGACCATTGCCAAATGGATTAGACAGACGGTGGTACAGGCTTTTTCTATTAAGGGTCAGAGTCCTCCGTTCCCTGTTAGGGCGCACTCCACTCGAGCGCTCAGTACTTCCTGGGCCTTTCGCCATCAGGCGTCAGTGGTCCAGGTATGTAAGGCGGCCACCTGGTCGTCGGTACATACCTTTACAAAATTCTATAAAATTGATGTGATGGCATCGGCGGATGCCTCATTTGGCCGCAAGGTTTTGCAGGCCGCAATTTGAGGAGACCGGTGGTCTACCTCGAGGGTTTTTTTCTGTTTGAAAAATTTATTTTTGTTGAGTCTCATCATTAAGGATGAGCATTGTAAACTTCTAGTTGGCACCGGTTGGGCCTTCTAGATTGGGATTTGATTTCCATTTTCCCACCCCTCATTTGTGATACTGCTCTGGGACTTCCCGAAGGTGCTGTATCACCGAGGACTACGTCTGTCAATGAGCGATAGAGAAAAATGGATTTTTGTAAAATCTTACCGTAAAATCCTTTTCTCTTAGCTCATTGACAGACGTAGTCCCCGCCCCTCTGTTTTTGAGTTGGGTTGGGTTAAATTCTCTAAGCACTGCTTTTGTGACATAACTGATTTGCTGTGGCGGAGAGAGAGAGGATATACCCTCGGGGACTGCCCCTGGGGTGTGGCCAGAGCATTTTTATTTCCTGTCTAGTCCTGCTCCTGTGGAGGCAACATAACCCGAAGGTGCTGTATCACCGAGGAATACGTCTGTCAATGAGCTAAGAGAAAAGGATTTTACGGTAAGATTTTACAAAAATCCATTTTTAATGGGGCGTTGATCAGAAGATGGCCTTGAGTACCATCAAGGGCCTGGTGTCTGCCTTGGCAATCTTCTTTCAGCGACCCCCTAGCCATGCACTCTTTAGTTCGTACCTTCATTCAGGGGGTTCAACATGTGGCTCCACCTGTACGGTCTTTTTTTTCCGCCATGGGATTTAAATTTAGTGCTTTCGGTTCTCCAGAAACCTTAATTTGAGAATATTCGGGAGATTCCCTTGTCTGTTATCCCAGAAGGTGACATTCTTGGTGGCTATTACCTCGGCCCACAGGGTATTGAAATTAGCGGCATTTTCCTGTCCAAGTCCCTATTTGGTGGTCCATAGGGATAAAGTGGTTCTTCTTCCCTGTCCATCATTCCTGCCCAGAGTTGTCTCTGACTTCCATTTGAATGAGGACATTGTGTTCCCTTACTTGTGTCCCAAGCCGCCTCATGCCAAGGAATTTGCTTTGCATACCTTGGATGTAGTTCGTGGGATTCGGTGTATCTGGCAGCTACTGAGTCCTTTTGGAGGTCAGACTGGCTTTTTGTGGTTACGGACAGACCAAGAAAAGGGCTGGCCAGTTCTTCGGCTACCATCTTCAGATGGATCAGACAGACGGTGACTCAGGTCTATTCCTTTAAAAGTCAGGTTCCACCTTTCCCTGTCAGGGTGCATTCTACTCGGGCGCTGAGTGCTTCTTGGTCCTTCCATCATCAGGCATCAATATCGCAAGTTTGCAAGGCGGCCACTTGGTGGTTGGTGCTTACCTTCACCAAATTCTATAAGGTAGATACTTTGGCATCTGCAAATGCTTCTTTTGCCCTCAAAGTTTTGCAGGCTGCTGTTTAAGAGGGCCTGTTCCCTCTTGAGGGGTGTTTTTCTTTAAACTTTTAATTTTTCAGATAGGCTCCTGTGACCCAGTTAAGGCTCCTGTGCCCTTGTTAAGGGCACTTATATTTAGCCTTTGATTATTTTACCCACCCCTCATTTTCCCTTTTGACACTGCTTTTGAACGTCCCAGTAGTTATGATTTATGGAGCCGTTATTGTGTCCGTCAATGAACAAAAGAGAAAACTGGATTTTTATACTTCCCGTAACAAATCAATTTCTCTAAGTTCATAGACGGACACAGCACCCACCCTTCTATGGAGTTCTGATACTTCTAATACTGCTTGCTACTAAACTGATTACCTAGAGAAGTGAGGGTGGTTATATATCAACCTGAGGACAGCCCATGGGCATAGCCAGGTGTTTTTCGTTATGCCAAGTCCTACTCCTGGAGGAGGCAATGTAACCCGGTAGTTATGATTTATGGAGCGTGTGTCGATGATCTATACAAAAATTGCCGTGCAATTTAGGCCCTTACCCCTGTGAGAACAACAAAAAAATGAGGATAGAAAAAGATGGGGCTTTACAGGCCAGTGGGAGTAGAAGGATCAGACGCAAAACCAATATTGTAAAACCAAAAATACATTTTATTGATAAACATAGAGGAAAATTACACATGGATAACCATGCATACTTGAAAATGACAAACTGACATACAATGGTAAAATCAAACATATAGAGTCACTAGCAGTATAGAAACAATCCCCAAGGGGGATATGACCACAAAAGCCTGTGTAGGATGGAAGATGGGTCTCAAGCTGGATTCGGTCAATGTAGGTCCCCAGCAAGCCGACGCGTTTCGCTCAAGGCTTCCTCAGGGCCTGAGAGACCATAACAGACCGGTGTTTCCTTCTTAGTAGTGACTCATGCTAGACGACAAGGTTGTAGCGATGACAGATGCTGCTTGGAAGAAGTTGCTTCCGTATTTCCAATATGAATTCTATACAGATATCATAGAAAAATTTATTGCACTGGATCCAATACTTTAAAATCCCCACTGCGTCACCAATGGCAGGGATTCTAGGTTTACCCTCACTGTAACCTCTTGAACAAAAATCGCAGTCAAAGAAGGTAAGAGTCCTCTCCTTGGCGTATTTCCAATTCTGTACATATATATATATATATATATATATATATGTTCACCAATAGGTATGATGGATCTACTTTTACATAGGAGTGGCTTCAAGCAGGACAAGAATCAGCTTTCTCTTTGCGGTTCAGGAGATGCTAATGTTCACGGCCTAGAGACCCTGGATGGTGGCAGTGAATGACCTCTCCTTGATATATGAAGTACTCCAGGCAGGAAGGGGGGGGGGGGCGCATATGCATGTATATTTTTCATTTATAGGGACAATTGGTCCTGGGCTGCATCAGCCCTCCATCTTCAATTCACCAGACAACAGGTTGTCTGGTGAATTGAAGATGGAGGGCTGATGCAGCCCAGGACCAATTGTCCCTATAAATGAAAAATATACATGCATATGCGCCCCCCCCCCCTTCCTGCCTGGAGTACTTCATATATCAAGGAGAGGTCATTCACTGCCACCATCCAGGGTCTCTAGGCCGTGAACATTAGCATCTCCTGAACCGCAAAGAGAAAGCTGATTCTTGTCCTGCTTGAAGCCACTCCTATGTAAAAGTAGATCCATCATACCTATTGGTGAACATATATATATATATATATATATATACAGAATTGGAAATACGCCAAGGAGAGGACTCTTACCTTCTTTGACTGCGATTTTTGTTCAAGAGGTTACAGTGAGGGTAAACCTAGAAGCCCTGCCATTGGTGACGCAGTTGTCATGGTCTTACCTTCTTGCTGTTCTCCTTCGTTTGACATGTGCTGGCGGCCATCTTGGTTTATGGGTTTCTTGTAGCCTCCCACCCTGCGGCTCCTCCTTCCCACTGGGAGGAGCTGGATGCCTAGCTCATATATATAGGAGGTCTGTGGCTTCAGTTCCTTGCTTGGTCCTCCTGTGTTCACATGCTTCTAAGACTGCTGCTGCTTCTGGTCCCTGATCCTGGCTTCGTCTGACTACCCTGCTGGTTCCTGATCCTGGCTTCGTCTGACTACCCTGCTGGTTCCTGATCCTGGCTTCGTCTGACTACCCTGCTGGTTCCTGATCCTGGCTTCGTCTGACTATCCTGCTGGTTCCTGATCCCGGCTTCGTCTGACTACCCTCCTGGTTCCTGACCTCTGGCTTCGCAAGGACTCTGCCTCGGTTTCGCCATCCGTTTGGACTTTTGCTTTACAGCTTGATTTTCAATAAAGCCTTCTTATTTTCACTTATCTGTTGTTGTACGTCTGGTTCATGGTTCCGTGACATTAGGACCAAGCCATGAATTCTGACGGTACAGGGCCATCCTCGCTACCTACGCTGGTTGCCAGACTTGATCAGCAGGATCACCTGTTGGGTCGGTTCGCCGTGGCGTTGCAAACCCTGCTTGAACACACGGCTCATTTCGCTCCCGTTGCCGATGGGTCGGTTGTCGCTCCTGGGCCCGCTCCTACTGCCGCTCCGGTTGTTGCGCCAGAGTCTACCCCGACACCTGTTGTTGCGCCTGCGGTGATTCGGGGTATGACCGGTTCTGCCCCCCTTCCACAGCGCTTTGGGGGAGAGCCAACTCAGTGCCGAGGTTTCCTTAACCAGGTGGGCATTTATTTCGAGCTGCTGCCACATGCCTTTCCTACTGAGAGATCAAAGGTGGGCTTCTTAATTTCGCTGCTCTCGGACAAGGCCTTGGCCTGGGCCAGCCCTTTATGGGAGAACAACAATCCGGTGGTTGCCGAGTTTTCCGGTTTTGTTGCTTCTCTTCGGAGGGTATTCGATGTGCCGGCTCGTGCTGCCTCTGCTGCGAAGCTCCTTATGTCCATCAGACAGGGTTCACGATCCGTAGCTGAATACGCCATTGAGTTTCGTACCCTGGCAGCAGAGGTGGGCTGGAATAATGAGGCTCTGGTCGCTGCTTTCTCTCATGGTCTCTCGGATGCCTTGAAGGATGAGGTTGCAGCTAAGGACCTACCAGTGGAGCTCGAGTCTCTTATTTCTTTCTTGATTTTGATTGACACCAGACTCAGGGAGAGACCTTCCTTTAAGGAGAGTCTGCGGAGGCCTCCTAACAGATTGGCGCCTACCTTTGCTGTCCCACCCGTGCCTCCCTCTCCTCCCACGCCTCCTGGGGATGACTTGGCTGGGGGTGAACCCATGCAGCTGGGCTTTGCTCGCCTGTCCGAGGGGGAGAGGGTACTCCGAAGACGCGAGGGTCGATGCATGTACTGTGGTCTCGGTGGGCATTTTCGGTTGGCATGTCCGAACCGTCCGGGAAACGCTCGCACCTGAGATCCTGTCGGGGGCAGATCTTGGGTGGAGTCTCCTCGTCCCCGGTTTCCCGTGTTGACAAACCACTGATCACTGTTGTCCTCTCCTGGGTCGGGGGCTCAGTGACGACCCAGGCGTTGGTGACTCTGGTGCTGGTGGTTTGTTCATTGATAGTGTGTTCGCTGCTGCCAATTCCATTCCTCTGCAGGCCCGAGGTTCTCCACTGGCTCTTGAGGCGATAGACTGCAGACCCCTTCTGCCGCCACACGTAACTCATGAGACCCTTCCAGTGGGGATAGCCATTGGTGCCGTTCACAGAGAGTCGGTCTGCTTCCAGGTTATTTCGTCTCCACACTACTCGGTGGTCTTGGGGTACCCCTGGCTCCAGAAGCATAATCCGACTTTCGATTGGAGATCGGCCGAGATCCTCTCGTGGTCACCGCAGTGTGGGGCTAGTTGCATCCATGGGCCTGTCAAGTTGCTGTGTACTTCCTCGGTCTCTCTGTTGCCTCCTGAATACGAGGAGTACCGGGATGTATTCGATAAGGTGCGCGCGGTTGCCCTACCTCCGCACCGCCCATACGATTGTGCCATCGAGTTACAACCTGGTGCCGTTCCTCCTCGTGGCAAGGTCTATCCACTGTCGGTAGCGGAGAATGAGGCCATGGAGAAGTACGTGAAGGAGGCGCTTTCACGCGGACACATTCGCAAATCCTCGTCCCCGGCAGGGGCTGGATTTTTCTTTGTGAAAAAGAAGGGCGGTGAGTTGAGGCCTTGCATCGATTACAGGGGTCTCAATCGCATCACGATCAAGAACGCTTACCCGATACCCTTGATTTCCGAGCTGTTCGATCGCCTTAAAGGGGCCACGGTCTTTACCAAACTCGACCTGAGGGCGGCATATAACCTCGTAAGGATCAAGGCGGGCGATGAGTGGAAGACCGCGTTTAACACCAGGACCGGTCATTATGAATCCTTGGTTATGCCCTTTGGGTTGTGCAATGCGCCCGCAGTCTTTCAGGAATTCATTAACTATGTTTTCCGTGACCTGTTGCAGCAGTGTGTGGTGGTCTATTTGGATGACATCTTGGTATATTCTGAATCCATGGAGACCCACATTCTGGATGTCAGACGAGTGTTGCAACGGTTACGAGAGAACAAGCTGTTCGGTAAGCTTGAGAAATGCGAATTTCACCGATCCCAGGTAACCTTCTTAGGTTACATCATTTCCGCTGAGGGGTTCTCCATGGATCCTGAGAAGGTTTCGGCTGTCTTACAGTGGCCCCAGCCCAGTGGTCTTCGCTCCCTGCAGCGCTTTTTGGGCTTCGCCAATTATTATCGGAAGTTCATCAGGGACTTTTCCATGCTAGCCAAGCCTCTCACGGATCTGACCAGGAAGGGCAGTAATTCCCAGGTCTGGCCGCTCTAGGCCATTCGAGCTTTTGAGGCTCTAAAGTCCACCTTTGTGTCGGCTCCGATTCTGTCGCATCCCAACCCTGGGTTGCCCTTTGTCCTCGAGGTGGACGCGTCTGAGACGGGAGTAGGCGCCCTTCTGTCTCAGCGTAGAACACCAGAGGGTCCTCTGCTTCCTTGTGGGTTTTACTCCCGGAAACTGTCTTCCGCGGAGTGCAACTATCAGATTGGTGACAGGGAGTTATTGGCCATCGTGCAGGCCCTTAAAGAATGGAGGCACTTGCTCGAGGGTTCGGTGGTTCCGGTCCTCATCCTGACGGACCACAAGAATCTGACCTACCTTTCTGAGGCCAAGAGATTGACACCACGTCAGGCCAGATGGGCTCTGTTCTTGTCACGTTTTAATTACGTGGTCTCCTACCTACCCGGTTCCAAGAACATCAGGGCGGATGCCTTATCACGGCAGTACTCCGACCTGTCCAGGGAGGAGTCGATTCCGACTTCGGTCATACCTCCGAATCAGATCCTGGCCACCATTCGCACCAGCCTGACCTCTCCCCTGGGTGAGCAGATTTTGGCGGCTCAATCTGGTGCTCCCTCTGGGAGACCCAACGGCAGATGTTTTGTGCCTGAGGAGTTGCGCACTCGGTTGTTGCGAACCTACCATAACTCCAAGACCGCGGGGCATCCTGGAAAGAATCAGCTGTCCTGGGCTGTTTCACGTCTGTTCTGGTGGCCTTCCCTACGTTCCGACATCGCCGCATATGTAGCGGCATGCTTCGTTTGTGCCCAGAGCCACCGGGGAGCGCCCATGGTCACACCTGGGGATGGATTTCATTGTGAACCTCCCTGCATCCCGAGGCCATACGGTCATTCTCATGATTGTGGATCGATTTTCCAAAATGTGCCACTGTGTTCCTCTCAAGAGGTTACCCTCTGCACAGGAGTTGGCCACGATTTTTGCCAGGGAGGTCTTCCGGTTGCACGGTTTGCCCAAGGAGATTGTGTCGGATCGGGGGAGTCAGTTTGTGTCCAGGTTCTGGCGCGCCTTTTGCTCCCAGTTGGGGATTCATCTCTCCTTCTCCTCAGCCTACCACCCTCAGTCCAATGGGGCCGCAGAACGATCCAATCAGGCCTTGGAGCAATTCCTTCGTTGCTATGTCTCCGATCACCAAGACAATTGGGTTGACCTCCTGCCTTGGGCTGAGTTTGCCAGGAACACGGCGGTGAACTCTTCCTCTGGGACGTCTCCCTTCATGGCCAATTATGGGTTCCAACCTGCCGTGTTACCGGAGGTATTCTCTCCCCAGGATATTCCGGCTGTGGAGGATCACCTTTCCGTCCTACGTGCTTCTTGGGTACAGATCCAGAAGTCCCTCGAGGTCTCTGCGCAGTGCCAGAGACTCCAGGCTGATCGCAGACGAGCGCCTGCTCCTTCCTACCAGGCCGGAGACCGTGTATGGTTGTCCACCCGCAACCTCAACCTTCGAGTGCCCACTCCCAAGCTGGCGCCTCGCTTTGTTGGTCCCTTCCGAGTGCTTCGCAGGGTAAACCCGGTAGCCTATGCCCTTGCGCTTCCTCCTGGCATGCGGATCTCCAACGTGTTTCATGTCTCCCTGTTGAAGCCACTGGTGTGTAATCGTTTCACTTCCTCGGTTCCTCTGCCTCGTCCGGTCCAAGTGGGCAATCGTGAGGAGTATGAGGTGAGCAATATCCTGGACTCACGCCTGGTCCGCGGTCGGGTGCAGTTTTTGGTTCATTGGCGTGGTTATGGTCCAGAGGAGCGTTCCTGGGTTCCCTCCGCAGATGTCCATGCTCCTGCCTTGCTCCGAGCCTTCCACGCACGCTTCCCTCAGAAACCGTTCTTTACTCCACGGAGGAGGGGCCCTTGAGGGGGAGGTACTGTCATGGTCTTACCTTCTTGCTGTTCTCCTTAGTTTGACATGTGCTGGCGGCCATCTTGGTTTCTGGGTTTCTTGTAGCCTCCCACCCTGCGGCTCCTCCTTCCCACTGGGAGGAGCTGGATGCCTAGCTCATATATATAGGAGGTCTGTGGCTTCAGTTCCTTGCTTGGTCCTCCTGTGTTCACATGCTTCTAAGACTGCTGCTGCTTCTGGTCCCTGATCCTGGCTTCGTCTGACTACCCTGCTGGTTCCTGATCCTGGCTTCGTCTGACTACCCTGCTGGTTCCTGATCCTGGCTTCGTCTGACTACCCTGCTGGTTCCTGATCCTGGCTTCGTCTGACTACCCTGCTGGTTCCTGATCCTGGCTTCGTCTGACTACCCTGCTGGTTCCTGATCCCGGCTTCGCCTGACTACCCTCCTGGTTCCTGACCTCTGGCTTCGCAAGGACTCTGCCTCGGTTTCGCCATCCGTTTGGACTTTTGCTTTACAGCTTGATTTTCAATAAAGCCTTCTTATTTTCACTTATCTGTTGTTGTACGTCTGGTTCATGGTTCCGTGACAGCAGTGGGGATTTTAAAGTATTGGATCCAGTGCAATAAATTTGTCTATGATATCTGTATAGAATTCATATTGGAAATACGGAAGCAACTTCTTCCAAGCAGCATCTGTCATCGCTACAACCTTGTCGTCTAGCATGAGTCACTACTAAGAAGGAAACACCGGTCTGTTATGGTCTCTCAGGCCCTGAGGAAGCCTTGAGCGAAACGCGTCGGCTTGCTGGGGACCTACATTGACCGAATCCAGCTTGAGACCCATCTTCCATCCTACACAGGCTTTTGTGGTCATATCCCCCTTGGGGATTGTTTCTATCCTGCTAGTGACTCTATATGTTTGATTTTACCATTGTATGTCAGTTTGTCATTTTCAAGTATGCATGGTTATCCATGTGTAATTTTACTCTATGTTTATCAATAAAATGTATTTTTGGTTTTACAATATTGGTTTTGCATCTGATCCTTCTACTCCCACTGGCCTGTAAAGCCCCATCTTCTTCTATCCTCATTTTTTTGTTGTCGTTGATCTCAGAGAAATGGAATTTACGGTAAGTACAAAAATCCCATTATTGTAATTTGATGCTTTCTGACATCCCAATAAATTGCATTTTTTGATATAATATTTTTTGTACAGATATTATATTTAGCTTTAATGCAGTAATTTGTTTGCCATAGACCGGCATTATTCTTTTCTGGCAAACAACTTCCCAGTTCTTGTCTGTGACAAAGAAATGTGCGTCATTTCCCACTGTCTTCACAAACTGGAACATCACTAAGGGAAGCCTTTGCATATGTTATGGAGGCAGCACAGAATGCAGAGGTATCACCTTACTGTATGTCAAGAAGGGATTCCCTCGGCTCTTTAAATTTCTTCCCTTTCACACTCACTTGTGCCAGTGCTCAGTATATCAATCATTCCAGGCTCATGGAGTTCGTACTTTTAAACCACAAAGAACAAAATGTGATAAACAAGGAACAGTGTTTTTAATGGGAACTGGTTAGCAAACTTAGCCCTCCATGAACTTGGGCATCCCTGTTCTCTGCTCAATTAAAAATGCACATTTTTGCTGCTCCTTTTTTTGTTTTGGGTATTCTTTCTAAATTATACAATTTAAAGAACTAATGAAAATGTGCTCACTCACTGCTCCAGTGCTCACACACTGCAGAAGCTTTTAGAAGATCAAAATTTAACATGGCTGTGTGTTAAAAGTTATGAGCAGGTCATAATGCTAAATATTGTAATTTAATGTAAATGTAAACCCTAACAATGAACTTAATTGCTCCATTTATGTTTGTTGCGAATACAAATAAAATCATGTTGTTATCTGTTCAGTAAGTGCAAAAAAAAAAACTGCTGAGCCTACCAGAATTGAGTGTTCTGTGCCCTGTGCACTCTGTAGTGTTATCTCAAACAATGTTCTTGAAAGTTTTTGTTTATTCTGGTCATGGTATAGCTTGTAGTACTTAGTCACATTCAAATTGACTTGTTTTGTAATGTTTAAGACGGTTTGTAACTAATCCAAAGCATTTCTTCATTTCATATGAATGTCAGGAAAATACACCAGCATTTATGTCCACACAGGTAGCACAAACGCCTCAATCCAGTCAACACGTTAAGGCAAATGTTGATTGTCCAGGAACAATGTTATCATTAAATGTGTCAGTACTTCAGAACACCACCTCCTGTTATGGAGAAGAATATAGAGGGAGGTGCAGTCCTAACACACTAGAGTGACACAGCTGCTCATGCATATCTGCAGTACAATGAGTAAATGTTGTTATCGATCACCATTTAAAAAGAAGTGAAATCTAAATCAACCATCACATCTATTTTTTTGACTTTCTGACTGCCCACTTATCCTCAACCCTCATTTCCATCACTCTCTTTGGATAGCCATAGCATGCTTTCTCATCACTAGTAAGCAGCATCATTAGTAAGTGATGCTGCCCCTGCACAAGTACACTCTCGGGCACAGGGTGTGTAAGGGGGTGGCTCCTGAACACAACGTTAAAGAAGGGGTACAACCAAAGCTCATTTGGCTGTACTTCTCTTTTGGATAACTGACGTGCTGAGGCCTGCTGTCGGCTGATGTCACAGAGCTGGTCAAGGCCCCGGTAAGATCACAACAATGAAGTCAGGATCCGCCCACATTCCTGGTTTGGCACCTGGCTCAGCCCCTCAGCGAGCCACTGAAAGTCTGAGTGGCCACTCCTGCCCTCTCCACAGCCCAGCGCTTCAGTGAGTGTGGGAGAGGCAGAGCAGAGAGCAGTGACTGACAGCCAGCAGCTCTCTGCTCAGGGAGCCATGAGAACTGATCGATCAGGGTTGTTTGATCGCTCGGTTCTTAGTGATAGAGCGGGTGAGGGACTGATGCCCCATCCACTTGGGTAAGTGGGATTCTGAAACTTTTCTTTCCCCATACTTCTCTTTTTTAAAGAAAAGAGCACTTTTAGACCACTTTTTTTTTTTTTTTTTTGCCTCTGTGCCCTAACCTAAATCACCCCACCCTCCACAAATCTATACTCACCAAGATTAATTGCTCATGATTGTTTATATCCTGCTCTGCAAAAAACTCCCTCTGCTGGCCGCACCTATTCATTACCTTCATAGACTTCTCTGGGGCTGTTAACCCAGTCTGGTGACACGCAGGGTAAGAAGAGGAAGACTTGTGGCGCAGAATGTAAACAATCCCAAACGTCTGCCAGTGGCAAATCTCAGTAAGTACGGATCTTTAGAGGGTAAGAGTGGGGAAGGTTTAGGTCAGGCCATAGGGACAAAAAGAATAAGGCAATGCATACATTATGCAATTTTCTTTTCCTTCAAATAAAGCACTATATTTTTACATTAATGGATACAATGATACTATTAGATCTGATAACAGGGTATAATAATGCACTAAATCAAAGAATAGAAATGTTTTCTTGCAATATTGTCCAGGGTGAACATTCAGTATGTAACAGGGAAAAAACATAGACAGAACTTTTCCCTGGGACTATGTTTTTGCACATTTAGGGTATGTGTTGTTATAAATATACATAGTGTTGTATGGTTGATAGAAACCATTCTGTAAGTAAACAATTCTGGAGCAGCAGAACTAAGTGCAAAGTTCATAGAACATCTCAGAGATTGATGTATGCTGTGTTATTTTGGATACTGACAAATGCTGTTGCCAAGATCTTTTTCCATCAGTGGCTCAGCAAATCGCAAGCATGTACAATAGTAACACAGAGCATGAAAACATTGCCTACAAACCATATTTTTGGCATTTAATATATATAAACAACTAAACGTTCAATGATTGTCCACATCTGTGTGTTTTCCTATAGTTTTCTTATGTTACAGGTAAATAAAGGAACAGTAAAATTATGAATTGCTGCCTATGTAAGCTAATTAGATTGCTGGGCTGCAAAATGAAATGTCCCTGCTTTATTGTTCAACAATTGCACACTTTATCATGTGCTTTTACTATATGGATTTCTTTCTTCCTTTTTTTTTTTTTGCAGAATTGCAAGATATTATGTTAAAGCTGCAGATTTCAAAGATTAAAAACAACTTTTAAAATTGTATAAACATGTTCAATTTGAACATCAGGTATAATCTTAATTGCAAAGTTTTGTTGGTCCAGCACAGACCAATGTAGGTATGCATATCCCATACCTGAAGGACCACTGTGGAAGCTGCCAATTACCATAGCGATCACCATGATCTTCTGGGTTCTGTGCCAGAGGCATCCTCTGATTGGCTGTGGTGGATATAATGGACATGTCACTGTCTCCTCTAAATCATCCAGTCAGAGAATGCCTTATATTCATTGGCGCTGACTACTGCAGTGATTGTGAGCTTCCACAGCAATTCCTCAGGTAAAGGATATGCGTATGAAAGCTTATGTGTTTTTTTCTAATATTAGGTAAAGTCTAACAATTGACTCCTCTTATGGTCTCTTAACTTTACCAGCATTTTGCTATGTTTGCTTGTGCAAAAAACCCATCAGAAATTCAGAGCTGTCTTGTGTCCTCTGCACAACTCCCATGTTATCCCAAAGAGTCCTCTAGTTCTTGTAAGGTGTGCTTTTAGCCCACAACAGGACTTAGGAACTGAGTGCTTTTCTGACAGATCAGCAGTTATTTTTCTGTTCTTAAGAAGGAGCCTTCCAACCCTGATTACAGTGACTTTGGTCCTGAAGGAGGGATAAGCCACATGCAAGGGAGTCTTGAAAAACAGCAAAAAGGAAGCCGCACATGTCTATCAGGTGTTGTAGAGTGGTTCAAAGCTGTGAACAAGTGTGGATTCTCTGGAGCCTGAGACTATGGGTTGCTCAAACAAGTGGGGACCCTAAACCAAAGCGTGGGATTGAAATACTGGTGGTAATCCAGGCGTTTGGCTTTGTTATAGTAGTAGTATGGACGGTTTGCTTTTTTTTTGTGAAGGAGGCTGTTTTGTTTGCCTGTTTTGGAAGTTCCTAGCAGCTGGTGGTTTTGAGATTCAGTGTTACAAGGGATAAAATATTGGAAAATATTTGTGTATTGCAGAGGTGTATTGCAGTCAAATTCGTGAATGTACTGAGAGAAATATAGGTGGCGAACTACTCAAAATTCTATTTGCCTGGCTGTCTCAGCTTTTACTATAAAAAAATGTTGTTTTCTTTTTTTTTTCTCCCTATTTTTAAGTAGAATAGGTAAAGGGTTAAAAACCTGTCAAGTATATTTTTACTGGCTGCGTTGAAGAAAGAGGAAATGTCTCCAAAGTTACTTAAATTCACATTTTAGAGTTTTTATAGGAAACAGGATGTCGATTGGAGGATGTTCCCTTACCTCTTGCTCTGATCAGAACTCAAAATGTTTGTATTTACCCTTGCTTTCTATCTTGATGACAGTGTTCATCAGTACAAATGGAGGGGTGAGTCTCCACAGAATGGACACAAACCATAGAAACTAAGTTTCTAACTGCTCCGCACGCTATCCTAAAACTGAAAAACGATTGTTGCCTTTGCATACACTTGGGCATGCTGCTCTAGTGTTAGTCACTGCTGTTTTCTTCCTAAGATAAAGCAAAGAAAACAAATCATCAGAGAGAAATACTGAGGTTCCCATTGCTGACCTACCTCTTATAGGGATAGTTCCTAGTTGTCATTCAGTTGACTTCAATCACTTGTGTGCCATTGGACCAGCTTTTTTTTTTTTCTTTTTAGAAGGTCAGCAATCAGTTTTGGAATGTTTGTTTGATTTATAGTGGTTAGTGGGGTCAGATCAATGATCATTCAAATTTCTGTCAGGGTCTTTTGACACTCATTTTCCAGAAGAAAAAAAACTTTGGTGTATCTTTAAATAACTGAAAAGTATGTAATAAGCAGTAATAATACTTTGCACCATTTATCAAACTGATAAGTCCCTTGTTGTTGTTGTTTAGTCCTGTCCGACTCTTTGTGACCTCATGGACCATAGCACACCAGGCTTTTCTGTCCTACACTGCTTCCCGGAGCTTGCTTATCTTCATGCTCATTGTTTCATTGATGCTATCTATCCATCTTGTTTTCTGTCATCCTCTTCTCCTTTTTCTTTCCATGTTTCCCAGCATCAGGGTCTTTTCCAACGAGTCCTCTCTTCGTATAAGGTGGCCAACGTGTCGAGTTTCAGCCTCAGGATCTGTCCTTCCAGTGAATATTCAAGGTTGATTTCCTTCAGGATTGACTGGTTTGATCTTTCAAGAGTCTTCTCCAATGTCATAGTTCACAAGCATCAATTCTTAGGCGTTCAGCCTTCCTTTATGGTACAACTTTCACAGCCGTAGGTTACTTGTGGGAATACCATAGCTTTGACTATATGGCACTTTGTCGTTAGGGTGATGTCTCTGCTTTTTATAATATTGTCTAGGTTTGCCATTGCTTTTCACCCAAGAAGCAAGTGTCTCCTAAGTTCATGGCTACAGTCACGGTCTGCCATGATCTTAGAGCCTAGGAAGATAAAATCTGTCGCTGTTCCCATTTCTTCTCCTTTTTGCCAAGAAATAATGGGGACCCGTTGCCATGATCTTAGTTTTCTTAATGTTCAATTTCAGGCCAGCTTTTGCGCTCTCCTCTTTTACCATTATTAAGAGACTCTAGTTATTCTTCACTCTCTTCCATTAGTGTGGTATCGTCTGCATAACTCAGGTTGTTGATGTTTCTCCCTGGTATCTTAATTCCGGCTTGTGATTCATCGATCCTGGCATTTTGCATGATGTACTCTGCATATAGGTTACATAAGTAGGGTGACAATATACATCCTTGCTGCATTCCTTTTTCAATTTTAAACCAGTTACTTGTTCCATGTCCTGTTATAACTGTTACTTCTTGACTTGCATACAGGTTTTTCAGAAGACAGGGGAGGAGGTCTGGTATTCCCATTTCTTTCGGTATTTGACACATCTTCTTGTGATCCACACAAACAAAGGCTTTACTGTAGTCAAAAAAGCAGAAGTAGACCTGGAACGCCCTAGTTTTTTCTATGATCCAGCGAATGTTGGCAATTTGATCTCCAGTTCCTCTGCCTCTTCGAAATTCAGCTTGTACTTGTGGTAGCTCTCGGTTCACATGCTGCTGAAGCCTAGCTTGTGGAATTTTCAGCATAACCTTGCTTGCGTGTGAGATTAGTGCGATTGTACCGTAGTTTGAACATTCTTTGGTGCTGCCCTTCTTTGTTATCAGAATGTAAATGGACCTCTTCCAGTCCTGTGGCCATTGTTTAGTTTTCCAAATTTGTTGGCATATTGACTGCAGCACTTTAATAGCATCATCTTTTAGGATTTTAAATAACTCAGCTGGGATACTATCACTTTAGCTAGCTTTCTTTTGAGTAATGCTTTCTAAGGCTCACTTGACTTCACTCTCCAAGATATCTGGTTCAAGGTCAGTTACTGCATTATCGTGGTTATATGGGACGTTCAGATCTTTCTTGTATAGTTCTTCAGTGTATTCTTACCATCTTTTCTTTATCTCTTCTCCTTCTGTCAGGTCCTTGCTATTTTTGCCTATTATTGTGCCATCTTTGCACAAAACTTTCCCTTGATGTCGCCAATTTTCTTGAAATGCTCTGTGGTCTTTCCCATTCTATTGTTTTCCTCTATTTTTTGCATTGATTAAGAAGGCCTTTTTGTCTCTTCTTGCTATTCTCAGGAAGTCTGCATTCAGTTTGGTTCATTTTACCTTTTCTCAATAGCCTTTTACTTTAGTTCAGCTATTTGTATGGCCTCATCAGATAGCCGATTTAGATCATATCTGAAATATCTAGTGGTGGTTCCCACTTTCTTTAATGTAAGCCTGAATTTTGCCATAAGAAGCTCATGGTCTGAGCCACAGTCAGCTCCAGATCTTGTTTTTACTAACTGTATAGAGCTTCTCCATCTTTGACTGCAGAGAATAAGTCCCTAGAAAGGTGTTAAATAAATGTTATATCGAGTAGGAACTAAAATGTCTCATCCTTTCTCTTCACCACAAATTCTTTGTTTATAAGTACACTGAAACTAATGGGAATGCACCTGTCTAATAAATGGTAAAAGTGATAAACATGTAGACAAGTCCTCAAGATTTATTACTAAGTCAGACTGAAGCTGGGCATAGATGGATTAGATCTCGGCCGGTCAATCGACCTTATTACAACCAGCCTTTATGATTTTTTTTCATGCAATTCACAGCCAATGGCTATAGCCAAAAGCAGTGATTATTGCATTCTGCTGGCAAAGAAGGCCCCCCTACTAGCAGAACACGTTATTGCTGCGAGTGGGACTACTATGTTAATGGTGAAATCGAGCAGTTTTCTTCCCTACCACCTATGGTGGAAGGAAATAAAATTGCATACTGTATGGGCTGCTTTAGTGATAAAAGTCTTTTTTTGGTAGAGAAAAAAGCCAGGAAGTTGACATAAACCTATTTTCTGTGCAGACATGGTAGGAAAGAGCAGCACATTTTAATATAGACACCTTACATTATTACACACACACACACACACACACACACACACACACACACACACTAGCAGGACACCTTAAGTGGACCCCACCCTAAGGTGGACGGGGGGGGGGGGGACAACCAGACAAGACGACCAACACAAACAAGGACACACACACACTCGCAAAACCAACGCACACACTTACATAGCCACACACACACACCTTCCCCTACCCTCAACCATCTACCCCCTCAGGGGGGAGCAGGTATTATACTACATGCTAGTCAGATAATCCTCAATTCTCAGGGGACCACCATGGTCTCATTTAGCAGGCAAGCTGGAAGGCAGAGGGGTATCCGCCCAGAACGAATCCTCTACATCAAGCCAAGGTTGCCAAATTTTAGAAAACTTGCCGGGACACCCTTTACTCTATTAATTTAGAGTCAATTTGATTTATAGATCAAGAAGGGCGAGAGCCCTGCCAAAAAAAAAGAAGTGAAAGTGGAATCTATTTTATGGAATAAACGCCTGGTTAGAAATACAGGGGAAGCACGAAAAACATAAAGGAATTTAGGTAAGTAAATCATCTTATAAATGTTAATCCTACCAATTAAATTCAGTGGCAACGAGGACCAGGTGCGTAGAGTACATATTTCGATTGAAACACGAGGGGGGTCCTTGAGGTTTATACTGAATTGCAAAGGATATTGTGCCCCTGGTAATGAGAGGGCGTAACATCTCAGGTATGGTAAAACTACTTGTAGTGTTAAACTAGCAAGGGAATGGTCTTCCAGTGCTCACTTCATTGGGATGAGTAGCCCGAGCCGATGTCTGTTTTTGAAACCCATTCAGGACCATCAAGAAACTCATGGATCTGTAAATCGATTTTCCTCAAATCACAGAAGAGTGTCAGGAGATAAGGGTGTGTTTTTACTGCCTTGGAAGGATAGCAAATTGCCTAGAGGGCATTGACTATACTCAAATTATCCTTGTACCACCTCGAAAATGTACTCCTTAAATTTCCAAGCGGCATATTATGTGAAGAAAATCTGTATTCCATGAAAGGTACCATGATGGCTACATCCTGCAGCAGTCAACTCTGTTTGACCAGATCAAACAAGGACTTAAGCCTGAGGGCTGCCTGGTGGGTAAGTAAAACAAATGTATTTTTTATTTTACAAATGTAAATTTTGAACCATAACTTATGTTGCAATTATTTGACTCCCTTTTTTCAGGAGATTCTGAATACCATTGTAGGCTGTGGTTGCAGACACCTCTGTCAAATCCTTAGACAATAACTCAGGTTTGATATAATAGTGCCCATCAAAGGACCTGCACATTAATTGTTTATATTTATAGCACTCACCGGAGATGGTGTCAGACATCATTGTCATTTGTGCAATTCTACTTTATATTTCCCAATAATATAGATTTGCCAAGTCACCAAAGGTGCCATCATAAATTCTCTTTTTTGCCTTAGAAGATTCCTTAGATTTAGGAAAATGGGGGAGTGCTAATCTCATCCAGAACTTTTTCAGTGTAAGCATTGCTTATTATTATAGCAAAATAATAGCTGTTTTAAATTTGTCACATAGTACTACTGTATTTTTTCTTTTCTTAGAATCGACCAAGGACAGTGGTGACTAGCCTCTAACATGTTTCTGTCTGATTGTTTTTTTGTTTGTGCTCAATGCTTTCAAACGGTGTGACATGGAAGCCCATTAATGCAGCATAAAGGGATCCATAGTGCAGCATTAAACGGGAATACAGGGAAGTGCGTACTAAAATGATTTCAATGTAATGTACACCAGAAGTAGGGGCAAGGTCATGCAGGATGCCTCTGCTAGTATCACCCAATGCCTGATTTCAGGGAAAGCATGCTCTTCAGCAACAGCTCCTTATTTGTAAATTAGATCTGTCACTATCAGATGGATCCATCAGTAACAGTCAGACATATCAGACATTTCCTGCCCTGAATATTTTCACAGGTCTAAATTCTTTACAAAGTACGCTAATGTCTAGTGTCCCTACCATTCTCATTATGATGTGGCAGTCAACGAATTACAACGAATTACAACTATAGGTCATCACTGTGGATACCCTAAAGGGAGGAAGATACCTGTGTATGAAGAACCAGGGAATCCCTTTTTTATTATTACAATTCAAGTCTTCTTGAGTTTTCATGCTTATTTTTCTTTCTCTTTTTTTTTTTTTTATCTTGTTCTATATTTCATTGTAGATCTTCTATACAGATTAATTGATTGTATTAACAGTTAAATCCAAATTGCTCATGTATGCTTCCACCTTAAATTAATACTTTGGTAATGGTTACCTATTTACATATGTGTTAATGTGATGTAATTGCATGATATCAATGCAGTAAAACATTGTTAGTGGGTTAGATACAAGCTATGTAAATCTACTCCTTTCTGTTTCTGGCTTGTAAATTGCAGATTTTCAATAAAAATATTTGAGGAAAAAATAAATAAAAATCTGTGTTTTTGTTTTTCTTCCAGTGTCCATCTTTGTTGTTATTATTGGAATAGTATTAGTATTCTAAAGCTGAATTTAAAGGCTAGCTCCACCTTTTATAAAACAAAACAAAAAAAAAAATGTATTTGCAGGTAAAAAATGTACATCTATTTGTTTTAGCCTATTTCCTTCATGAAAGTCAGGCAAACCACAGACATGGTTGTCCACTACAGGATCATACATGTGTGGACAGAATACCTGCAGGCAATGTAATAGACATAAGAAAAGCACTTCAGTAATGGTTTTAAAACCCAAAAAACATAAGGTAATAAACAGTATGTAAATTGTAATTCCAAATCAGTAGTTTCATGTTAGTGTTGTTTACATGCTCCGAGATCTTCATTCTCAAAGGGCGTACAGTGCATCCTATGTACTGTATATTGCAGCCACTGCACTGTACGCCCTTTGAGAATGAAGATCTCGGAGCATGTAAACAACACTGAAGATATTTACAAACAATCTCCTGCGCTCAAAATTGATGTGTCGACGGTGGATATTGTCTAGGATCTCTATGGCTCCATGTGAATGCACAGGCTGTGCTTCCCACCAGGGTGGGGGGAAACCCAATGGAAACTCTGTAGGAAAAAATGAAAATAGGGCACACAAACCTTGTGCATTTTCCAAGTAACATTTATTGATGTAAAGAGGAAATATACTCACAAAGGAGTCAATCATAAAAGCATTTCAAAGTTCACAATGGATGCAAAGCGACCGGGTCACTGGGACCGTGTCAAGCATGCCAGGGGACCCTCCAGATGGCTGGCGCTTTTGGAGGGGAGATCCCCTTTTCCTCAGAGCCGGTGATCTGGTCACTTTGCCATTGTGGACTTTGATATGCTTTTATGATTGACTCGTTTGTGAGTATATTTCCTTTCTCTTTACATCAATTAATGTTACTTGGGTAATGCGCAAGGTTGGTGTGCCCTCTTTTTGTTTTTTCCTACAATGTAAACGACACCCAATTTAAATGCCAAAAGCATCTCAAGTATGTCAAAACGTTTCCAAGAAGCACACTATGGCAATTTTGACGCTTTTTCATTTTTTGGCGTTGAACAGGTTGAAAAACCTTTAAGAGGAGGAGATACACATCATACTCTGCTTAAACACGAGGTGTGGTGAACTCATTCCCTCAATACTAGGAATGGACATAAATCTTTTTCTAACCTGAATTTTTGAGCTAAAATTATTTATTAAACCATATATTGCTATATTGCCCTGTATGACATGCTGTCCAGTGTATATGTCCTATTACTTTTTTTTTTTTTTTGTGCAGTTGTCTCTTTCCCATGTGCTTTTAATTGACTTAATTGTTCTTAATTAATGATGTTACCACCCCTCTGTATAGAGGGTTTGTTATGCTATATATATCAATTTTTTAATTATTTTGTATGCTTTTGATGAAGGCTCTATAGCCGAAATGCATCTGCATATACTCTGTACCTTGCAGCAATAAAGTACTTTTATTCAATAGCTTGCCGAGTTGCCAGCCTTTCTGTTTTAGAGGACTTTTTTGAAAACAAGCCCGCAAGGCATTGCAACCATGATTACTGGATCATGAGTGCAATGCCGGGATTTTCCTTCAGCTCCTTGTCCATGCTGGGGTATAGGCTTTCAGTTACTGAGCTTGAGGAAGTGTCAGTGGACTATGAGTGCTGTGATTCCATTGAGAAACACAAGTCCATCTGCCACAGTGATAGATGGGACTTGTAGTGCATTCATTCATAGATCTCTGTGAATGAATGATACGGCTGTGTGGGCTGAGCCTTGCACAACCACGCAAATTTCCAAAGTGACAGCAGCTAGGGAGGAGAGGAACCCCCACATAGGTTTATAGGGGGAGGAAGCAGTTTTGGGGTGGGGGTCCTATTTACACCATGTTTTGTGTGTGTAAAAGGTGGCGTTTAATTGATGAGCATAATCAATATTACACTTAAAGCTGAACTTCAAGATAAGCAAATATTGTCTAAAAACAAGAGGCATGTGTATTCTTACTTGAATCTTAGTATGCTTTGTGTAATTCTTCCAGCTCGGTTTAGTAATCTACTGTGAAACGTTTCTTTTTCCAGAAGCTTCCTGCAGTCTACACTAGTCAGTGCTACCCCCTCTCTCGGCAGGCTGATTGATTTTGTATATACCTGTAGTATTCTGCAGGCAGCCTGTAGTGGGTGGACCTGATGGGGCCCTGCCACCGCTCTGTTGTCTGCACAAGCTAAGTGCAGAATAACAATAACACCACTTCTACGTTTACTAGGTTAGTAACTCCGTTTGTAAAGGCACTTGCATTTCTATCCTTTGTGACTATTGGGGAGTGCATGGAGTTCAGCTTTAAGACAGAAATGGTTGTCTTGAGCAGCAAACCATTTCCCCTCCACACCCTTTAGGGGAATCAAATTTTCCATAGGTCACCAAAATGATGAAACGGGAAAGAAACAATAAAAGAGCCATGTCTCCTCCTTCTGTTTATGTGTTATATTTCAGTCAAACAATATTTTATCATAATATTTAAAATAAGTTCAGAAGACGTGCCTTGTGATTTTTTTTTTCTCTTTTTATGTACAGTATTGTTCCAAATAAATTTGGCTTCTTTAATCCATTTTTGTTAGTTATTAATGTTTGTGAAATGAGATTCTTCCAAAAGTGGTATGATATTTCACCAAGCATGACGGTCACAGGCCAACAATGCCATTTCCAGTTGACCCATGTCATTAACACTCACCTACATACTAGCCTCACAAAGAAGTATTGCCAAAGCTTTTTTTGGCCATACTTCTCTTCCGGGTTATAGGAGTGCACTTACTTTTTGCTCTCCTGTGACCCAGAATCACCGAAAAGCAGGCTAATGCCCACTATCAGCTGATGTCACAAAGCTGCTCCTTGCTCTGGAGGGATTCCAACCATATTGTCGGGTACCACCCAGCATGCTCCTGAGAGGTGTAGCCAGTTTATTTGATTTCTACTCCAACCTGGTGTTCGAATTATCGCTCTCCTCCCTGAGCGGACCGAGAACTGAGCAATCAGCGGTCATAAGATCGTTGAGTTCTCAGGCTTAGAGTCGACGGGACAGCTGCAGCATCAGGCAGATGCTGCAGTAATGGAGGTGAGTGTTTTATTTTTCCAAGTCTTTTTTTAATATTCTGTGTTTTACTGACTGTAATGATCTATTTAAACCTCCACTATTATCATACATGTGCCCATCCTAGATTAGGCTAAAGCTAGCCATACACCTATAGATTTTTTTTCTTCATTCAGCTGTTTTTTCTTTATTCTAAAGCACTCCATGCATGATTCATTTTTTTTTTTTTTCTACATACAACCAGAGGTTTGTAGGGGAAAAAAAACTTGAATCCCCCATGCACACATGTGGATGGGGGAATTCTTCCCACTGAAGTATTGGATTCTGACAGTGGTACTAATCATACAGAAATTTTCTGGTAGGCTGGTTGTACAGAAGTTGATCGGTAGATTGACTTCTGGTACACCCAGCTTGCCCTTACATGGATCGAAATTGAGCCGGTTCCTGCTGAACTTGCCAAATTTCAATAAATGTATGGCCAGCTTAACACTCTGAAACTTTGCCTCTCTACTAACTCATACACGATCTCACCCAGCAGTCTTACACCATCTCTTACAATCACAGGATCCAGCAGCACATTCACATGACTTCCGAAACATTTATGGTTAGTTTGGTCACTCTCCTTTACTTTTTTTATCTTGCCCATCACTTGTTGAGGTGCTTTCCTGGGGATTTTTCATAAGGCTTCTGACATGTGCCTTGGACAGTTGCCACCTGACAACAATACATCACCCTGCTGTCTTGTAGTCCTCTGTGACCTATACACCTCTTAAAGGTACACAGTGGAGTTTACCTGCAGGTTAGCTGTTCTTTCCCATAGACCTTTATGTGGTCCTATGGTTTTGCACGTTGCATTTTTAGTGAATTTTCTGAAACCACACAAGACGACATAGAAGCCTACGGGAAAGCACAGCTTACCTTCCCAAAACCCACGGTTTGCTGTGCTATGCCCAAAGCGGGACTGCACTTAAGCAGTGTGAAGTGGGGGTGGCAGGATGTTAAGAAAAACTGACTTTAACCAGTTGCCGTGGTTGTGTTCAAGTGTTGTGTTTACTACCCGCTGGTGCCTTTCCAGGCTCTCCCATGCAATCAGGAAGCCCTGCATCTGATCTGGCGGTACCGCCGGCTGATTATATAGCTGATGGTATGGTCTAGGAGACTGGAAGCAACAAGCATTTTGTCACTTACGGTTAGGGCAGATGTAAACGAAGCCTTTTTTTTTTTTTTTTTTTGATCCCATGCTTTCATGGGTAGAAGAGCGATCTGTGGTATAGACAATCAACATCTGTCATAGTGTACAAGTGCTCAAAAACATCTGTTAGTGTACCAGTGTCCCATCAATAAATAAAACATTTAAAGCGTCCCCCGCTCTCCTGTGCTCGCATGCAAAGGCAAGCGCACACGCTGGTCCCGTACGTATACGTAAACAGCAATCACACCACACGTGAAGTTTTGCCGCGAACATCAGAGAGAGAGATTCTAGCACCAGACCTCCTGTGTAATTCTTAACTTGTAACCAATAAAGGCGTATAAAGTGTTGCTTATGGAGATTTTTAAAAACTGAAGTTTGGCGCCATTTCACAAACGTGTGCAATTCTAAAGCATGAAGTGTTTGGTATCTATTTACCTGGGGCAACAACATATTTTACCAAAAATTCGGGTATTATATTGTCTCTGCATTGAAATTCATTAAAATTTATTTATGCGTCAGTGTGTAAAATTGCGTCAGAAAAACTGCTGCGCAAATACTGTGTGACAAATTTTCAAAACACACCATTTCTCTTTCATTCATTGATGGACACAGCTCCTCATCTTCTTGATGGGTAATGCGGCCCCCTACAGGAGTAGGACACTAGCCAGGAAAAAAACTTGACTACGCCTATGGGGAAGTCCCACGGGGTATACTCCCACTCTCTGATATAGGTATTCAGTTTTGTTACAAGCAGTGTCAGAAGAAAAAACCCAAACTCCATAGAGGGGTGGATGCTGTGTCCGTCAATGGACATCAGAGAAATGGTTTTTACGGTAAGTCAAAAATCCCATTTTCGCTTTCGTTCATTGACGGACACAGCTCCTCATCTTTGTGACTACGTGGGACGTCACAAAGCAGTGTCAAACATGAAGGGTGGGAACAGCAAGAAAAAAATACTTCCCAAGGCTAAACATAGCCAACCAGGTAACATGGAGCTTAACCATTAAACAACTGTAGGTCACCTGAAAAAAATGAAAACACCCTCAAAGAGGACCAAGTCCTCTAAACCGCAGCCTGCAAAACCTTGTGGCCGAAGGAAGCATCCACAGATGCCAACACATATACCTTTTTATAAAATTTTGTGAAAGTGTGCACAGACGACCAGGTAGCTGCCTTGCAAACCTGCATCACTGATACCTGATAACGGAAAGCCCAGGAGGCACTAAGCGCCCAAATAGAGTGTGCCTTAACAGGAAAAGGAGGAACCTGACCCTTAATGGAATAAGCCTGAACCACAGTCTGTCTGATCTATCTGGAAATGGTCACAGCAGAAGCAGGCAACCATTTGCGAGGTCCATCCGTTAGGACAAATTGTGAGTCTGACTTTCTAAAAGACTCCATAGCTGCCAGGTACACCCTTATTGCCCGAACCACATCCAGGGAATGCAAGGCAATTTCCTTAGGATGCTCAGGCCTGGAACACAGGGAGGGCAAAACAATGTCTTAATTCAAATGAAAATTAGAGACGACCTTTGGAAGGAATGACGGACATGAACAAAGAACCCCCTTATCACTGTGAACCACCATAAGGCGAACGGCAAGACAGCGCCGCCAGCTCGACACCGCAGAAGTAATAGCCACCAAAAAGGCCACCTTCTGGAACAATGTAAGCATGGTAACCACACTAATGTTTTCAAAGGGAGGCTTCTGGAGAACTGACAACAGCAAATAGTTTTTTTTTTTTTTCTGCCTAGTCAGGAGTAAGGACCTAGTTCCTTGCTGGGATCTCTGGTCCTGGCATTTTTTTCTTCTTCAATGGAATCCTTTTCCTCTTTTTTAATTATTTTTTCCTGTGAGGTCTACAACCAAGTGCCCAGTCTGGCCAGTGAGTGCATGCAGACCACAGCTCCACACTAGGTCAGCCGCGACATAGCCCCACTGGACGGGGGCTGGCCTGCGAGTTAAATGTCTCGCGCATTCGAACTGGCTTCAGCCTGAGTCGCAGTGTTTCCTCCTGGCCGACAGCACCCACATTATGATGGAGCAGTGGTCTGTCCAGAGTGGTGCACACCCTATTCCTGGTGTGGTAGGTAGCTGTCCCACCTCTACCGCTGGAGGGTTTTGGGGTGGACATGGGCTCCTCCCTGGGATGGTCAGAAACCAGGCTCCCCTCCCTCCCAGTCAGCATTCCCCCCTTTCGCGGTTGTCTTCTGCAGGCCCTTGCCCCCCCCCCTGGGTTGGACATACCTTGGGCTGGCCTGGGGTGTTGAGCTGGCGATGGGGGTGGGGGGGAGCGCGACCGAGCGATCGAACCTTGAAAGGGGGATGGGCCTGGTGGGGGCACCTGCCAGGGCTCACCTTTCTGGTGGGGTCTTTTTCGAGCTTCTGGGGTCACCCCCGGGAGCCGCGTGGTGCCGCCATTTTTTTGTAGCCTTTTATCCTACAGATCGGTGACCATGTTTGTGTAGCCTCGGTGGCCATTTTCTTGTGGTTTCCCATTGTAAATGGCAGCGGCCATATTTTTGGAGCCAGATGGGCGGTGATTCGGTGGTGGGAGCCCCTCATCAGCCTCTAGTGCTGATCTCTGGATATTCCTCTCTTTCTGATCGCCGCATGGTGTGCAGTTAGTTCGTTACTTTGAGCACGTTGACCGGTGGGGGTCTGTTTGTTGGGTTCTCACTCCCTCTCTGCTGTTGCAGCGGTAGTGCTCTGTGCTGGGCCTTGTGGTGCTGCCAGCGTGGTGGGGTGTCCCTTGCAGTGTTCTACACTTTTTTTTGTTTGGGTTTCCCGCTCCAATAATGGAGTCCCTGGAGCACATTTCACCACCTGATCCCCGCTCAGAGGCTGTCAGGCCCTCCGGGTCCCTACAACTGACTGCATTGATGGCGGTTTTGGAGTCTTTGGTGTCCAAGGTAGATTTGATTCTGGGCAAACAGACTAGCAAAAAGCATGCCTCGCCTTCACCTGCATCCTCTGTCTTATCAGAATCTGATTCAGCTGCTGTGGATGCGAGTTACTCTTCGGGGGTCTGCGTCCACACACCCTGCGTGCTCAGATAGTGAGGATGATTCCTCTACTCCTCTAGCTGCACATGAAAAGGCGCTAGTGGATGCGCTACATATATACTATATCAGTGCGGGAAACCTTTTAAAGATGGAGGATGCGACTAACGCAGCATTGGCGGCGCCGGTCACCTTTTGGCACCCACAGGTCCTCTAAAGCGGCAAAAGAGTTCCCCTTTCCCGACCTTCTTTGACAATATTGTCAAACAGTGGGTGTCCCCGAAAAGCTCCTTTGCAATCCTTAAGCGTTTTGCAATGTGGTACCCCTTTGAGGATTTCCTCCTCAAAAAATTGACGGTTCCCCCTATAGTGGACTCCCGGTTAAACAGCCCCTGGTCTTCTCAGAACCGGCTGATAGGAGGTCAGAGGCCTTAACCCGCTTCACTGCGTCTGGTTCGGCACTTAGGCCAGTATTTACTATTGCCCTGGCGTCGCCAGCTATGACAGAGTGGGGAAAACTTTTACGCCGGGACCTGGAGAGGGAACAGCTCCCTTTTTGCGGAGCTGGCGAATCAGTTGGTCCAAGGGCTACAGTCTGTCCGTGACGCCTCTTTGGATGCAGCTCCTTTGTTTTCTAGACTGTCTCAGCGGTGGTCCTGTGGCGCATTATCTGGCTGAAATGCTGGTCTGTGGACCAGACTTCTAAGAAGGCCTTATCTGATCTTCCATTTGTGGGGGATTTCCTGTTTGGAGCTTCCTTGGGTGACCTCATCAAAGGCCTCACAGGGGGAAAAAGTACACTTCATCAGGCTTCCAAGGGTAAGGAGTGCTGTCCCAGACGGGGGTCTCAGGACAAGGGATCTAAGCCCTTTAGAGCCTCTGCCGGGGGGGGGGGGGTTAAGAGGATCTGGTCCAGCAATCCACGAGCAGGATCTGCCATACCTGTGGACAAGGCTTTCCGCATGAAGGGGCGCCCTCACCCGTATCTGGGGTGGGGGGACATCTTTGCAGGTTTCCGGATCTGTGGACCTCCATGATAAAGGACAAGTGGGTCCACCAAGTCATTCGCTCCGGCTACAAGATCGAGTTTCGATCATATTCTCCGGACAGGTTCCTCCTTTCCAACCTGCATTTGTCCCCAGATTGCTCAGGGGATCTCTTTGGGGCAGTGCAAGACTTGTTACTTCAAGGGGCGATTGTCCTAGTTCCGACATCGGAACGTTTTCAAGGTTTTTACTCAAACCTGTTTACAGTTCCCAGGTAGAAAGGCAAGTTGCGTCCAATTCTGGACCTCAAGGCGCTAAACTGCTTTGTGCGGGTACATAAGTTCCGTTTGAAATCCATTCGGGTGTTGGAGCTGGCGGCGCTTTCTTGTTGTTCGCTTTACCTGGTGGTTCACAGGGATAAGGTGGTTTTTCGTCCATGTCCGTTGTTCCTTCCAAAGGTTGTCTCTGATTTTCATTTGAATGAAGACAACGTGTTCCCACCCCTCATGTTTGACATTGCTTTGGGACATCCCACATAGTCAAGAAGATGAGGAGCTGTGCCCGTCAATGAACGAAATGGAAAATGGGATTTTTGACTTACCATAAAATCCATTTCTCTGATGTTCATTGACGGACACAGCACCCACCCCTCTATGGAGTTTGGGTTTTTTCTTCTGACAGTGCTTGTAACAAAACTGAATACCTATAGCAGAGATTTGGAGTATACCTCCTGGGTATAGTAGTTTTTTCCTGCCTAGTGTCCTACTCCTCTAGGGGGCAGCATAACCCATGTAGTCAAAAGATAAGGAGCTGTGTTCGTCAATGAACATCAGAAAAATGGATTTTACGGTAAGTCAAAAATCCCATTTTTATTCTGCATAAAAAGTATAATGTTTGGAGGTTCTAAATACATTTCTAGCAAAAATACTGATTTTTACTTGTAAACAAAATGTAAGGAAGAAGGCCTGGTCTTAAAGTGGATAATGCCTGAAGTACTCCTTGGATGTTGCGCCTCTTTATGTGGCTAGGCTGTGAAAAAGTCTCACACATATGGTATCGCATACTCAGGATGAGTAGCAGAATGTGTTTTTGGGTGTAGTTGCAAGTATGCCTATTTGTGAGAAATAACTTTTCTTTTTTATTTCACAATAATTTTTATTCAAAGATAAACACACAGTTGTGACTACATGCATATCATCAATACATATGTCATTGAATATAGGTAACATTTGTGCATTTTAAACAGGTTGAGGTTAGTAGTAATCGTGTCAGTAGCATACTATAGTGTATTAGCACATTTTTCCATATAGATTTTCCAAGAATTGTCAAAGGATTGACAGGTTAAAGAGTTAATAGCCAGTAAGCGTTCAAAGGGGATGACCCATCTGGTGGCAGATGCCCCAGCAAAGAGAAGAGATGTCTGGGAACATTTTCACCAATCTATGGGGGGTGTACTGCCATCTGTTGGTTATTTTTTATAATCATTTCCCAGTGGGCAATGCAATGTGAAGCTTTAGATATTGCTTGGAAGGCTGTCTTGCATTGGTTTGCATTGAAGGTGGAATTTAGGTCTGATTCCCACTTTTTGAGAGATGTTGATTTGTGAAAGGACTGTTTCTCTTGCATAAGATTGTAAAGGAGTGAGATACCTTTGGTATTGGGTTCCAGGGATGTATAGAATTGCCATGTTTTTGGGGGTAAGTGTAGATCTGGAATAAGGTATGTGCTCAGAAAATGTAGTATGCGAGCGCTTGTGAAGTGCATATTTCTAGGTAGATCGTATTTTGTGATGAGTTGTTCTATGCTTTTTGGCCTAGAGTTTACTAAGAAGTTTTCTAGGGCATTGATACCATAGGTTGGGTACAGTTTAGTGGATAGATTGGGGTTTTGGCTTCTAGCAGACCTAATGGAAACTGGTATTCCACCTTAGAGGAATTGGATGTACAATGTGTGTGTGTAAGAACCTCCAGACTTGTATAGATACTTGTATAGAGGGGGAGCTATCCCGAATATCCCATGGTTTTCAGAGATCACCTATAAGGTAGGTTTTTTAGATCTTTTGTAGGGACTAGGGATTTCTCTACCTCTAGACAGTGCTACATCTCCCTCTGAACCACCACCCGATTTGATCCAGTCTAACTGCCCACATGTAGTCACCTATATCTACTAGGCCAGCACCTCCAACATTTTTATGAGAGATGAGGTTTGAGCGTGAACATCTTGCTCTTTTACCTTTCGAAATGTATTTCGACGTGAGTCTCGACAGGGTTTAAAGGAAGTGGTAGTGGATGGTAATAGGTAAAGCACAAAATATGTACAGTATCTGGGGCAGGATTACATCCTAAATGCTGCTATTCTGCCTTGCCAGGATATTTCTTTTTTTATATCTGTGAGTTGGGATTCTATCTTAGCAATTAAGGGTTTAAAATTGATATTAGCTAATAAAGGAGGTTGTGATTGTCAGGGTATACCTAGGTATGTGATGTCATGTTTACTCTAAGTGTAAGGGAGTGTTTGTTGGAGCCTTTGCTTGGTGGTCTTTGGTACTCTCATGTCTAGGATAAGGGATTTCGTGTAATTTACCCTATATTAAGAAATATTGCGGAAGTCTGTGATCTTGTGGGCAACCCTGTCGAGTCACATTGGAAATAATATTTTGCGAATGTTTTAAGGTACTGGTTGGAAAAACCATCAGGATCAGGAGACTTGCCGTTTGGTAGTGTATGGATTACTTATTCTATCTCGGGTGTCGTGAATGGGGTATTCAGTTCCTGGATGTGTGTTTCTGAGAGAGTAGGAAGATTTACTCTTTGTAGGAATTGTATGTTCTCAGTAGTCAGTTGGGGTGTTAAGGGGCCATTCTGTAAGTTTATAGAGCGCCTTGTAGTAATCAGCAAATTGGTATGCAATTTCTTGTGTGTTAGTGATTTTGTGGTGTAGGAATGTGTGGATAAGATGAGCTATTCTAGATTAGGTCGCCTTGATTCTATTTGCTAAATATTTACCAGCTCCATTTGCATTGGCATAAGACGTTCGTTATAGGCGTCTGAGATGCCTATCATACTGTTGAGATTGAAGGTCTCTCAGACTCGTGTGGAGAGGGTATTTGTAAGTGATATGTTGGATGAGGTTTTATTACGAGATTCTAAAGTGTGAATTTCAGAAAGCAGGGAGTTTTGTATTGTAACTTTTTTTTTTTCTCTTGATCCAATTTGTATGAGAATGCCTCTCATGATGATGACGCGGAAGGGGGCGGTAACCGTTTCGGTTACCGCACCCCCGCGTCATCACGTTCATTCGGCCGGCCCGCCCTCCAGTGACGCTTCCGCTGCCTCATTGGTTGATAATCTCCCGGCTGTTACTGCTGCTGCTAGCCAGTCACAGTGTCTCCAGGCAAACCGCGGCCGGCCCTCCCCGCTGCCTGATTGGGTCATCTCCTCGGCTGCTGTTGCTGTTGGCCAGTGACTGACAGTAAGGGCAAACTGCGGACCCGGAAGGACACCTACCTGTACCAGTGCTATACGCTGAATGTAAAAATGCCCCCCCTCAATGCCCCCCCTCAGTGCTCTTTAGCCCCCCTCAGTGCTCTTTAGCCCCCCTCAGTGCTCTTTAGCCCCCCTCAGTGCTCTTCAGCCCCCCTCAAGGCTCTTTAGCCCCCCTCAGTGCTCTTTAGCCCCCCTCAGTGCTCTTTAGCCCCCCCTCAGTGCTCTTTAGCCCCCCCCAGTGTTCTTTAGCTCCCCCGTGTTCTTAAGCCCCCCCCCCAGTGTTCTTTAGCCCCCCCCAGTGCTCTTAGTCCCCCCCAGTGCTCTTAGCCCCCCCCCGGTGCTCTTCAGCTCCCCACAGTGCTTTTCATCTCTCCCCCCCCCCCCATGCTTTCTGGCTCCCCCAGTGCTCTCCAGCTCCCTGGCTCCCCCCTCAGTGATTTCCAGTTCCCCCCAGACAGTGCTCTCCAGTCCCCCCCCCCCCCTCTCCCCCTGTGCTCTCCATCCCCCTGGTTTTCCATGCCCCCCGCGCCTTCCAACCCCCCTGCAATGCTTTCCAAACCCCCCTTAATTCTCTCCATTCCCCCCCCCCCCGTGCCCTTCAGCTCCTCCAGTGCTCTCTGCTTCCCCTGTGCTCTTCTATCTTCTATCATGTCCGCAGTCTCTGACTACCTCCTGTATCATGTCCACAGCCTCTGACCACCTCCTGTATCATGTCCGCAGCCTCTGACCACCTCCTGTATCATGTCTGCAGCCTCTGACCCCCTCCTGTATCATGTCCGCAGCCTCTGACCACCTCCTGTATCATGTCCGCAGCCTCTGACCACCTCCTGTATCATGTCCGCAGCCTCTGACCACCTCCTGTATCATGTCCGCAGCCTCTGACCACCTCCTGTATCATGTCCGCAGCCTCTGATCACCTCCTGTATCATGTCCGCAGCCTCTGACCACCTCCTGTATCATGTCCGCAGCTTCTGACCACCTCCTGTATCATGTCCGCAGCCTCTGACCACCTCCTGTATCATATCCGCAGCCTCTGACCACCTCCTGTATCATGTCCGCAGCCTCTGACCACCTCCTGTATCATGTCCGCAGCCTCTGACCACCTCCTGTATCATGTCTGCAGTCTCTGACCTTCTCTTGTATCATGTCTGCAGTCTCTGACCTTCTCTTGTATCATGTCTGCAGTCTCTGACCTTCTCTTGTATCATGTCTGCAGTCTCTGACCTTCTCTTGTATCATGTCTGCAGTCTCTGACCTTCTCTTGTATCATGTCTGCAGTCTCTGACCTTCTCTTGTATCATGTCTGCAGTCTCTGACCTTCTCTTGTATCATGTCTGCAGTCTCTGACCTTCTCTTGTATCATGTCCGCAGCCTCTGACCACCTCCTGTATCATGTCCGCAGCCTCTGACCTTCTTCTGTATCATGTCCGCTAAATGTACAGTGTGTGTCGTAAAACGTTTGACATTTCGAACATGGGAGAGGCAGCGCTGTCTAGCCACGCTAAAGGTGCAAAGCACCATTCTGCAGCTGCGTGCTTGCAGCTTCCAATCCAATCGATGGCTTTTTCACCCGTGCGCCTGAAGTGACACCGGCTCCCAGCTGCGGCAGCGGTGCTTCCATCTCATCCACTGTAAAACAAGGGACCATTTTGAGTCACGCTGTATCCAGAAACGAAACCCTAACTGCAGAGGTACTGTACACTACAAAGATTGTCATTTATTTTAGTAAAAATATGCTGGGTGTGACCATGATTTTCTTCTTATTTAACATGTATACATAGACATTTCATGAAACATTAGGTCAGGAATATTTACGTGAAGTCATGGAAAAGTCATGGAATTTTATTGGTGAAAATGTGTATGAACCCTGTAGGAGTCTTACATTGCAGCGCCAGATTGGGGAGGAAAGGGGGACATCTTTCTCTGCAATCGATAATGAAATTGCAGCAGGGTCATACTATGTAATGTTGTGGATGTGCGTGGAAGACACCTTTTGTAGCAGCCATTTGTCCATCAAGAACATATCAATACGGGAATATGAACAATGCTTGTGGGAGAAATAGGTGTAGTCCCGCTCGTTAGCGTGGTGGCATCTCCAGGCGCTGAACAGTTCCTCTACGTGTAGAAGGTGTCATAATGTCTTAGAGTAAGATGGTTTGTTGGTTGTGGTGTCCATTTTTGGGTCAAAAATTAAGTTGAAGTCCCCGAATATGAGAAGGTTTCCATGTTTTATGGTGGATACGCATTTGAACAATTTTCTTAAGAAATTGATTTGATGTGTAGTTTGCTATTAGAGTGTAAGGCCTTGAGTTTATGGTGAAGGTCACTATGATGTATCTGCCTCTCTCATCCAAGATGGTTTCTTTAGGTTGGAAGGAAAGTGAGTTTCTCACTGCCAGTAGTACTCCTCCTTTCTTGTGCCTGGGTGAACAGGCTGCGGTAAATGTGTGGTTAGTCTCTATGTGAGCAGTGGGGGATTTTGGCAGTTTGGAAGTAGGTTTCCTGTACACGTAGGATTTCCGCTTTGTGTTTGATGGCCTCTTTTCACAGAGAGTATCTCTTTGTGGGGTGGTTGTCCCCTTGTGTTTCAAGATAGGCATTTTATGGTCATTTGTACATTAGGTTTTGGTGTGTGGTGATATTCTGGGAGTACTCACTGTGCAAGTGAAGTTTTTTTCAAGTCCAAGGCTGATTCTCTAGGTGTGGTCATGGACATCTGGATTTCAGCAAGCTTCAAATTTCTTAGGTTGGATGTTTCTGTTCGACATAGGTGTAACCCGGTGGTCATGCAGATGTCAGTAGAGGTATGCATACTGTATAAAGCACTTCTGTGTGTATCAAACAAGGGATAACGAGAACAAAGCAAGAAAAGATATAGTGTTAAGAACAGGAATGGAATCATAAAAAGGGGATATTTTAACGGATCCATGAGAAAAGTATTCTGCTTGAGGAAGGTGGGGGACACAGGAAGAGACATGGTGGTCTCCAAGGACCGGAGAGAGAGTTAGATAGATTAAGACGTCCTGCTCATGAGCCTCCATTGGTGTGTGTTATTGGAGCGCTTGTGAGATACTACTTGCCAAGGATCTTGCATTGTCGGTATTTGTAAGGTTTGCGTGGTGGTTGGCGCTTGATCAGGGATAATACCCCACTGGCACAGAGCTGTCATGCCTTCTTTGAATGTGTTGATTGAGGATGTAGCCCCATTGTCTGTGACGGATAACGTTGCAGGGGATTTCCACTTGTGTAGAATTTTGTGATTCCTTAGGGCTTTGGTAATGGTTGCGGTGGCGTTGTAGCGTGTGCCTAGACAGGTCTGGGAGCAGTTGTAGGGACGGATATTGAGGTGGCATGTTATCAGGCCTTCTAGGAGCATTTAGGATTTGTTCTTTCACATGGTAGAAATTAATCCTTGGTAGGACATCCCTAGGTATCTCTGTGAAAAGGAATGAGGGTTTGGGCACCCTGTGAATCCTATCAAGATCTTGAGCAGTTAGGGACAGTACCAATGTTGAGAACAAAGCTTGAGCGTATTGTTGTAGCTGTTTGGCTGGAACAGATTCTGGAACACCCTGAATTTTGAGGTTATTCCTTCTCGACCTGTCCTCTAAAGGCCCGTACACACGTACCGATCGTCGGCATACAAACGTCGGTGGACGAAGGATCTGCCGATTGTACGCGTGTTAGTATGGTGCCTCCGACAGATGTCTGCGCACAATCCGCGGACAAAAGTCTTTCGTGCAAACATGAAAATATTTGTATGCCGACACCAGAACGGACGATTGTTCGCCTGTCAGTACACAATTCGGCCGACAGACCGCAGATTTGCAAGACTGGGCATGCTCAGAAAATAGAAAACACAGGGAAAGTTAACCATTACATGACATCACTTCTGCAGTCGGCGGACAAAATTCTTGTGCTGTCCTTGTGCTGTCTTTGCACTTTTCAGCAGACACCGACATCCCGGGGAGAAAAGAGGAACATTTGTAAGCCGACCATCGGTACGTGTGTACGGGGCTTTAGTCTGCTATTTTATATTTTAACCAGGCCACATCCTCACTCAGAGCGCTGTACGCATCTACTAGGGTGTTGAATGAAGAAGTGTATTCACTAATTTTTTTGTTCTTTGTGATCGACTGTTTCCAACAGCCTGGACATCTGCCTGACATTGATTTATGTCTGCCAGTATATCTGATTGCAGAGATGTTCATAGAGAAAACAGCATTTATTTCAGTGTGGCATCAGATATTGGTTGATCTAATGTTGGGAATGCAGCAATGGGATCATTTGTGAGGGATGGAGCAGCAGCAGCATTATTATTATGGGGTCCGCTTACCTCCATGCTGAGATCTCTGTGCTGTCTGGCTGGGGAGTCCATGCAAGGTCTAGATTTGACAGGGCTCCTTGTGGAGGGGCTGGATGTGTCCGAGGAGGACCCGCTCTGTGTGGTGGCCTTGCAGGATGCCTTTTGTGATGTCCCCTGCCCGCTATGTGCAGCCGCGGCCTTGTTATCGTCGTGTTCGGGCACTGCTGCCATTTTGTTGTAGCCTGCGAGCGGCCGAGGTAAACAATCACAGCAGCTTGCAGAGCTGTGGCTGTTTTTTTCTTCGCCTCGCCATTCTGCAGTGTCCCTATGGGCTCAGGGCAGTGATTTAGGCAGTGGATGTGGTTAGTAGGCTCAGATGTATGTGGATTCTCTCCGGATGCTGAGCAAAGCTCCTATCTCATGCTGCCATCTTGGAGCCCGGTCGCCACGCCCCCTAGAAATAACTTGTCAATATGAAATTTTTGTGAAAAAATAATAATTCTTGATTTCCAAAAGAATTGTGATAAAAAATTGCAACTTCAAAAAACTCACCATGCCTCTTACTAAATACCTTGGACTGTCTACTTTCCAAAATGAGGTAATTTGGGGAATACTTGTACTGTCTTGGTATGGCCTCAAGGAATGAGATCAGTCGTCAGTACATCCATTTTCAACGATTGGTACTATAGCTTGTAGACTCTACAGCTTTCACACAGACCAAATAATATACACTGATTTAGGGTTTTTTCTACTAAGTGTAGCAGTATACATTTTGGTTAATATTTTTGAAGAAAAATTACTTTTCTCTTTCGTTCATTGATGGACACATCTCCAGAATCTTCTTATCCATTGGGTTATGCTGCCCTCTACAGGAGTAGAAAACTAGGCAGAAAAAAGCTTTACCTCGCCTATGGGGCGGTCCCAGGGGATATACTCCCACATTCTGCTATAGGCATTACGTTTTTTCTGCGTAGTCAAGAGTAAGGACCTAGTTCCTTGCTGGGATCTCTGGTCCTAGCATTTTTCCTTTTTATAAATGGAATTTTTTCCTCTTATTATTTTCTGTTCCTGTGAGAACTACAATCAACTGCTGGACTGGGCGACGGACTGGATATTCTAGATCCTGAAGGTCTCGAGATAAATGTCTTTGCAAGGGAGCATACAACCTGGTCCTTGCCCTAGTAGCAGCATGCCTCTTGGCCCGCAGAACCCCCATTTTGATGGTGCGGGGGTCTGCCCCGAGCGGTGCCCACTTTGTTCCATGGTGTGGAAGTAGTGTCCCCCCTCTCCCCTGGTGGTCTTTTGGGGTGGACATGGGCCCCTCTCTGGGACAGTCGGACCCCCGGGTTCTCCTCCCTTCCCCCGAGCCCCTCCAAACGGTCACTGTGGGTTTTTTGACTAACACCCCCCCCAGGTGCGGTTGTGAGCTGGTTTTGCCACATGCTCCTTTGGGGGGTTAGCTGTACTTGCTGCTGTCCGGGCTGCAACAGGGGGTTGAGCAGGGTTCCCTGCCATCCTGGGGGTTGGTGACTAGGGCAGGGATGTCCTTGGGGTTCTCGGTGGCGGTTGTTGGGCCGAGGTAGTGGATGTATTACCATCCGCGGCTATGCGCCTCACGCGGCCGGACCCATCCTAAAATTTAGGCCACGGCTTTGTGCCCTACACCGCAGAACCCATGTGAGGTGGCCCCTGTGAGGATGGCTGAAGCCACTGCCTCCCGTGTGGGCATCCGCCTTCCCCTCCGCTGTCCTGGGTAGTTTGATCCGCTGGGGCTCGCGTCCTGGCAGCGGGGCGCCCTCAAAGTTTTTGGCCGCGGCCTACTAGGCCAATGCGGCTAGGTTGGGCGCCGCTTATGGGAGCGACCTTGATGCCCCCAACTCCCCCAGTGGGCATCTGCCAGACTGAGGATCCGTGCTATTTGCGGCTGGGCCCCCACAAAAATTTAGGCTGCGGCTTGCGGCCTGCTTAGCCATATGGTCAGCTTGGCACCTCCCTTGAACCTGGTGGAGGCGCTTCATTTTTAGGGACAGTCTTACCACTGCCTGCGTGTCCACGTCACGGCGGGCAGCCCACCTTTAAGGGGGGCTATGTTCTAATATGTCCTCTATGATGGTCTCTTAAGGCGACCCCCCCCCTTGTCTTTTGCGGGGTCTCATACATGGTACATTTGTGGACCCTTGGCTTGCCTCCCCTGATTTTTATTTTCGGGGTGAGTTTAGTATGTAACGGCCTGACTGGGTCTGCGTCCACACACGCACTTCGAGCGCTCTGTTAGTGAGGATGGTTCCTCTTGTACTGCATGACATGGCGCTGGTGTATGCACTGATTATATCGGTGCGGGCAACTTTTTAAATGGAGGATGCTTGGAAGGTTCCAAGAGGACCTGGTCTGGTAAGCCGAGTGCGGGTTCTTCCAGACCTACAGACAAGCCCTCTTCTGCCTCAACGGGGGCCCTCACCCGTGTCTGAGGTGGGGGGGGGGGCATCTTCGCTTCTTTCCAGACCCATGGACCTCCCTGATTCAAGAGGGGGGGGGTCCACAAGCTGGTTTGGTCCGGCTACAAGATCGAGTTTCGGTCTTATCCTCCAGTGAGGTTCTTTCCTTCCAACCTGCGTTAGTCCCCAGACTCCCAGCGGGGTCTATTCGGGGAGGTGCAAGACTTTCTACTACAAGGGGTGATTGTTCCGGTTCCAAAATTGGAATGTTTTCAAGGTTTCTAGTCAAACCTGTTTACAGTTCCCAGTAAGGAAGGCAAGGTACATCCAATCCTGGACCTCAGGGCTTTTAACCGCCTTGTACGGTTACAGAAGTTCCAAATGGAGTCCATTCGTGTGGTAGTGACATCCGCACATTAAAGTACGCTTACCTTCATATTCCAATATATGTCGGTCATCAATGTTTCCTCCGCTTTGCAGTGGGCGAGGAGCATTATCAATTCATGGCATTACCCTTTGGTCCCGCCTCAGCTCCTCGGGTATTCACAAAAGTGTTGGCCTCGGTGTTGGCATTGTAGCGGCAGCGGGCGGATTGCGGTACTGGGTACCTGGACGCTCTTCTTCTGCGAGGAAGGACACCCTGGAAATTATTACTGTATGAACTCTGCAGGAGTTTGGTTGGAAATTGAACTTCCAAAAATCTGCTCTGGTTCCGTCCACCAAGTTGGACTATCTGGGCTCTGAGGAAGAGGCCAAGCCTCGAAACGCGTAAGACTTTCCAAGATTCAGAGGACGGTACACCCTGTATCTTGATGCCGATGGCAACTTGCCTATTTGATATGCTTGTACCAAGAACTCGTTTGTGAGTATTTTAATACCTTTTTAATTAAATAAACCTATTTAGAGGATAATGCACTAGACCGTGCGCCCTTGTTTGTTTTTGGTTTTTAGTGGTCTTGGACTACCCTGGTCTTGTAATAGGCTGCAAGGCCGAAGCTATCCAGCGATGCCGAGTCAAAAGTTCTTAGTAGCTGCATGATTGTGGCCAAGGGCGATAGAGGATCACATAACTCAGAGCGCAGGAGACAGGTGTCTCGCACTGATTTTTTTGTTTGTTGTGGACTATCTGGGTCTGACCCTGGACTCGGCTTGAGCCAGGGTGTTTCTTCTGGGGGAAAAAACTCCAAAAGCTGCAGGATGCGATTTTGCTTCTGTTGTCCAGCAGTCAGTCATCTTTCAGGACCTGCATATGGGTACTGTGCCTGATGGTGTCTACCTTCGAGGCGGTTGGATTTGCACAGTTCCACTTGAGATCTCTGGAAAGAGATATTCTTGCCAAGTGGGACAAGAATCCAGAGTCTTTAGACAATCTGATCCTGTTGAGCCGGGATACGAGAGGGTCCCTGATATGGTGGCTTCGCTCTCCAGTGTTTCGACAGGGCAAATTCTTCCAATCCCCTTTGCTTGACGGTGGTCTTCACGTTTGCCAGCCTGTCCGTGTGGGTTGGCGTTTTGGGCACGGACGTGCTCAAGGGGTCTGGACTCTGGAGGAGTAAAGACTACTGATCAATATACTGGAAATTCGGGCGATAAGATTTGTCTGGCTCATTAGACAAATCGCCTTTAGGGGTGCCCGGTAAGGAATCAATGGGACAATGCCACGGACGTGGCGTATGTCAATCACCAAGGGGCACAAGAAGTGTCCTGGCGGCTCGGAAGGTAGCCAGCATTCTAAGGTTCAGCTGTGTCTCCGGTGGGGAAACTCCACGGTGCACCTGTTGGCCTCTCGTCTCAACAGGAAGGTACATAGAATTGAGGCAAGGTGTCTGGATCCTCTGGCCGATGCCACAGACACACTGGTGGCTCCTTGTGGTCAGTATCATCTAATATATGGCTTTCCCCTGCTAAAGCTTCTGCCGAGTCTTCTGCGAAGGATAGAGGCAGAAGGGACCTGGTCAACCTAGTGGCTCCAGACTGGCCTCGCCGGTCTTGGTACACCGATCTGGTACAGCCAGTCGCCGATGCCTTGGAGACTTCCTCTCAGAGGCGATCTATTGGCCCAAGGGCCAATCTTCCATCCTGCTTTACAGTCGCTGGCTTTAACGGCTTGGCTGTTGAAAGCCAGGTGCTGAAGGATAGGGGGTTGTCTGAATTAGTGATTCCCATGCTTTTAAAGGCTAGAAAATCTACCGCTAGGAAGATTTGCCATCGTGCCTGGAAGATGTACGTTGCATGGTATGAATACCTCAGGGTTCACCCTAGCTCCTTTTCGGTGACTCAGATCTTGGCCTTCCTCCAACGAGGTGATGAGCAGTGCCTGGCCTTGGGGACGGTCAAGGCCCAGGTTTTTTGGCCTTGGCGGTCTTCTTTTACCCGCCTTTGGCTACGCATCCTTTGGTTCGCACCTTTATTCAGGGGGTTTGCCACTTGGCTCCCCCAGTTCGGTCTCTGTTGCCTCCGTGGGATCTCAGTTTGGTGCTGTCGGTTCTCCAGTAACCGCCTTTCCATTATATTTGCGAGCTTCTTCTGCTTACGTTGTCCCAGAAGGTAGCCTTCTGGTGGCTATTACTTTAGCACGCAGGGTGTCTGAGCTGGCGGTATTGTCTTGTCGTTCACCTTACCTGGTGGTTTACAGAGATAAAGTGGTGCTTCGCACTTGTCAGTCTTTCCTAAGGTTCCTAAGGTTGTTCCTGGTTTCCATCTGAATGTAGACATTGTGTTGCCTTCCCTGTGTCCTAAGTCTAAACATCCTAGGGGGATTGCCTTGCACTCTCTGGATGTGGGTCGGGTGCTCAAGGTGTACCTTGCGGTATCCGAGTAATTTAGAAAATCAGCCTTACTGTTTGTCCTTACGGATGGACCTCGCAAGGGGTATGTCGCGTCTGCCGTGACCATTTCAAGATGGACAAGACAGACGGTGGTGCAGGCCTTTCCACTTGCCGCTTAGTGCCTCTTGGGCTATCCGCCATCAGGCGTCAGTGATACAGGTTTGCAAGGCGGCCGGTTGTCTGTGCACACTTTCACGAAATTTTATAAAGTGGATGTCCTGGTATCTGTGTGTGATGCTTTTGGTGGCAAGGTTTTGCATGCCTCTATTTTGAGAGGACCTGGTCCTCTTTGAGGGTGTACTGTTTTCAGGTGAGCTCCAGTTGTTCATGGTTGAGTTCCATGTTACCTGGTTGGCTAGGTTAAGCCTTTTGGGAATTTCTTTCTGCTGTTTTTTCCCACCCCTCATGTTTGACACTGCTTTGGGACATCCCAATGGTTAAGAAGATTCTGGAGCTGTGTCCTTCAATGAACGAAAGAGAAAATTGGATTTTTGTCTTACCATAAAACCCTTTTCTCTGATGCTCATTGACAGACACAGCACCCGCCTCTCTATTGAGTTGGGTTTTTTTTTTCTTCCGACACTGCTTGCAACAAAACTGAATACCATAGGCATGGTAAAGCTTTTTCCTGCCTAGTTTCCTACTCCTGTAGTGGGCAGCATAACCCAATGGTTAGAAAGATTCTGGAGCTGTGTCTGCCAATGAACATCAAAGAAAAGGATTTTACGGTAAGGCAACATTTTATGAAAGTAAATTTTATTTTTTTGTTTTGTGGTGCAAAAAATAAAAAAACCTAGTGGTGATTAAATAGATAACTTTAATTATTATTTTTTTCAATAAAGTGTAGTTTTCAAAAACAAAAATGCATTTTTGAAAACTGCTGCACAAATACGGTGTGACCTAAAAAATAACCACCATTTCTAGCAAAGTGGTTAAAAAACACTATATGCATATACAGTGGGGATCGAAAGTTTGGGCACCCCAGGTAAAAATTTGTATTAATGTGCATAAAGAAGCCAAGGAAAGATGGAAAAATCTCCAAAAGGCATCAAATTACAGATTAGACATTTGTATAATATGTCGACAAAAGTTCGATTTTATTTCCATCATTGACACTTTCAAAATTACAGAAAAAATGGCGTCTGCAAAAGTTTTGGCACCCTGCAGAATTTCTAGCATGGACTGCCCCCTTTGCAAGGCTGAGACCTGCCAGTGTCATGGATTGTTCTCAATCATCGTCTGGGAAGACCAGGTGATGTCAATCTCAAAGGTTTTAAATGCCCTGCAATACAGGATCCGGTCAGGAAGGGGATCCCGGATCTTTGAGGTACTACAAAGCCCAGCAGTGTCCTCTTTGGCCCTGGTGGCCACAAAGCGAATATAGGTCTTAATACCGTATGGTATATAGGACCCACAACATCTGACCGGATCCTGCGAATGAAGGATATCCAGTAAGGGGATCCCGGACCTTTGAGGTACTACAAAGCCCAGCAGTGTCCTCTTTGGCCCTGGTGGCCACAAAGCGAAGATAGGTCTTAATACCGTATGGTATATAGGACCCACAACATCTGGTGAGTGTATTCTCCTATTATCCCCCACGGTGACACCACAAGTACCAGTATTTGGATCATTGGAGGATTCAACACAGAGCACCTTCACTTTTTTCCCTTGTTTTGGCACTCAAGATAAACCTGCATTTTCACTTGAGTCACTTATGAACTTTTATGTGGACTATTTTATTTGCACAATGACACTTGATGCACGTATTGATGTAATTTATTATCATTTAATGTATGTAATTCAATATTAGTATTTTTTTTATTATTTTAATATTATTTATTTGATATAATTTATTAGATTGTTTTACACTAATTTTTAGCACCTTCCTCACCATTTTATATCCACTATCCATTATATTGTAATTTACCTTATTGTGATTTATTTGATAGCACCCAGCACTTTATTTGAAACCCACCTATAATTTTTACATATATTTTACTCCAAGCAGGCGCTGTAGTTGGCCGTAAACTTTTTGGGGTCATACTCCTACCATTAATAAAGGTTTGTTTGTGTTTTTTTTCCAATTTATTTTAAAGTAATAACTTATGATCCTTCAATGTGGATCATAGGTTTTCCCACACAAGACACTGCTCTGCAACTGCATAAACATTCCCAGCATTCTTTATTCTGTCTATTGCAGTGACGCCCCACCACTGCTTATCACAGCTTTTCATGGTGCTCTCATTACAATAGGCAGAGAAAAGATAAACTGTATGTTTCAACATATACCTTTTTGTTGTATCTATCTGTTATTGATATGCAGTATATTTTATGGGACCTGTGATGGTGTTCACCATCACTGGAATTTAAGGACAGATGGGTGAGGGGTTGAATTGCTTCATTTTGTCAGCAAGGTCAATTGTTCCCTTTGCCATGAGGTTTCTGAACAGGAAGCCCACTCCTAATATGGTCATCGCAGGAAGTTCTGAGGAGCCGGACTGTATAAGGTGGCTCCCCATTCAGCTATTGTCAGGTGTGCTAATGACCGCACCTGTTGTCTGCTAAGGGAGGTATTGACACAGAGTAATGTGTATTGAGGGCTCGTTAGGGAACCATTGTTCTGTGTCTGACTATTATGTACATTGATTGCCCCCTGGGGCTTCTGTCTTCTTGCATTGGTCAAAGCTATCTGACCAATCCCTGTGGACTCATTTTCAAGTCCTCATTTGCATTTCCTGGTCAAGCTATCTGACCAATCACTACTGACTCATTTTCAAGCCCTCATTTGCATGTCTGGAGAGGACCTGAATGGAAACTGCAGGTACTTTACAATTGACCAATAGGAAAGCGGTTGTTGGGGGCAGGATGTTCCAAATTCTGTATAAAAGTGTGCCGTGTTCTTCCAATAAATTGTCTTCCTGTTTGAACTTACATACAGCCTGCTTGGTGTTTGTTCTAATGGATTCCCGAACGGCACATAGCTGTAGTTCGGATCCCGGATCCTTGGTTGACCGAACCATCAGACGATGCGATCTGCAAGCTGACTGACTAGAAACAGAGGAGTGTCGGGAGAGCGGACAGAGCGAGCAAGGGTCTCGTCACAGGACCCCTGTTTCTTTTCTACAATGTATCTTTGTAAGAATGGTATATTTACAAACACATTACAAAATGAACATGATGATGTGCATTACTAGTTGTAAACATTAATTTAGAAAGTCCCTTTAGAGCCGGTTCACACTAGCACGACTTGTCAGGCGACTTGTCAGCCTGACAAGTCGCGCTCCCTCGCGGTCCATTGACCGCTACAGGACCTGTTCTAATAGGAGCGACAGAAGTCGCTCCGACTTAGAAAAAGGGTCCTGTACTATTTCGGGGCGACCTCAGAGCGACTTGCATAGACTTCCATTATGTGAAGTCCCTGCAAGTCGCTCCAAAGTCGTGGTGCATGGTAATGCACAAGTCGCCCCCGTAGTAGTAAGGAGTCGTGTCGCCTCAGTGTGAACCGGCTCTTAGGCTCAGTTCAAATATTTCCAGCTGCAGTTTTCCTGCGTTTTTTAAAAGAAGTCCGTTGCAGTTTTGTTTACTGGTTCAGGTGCAAATTTTTTACCTAAATTCGCACCTGAACTTGATTGAAGAACGCACAGGACTCTTTTTAAAACCGGCATGCGGCCAGCATGCAGAAATGTGAACCGACTCCATAGAGAAGGCTGCTGGTTCAAAGTCATGTAAAATGGATGCGGTTAAAACGCATCTAATTCGCATGTATGTGAAACGAGCCTTAGTGTGTGTTATCCAGTCATCCTGTGAAAAACATTGTTTATTCTGACTCTTCTATGGACACCTTTTTAGTAAAAGATCTAATAAATTATAGGAAGCAGGTGACATGCACTATTTGTAGCTTGTCTCCTCACCGCAGATATTTAATTGTCGGGACGATGTTATAGTATTATATAAAGTTTAGCCTGGGTAAAGCCATGTTGAATTTTTTCTGATATGCCCAGGCATAGTTGAGTTTCAGCTCTGCAGCTGTTTTTCAGTCTTGAAAATTAGGTACCAAAACACATAGAGGTTGATTTACTAAAGGCAAAAAAACTGTGCACTTTGCGAGTGCAGTTGCACTCATTTTCCTTACGGGACGCGCTTGCAATCCTGTTAATTTCAATAGCACCCCAATCATGACGCGATTCTGCCGCGATAGTCGCTTGACGAATTGCAGTAAAATTGCGCAAACAAAATTGCTGGACGCCTGTCGCCCAAAAGAAGTTCTGGAACTTCTTTTGGGTGACAGGTTTCCCTTGATTTGGTTTGCGTGATTTTACAGCGATTTGTCAGGCGACAATTGGGGAAAAATCGAGCCATGATTGGGGTGCCATTGAAAGTAATTGGATTGCAAGTACGTATCACTATTTGCGGCGATTCGGGAATTGCAGTCAGAATTGTGATTTCGCTTGCGATCCGGAACGCCATGGTGTGAACAGAGCCTAAATGTTTTGCCTTTAGTAAATTCACCACCTTTAAATTTTCCACAGCTGTTTACCTAATAAGGATAGTATGAATCTGAAAATAAAATCATTTTTTTTTTTCAATATTTCAGCCAGCTTTGCATCCCTGTAATTTGCCAACGTTGTAGATGAAGATACAATGGTTTAGAATTCAGGCGCTATCCGGCTAAACCTAAATGTCCCTAACATTCATTACTAACTAGGCTCAAAAATTGTCTTCAGAAGTTAGACTTAAAAAAAAGGGGGGGGGGAAATCTTCTAATGTATAGAGCACATTATTGGTGGGCCTCTGTACCGCAGTTTTGGAGTTACAGGGTTTCATCAGTTTCATGAATCAGAAATGAGCGGCAATTTCCTAATTAGCATTCTTTTGGGTTATTCATATATAAATGTGAAATATTCAATCGGTAGGTGATATCAGAAGACTGGCTGAGAAACAAAGCTTGACCTGTTATGACCATAATTGGGATTAGCATCTTATCTTTCCCAAAAGCTGTAAAGACCTGACAAGGGATGAAGTCTTTTCCATTTCACCCAAAATTCAAACACAACTGTTCTATGTTGAGGGCTTAAGGCCCATTTCCACTAATTCGACAAAACAAAATTCACACAATTTACTTTGGTTTGGATTAATTTTTTATTTTGAAAACCCGAGGGGAAAAAAAGCTAAAGGCTGTTTTTCGCTAAGCACAAGCCACAGAAAAATCTATACTAAAATATTGAATGCTATGGTACTGTCTTTTCTTTATTTCTGTGCAATTTAGATTCCAGAAAACACAATTTTTCCTGAACACTGGAGAAAACACTGGAAATGGGCCCTTAGACTTTGAAACCTTGTACCCTGCAGATGAAATATGGTAGTACACATAATATTTTCAAATGCTGAGAGGTCAGTGTGTAGTCATTCCAAACTTGATATAGTAACAAATGACAGCTCTAATGTCTGTAGAAATTAATGAGGAATTAGAGCCAACACTTTCAAGCTTTTGGCGGTTGAGGGTTCCTAAAATAAATTTTCTCGTGGACCATGTAGCTGTAGAAAAGAGTACATAGCCTCTTTAGTCATATTGAGAACCAATGTCCCTGTGCCTGATGTGTCTGTGTTGTTATGCATTGTAGTAGTATGTAGTACATATTTACAAAGAAAAAAAAAATGCAAGATGTACTGTTGCTATATAATTTTATGCAGAACTGTATTGCTTTACCATCAAAAATTACTGAAGTGGTTACATCCACTCTATCCCTCTAAACATTATTACATGAGCATTTTCATTATTAAATCAGAAGGGAGCTCCCACTTTTAGGTCCAAGTAGACATTTAGCAATCATAAACGAATGACCTTAACTTCACTTTTACCTTTAAATCTTTTGACAGCAAATATCTACACCTCTAATGAAGAAACAGTACTAATAAGTAGATGCATTGTGCCTGGGTCTCAATGATGATCGGCGTCTAAAATACCAACTCTGGTACAGTAAATGATCACTATATCCACAAGATTTCACAAAGCAGCCTTAATATACACTGAATCAAGCCAATCCATTGAATTTGGTTATATGAACCCACAAAGTGTCATTTACGTCCTGTTTGACACTAAGGTGTCCATTTATTAAACCGAGATAAGCAGCAATCCTGAGGATCGCAGCTCATCTCTGATCATTATCAGTTTATGAAACAGAGAAAATCAGGGGAGAACATGTTCTCTGCTGATCATCTCCACACAAGGAGAATCTGTCATTGACTGACACAGAAACAGATAGTTTATGTAGCTGTGATCTTCACACTTCACTGGAGATCTGTGAATTCACACTCCCAGATTCACCAGCCCAGAGGTGGAGTCAGGGAGAGAAGACCGAATCTCCGGAGAACTGAGGGGGAAGAAGGAATGTTGACTTCCTTCTTCCTCAATCAGACCCCCCCAAGACAGTAAACCTGTCCCCCTGCCATATTTATGTATATATACACATAAAATATATATATATATATATATATATATATATATATATATATATATATATATATATATATATATATATATATATAGTGTGTGTGTGTGTATATGTATGTGTATATATATATATATATATATATATATATATATATATATATATAAAATATATTTTGTGTTGGGGGACTATTTATTTTATTAACATGAGGTGGGGGGGGGGGGCCCATTTTGAGAATGCATGCGTATTCAGCAGTGATAATATATCACTGCTTAATAAACGGGCGCCAGTGATTTTCTCGTACTATAATCTCGATATGTCTCACGAGACTACAGGCGGACCATTCACTTTTACACAGATTTCGGCCATTTTCAAAGGAAACACTTCTCCTCTGTTCACCCTGTGAGAAGTGAAGTTCTCGCATCATAAACAGGGTGCCAGAGGAGATCATTTTCATCTGAGAACTGCCGAGAAGTGAACTGAGAAAAAAAACGTCTGTTTCATAAACGTACACTTAATGCTAATCTGCAGCATTTAGCCTTTCAAACAAAGAGCAAAACATATTTTACTTTGACAGCAAGTCACCTTACAATGGTGCATTCCAATTTGTAATTTGCCATTTCCTTACCACAGTAAATATATTTGTTGGTGCTTACCATATGCTGGTGAGTTTGTGTATTTGGGGCAGTAAATCATTTTGCAATTCAATTTGATACAGGTTTGTAAATTAATCTGATGTTTGGGTTATATTGCTGCCTACAGAAAGTTTGGACACTGACAAAACAAAAAGCTTCTATTTTGACACAGTCCCTGCAAATTCACTCTGAGTCAGCCTATGGTCGTGCAAAGAGTAAGTGATCTGTGAGCACTGAGCTGTGCATTGTGACGCTTTCTAGACCTGGACCTCTTTTCTCTCTGACTACCAGAGGATTATTTTATCTCCAAAGTTTCAGTCTTCGGACATAAATCTAATACTCCAAAACTCCATTTCAGGTCTTGTGGACACACTATGCACATGTTTAAACTTGAAGCAACCTGTGTCATCCACCTCAAAAACACACCAGAAAAAGAAGTTCATGCTCCTGCGCTTAAGAAGTTGCTGTATGGCTGACTGAAAACCTATGTCTGCGCTAATTCAGCTGCCACATCAGCCCAAATATGGCTCTAAAAACATATATAGAGGGCGCTCCAGTCTTGGGCATTACATTTGCGACAATTTATTGTTAAAAAGGTGTATACACATCATCAGGGCTTGACAAATTTTCCTGAAATCTAGGAGCCAGCTAAAAAAGTTAGGAGCCAGTTTTTTTTTTTTTTAAACTAACAACCAAGCTTTATTTAATAAAACGGATACTAAATTTACACATAAATACGACTAGAACCCCACTCTCCTCTATAGCGCAATTGGATGGAAACAGACTGTCTGTCTCTTTCCATCCGATGCCATCTGATCCGATCCACGGGATGGATAGAAAATAGAACCACCATCCGTCTGCTTTTGGCGGACAGGATCAGATGGCGGTAGATTACTGCTCAATAGAGGAGAATGAAGGGTCCGATCAGGTCTGCCTGAAAAACTGACAGGCGGACCTGATCAGACAGCCCGTGTGAAAGGGGCCTTCGGCTGTGGCATGGGGATGAGGAAAAAAAAAAAAAAAAGATTATATATGTATATATATATATATATATATATATATATATATAAAATATTATTATTTTTTTTTTTTTTTTTAAGGCTCCATGTGCACGGGACGTTGTTAAAAGTCCCTTTGAATGCTGGAATTTTTAGGACGTTTGAAACGTCCATTCAGTCGCGTTTGTACCCGCGTTTAGCAGCGTTTGCGGGCGTTTGCGTTTAGGAACGTTCCTAGAGGTCAAAAAAATGATTCCTCTTTAAAATGGAAAAACGCGAACGCTAAACGCTGGTCATCGCGTTCAGACACGTTCGGACGCGTTTGTGCGTTTGAAACGCCGGGAAACACACGTTCGAACGCAAATAATTGCGTTCTAAAAACAGTCCCTGAACGCAACTGCCTGCAAATGACTGTAAACAACCTGGTGTACATGTACAGATAAGATAAAATGTAGATGGGTTCAGGGGCTTCTGAAAAAAATGCCCAACTGCTCCTAAATGGCCATTTCCAGCGTCCCGTGTACATGGAGCCTAATAATTAAAAATAAAGAAAAAAATATTATTTATTTTTTTTTTACATTTAAAAAATAAATTAAATTAATAATAACCACACTCCCTGTCAAAGGTAACTAACTGGACAGAGAGATGGTAATTGCATTAAGAACAAACAGGCAGTGGAAACAGTCATTACAACAGTCATTACTCCCGGCCACCACAAGAGGGCGCCAGTTCCCCATTGGAAGCCTCTCTAATCTCAAGTAGGCCGAAAAGCCGGGGCCTCAATTTTCGGACATTGCGGAAGTCCGTGCAAAAATGACAGGACACCTTCTGCAGGGCACCCCAGACGCCAGGTCGCTAATTCTAGTCGCAAATGCGACCTGGCACCCGGGTATTGTCGAGCCCTGCACATCATACTCCCAAACAAGCTGAATTATCCAGTGAAATAGAATTATAGGTCCGCCAGATTCTCCACTTAGCATGATCTGCTGGTAAAAAGCAGTTGTGGAATGGAAATCTCCAAATTAAACTGACACATTTCAAGGGGTGTCCCCTGTTCAGAGCTGGACCCTGCCCTCCTGTTGGTCCTCGAAACGTGTCAGTTTCATTTGGAGATTTCCATTCCACAACTGCTTTTTACCAGCAGATCCTTCACATTGTTTGCGAGTATGATGTGTATACACCTTTTTAACAATAAATTGTCGTAAAGGTAATGCGCTAGGCTGGTGCAAATATATAAATATAAAAAATATAAAAATATAGAAAAATATAAATATATAAATATAAAAAACAAGCTGCGCTAGAAATTGAAACAGTCCATATGAATGTCCATAAATGTAAATGTAAAGTGATGACACTTGTGTAGGTACCGCTTACCAGATTCCAAACAATAAAGAGCCAAATGGGTGAAGGCAAGTATCTTCAAAAGTGAGACGCGGTAGACTTCAAAGGACTCCAATATGGTTCTCCTCAGTGAAACATTGATGAAAAAAAGAAAAAAACACCATAGTGTAAACCGATAATGGAATAAGGAGTAGATGCACCAAATAGGTTGTGACCTGTGCAGGTACCGCTTACCAGAAGTGACAGATTTTGTAGCCAAAATGTGGTATGATGACTCCACCAGGTCTCAAAGAATGAACAGCAAGCCTGCACTCTTGTGATGCAAATCTCCAGAAATGGGTATTATATAAAAAAGAAAAAAAGGGCAAACGCCATAGCGTAAAACCAAAAACAATAGGTAGTAACACCCCGAAATGTGTGAAACTGGAAATCCAGTGCTGAATGTGGTAATTAGATAGTGAAAGAGTGACAACCACCACCAAACTGAGTAGATACCCCTTACCAGATATAGCAAGAGGAAATTCAGATAGTCTCCCCAGTGTGATTGTCCGCTTACCAGATGGACTAATATATAAGCATGTAGAGATAAAGGGTCCCGATCATGCAACCAAGAGGGCACCAGTAAGGATGGGTACTCTTACCGACTCCAGGTGGTATATGAGCGGGGGTTCAAAGCAACATCGGGCCAAACTCCAATAAGACTCCTCCAACCAAGGCTCAGGAAGTAGTGCAGGTTAACCGAGGAATAAGGAGGGGAGAGCCATGGCATAAAATCCAACGATAATTTATTCAAAACATAAAAGTTACACTTACAAACATCAGATGACAATACGTGGGTAGAAGGGAGGTAACAGCCGCCGGCCGGACGGCTCCGCTCGCCCGTCCTTCGTAGACAATTGCGTAGGTGTGACGTCAGCACGCCGTGACCTGACTAGTTTCATCAAAGATGATATTCTCAAAGGCTGGTGCACCCTGTGTGTGTGTGTGTGTATATACGTGTGTATATATACATATATATGTATATTTTTGTTTTTTTTCCTTTTAGAATCAAAAACATACCAACCTTTCCCTAAAGAATACCCTGCTAGGTAAGACTTGCTTCTAGCCTTTGTTGTACAAGTAATGACCTTTTCCTTATTAGGCTTTTGCCCATCCCAAACATTTTGCTTAGCAGTATACACTTGAGGGTTTAACTTAAAAATCAATCAGTCCAGAGAGAAAATGGCTTGCGTAGTTTGATGATTGATTAACCTACATATCATGATTGTGGAGAGAGACAGTGTCAGGGAAATTGCTATAAGAGAGCTGGCAACATTGCCAGTAGTACTAATGGGCGTATATCCTGGCGTGAGAACAGCGTGCAGACGTACACAGCTGTGCAAATTGGCGAACCCGCTTAAGCAGTGCGTGACATATACAGCCTCTTGCTGGCCTATAAAAGGTGGCTGTGGGATCCTTCTCATTGCTGGATTATCGTCAGCTTCCCTGTGTTCCTTGTGTTCCTGTGCCTCCTGTATTCTGCTATTGGATTTCCCTGTTTCGACCTGGCATGCTTCTGACTCTGCTTGATCTCCTCCTGGCTTGACCCTCTGGTTCTCTCCACCAACTTCGCTCCTGCTGATCTACCGTGTATGACCCTGGCTTGCTTCAAGGACTTCTCTCTATTATTCTGTCAGTTTACTGTGCATGACCCCGGATTACACTACAGATCTCGCTACCTTCTCCTGCCTAAAGACCTTGGCCAGTTCCTGTTTCTTCTACCAAACCTTACCCTCGGATTGACTTTTTGTGTTTGACCCTCTGCCTGGACTTACCACTGCACAAGGTTGCCTAGCGCCTCCGGAGCTCTCTAGAGACTTCCACCCTGTTGTGCTTCCAGTCCTTCCAGCATGCTCCTAGAGTCCATCAGCTCTACACATCTTCATCCTGCTGGTAACCCGTGCCACTTTGGGTGCTACACCTTCTGTACCACCTTCAGGCTTGTGCCGCACTCAGCCGCAAGGGGAGCCCTCTCAGCACCTTGGCCTCGGATCAGGTACCTGACACACAGACTATGCTAAAGTGTTGTAAACAGAGTTCTATTATTACTAATAATAATGGTAATGTTAGAGAATGTAACCACACTGGATTTCCATATTGACACTCGGAAAACTCAAGTTATTAAAAGGGAGAATTGGTCTGCCCCTGTTGGGGATCCAGCATTTGACTGTCTTGACATGAACTTGACTCTATGAAAGCCATTCTAGCATTAAAGGTCCTGTGGACAAATGGCTAGAGGCCTTAGCTTGGGCTCTCTTTGCCCTGGCAGGCCCCACACTGCAACCTGCCTTTGCAGGTTAAGGAAAATGACCAGGAGAAAAGTCAACTTTTTGCCCCAGAAACAAGCCTGGTCCTCTAAGGTTCTAAGCTTCTGGGCAAACCCCGATTGCAATGAGAGTATGCAGCCACTTCTGAAAGTTGGGGGAAGGTTGTTTTCCTATGTGGCCATTTGGTTCCAGGAGGTTTTGAACCCCTAGGTCAGGAGCGTGGTATCCAAGATACAGTTCTCTTCTCATCCTCTGCCTCATTTCATGCTGTCCAACCGTTTGTCTTTACCGTAAAGACTTGTGGACCTCCACACTGTAGTAGCCCAGCTCCTGAATCAAGGCATTTTTTTCTAGTCCTATAAGGGAAGCGGTTTAAGGGGTTCTACTCCAATCTTTTTGCTGTTTTGTAAGCCAGTGGACACGAACGACCTATTTTGAATTAGAAGGTTCTCAATTATCATCTGAGAATGCAAGAATTCTGATTGGTTGCCATTTCCTAATACCCTAAAGGTAGCTGCGTAATCCTACATCACAGAATATCCCCCTGTGTCCCCTAATGAACTCCAAGAAAAGGTGTTAACCGGTAATTCAGAAAGCCTACTTTTTTGTAGTTTATTATGGCATGATCTTTTCACATTCAGCTTTGCATAATAGCACTATGCATACATCTGTGCAAACAAACATAATTTGCTAATTCTCAATTTCCTCCCTGAAAAGTCAACCAAATATATTCTTTATCTAATCTAATTCTTTATCTAATTCTAATTTCCCTTGGTGGGATATCCTAAAACTAAAAGCCTTACATGTGTCTTTCCACTTTATTCAATAAAGGAACCGTTTGAATTGTAAAAAAAAAAAAAAACTAAAAGCCTTAGTAGCCCTTTATTCCTGGAGCATTCCTCATCTTTTTTTCCCCCTGTGCTCTTAAGTATGTTCCTAACCCTTATTCCTTTGCAGTAGATTGAGCTCATGACAGTCCAAAATATATTGGTCCTAAAATCATATATGTTTTATACTCTGTGTGACATGAGTAGTTACATACATAGTTACATAATTTTTGAGGCTGAAAAAATACATCAGTCCATCCAGTTCAACCTATGATGCACATGCGTGTTTGCTGTTAACCGTACATTGTATACCCCTGTATGTTGTGGTCTTTAAGGTGCCCATCTAATAGTTTTTTGAAACTATCGATGCTCCCTGCTGATACGACTGCCCGTGGAAGCAAATTCCACATCCTTACTGCTCTGACAGTGAAGAATCCCTTGCGTATTTTAAGGTTAAACCGTTTTTCCTCTAGTTTTAGTGGCCACGTGTCTTATTGTATTCCCTTTCTCTAAAAGCTCTTGTGGTAGATGCATTTAAACAGTGAGTCGATGGCAGACAGGAACCATTGTTAAGGACTTGTTAGCCAAATTTAATTAAAAGGGCAGAAAGCAAAACAACAGTCCAACATAAGGTTTCCCACACAGGGGATATTCTCCAGCTTCAGCAATATACAAACACTGTAAAATGCCAAGCCATCTGGCTTATAAGCTCACTCAGCTTCAACTTCAGTCGCACACTGCAGCTCTTATCAGTCTCTCTGACTGTTTTGTCCAGCTTTCCTGGATGCTTGGTTCTCTAGCCTTTAGTCACAGCATCCCACTGCACAGCCCACCTCTGGATTGGGGTTCTCCTTACATCCCGATAGGAGCCGACCTGACTCCTGGAACTGAGACCTTTTGTCCCTTGGCTTCTGACTGTGCCCTCTGACCCCTCAGTTATCAAATTGGGAGCTCCAAGCTACCCTCAGACCTGAGTATAAAACTACCCCACACACTTGTGTACTCAGCCAGGTTGCAGGTGTTTAGCCAAACCCAGACAAAGGATTGAATATTCTTATCCAGAGCTGCAGATACCAGAGAGAGCCAAATAAACAGCTTTTTCTGTCCAGAAACACTAGTCTAGAACAAGTATCGGACCTTTCTTAACCACTTGACCTCCAGAAGATTTACCTCCCTTCATGACCAGGCCATTTTTTTGCGATACGGCACTGCATTACTTTAACTTGCCATTTTTTTGCCACAAATAGAGCTTTCTTTTTGTGGTATTTTTTGCGCTATAAGCAAAAAAGACTAACAATTTTGAAAAAAAAAAAAAAAAATGTTTTTTACTTTTCTGCTATTAAACCTATCCAATAAAAACATTAAAAAAAAATCGAATTTCTTCATAAATTTACTCCAATATGCATTCTGCTACATATTTTTTGTAACAAAAATCCCAATAAGTCTATATTGATTGCTTTGCGCAAAAAGTTATAGCATCTGCAACAATGAGATATATACTTGAATTGTTATTTATTTTTCATGCTAGTAATGGCGATGATCAGTAACTTATAGAGGGACTTTGATATTGCGGCGGACAACAGTACACCCAACTGACACCTTTGACACTAATCAGTGCTAAAAATATGCACCACCACTGTACTAATGACACTGGCCGGGAAGAGGTTAAACATCTAGTGTGATCAAAGGGTTAAATGTGTGCCTAGCCAGTGTTTTTGTGTACTGTGTGAGGTGCTTTTCCTAAGGGATGTGATAGATTTTTTTTCCCCTGCTTTGCAGGGAAAGAAAATCTATCACATTCTGGCTGTCAGAACGGAGCTCTGCCTTGTTTGCATAGGCAGAGCTACATCCTGTCTGTCTTCCCGACAATAGGCAGGTGCTGTCGGACATCCATTTGCCGGCACCTGCTGATCGGCTTCTGCTGTGACTAATCAAAGCAGAAGCGGTGTGCGTGCGCCACCTAGGTGGAAGTATATATATATGTGAATCTGCACCAAGTGGCCGTCCTGTAGCAGTAAATCTGCTGTAGGGCGGTCATTAAGTGGTTAAAGAATAATTGTGTTTTCAAGTTATGATGAAGTTCAGAACTAAAGCCAAAAATGTTTTCATTCTGGATAGAGCATCCCCTGGCAGTTTTTTCTCTTCACTTCCTAGCCCATAGCTAAAAATGAATTTTAAAGCGGAGTTCCACCCTGGATTTTTTTTTTTTTTTTTTTAATACCCCCGGGACAGTTAGGGCTAGTGCATTCCACAATGGCTAGCCTCTGATCTGTCCCGGGTTGCACTTACCTGCAAGACGAAATACTTACCTTGCAAACATCTTGTCCAGAGCTGCCATCTCAGATGTGGGCAGCTTGAAGCCAGCGCGTCCTCTTCGGCGTCTTCTTCCGCCTTCTTTGGTCCCACGATGCTCTGCGCCGGCCCCGACGTCACTTCCGGGTCGCGCGCGTCACCCCTCCACAGCTTCTGGGCATGCCCAGAAGCTGTTTAGAAGGGGATGACGCGCGCGACCCGGAACTGACGTCGGGGCCGGTGCAGGCGCAATGATTCCTGGGAGCTATGACGTCCAGCTCCCAGGAATCATTGCAGAGCCAGGAAGTGACGACGGGCCGCGGCCGAGGAAGGAGGAAGAAGGAAGTAAGGTAAGTATATTTTCTTCGCTACGAGGTAAGTAAAAAAAAAAAAAATATGCGATTATCCATTTCTTTTTCAGGTGACCCGGAGCGAGAAGATGGAGGTAAGTATAAAAATAGGGTGGAACTCCACTTTAAGTTGAAACCCCTCCCAAATGAGGCAATTCCTGGTTGTCACCAGGGTCTTCAGAACTAGTGTCCCCATTTGAAGATTTCACCTCTATTCCTTTTCTTATGGCCACTCAAAATATTTTTTTTTTTTTTCCCCACTTTTGGTGATAATTGATAAGCATGAATAATAGAGTCGGTGAATCTCCCTAACAGGGAACAGACAGCAGTAAAAACTTGAAAGTAGTTTTAAACCATCTCAAACTTGGCTTTAGTTATGCACTGTACTTTACTTCTTTTCTGGTCCCTGTTAAATGATTTGAGTTGTAAATAGGGAATATTTTCACAGGACAATAGAAAAAAATGTATGCAGGCTTTTTTTTTTTTTTTTGTCGTGTTTTTTTTTTTTTTCTCTGTAGCTGGTACGTGTATTTATTGGTTAGGTTTGGCTCTTCTGCAGCTGTTTTATAGTGTGATGCAACACTTGTGATTATAATTCCGGGAGTAGTAGGATCATTTAATGGAGCTTTGCAGATTTACATGTCTGTGTCCTGCCATCCCTGCTCCTGACCGGACTTCGTTCTCTTCCTGTAGATATTTAATGCCCCTCTTTTGCCATTTTCCAAATATTGCAGCTTTTCTGTATTTATACTTTTTTGGGGTTTTTTTTTCGCTGAAGTTTATATTTAGTAGGATCCTCCATTAAAACCTACTAGAGAGCCTAAAAGATAAGTATTTAGTTTAAAACCAAATAAATGAAATAAACCTTATACCTCTGCATGGATTTATGGGATTTTTTTTATCAATCTTTTTTTTTTTTTTTTTTATGTTTGAATAAAATACAAACCTTTTTAAATTACTGAGTTGCTTGATTAGAATATACAAAGTGACGCTGCCGATTTAAACGTGGCAGCAAAAGATCTTCCTGCAAAGAAGCAAGTACTTCTACTGCTACTTGCACTGCTGAATTCTGCTCCATTAAAAAAAATGATCTTACCCAAAAATATTTTCAGAAACCAACATATCTAAAGTAAAATATGAAAGGTGTAAGGGCCACAAAAGGGGAATGTGAAGATGACTTCTGGGGTATCTTAGAAGTTTGAAGTGAAGTTTGTATTTTCTTTTTCAGTTTGTATATTACAGCAAACAGGCTTGAATTTTTATTTTAGCTTCCAAAAGACATACGCAGTGATCTTTATTCACTAGCGGATAAAAGGATATAGTATCTAAGTGTAGCTACATCTGACAGCAGAGACATACACTAGACTTGATTCAAGCAGCATAGTGGCTAAGTGCTTAGCACTTCCGCCTGGCAGCATTGAATTGTTGGTTCAAATCCCAATCACGGCACTCCCTGCCTGGAGTTTGCATGTTGCGCCTGTGTGAGTTTTCCATGGGTACTTTGGTTTCCTTCTACACTCCAAAGGAATGCTGGTAGTATAATTGTCTCCTGTCCTAAATTGGCCCTAGTATGTATGCATGTGATCTTAGATTGTAAGCTCCTTGAGATTCTTCCTCCTGATGTGAATGTGCAATATGTATATAACGTAAATTGACGGCGCTATAGAAGTACCTGTAATAATAAGAGATTTCTGTATGTGGACTGGAAGCACCCTGAGGGGATCTTTTCACCACTGGCATTGACCACTGTTTCATGGAGCATGTGGAGGAAATTCTAGGCCTTGCTTTAGTTGTGATGGCATGTTAAAAGCATGCAAATATATGTTCTGCGCAGGTCTGATGTCACTACAGATGGGCAAAGCATTCTGGCTAGTTTTCTGGGACTTTGAAGACATATCCAAGGAATATCTAACTTGCATGGCCCTTGAGAGATAATTGGGGGAGATTTATTAAAACTGGTGCACACAAGTTACTATGCACAGCTGCATCTGATTCTATGTGCCCCAGTTTTAGTAATTCCCCCCCTATTGTGTCTTCAGTCCAATAAAGATGAATAGAGAACATATGAACCTGTCTTTGATAAGTCTTATTGTTTTGTTGACACTGTGATAAATATACTTTTACCAAGTCTGTAGAATGTCTCGTATCTCTGTGCATATGTGCAGGAATTGGGGGTTAAAAGCTTGGTCTGCTGAACCTGCTTGTAAGAGGTGCCTTTATTCATTCCTTTTGATGGTGAATGCCTGTCTGAGAAATCACTTGATAAATTGATTGAGGAAGTCAATAAGGGAAGGTACTTTTACTCCACAAGAAACAGCCTAAATCGCCAGTTTTTTAGCTCCTACCTCTACTCAGCAAAAGGGACATTTTCCAAACCAAGGCTGTGTACTTCCTTTCGTTTCAAACCTTGGACCCTTAAGTCTTAAAAGCTTGTCCTAAAGCCTGTCTTATAAATGTCTTATAAATCTCGCTTCCTATCTTCTAGTCTACCAGAAACAAGCAGATTTACTGGCTGTCTTGCGCCAACTTCAGTTACAAGAACTAAACTTCTACCTTTCTAGCTGAAAGGTTTCAAGGTTTTTAAAATTTGGTTTTCTTAGAGCTACATGTGCTGCTAATTGGACCCTCCCCTCCACATATTGAACTATACATAGAGCAGAAAGAATCCATCTGTATCAGTCCCAGGAAGTGGGAAAACGCTCTTTGACCTAATATAACATGTAGTTTAATCTTTGGAGTTGAGGGTCCACATAGCAGCATGCGTTGAGTGGTGTATTTATAACACAGGCTTTTGTAGCACTGGGATTCTGGGTTCATTCACCATCAGGAAGGTTTATGCTGACTAAACACAGAACTTAACAAGACTATACTTTATATGCTTAAGGGGACTATAATGTTCATATTATTAAAGTCTTCTATTATTCTTATTTATGTTGTGCATTGAGATTATATATATTTTTTAATTGATTTAAAGTTACATTGAGTAAGATGATATCTAACACTATTTACACAGAGATTTATGTTTAGGCATACTCGCATACAGCACCGCAGCACTTTTACAATATATTATACAGTACATTTTTACTTATGTGATGAACACACATAAGTGGTAAATGCAGCAGCTGGATTTAAGTTTTTGGGGTTCACTGAAGCTTATTAAGTAATGCACGAGTTACAACTTTGACTTCATTGGCTTGATGTATGCCTATCCTTTTGATTAAAAAAAAAAAAAAATCTTATTCTTTCAGTGATCCTCATTGCACCAAATTGGCCCAGAAGGATGTGAGACACAGACATACTCAGACTCCTGGCAGACAAGCCTTGGCCTCTTCCAAAAAGTAAAGACTTGCCATGTCCCCTATTTCACCCTGTTCACCAGGTCACTGGTTTTAACATCACGTCTGTTAAAATCTAGGTATTGAAGGATAGGGTTATTTCTGACTCTGTTATCACTGCCTTACTAAGAGCAAGAAAATCTACCTCCCGAAGGATCTGCCATTACGCAAGGAAAACATATACTTTGACGTGTGCAAGGACAGGAAGCTGAATCCCAGGAAATAATCTCTTGGTTATTTTTGACCTTTCTGCACTCTGGTCTCAACCAGCATCTGGCCCTGTGTACCCTTAAGGAATAGGCTTCTGCCTTATCCATTCTCTTACAAAAAAACACTCGCTTTGCAATCCTTAATTAAGATTTTTATTTCAGGAGTTGCTCATAGTGTGGCCCCCTGTGTCACTTTGTGATTCTAACTTGGTCCTCTGTGTACATCAGAGACAAATATTCCCTCAGAAGACCTCACATGTAAGGCTACCTTCCTGGTGACCAATACGTCTGTTGGTGCATTGCTGAGCTGGCAGCCTTTTCTGATGAAAAATCTTTTCTTGTGGACTTTAAACCAAAACCTTTTCTACACAAGGTAGTCTTCCCCTTCCATCTCAATAAGGATTTTGTCCTCCCTTCCCTCTGTCCTGCTCCAAAACATGTTAAAGTGGTTAAAAAGTCAAGTTTCTTTTTTTTATCCTAATGCATTGTATGCATTAAGATAAAAAGCCTTCTTTGTGCAGCAGCCCTCCTAATAGTTGCCATCTCTATCCAGCGATGTTGCAGCAGTGTCTTGGCTGCCTGAGACTCACCCTTCTGACTAGCTAAGATGGCAGCACGGTGCCTTTGGCTCCCGCTGCTGTCAATAAACTTTATTGAGCCAATCAGGATGGAGAGAGGGCAGGACTGGGCCACAGCTCCATGTCTGAATGGATACGGAGCTGCAGCTGGGCTCGGGTGCCCCACATAGCAAGCTGCTTGCTCTGGGGGCATTCAACAGGAGGGAGGGGCCAAGAGAGCCAGGGAAGTATAACATGTTTGTTATTTTTAACCAAAAAAACAGAGACTTTGCAATCCCTTTAAGAACATTTCCCTATACTGCTCAGATGCTGTCAGGGTCTACCTAACAGCTACGACTTCTGTTTGTGAAATTAAGTCCCTTTTTGTCTTACCGGCAGAGAACGTTGTCAGGTGGATCAGAAAAAGAATTTCCAGAGCCTCTGCCCTTAAGGATCTTTCCTTTCCCTCCCAGAGCCTATTTTACCAGATCTGTTGGTGTCTCCTGGATCTGTATCCCAGATTTCCAAGGTTGTCATCTTAATCACTATGAGAGTGAGACAGCCCCTGGTGAAATGCATGCATACATCACAAGGGCTCACTGCGATGTATTCTCAAACTCGACCAACAAGTGATTCCAATCAAAAGTAGGTTGGGATATCTGTGTGTATTATGAGATCTTCCTTGCTTACCATACACACACTCTTACAATAAGTATAGCTTGAATTTGGCAGAATGCTTGCAAAGATCAGGTTGTGTATAGCCATGCCTAAACCTTGAGGTACTTCATTAGTTGACAGTGAAAGATGTGTGGTGGGAATTTGATTCAGGATTCCAGCAATTAGCAGGAACAGCGCTGATCATGCTACCTATGCTTATCGAAAAAAAAATTGGAATCTTTTGTGAAACAGACACAGTATTGTTTCTCATATGTTCAGATTTATTAGTCTCTGTGTCTCTTTATACATAAGGAAATTGCCTTCTTTCCTTGAGGGTCGGATGACAGAGTTTTTATTTTTTAACATGTAAGGACAGTTAATGTGCTGGGATTAAAACTCTTCCCACATAACCAGACAGTATGGTGATAGCTTGGGTACATCTGTCTCTCTACAGTGACGCATGTATCCTCTTGATGTTCTATGTGTTGTGGTTAGGAGAGGACATTGCTGCTGTCCATTTCCTTTCCTAACATATTGCTGTTTCCCAATAATGGGATACTACGTACATGAAAGCAGACCCAGCCACCTGGTACTGGCAGTCACACAAGATTAGGCACTTTAAATTTGGGATTCCTTGCATGTGACTTGTTAGTGGTGTTAAGGATAACAACCAGACACAGCTCTTCCAAGATAACAGCTTGTTATCTACTGGACCTGCCATTTCGGGTTGGTTGTTTTTTTTTTTTTTTCTTGTACATGTCATGCTTTATAGATCTGTGAATGGCTACACATAGAATTCTAAGATCAGGATTGTTGACATTATCAATTTTGTTTGAACTTTTCACACTAAACAATTTCAATGCAATCATTAAAGAAACAAATTGAACAATTTAATTAGTTCCTTTGCCATGACTCCCCTAAATAAACTGAAACCAACTATCTTCTTAAGACACGTAATGGTTAAATGCAATCCACCCTAAATGCAATACGCCTGTTCTCTGGAAGGCCCAAGAGTTTGTAACTGATCATATAGACCAAGGAGCTGACAAAACACGTGTGAAATGAAAGGCGGGTTATGTCTGTGCAAACCTCCAAGAAAGAGGACAAAGCCTTAATTTTAAGTTGCATCAAATAAATACAATTTTTTTTTTACAAGTTTTGTGAACAGTGGGCTGCAGTATCCACTGATTGTTGTCCTGGCTATTCTTTTAAATACCTATCATAGCCTTTTTCTCCCAAATTGGTTGCAGGACAAGAAAGACATGGGTGTGTGTAATTCTCCGTTTAAGTTGTCATTAAACCCATGTGCACATGTTTTAATATAGATGTATTTAGTATGGTATTAAAAGCAAGCTATCTATAAATTAATTAGAAAACTTATGCCTATTTTTGTTGGTTTTCAAGCTTATCATGTGATCTTTCTCAGTTTCTTTAGTGAGTCTAGGAGCAGTATGTGGCCTGAGCTCTGGCGGTCATTTGATTCATTATTAAAGAGTTCAGTCTGCACTCCTTTGAAACGCTGATGCCCGCTGTCGGCTGATGTCACTGAGCCAGGCCAGGCTTGGAAAATATCATGACCATAGGATCAGGATCTGTCCACAGCCCGCCGCTTCCACCCCCTCCACAGCTTAGCACTCCAGTGAGCATGGGGGGGACAGGGTCCAGAGCAGACAGCGGTGACTGACAGAGTACAAAGTAAGATCCATAATGACATGGATGAGCGAGTTTGGGTTTGAGAATGGCTCCCGCTGCTTTGTCTCAGCCAATGAGGAGGGAGAGACCCGGGGAAGCTGCTGCTCTCATGCACATTAACGGATCGAGATGGAGCTCAGGTAAGTATTGGGGGGATGCTGCGCACAGAAGGTTTTTTACCTTCTTGCATAGAGTGCATGAAGGTAAAAAATCTTCAGCTTTTACAACCACTTTAAAACCCAATTGAAATATGAATAACATTATGCTTTGCTTTAATGTGTCATTTTTGTAATGGATCAACTGGCACCCCGACCTGGTACCTCCGTTGACGGATGCTCCTTGTGCTTCCCGAGAGCTCCAAGCAATCCACCAGACACCATAATTACCTTAGACCCCACCAACCGACGCAGCTTGGTTTGGGTCTTACCATTTCCTACCCAGCCTTGACCTACGACAAGGCTCCAGGTTCAAGTGGGTAAACCACTTTCCCCAGAGAGTGCAGCAGGAACTGGAACAAGCTCTTACAAGAGCTTAGTGATTATTCAAGGGAGTATGAAGAGCATAGCAATCCCTTGCAGCAGATTCCCCCAATAAGAGACAGGACTCAAGATTAAGGGTGAAGTAGAACTCAAACTTTAATGGTACAGTTGCTCTTTTATACAGTTTTCCCCCACAATGTTACCACCCAGGTGGACCTTGTGGGGAACAGGCCCTGATCAGTCACTCCCATACAGTGTACACAAACCCTCCCCTCTGCCTGAGTACAGTATCATATGCAGATGAAAGTGTATACAGGAACAGAATTAACCTAAACTAATTATCTAGCCATCTGGACAGAACAATGTGAGGTCATTAACATTTAACAATGGAACAGGCACAATCCACATTCAGCTCAATAGATAGACAATAGGAAGAGACCCCAGCATCAGTCTGTCCGTCTCCTACACTCTCCAGTACATGGAATAAACATTATCTCAATACACAAACGATAGGGAAAACCTGTCTGACCTTGAGGGACATGGAATACACACATTATTTAGGAGTCACAGACTTCATGGCAATGGTCTACAACAGTCTAAGTCTCCCAGTGTAAAGTGGGATTAAATCTTCATATTTCTATATGAAGATATTGCTGACAAATATTACTGTCCCACTTGAAGCAATCCAAATCATTAGGTATCTGTTTTTTCACTTCCAGTGACAGTGAGTACCATCATAGCTATTTCATATGAGTAGTAAATGTGCCATAAAAAACAGGTAGTTTATATGCATTTTTACAACCCCATAACACGCACCTAAATCCTAACATTGCAGCCGACACTGTAGTACACATGCCACTGCAAATTGAACTCGGCTGGCAGAATTTGATAAGTGGCCCTGCCTGTCAAATCCTCCTATTGAGGTTAATAGGACAGGGTTTTCAATACAAAATAACCCCTGAAATTTAGAGAAAAATTAAGCCAGAATCGCCTCCTGTATGCCTACTAAGAATCGATTCATCCCGGATCACTTTTCAGAGGGCGGTAGAGATTGCCTCCAGTGTGAAAGAGCCCTTAGACAAATAATGAACAAATCCTTGTGAAGCCTTAATCTTTACTGGTATGCCCATTCAGTGCATATCAGGAGATCTTCCCTGTACTGCCTGAAATATGGTGCACTGTTATCTTTGTCTTGTGAGTTTTTTCTGCTCTCACAATAATGTTTATTTTTGAAAATACAGTCCAAACAGTATTTGTGAACCAGTCACTTAGGGGTCTATTTATAAAACATTTGTTGCATGTCAGAAGCATTTGCACCAAATGTCCCGAATTTTTTATATCCAATTCTAGCCAGGATCTCCAGCTTCATCTAGTCTCCAAAATAGGGTGTCATTTTCTCATTGATGTAAAAAATTATACTGCATTTGGCCACTAGATGGAGCTGTCAATACATGCATTAATCTCTTAGACGAAATATTGGACATTTTGTTTAACTTCCCCAAATGCTCCTGTCATTTGTGCAACAAATATTTTATAAACCGATCCCTTAATCTAATTTATGATGTATACCATTCTAGCAATGTCTAATGTTCTGCTAAATCTGTTTTAATAATACTTCAATTGACCATAATGTTGTTGAGTAACTATTAGCTGCCCCTGGATTCAATATCTTTGTCAATAAATACTATGCCTATTCCCACTTCTTGGACCCTTCCCTCCTTTTTTTGTTTAGTATTTTCCCTTAACCATATACTGTTCTAATAATAGCTATTGTTACTCTGCATGTTTGCAACATAGACATTGTAAAAGTAAACCATGTAGCCTTTTCTTTATTTAAAATAAATAAATGTATTGAAACAAAAAAAAAATCTATTAGCTACAGTTACTCAGTCTGCCTTTAATTTTTCCTTTCAGATCTTCAATGTTTATAGAGGCTAAAGCTCTAACAACTTTAGCACATCTCTGCGATGGTGATGCCAGAACTGGCCTGAATGGCCTGCAGTTGTCTGTCCAAGCTAGACTTGCAGCAGGAGATGATCCACAGAAAAGCAGAATGATCATAAAAGAGGAACACATTAAAGAAGGCTTGCAACGCTCCCATATTCTCTATGACCGAGCTGGTGAGCAAAAAGAGTGTTTCTTAATAAAGCTGTGCTAAGTATTAAGCATGTTCTGGTGTTACTAAACTAATGTCAGCAACTTGGAAATGACATCCAGCTTAGCAAGTAAGAAGAGCTGCACATGCCCATATCTAGTTTACAAATAGCCACATCTGTGTTACAGCTTCTGCGCAATAGAGAAGATTTTTCTATTAGTCTATTGCTTCAATTACTTTTTCCACCATGTCATTTAGTAACAGTACAACACTCTCTAATGACTTTATGTTCTCTTGCTAATAAAAGGCTGACTAATGCTGTGCACTTGTGTGCGCATTGTATATGTTTAGAAATGATGTTGTCCTTAAAAGAGAAGTATAGCCAAAGCTGTAGGTCACAGGACTGTAATTTATTCTGAACTCCTGTGACCTGTTTTCAGCTGACAGGGGGCTAAAGTCTGCTGTCGGCTGATATCACTCAGCCAGTCCAGGCTCAGGAAAGATCCCAACCATATTTTTTTTTGCATTCCTCTGGATCAACTGTGGGTATAGATATAGAATTGTATATATGTGTGTGTGTCTGTGTGTGTATGTATGTGTGTGTGTGTGTGTGTATATGTATATATATATATATATATATATATATATATATATATATATATATAATGTGTGTGTGTGTGTGTGTACATATATATATATATATATATATACACACACACACACACTGCTCAAAAAATTAAAGGAACACTTTGAAAACACATCAGATCTCAATCATATATCAAATATCATGCTGGATATCTATACTGATATGGACTGGGTAATGTGTTAGAAATGAAAGGATGCCACATCGTTTGATGCAAATGAAAATGTCAACCTAAGTACAATGGGCTAAACTCAAAGACACTCCCAAAAATCTAAGTGAAAAATGATGCAGAAGGCTAGTCCATTTTACTGAAATTTCATTCAGCAAAATGGTACTCAGTAGTATGTATGGCCCCCACGTGCTTGTATGCATGCCTTACAATGTCAGGGCATGCTCTTAATGAGACAACAGATGGTGTTCTGGGGTATTTCCTTCCAGATGTGGACCAGGGCATCACTGAGCTCCTAAATGAGGTGCAACCTGGCGGTGTCGGATGGACCGAAACATTATGTCCCAAGGGTGTTCTATCGGATTTAGTTCAGGCGAGCGTGGGGGTTATTTAATGGTATAATTTCCTTCATTCTCCAGGAACTGGCTGCATACTCTCGTCACATTTGGCCGGTCATTGTGCATCAGGAGGAACACCAGGACCCACTGCACCAGTGTAGAGTTTGACAATGTGTCCAAGAATTTTATCCCAAAACCGAATGGCAGTCAGGGTTCCATTGTCTAGCCTGTAGAGGTCTGTGTGTCCCTCCATGAATATGCATCCCCAGAACATCACTGACCCGCCACCAAACCGGCCGTGCTGAACGATGTTACAGGCAGCATAAAGTTCTCCATGGCTTCTACAGACCCTTTCATGTTGTCGTGCTCAGTGTGAACCTGAACCATCTCTTCTGGTTTTATTGGCAAAGGCCAGTCGAGCTTCACAGTGTCGGGCAGTGAGCTGAGCTCCCAGGCCACCCTCATGAAGTTTGTTTCTGATTGTTTGATCAGAGATATTCCCTCCAGTGGCCTGCTGGAGGTCTTTTTGTAGGGCTCTGGCAGTGCTCATCATGTTCCATTCATGCACAAAGGAACAGATTCCAGTCCTGCTGATGGTTAAGGACCACCTACGGCCCTGTCCTGCTCTCCTAGCATAACTGCCTGTCTTCTGGAATCTCTTCCATGCTCTTGAGACTGTGCTGGGAGACACAACAAACCTTCTGGCAATGGCTCATATTGATGTGCCATCCTGGAGGAGTTGGACTGCCTGTGCAACCTCTATATAGCCAAATGCAAAACTAGTGAAAAATAGTCAGAAACAATGAGTAGGGAAATTTTTTTTTTAATGGTCTCCACCTGTAAAACCATTCCTGTTTTGGGGGTTGTCTCATTGTTGCCCATCTAGTGCACCTGTTGTTAATTTCATGAACACCAAAGCAGCTGAAACTGATTGATTAAAAACCCCCTCCGCTACTTAACTTACCAGATCAATATCTCAGGAGTTTAATTGATTTGATGCTGTTTGTCTACACACCCCTGTTAAAATGTCAGGTGTCTGTGATGATAAAAATGTGACAGGTAAATAATTGTAGAACTTTTTTTCCACCTTTAATGTGACCTATAAACTGTACAACTCACTTTAAAACAAACAGAAATCTTTTAGGGGGGGGGGAGAGTAAAACTAAAAAACTAAAATAATATGGTTGCATAAGTGTGCACACCCTTAAACGAATATGTTGTTGAAGCACCTTTTGATTTTATTACAGCACTCAGTCTTTTTGGGTATGAGTCTATTAGCATGGCACATCTTGACTTGGCAATATTTGCCCACTATTCTTTTCAAAAACACTCCAAATCTGTCAGATTGTGAGGGCATCTCCTTGCCACAGTCCTCTTCAGATCACCCCACAGATTGTCAATCGGATTCAGTTCTAGGCTCTGGCTGGGCCATTCCAAAACTTTAATCTTCTTCTAGTGAAGCCAGTCCTTTGTTGATTTGAATGTATGCTTTGGGTAGTTCTCATGCTGAAAGATGAGGTTCCTCTTCATGTTCAGCTTTTTATCAGAAGCCTGAAGGCTTTGTGCCAATATTGATTGGTATTTTGAGCTGTTCATAATTCCCTCTACCTTGACTAAGGCCCCTATTCCAGCTGAAGAAAAACAGCCCCAAAGCATGATGCTGCCACCACCATGCTTCACTGTGGGTATGGTGTTCTTTTGGTGATGTGCAGTGTTTTTGCGCCAAACATATCTTTTGGAATTATGGCCAAAAAGTCCAACCTTGGTTTCATCAGACCATAACCCATTTTCCCACATGCTTTTGGGAGACTTCAGATGTGTTTTTGAAAAGTTTATCCGGGCTTAAGCTATTTTTCTTCATAAGAAATGGCTTCCTTCTTGCCACTCTATCTTATAGACCAGACATATGAAAAATACAGGAGATTGTTGTCACATGTACCACACAGCCAGTACTTGCCAGATATTCCTGCAGTTCCTTTATTGTTGCTGTAGGCCTCTTGGCAGCCTCCCTGACCAGTTTTCTAATTGTCTTTAAATCAATTTTGAAGGGATGTCCATTTCTTAGTAAAGTCACTGCTGTGCCATAATTTCTCCACTTGATGATGACTGTCTTTACTGTGTTCCATGGTATATCTAATGCCTTGGAAATTCTTTTGTACCCTTCTCCTGACTGATACTTTTTAACAGTGAGATCCCTCTGATGCTTTGGAAGCTCTCTGTTGACCATGGCTTTTGCTGTAGGATGCAACTAAGTAAATGTCAGGAAAGACCTCCTAGAACTGCTGAACTTTATTTTGGGTTAATCAGAGGCACTTTAAATGATGGCAGGTGTGTTGTACTGACTCCTATTTAACATGAGAACATGAGTTTGAATGTGATTGCTTAATTCGGAACACAGTTCTAAGAGGGTGCGCACACTTAGGGCTCTTTCACACGGGCGGTCCGATCAGATCCGCCTGTCAGTTTTTTTCGGATCCTCCATGCAGCTCTATGGGGCAGCGGGTGTCAGCGGAGACACCTCCGCTGACACCCGCTGCCATCCGCATCCGATCCTGTGCTGAAATCTGGACGGATGGAAACCCTATTTTTCCATCCGTTTTTTTCCATCCGTTCAGTAATCGGAGCGGAGCGGATCTGATGAGAGCGGACAAGCGGTCCGCTCTCCTCCGATCCCCCATAGAGGGCAGCGGGTGCTGAGACACCTCCCTCTCTGCTCTGCAAGCGGAGACGGAGCTGTCATCCGCCCGGCTCAGCGGGGATCGCGGATAGATCCCCGCTGAGCAACACGGATCCGCCTGCGGAGGGGGACCGTGTGAAAGAGCCCTTATGCAACCACATTAATTTATTTTTACACCCCCCCCCCTTAAAACATTTCAGTTTGTTTTTTAAATTGAATTGTACAGTTAGGTCACAATAAAGGTGGAAAAAGTTCTAAAATTATTTATCTTTGTCTCGTTTTTTTACATCACAGAAACATAAAATTTTAACAGGGGTGTGTAGACTTTCAATATCCAGTGTGTGTGTGTTTGTGTATATATATATATATATATATATATATATATGTGTGTGTGTGTGATTGCTTAATCATTACTTGCTTTTTCCACTGTTCTTTCTGTAAACAGATCTATAAATATGCAATTAAAATTTCTTATGTGCCTGCATTTGCACCCACACAAATATTTTTCTTCTGGGCAACACAAGGAGCTTCAATGTTGTCTGAATCTTGGACACTTTCCAGTATTTCAAAACCATTTCCAGGGACACTTTACTTGATTGATAAGTGGGTTTATCAAATTGCATATTGTGTATCTTTGCGTGGACAGACCTTTTGGGTTTGAACACTTTAGACTGCAATTTGTTTATTGAGTTTTGTGAATATACAGTATATTGTTTCTTCCATAATCACCTAATGCCCATGCACTAAAAACTGTAAGTGAAAACTGAATTTAGATATAAAGAATAAAAATTGTTTTGTGCAGTACAGAAAAAATATGCACATTTTTTTTTACCATATACAGTGAATGAACAGCCACATCCTGTCTTCTGGTTTTGATAGATTGATATCTGGAAGAATCCAAACAAATTATGCACTTCACTGTGATAGTTTCAAACCATGTATATATTTGCAGATATTAAAAGATAAGTCCAGGCAAAACATAACTAATGATAAACCTGCTCTGTGCCACGATCTAAACCTAACCTATCTAACCCTGTAAAGCAAAAATTGCTTTACTTACCTTTTCTGCACCCGATCCGGTTCGGTCTCCAGCAACGGAAGCTGTGTGTAGGAGATGACCGACAACGGCTGTGAAATGAATGGGAAGTGACGTCACCCATAGACTTACTGTGGGTTTCCGTTGTAGAGTGCCTCTCCTGCACCTGCCTTCATGCTGAGAGCTCAGCGTGGGACCTTACTGGATCAGATGCAGAATAGGCAAGTACAGTGATTTTTGCTTTACAGGGTTAGATAGATTAGGTTTAGAATGTGGCACAGAGCAGGTTTAGCGTTTCAACTAGACTTATCCTTTAAAATGATTCTGAACTCCAGCAACTAAATGATAGGGCACACCACCAGTCATTCATTTATATGGGAAATGCTTTAGGAATGAAAGTAATATATGTCTTTTTTGAGTTTGTCCTTTTTTGGGTCCAATGACTTTTTACCATTTTGACTACAGCATGGCCGGGGTTGGTGTGTCCTCGCCTCAGCTTTTTCAGGCTCTCCTCCCCAGGCCAAGCAAAAGCAGAGTGGAGCTGTAAGTCAAAAATCTCATACACCCCCCCCCCCCAGCACCTTTGGGTGGATGATATCCAGTCCACTATGCATGGCCTGGGGGAGGGCCTGAAAAAGCTAGGCGACATCACAGGACATGTGACACAATCCAGCTTAGCCCAGCCTAGGTCATAGCGACATAGTCAGGTGACTTCCTCCACAGTAAGCCACGTGGAGAAACCGCTTACTTGCATAGAAGAATGCAAACTGTGGTGTCAAAGCAGCAGAGGCTCTATAAGCCCGCAGAGCATTGCCACCAGGTATCATTTACGAGATTAGGTTCTTGTTTTCTTTGATAACTTTGATCAGTTGTGTAGTATCATAATTGGTGCATTGTCAGAATAGCATGTCCTGTTACAAATTGCATTTTGCTTATGATCTATGAGCTGCCACAGTTTTGGTAAAATATATGGATTTATATCACTGTATTCAATAGTAACCCACGCTAACTGACCGGTAAAATGAATAATACTGATTATCTCATTATAGTGGGATATATTAGGCACCAGTAAAGATGTTATCCCTGAGATTGATATGTTGAAAGCAAAAAAATGGACAAGTAAGGATTTAAGCAACTTTGACAAGGGACAAATGGTAAAAGCTACACAGCTGAGTCAGAGCATCTCTAAAACTGCAGCTCTTGTGAAATGTTTCCGGTCTGCAGTGGTCAGGACCTACTAAAAGTAGTCCAAAGAAGGAAAACCGGTGAACCAGCAACAAGGTCATGGGCAGCCAAGGCTCATTGATGCATGTAGGGAGCGAAGGCTGGCATTGTAGTCCTATCTAGAAGAGCTACTGTAACTCATATTGCTGAGAAAGGTAATGCTGGTCCCAATAAAAAAAGGACACACAATTCATCAGTTTTTTTGCTTATTGGGCTGTGTAGTCACAAGCCAGTCAGGGCGTACATGCTGATGCGGACCCTACAATGGACGCGTAAGCTTTAGATAGACCACAAAGCAATGGAAGAAGGTGGCTTCACTTTTTTTTTTTTTCTTTTTACATCATGTGGATGGCCATGTGTGTGTGCATTGCTTACCTGGGGGAGAGATGGTACTAGGATACACTATGGGAAAAAGGCAAGCCAGCGGAGGCAGTGATCTGCTACTGGTGCCAGATACCAAAGCATACCGTCATTGGAGTCCATTCCTTGATGGGTCAGGGCAATTTTGGCAGCAAAAGAGGCACCTACTCAATATTAGGTGGGTGGTCATAATATTATGGCTGATCGGTGTATGTGGAAGGATTTTTACATTCCCACATTAGAAAAGAAAAATTCCAGCCTTCCTGCAGCTAGATGAAGTTGGGTTGTGAGATTGGTGCTTCTCTATACAAGGATCACCGGTATGGGCTAAGTGCCTAGCAGTGTTTTGGAGTGGAATTACTAATGACAAATAAACTGTAGCAATTTATTTACCCTAAGTATCACCTAATGGCCGGAATACACGATAAGAAAATCGGCTGAAAATTTCCGTTCAGTGAACGATCGGCCGATATTCTACTCGTTAATGCCCAGCCATCAATGAGCGATATTGATATTGTGAACGGAAAATACAGTTTGAAAAAAATGAAAAATTCTGTCGTCTCGTTTGCGAATGAATGTTATTCTATACATTGGTGTTAAGGTCGTTCATTTGAAATCTGTAGAACACCATCGCGTTGAACACTGTTTCGATGGTCGGCGGTCAACGGTCGGGCGATATTCGGCCCGTGTATGTTGGCAATGTTTTCGACCAACGAACACTTTTTCATAAGTCGGTGGTCAAATGATCAGGCGATATTCTACTCGTGTATTCCGGCCATAAGTATCAACATTATTGGAAGATGTGTATATTGGGGCTGGATGTATTCCTGTAGAATTCACAAACCAGTATATCATCTCAGAGCTAGATAGAATGTTTTTAGCAAATGTAGGCATCAACGGCACATTTTAAACTTCTGGGACGCACAGTGGTGTAGTGGTTAGCACTTTCACCTAGCAGCAAGAGGGTCGCTGGTTCGAATCCCAACCACGACACTACCTGCCTGGAGTTTGCATGTTCTCCCTGTGCCTGCGTGGGTTTCCTCCGGGTACTCCGGTTTCCTCCCACACTCCAAAGACATGCTGGTAGTTTAATTGGATCCTGTATAAAATTGGCCCTACTATGTATGTATGAATGTGAGTTAGGGACCTTGTGAGTATAGTTTTTGTCTGCCTATCAGAGGAGCAGCAGGTACATTCTATATTGCACTCTGCCTAACAGGGAGAAGGATCTGTGATTTAGCTCTACTCAGTGTGTCCAGTGTGTGATTCATATGGTCTGAGGGAGTGTCCCCACTGTGTCCAATGGGTAGGTGCAATGGACAGTGGAGGAAACCTGGCCAATGACACACAGGCATTGTTACAGCCCCAGGGATTGGCACAGACAGTTGTCTCGGTGCATTGTGGGGTGCAGTATATAAAGCCAGGGGCACGTGTGGTAGAGGTCTTTGGCGGGAAGCAGAGTCCCAGAAGGAGGGTGGCGGCTGCCTCCTCTTCTGAAGTGGATGGTGATGGTCACAGGCAGTCGGCCTGGTGAACCAGCAGTGTGGAGCTGAACCCAGAGGTCCAGGAGAGCTGACAGGAGGAGTTGGGGCACTGCGAGAATCTGGAAAGCAGTATCGTGAGTACAGAGGATCTTGTCCTGGGGGTGTGCCCCAGAAGGGGACCACTCTGGGGAATATAGTCAGTGGACGGGTGTTGATTGGTACAGAGAAAGAGGGTGCTAGGTGAGCGCCCTGAAGAGAATCACAAACAGGGACATTTTACTTCCGATTCATCTAGTGGCAGGATGAAACAGCGGCCTTGCCGCATTCTCAAGTTAGAGTCCTCAGAATTGTGAATAGTTCAAACGTTGGAGTATCCCACTCATCCCTTCTCCTATCCCAATATAAAATAAAAACAACAAAAACATCAACCCCTAGACTGATCATTGACTGCGCCAAGAACGTAAAGTGCTAAGATTTCTTGCAGTTGCTACAGGTAACCCAGGGGAATCCAAAAGTGTATAAAATCAGCAGCCCTCCAGGGTCAGTGCTACAAAAACAATAAACTATAATTCGGGAGGGGGCGGCAAACCAACAACAACAACCCCCCCATATGCTTCAAAATAAAATCCTTCATTGGAATCCATGCGCCCGGCGCCCCGTATGTAGATTAGGTGGCTGGATGCATGGACTGGGGGGAGGCTGCCACTGCGCTAAATCTATTCTTTAAAAGATGTTTCTTTTTTACATATTTTCTGTAATACAAGTTGGAAAAAAAAATATTTTTTTAATAATTGTGAAAGCTAATACTAATAATACTAAGCATTTTTAAATATTCCAGAAAAAAAGGCAGGGCAGGTAGTGGTATGTGGCCAAATGAAAAAAGAAACATGACCATCTGTGGATGGGCTTCTTAATTTGACAGTACAATAAAAGATGTCAGGGTGGAAGACAGTGGACTATGGAAAGGACAGAATGATAGAAAGCTTACTAGACCTCTGAACAAATAGTTAATGTTTACTAGTATCATTAGAAAGTTGAAAGGCTAAGTGGTTTAGAATGAAACAAGACCATGTTTGAAGCGACTTAATATATTTACCATTCAGCCGTTAGTTCTTGCCATTCACCCTGGCAGAGCCAAGTGTGAATTCACCATTCTGATGACTTCTCAGTCCTCACTGCCATGAAGGGAGAACATAACCTAAGAGCTTACATTACAAAGTTTTTGGCGTGGCTCTATTTGAAGATCATGACACTTTGCCACTGGCTGCTGTTCTGACATATCTTCATATACAACAGAATTCTTTGATGGTACAATGGCAGTTCCCAAACTTAAAAGATACATTCATGACATGTCAGAGCAGCCTGCGTTACTGACATGCTGCAGAAATGCTTTTTGCTTTCAAATTTGAAGAGGCGGTCTCTTCTTATATGTCAGAGTTACTATGAAATGATTTATGTAATCCAGTCTTCCCCCAATTTGGAAGAGAGCTTAAAGCCCAATTCCAGGCAACTAAAAAATTATTTTTTTGCATTGGGACTGGGCCTGCACCACAAGGTGTTGCTCATTTTGGTGTAAGGGATCAAAAAAAAAAAAAAAGAATACTTACCTGATACTCTGCTTCTTCCTGCAGTCTCCCCCATGCTTTAGTGTTCTAGGGTCCTGAGGTTATGAAGGCCAAGGCAGAGTCTGTAGCCCTGTCTTGGATGTGAGTGTGGGGGAGCACCAACTGCCAAGGGAGCAGAGGATCAGGTAAGTAAATGTAGTGTTCATTCAGTGATTATTATTCATTATCAGTTAGACTTAACTGACAGACATTATAGAGCACAATGTACCAAAATGTTGCCGTATTTTTTACATTGTAGTATTTGTAGTGTGTGTAATTTACCACTTATCTAGACTGTAAATTGTAAACTAGAACTTGATTTATGTAAAAAGCACACAGTAATATTTACAAACCAATATGTAAAACTTCCTAGCGATTTAAAAATAAGTGATATTTTTGCTGGAACCTTTTTACTGAACATTATTTTAAAACAAATTTGCTGACCAGAAGTTCCTTAGTTAGGCCCCATTCACACCCAAGGGAATTTTCCCTTAGGTTAGTGAATGTGGTGAAAATTCACTTTGCAAATAATATCCAATCGTATGCAAGGAAAATACAAAAAAAAAAAAAAAAAAAAGGTTTTTTTTTTTACTTGCACATGCTTAGATGATGGAGGGGAGCAGAGCTTCACCTATTTCACTAAACTAAGTGAATATCACCTTGAAGTGTGCCACTAGTAAAACAACCCCTGTAACAAATCTGTGTTTATTGCTATCCTATTTATGCGACAGGACATCTTGTCTCTGTATGGGAAAATATTTTCCATTTACCATAAGGATAATAAAAACGGCAGGATTTACCTTGCCTGTAAATTGATGGTGTGCTAAAACTGCTTGCCCTTTTCCCAGAAACATGCACCAGGAATATATTTCACACTTTTGTATCTTTCCTGACCTCCCTCTTGTGGATTGTAATGAACACTACAAAGATGAATGGAGTTTTTTTTTTTTTTTTTTTTGCAATTCTAGCCATAAATCTGCCTGTCAGCACCCCTCTGTGTGCATGCATGACATGTACATGCAATGGGATGCTTCAGGCCTGGTGGAAACAATTTTACAGCTGCTGGTAAGAACACTCTTACTTTCCTCTGCTCATACGAATTACAGTAAGAATACATTTTTGTAGTGCTTTACATGCTGATACACAGTACCAGTTTATAGTACATTAAACTAATTAAATAAGCTGGATTTAGTTAGTTAAGAGATCTGTGATGCAAAGGAATTGAAGAGAAATTTCCCAAATAAAAGGCTCACAGAGATTCTAACTCTGGCCCATTCATTCCAAAACATAAAAAAAAAAGAATTGGCTGAAGTTGTGTGCCTGGTAGGAGAATTCAAGCTCACAGCAACATGCAAAAACCTGAGATAGTATTTACATTGGGGGACATTTATCAAGCAAATTGGTGACATAATTAGCCACAAATCTAATTTATACACAATCAGAATATCGTACAAAAAAAATACCGCTTTCAAAGTGATCGTACAATAATCTGATCGTTCATACACAACGTTCGTCGGAAACTTTCCAAAGGGACAAACACAAACATTTTTCTCGTATGATTTTTGTTTAGCCACTTAAGGACTGGAAGGTTTACCCGCATAGTGATCAGGCCATTTGTTACGATACGGCACTGCGTTATTTTAACTGACAATTGCGCGGTCGTGTGATGCTGTACCCAAATAAAATTGATGTTCTTTTTTCCCACAAATAGAGTTTTCTTTTGGTGGTATTTGATCACCTCTGCGGTTTTTATTTTTTGCGCTATAAACAAAAAAAGAGCGACAATTCTGAAGAAAAAAAATATTTCTCTTTCGCTCTTTGTGAGACACAGCTCCAGAATCTTCTTGACCATTGGGTTATGCTGCCCTCTACAGGAGTAGGACACTAGGCAGGAAAAGCTTTACCACGCCTATGGGGCAGTCCCAGGGGGTATACTCTAGGGATGCACCGATCCAGCTTTTTTGGAGCCGATACCGATATCTGGCGAGGTGAAATTGCCCAATAAGGGATGGCTGAGCCGTTACTCAGCAAAAACCGGATCGGCCAGTGGGACGGCTGAACTTTACCGATCTCCGATCCAGCTATTTTGTCCGGATTAGGGCCGATTTCCGATCCGAATATCGGTCGGTGCATCCCTAGTATTCTCCCACTTCCTGCTATACGCATTCTGTTTTTTTCTGCCTAGTCAGGAGTAAGTACCTCGTTCCTTGCTGGGAAATCTGGTTCTAGCATTTTTTTTATTTTATGTTCCTGTGAGAACTATAATCAACTGCCCCCCCCCCCCCCCACTGGACTGGGGCTGGCCGGCAAGTTAAACGTCTCGCAAGGACGCACGCAACCTGGTCATGGCCTAAGTCGCAGAGTGCCTCTGGCCCGCAGCACCCCCATTCCAATGGTGCGGTGGTCTGCCTGGAGTGGTGCCTACCCAGTTCTATGGTGTGGTAAGTAGTGCCCCCCTCCCTGGGACAGTCAGACCCCCGGGTTCTCCTCCTTCCCACATAAAAACCCCCCTATTTATCAGGGGCCCCTGTGGCCCACCCCCCCCATTCACCCACACCAAGCTCCCCCTTCCCCCCCCCCCCCAGGGGGGCCATAACTGTATTTTAATTTGGGGGTGTCTAGCGGGCGATGGGGGCCGGGAGGGGGGGAGCCCACCGCCGGTTCCTAAACACGTGGTTTTTGGGGTGGATGGTCCTGCTGGAGGCTCCTGCCAGGGCCCCTCCTTACTGTAAATTGTTCCTGGGGTCCCAGGAGCCGCCATTTTCTTGTGGATGGCTGCTGTATATGTCGGAAGCCATGTTTGCGTAGTCTGGCTGGCATTTTCATATAGTTTCCCATTGAATTAAGCGGCAGCCATGTTTTTGCAGCCTAAAGTGGCGGTGATTCGGCGGTGGGCCTCTAGTGTTAACTCCTGAACTTTCTCTTTCCTTCTGAGCATCGCACGGTGTGCAGCATTGGCGCTCTGCTCTATACCTGAGTCGGTGGTGGTGAGTCCCTGTGGGTGCAAAACGGCTCTCCTCTCTCTGCTATAGCTGCGGCTGGGTGTGCTGGGACCTGAGGTGCCGTTTGTGCAGTGGTGGGGGGTCTTTTAGCAGTGTTCTCTCTTTCTGATGGTGTGGTCCCTGGGTTAACCCATGGAGTCCCTAAAGCATGTGTCACCACCTGATCCCCTCTCAGAGGCTGTGGCACCCTGTGGGTCCCAGTCCATTTTGTCTTCAATGGCGGCGGTTCTGGAGGCAGATCTGGCCGCCGTGGACGCGAGTCTCCCTGCGAGTGCTCTGATAGTGAGGATGATTCCTCTTCCACTATGGTCGCGCATGAAAAGGCGCTAGTGGATGCACTTGATTGTATCAGTGTGGGAAATTTTAAAACTGGAGGATGGAGCTGTTGCTGCATCGGAGATGCCTGTGCATTTCGGTACCTGCAGATCTTCAAAGGCGACAAAGGTCTTCCCTTTTCCCGCCAATTTTGCCAAAATTGTTGCGAGTCAGTGGTGTTTCCCTAAATGCTCTATCGGGGTGCCTATGCAGGGCAGCCTTCAGAAATTTTGGGGCCCCTTACACAGTTTTAGGCCTGGGCCCCTCAGGACCTTACCCCCAACATTCCCCAGGGCCCGCCCACTGGCTGTCCCACCAAATCCACCCCACTGGCCATCCCACTGAGTCATCATCTGCATCCCTCTCCACAATGTAACTTCCATCCTCATCCCCACCCAGCATCACCTGCATCCCTCTCCACAATATAACTCCCATCCTCGTTCACACCCAGAGTCATCCGCATCCCTCTCCACAATGTAACTCCCATCATCATCCCCACCCAGCATCATCCATCCCTCTCCACAATAAAACTCTTATCCTCATTTCCACCCAGCATCATCCCCATCCCTCTCCACAATGTAACTCCCATCCGCATTCCCACCTAGAATCATCCATCTCTCCCCACAATTTAACTCCCTTCCTTGTCCCCACCCAGCATCATCCACATCCCTCTCCACAATGTAACTCCCATCCTCATCCCAACCCAGCATCATCCATCCCTCTCCACAATAAAACTCTTATCCTCATTTCCACCCAGCATCATCCACATCCCTCTCCACAATGTAACTCCCATCCGCATCCCCACCCAGAATCATCCATCTCTCCCCACAATGTAACTCCCTTCCTTGTCCCCACCCAGCATCATCCACATCCCTCTCCACAATGTAACTCCCAACCTCATCCCCACCCAGAATCATCCATTCCTCTCCACAATGAAACTCCCATTCTTCAACAGAATGAAGGCCAACACACGTGGCAATAAAGCATGTAGGCAGGCCATGAGGGACAGCCTCGCCAAGCGGTTTGAGAAGCATGAGGAGAATAAAAATGTTGTGCTTGCATGTCTTTTGGATCCTCAATACAAGAACCATCCTTTCTCTTCTGATGATGTATTGGCCAAGGCAAAACAATGGCTGACAGAAGATATTCAAGTTCAACAGAAGGTGCAGGAGGTTCCTCCTGATGAAAAGAAAAGTCAAAAAGAGAAGGTTTCTGAAGTGGAAGAGCAGGATGCAGGAGAAATATGTCCAAAAAAGACAATGTTCACTGCTGCAATAATTTTAAATCACTACTGCAGTAGTGCAGTAGTGATTTAAAATTATTGCAGTGATTGAGTGCCCTGCTGCAGCGGTAGTCCACTGACTCCAGTTCAATCCACTGTGTGGCTGTTGTGTTGCCTAGCTTTTTTTCCTAGCAGTTTTGCACTGACTGCAGTAGTTGCAGCGAGTGCCATACTGCAACGGTAGTCCACTGACTCCAGTCCAATCCACTGTGTAGCTGTTGTGTTGCCTAGCTTTTTTTTTCTAGCAGTTCTGCACTGACTGCAGTAGTTGCAGTGAGTACCATACTGCATAGGTAGTCCACTGACTCCAGTCTAATCCACTGTATAGCTGTTGTGCTGCCTAGCTTTTTTTCTAGCAGTTTTGCACTGACTGCAGTAGTTGCAGTGAGTGCCATACTGCAGAGGTAGTCCACTGACTCCAGTCCAATCCACTGTATAGCTGTTGCCTAGATTTTGTCTAGCAGTTTTGCACTGACTGCACTGCAGTAGTGATTTAAAATTATTGCAGTGAGTGCACTACTACAGCAATTTATTATGCATTAATGCACAATCAGAATGATGTGAAACTAAATGACCCTGGAACTGAAGATTTCCTATCAGTTCTCATGCAGTTAAGGTGTGAAGAACGAGCCCTTAATGTTAATAAATAAAGTTCTACATGTTCAGTAACAGATTTGTGTCGAAATTTGTGTTTATTTTGCACAATTTTAAATGTACAAAAATATCGGCCGATACCGATATGCATTGGCCAAAATATCGGTATTTTGGTATCGGCAACGAAAAACCGATATCGGTCAATCACTAGTTCACAGAGATAAAGTGGTGCTTTATCCTTGTCAGTCGTTCCTTCCTAAGGTTGTCTCTGGTTTCCATCTAAATGAAAAAATTGTGCTGCCTTCCCTGTGTCCTAAGCCTAAGCATCCTAAGGAGATTGCCTTGCATTTTCTGTATGTGGTCTGAGCAATCAGGGTGTACTTGGCGGCAACCGAGTCGTTTAGGTAATCAGACTTGCTTTTTTGTCCTTACGGATGGACCTCGAAAGGGGTTGATCGCGTCTGCCGTGACCATTTCCAGATGGCTCAGACAGACGGTAGTGCAGGCCTATTCAATCAAGGGTCAGGTTCCTCCTTTCCCTGTTAAGGCGCATTTTACGCGAGCGCTTAGGGTCTCCTGGGCCTTCCGCCATCAGGCATCAGTGATGCAGGTTTGCAAGTCGGCCACTTTGTCGTCTGTGCACACTTTCACAAAATTTTACAAAGTAGATGTGTTGGCATCTGCGGATGCTGCTTTTGGCTGCTAAGTTTTGCAGGCCGCTGTTTGAGAGGACCTGGTCCTCTTTGAGGGTGTATTGTTTTCAGGTGAGCTCCAGTTGTTCCTGGTTGAGCTTCATGTTACCTGGTTGGCTGGGTTTAGCCTTTGGGAATTTTTTCTGCTGTTTTTTTTTCCACCCCTCATGTTTGACACTGCTTTGGGACGTCCCAATGGTCAAGAAGATTCTGGAGCTGTGTCCATCAACAAAAGAGAGAAAATATTTGTTTTTACTATTATAATTTATATTTTTTCATTTTGGCATTTCTATATTTTTTGCATGGACACTAGTTTGATATACTGTACATTTGGGCACAGGGATTGAAATGGTTGGGGTTTTTCCACCAATTTGTTTGTGTTTTTAACACTTTGTTATAGTGTTGTAGTTGGAGAATACTGTTTTTTCACTTAATGCTGATTAATTTTAAAACTGATGTTTAGCACAAATATTAGAAAAAAGTTTTCATATTGTTTGTTTTTTGGCCCTAACAGGATTAGTGCCTTACTTTACTCATTCACTCAACAATTAAGAAGTGGTCATAGTCATGTTTCATTCAGTTTCAGTGTGACTTTAGAGAAGCCAGGGGAGGACTGTTACCTGAAAATCTATTGCGTAATCTGTCTCATTGCTCCATTTAGCGTGCTTTATTGTCCAATAAAATGTATAATTTTCCCCATTGTAACGGACTTGTGAATAATCCTTTTCTCTACTTTTGACCCAATACATTGCCTTGAGCCTTGAATGTGTCTTTCAGAGATAAAACGGGCTTCTGTTGTATTATAGGCAAAGCTTTTTTTTTTTTTTTCATTTTGTATAGAGCAAGGGAGGGTTATAACCCATCAGATTTTTGTTCACCATCTGTTGTCCCATTGCAAAGATTTCCCTTCACTTCCTTTCCCATAGCCAAACAGGAAATGTGAGAAAATCCCTACAAATTAGGGGAATTCCTTGGGGACCCCCAGGTCACCACAACTAGTGTCCATATTGGATTTCCTTCCTATTACTTTTCTGGGGAAATTTGGGATTTTCTTTACTTTCACTTGATAATTGTAAACAGGACAAAAAGAGAGGGTGAATCTCCTTAAAGCCGTTTAAACTGCTGGACATTTTTTTTTGTACCTACAAGGTAATGTCATAATGTGCTAGTATGCATCGCATAGTAGCATATTTTGTTAAACTTACCTTAAAACGACGCCCTTCCAGTGCTGAGATGTAAGCGCTGCAGGTGCTCTCCTCTTCACCAGTCTTGCTTCCATGTTCGTGGACTCTGGCTCTGTGACTGGCTGGAGTCGCGATGACGTCACTCGGTAGCCATTCCTTCAGAGTGCAGGTGCCAGTGATGTCACTGGCTTCATGTACAGTAAATATCTCCTAAACCGTGCTCGTTTAGAAGATTTTTTCACTACCTATAGGTAAGCCTTTATTATAGGTTTTACCTATAGGTAAAAGCAAGAGATGGAAGTTTACTTCCACTTTATCTGGAACACAGCAATACAAACTGACTGGGGTTCTAATCCCTCTCTCTCTACCTGTTCCAAAACCCCCCCAATTTTATTTTTTATTTTTTCTTGCCTTTAGTTATACTTTAACACTTTAAAGAAACCTGGTCTTTTAAGACCGGGTTTCTTTAAAGTGTTAAAGTATAACTAAAGGCAAGAAAAAAAAAAAAATTTGAGGGGTTTTGGATCAGGTAGAGAGGGATTAGAACCCCAGTCAGTTTGTATTGCTGTGTTCCAGATACAGTGGAAGTAAACTCTACTGCAGGTAAAAGTACAGGCACAGACTCTAGAACTCTTTATTTTATGGCAAAATGGTAGGACTTTCTGATATGCCAAACTCTGTTACTCCTGGGAAGGCAGCAGCAAGCTCCAATACTTCAAAGTAGTGCCAGAGCTCTCCACTAACTCACAGCCATGAGAAAGTCCTTCTCGAGGATGCAACATGTCAAGCAAGGCTGCCATGATGATGTCATCGTGCATCTCTTCAATCAGTCGGGGGAGTTAATTGTTTGTATATCCCATAGTGAAAATTAGAGATGCACCTGCATACTACAGATTTTTTTGTGAGTGCAATTATTTGTTTGAGCAATAAATGGCGATTCCATATGGAGAGCACTAGATAGTTGCATAGTTAGTCAGGTTGAAAAAAGACACAAGTCCATCTGGCTCAACCAATAAAACACAAAAAACAGTAAAGAAAACACAACCATACAATCCCATATACACAATCCTATACCTGCAGTTGATCCAGAGGAAGGTGAAAAACCCCAGAAACACATGATACAATTTGCTACAGCAGGGAAAAAAAAATCCTTCCTGATCCCCTGAGAGGCAATCTGATATTCCCTGGATCAACTGTATCTATAATTATTAGTACCCATTTATATTATTTACACCTAGGAAATAGTCTAGGCTTTTTTTAAAGCAATCTATTCCACATTTTCACAGCTCTTACTGTGAAGAAACCTTTTCGTATTTGGAGACAAAATCTCTTTTCCTCTAGACGTAAAGAGTGCCCCCTTGTCCTCTGTGATGACCTTAAAGTAAATAACTCAACACCAAGTTCACTATATGGACCCCTTGTGTATTTATACAGTGCATGTTGATCATATCCCCCTTAATCTCCTCTTCTCAAGAAAGATGTCCCCTTGTATTCTTTTATGAGGAATATTGCCATCTATTGGTTGCAGAGAGCTGGGTGGAGCTGATGTGAGTTCCTGATGAGACCTGGAGCTGATGTGATTCCATTTAAAGTGACACACAAGCTGGAAATTCAGATTACCCTTAAAAAAGCTGTGTTTGACCTTGTATAGTCCAGAGGTCTATTGATGAGGGTAAGTGAACTGCACAGGTGTTGGTGGAGGAACCTTTCGGTGGTGGTTGTTGGAGGAAAAGAACAAGAGTTTGTGGATTTTATGGATTTTAATGCTTATTTAGGTTTAAAACATATTTTTTAGCATATTTTTCGGGTGTTAACATTTACAGTGCCCCTAGTAGTTATTAATTTAAGCTGTTTGATGTTATAAGAACATAAATCGATTCAGGGAGATTACTATTTTTTTAATATTTTTAGTGGGTGTTAAGTTAAGCAATGTTTATTGATGGTATCACATTATTATTATTATACAGGATTTAATGTATACAGTACAATCTGCATAAACTATACACAGATTGACACAAATTGGGAATTTAAAATATTGTATATAAACACTGTTACTCGCTAAAGCACCTAAACAGTGATTTCACCACACATAAACCAACAAACTGTATTAAAATAGTATGGTACAGCGCAACAAATACAATTCCTACTGAGAAAGCAGTGTTAATTTTGATATCAGATTTCAATTAGTCATAGTCTTTTGAATAAAATGCTATTTTAGTTTGTCGTATTTTAGTCATGTGAATTGTTTTAGTCATAATGTAGTAGTCTGAATTGTTTTAGTCGTATCTTAGTCGACTAAAATCTCTGTTACATTTTAGTTTACTAAAATCGAATGGGTTTAGTTTAATTGTAATGCATTTCTGAAGTATTTCTCTAGAATTTCGAAAACTCACTATATACTCCTGGAGTACAAATCGAATAACTTGTAGTGAGGATGGGGAAGCAAATGGGAGTGAGGGTGTGCACAGGGCAGAGAACTGGTCTGGGGAGGCTGTTATTTTACACAGTGCTAAGCACTGCTACCTTGCGAGGAGGGGAAACTCTCCCCATGTGGATTGCAGGGCATTGTTCCAAAACTCCCAGGCAGCAGGCAGACAGAGGGAGCCTGTGTCTCTCAGCCAATACAGCTTGTCAGGGGGCAGGGGCTTTAACAGACAGGCAGAGCTCTAAGGACAGCGGAAGTTCAGGTGGGTAAACATTATTCCCTCACATTTTCGTTAGTTGAGGAAAATTGGAATTGATTTTCACCAAAGTTTTTGTCTATTGACTTCATTTTGAATTTTATTTTCGTTTAGCTTTTGTCACTGAAAACATGCAGTTGACGAAAATTTATGACGAAATTAACACTGAGGAAGCCCCACCTTGGGTGTAACGCGTATAGGAAGGAGATCCACGCACAGTATGCTATTCCTAGTCAGATAGTGAGAGTTCCAGACCTCAGATGCGATTGTTTTATGTGCTGTATGATCGCTTGTTGTGCTTTGTTTTACTGTGAGTGTTTTTAAGCTTACCTTTTTAAAAAATATTATTATTAGTATATACAGGAAGCACCATTTGTCCTCCATTTTATGCTTTACCTATGCCACTAATCTGCATTAGGAGAGAGATTGCGATACCTACCATGAGCTGTCTATGAACCATGGGCATCAGGTGTATAAAGCCTCAGTGGGAGGCACACTAAAATGCTGGTGTAATCATCATCTAACCAAGAGGTCTTATAAGGAGGTGAGCGTTCATTTAAATAGTGTTATGTACGCAAGACTTCCTGGTCTCCAGGAAGAGGAGTGAATTTATAGAACACATTGGTGATTGGAGCAAGTTGATATGGACATATTTATGGACTTTTTGAGAATTGTTACACATTGCACCATGTTATTTTTAGTATATTTTCTAGGTTGATAGGCTGCCTTTTTGAGCAGTAGAAATGATCAGGATACAAGCAGGGGCAGGAAGGCTTCTGCACAATCCATTTTGTATACTTTGTTTAATTAGGCCTTATTCCCGCAGCTGATTACTGACATGCCCTATGCAAGGCCATGTTTTGCCAGCACAGGTATTGCATGCATCACTGTGCTGCTATCCTGTTTGTCTTGCACATGTCGATGTCGGACTTTTTGATTTGAAGAAATAAAACTCAAGTTTCTACTTTCCTGAGACCGGAAGTGCCACTTTCTTTCTACATGCATATGGTCTTCTTAGGTTGCGGACCTTGGTGAGCACCCAGTCTTGCAGGACTACTACAGTTTACTTGGGAATCCTACTGGCCCAGCTGTCAGCACTTTGAGCGGTGATTTGCTTCTTTGCATCACTGTGCCGACAGTCCCATAGATGTCTATTGGGACATGGGCCAACACAGACACCGCGCTGGGTCTCAATTTGACATCCCTTTGGGTCTCATTCTGGGGGCGTTCGGGACTGTGCACCCACACAAATGTCCTATTGGGACATAGCGGGCGTGTCCGTACAATTGTGACTTCTGGCACGAGGGTGCACGCAACACCTATGCATCCCCCGTGCCAGCAAAACGCAGCTCTGCATGCAATTAGTTAGCCATGTGACTGAGGCCTAATGCAGTACATTCTGGGCATCTTTAGTTCAAAAGCCAAAAGATGTGTTAATCATGTACTCTAGTAGATATAAGTGTTGACCCATGTATCTATAATTCTTTGGACTAATGAATGGCCACTGTTAGCCAAAATGGGGTGATTGTTTTTTTTTGTTTATTGTTGCCTTTTCATACTAGAAAAAAGTTGGGTAATATTTGTTGTACTGGGGATTATGGTAAAAAGCTTGGAAATAAGAAAGTGAGCAATCGCTGTAAAGGCAGTCCCAAGGTTACGAACAAGATAGGGACTGTAGATTTGTTCTTAAATGTAATTAAAATTTAATTTAAATTTGTAAGTTGGAACAGTTTGAAGTGTAACTCCAGTCTAACTCCATCCTGTGCAGTGATGTGGGATTGGAACATCCCACATCACTACACAGGCTGGAGTTGTACATAAAAATGTACTGTTCCCACTTCTGGGCATGCAGTCGTGGTATTTGGCCATCTTGTGGCCATACAGTACTACAGTGTGGGATGTGTCCGGCACTGCAAGATGGCAGCTCGGCGTTATCCGGGACCAGCGTGGAGCGCAAGTGGCGGAAAGTGATGTCACGCCATCTCTGTTCGTAAGTAGGAGTCATTCGCAACTCAGATATTCGTAATTCGGGGTCTGCCTGTACTTGTCTTGGAGCTAGCTGATTTGTACAGTATGTGGCCTGCACTGTGTGTCTGCTTTCTTCCACAAGTCAAAATCACAAACTAAGTTTTATGACAGATTCTCAGTAGTATACCAGTTTTACCATTCTGTGCCATTATATTTCCTTGGCTTATCTGATCTCATCATTTTTCATTTTCATTATGTAAATTCCAGTTTGCACCGTAGCAAGCTGTCCTAAAAGTCCATTGAAGCCACAGTGCTTCTAACAGGGCGACTGGGTGACGCCTTAAACATCAGCACAGCATGTTCAGCTGCCCGGGTGTATTGTTGCAGACTTAATCTGTAAGTTGAAGGCTTGAATGTAAGCCTACAGAACTGGTACATTGTTAAGCTTGGCATGATAATGAAGACATGCCAGGGAGTTCTTTTGTGAAGAGTATGATAAAAATAGCTGTTGTCAGGCATTCTGTTCTCTATACTGGAAGGACATGATGTATACTGCATCAAGATGGGAGCAATGTGTTCTTTATTTTTAAATAGTTTTTTGAGCTTTGAATAAAGCATGGATTTAAAGACAGTGTAGATTAAGTTTAAAATATACTCTTCAATAATATGAAAACACTTACCCCTTGCGAAATGGGTGGCCCCTATTTGCCATTCGAGATTACTGTATGGATGCCACTGTATCTGAAAGCTTTTTTTTTTTTCTTCTCATTTAGTGTAAAAATAAGAATTAGTAAGCAATATAATTTCACTTTGTTTATTAGCAGAGCAAATGTGTTCCTTTAGCAAATCATATCAAAGTATAACCTTCATGGTTGCACTACTGAACTGTTATTTAGTAACTCATGTTCTGTTTATCAGTTGTCTCTTAGCCATAAGGCTGTTTCTTTAACCACTTTACCTCCGCCCACAGTAATATTACTGCGGCAGAGTGGCTCGTTATCGTCTGACGACGTAGTACTACGTCGTCAGACACTCCCCCTTCTGGGCGGCGCTTGCGCGCCGCCGGAGGCTCGCTCCCGCTGTTTTCGGTCACAGCGGGAGTCGGAACCAGGGGAAGAGCAGCGGCGATCGCCGCCGCTCATCCCCGATCGTCGGGGATCTAGTGTGGAGATCCGCCCGCCTGTGTAAACACAAGCGGGCAGATCTCCCAAGTGACAGGGAGTGACAGATCGGAGTGTTCAGCATAGCTGGACATCCGATCTGTCCTCCTGTCACATAGTCACCTCCCCCCCCCCCACACGTCAGTAAGCACCAGGCATACATTAACCCCTCCCTCTCCAATAAAATTAACCCCTTCCCTGCCAGTGTCATTTTTACAGTAACAGTGCATATTTATAGCACTGATTACTGCAGTAATGTCACTGGTACCCCCAAAAGTGTCAAAAATGTCAGTCAAGGGTCCGATCTGTCCGCCGCAATGTCGCAGTACCGCAAAAAAAATCGCAGATCGCCGCCATTACGCGTTAAAAAAAACCACCAAAAATGACAGAAATCTTTCCCTTTGTTAGTAAACGCAATAACTTTTGCGCAAACCAATCAAAATACGCTTATTGTGATTTTTTTTTACCAAACATGGGTAGCAAAAAACAAATTAGCCAAAAATGTAAAAAAAAATTGGTTTTTACATCTTTTTTGGGGGGAATTTCATATAAAAAAATGTTAAAAATATTGTTATTTTTTCAAAAAAAACTGCTCCCTCGTCACTGGCTTTGATTGTCAGCACTGGGAGCCAATAACTTCAGATGTGCACATCGCTGGATCAAATGAGGGCTCAGGTAAGTGGTGTATGTGCCACACTATGTGAAACACAGGCATTGCCAGTGAAAAAAATGCAAATTATTTATACTCTCCTGCCCGAAGCTGTCCTGTTTTTGGGGAGCAGTACGGGAACTGGCCCAAGAGTTCACCGACTATCTGATTCCAAATGATCCTGCTTTTTTCTTGCTACACGTATCCACTATCCCCCTGAAAGAATATAAAAAGTCGATCTTGCGCCATGTACTGAATGCAGCCAAATCCTGTGTTCCTTTGTTCTGGAAAAGGCAGTCCCCCTGAATATTAGCGACTGTATCCGCAAAATAGAGGATATTAACAAAATGGAAGACCTGCATCTATCAGCACAACACAAAAAAGAAAGCTATGATAGAACCTGGGGGTTGTGGAACCTTTTCGTCCTCTCTGACAGGGGACAAAACCTGCTCTGTCCTGTAGCGGCGAGTTTTAATTCTGATACATGACTGTAGAGGTTTCAGTTCCTAGAACACACGATGGGCTCAGGCACGCCTTCACTCCCTTCCCCCAACCCCCCCCCCTTTTTTTCCCCCCTCTTCCTCTCCCTTCTATTTCCCTTATCTACCTTGACTCTCTAACCTTTGCGTTTCCTCTTTCTTTGCTCACGTTCGTTCTTTAACAGAAAAAGAGAAAATTAAAAAGGGGACGAGGCGAATGCGAATACTTCAGAAGCAACTACACCTTCTTGCCTGTTATCCTACTGTGCCTTGGAGGCCCGTGCCTTCATTCTAACTGTCAATTTCCTTCTGTTCACCATGTTGTGATGTTTGTTGTGCTGAACCGTTACAGACATACTTTTGTTGGTATTTGTTGCTACCGCATGTTATTTCCTGCTATGTGTTGTATTCATCTGCTTCGGCTCGTCCGTCTGAATAAATAAAACAATTGAAAAAAAAATGATTTATACTCTACTTTTTAGGGTGTCATTTCTTTTTCGATTATCAAAAAATAAGTTCTTTAGCCCAAAGTGTATATTTGTGTTTGTGTTACTGCACATATCTTTTACATGAAAATGGTGATATACAAGGTCAAGGGTTACTTTAGATTAGATCCTGATGGTTTCCCTTTGACTACAGAAATAAAAAATATCTTCTCTCACCCTGGGACATTTTTAGCAAACATGCCTCCTGAAGCTTTTAGTCACTGAATTTTAAAAACCGCTTTATCACTCTCCTGAAGATATGGATTATTTCTGTGAAATGTGTTAAGAGCAGAAATCTCCAGTCTAGCACCTATTTCACTTTTTAAATAGTCAGTATAGATACCCACACTAAAAATGCTTGGTATATACCAGTGGTCTCCAAACTGCGGCCCGAGTGCAGGATGTGGCCTGCCTTTATTGGATGTGACTTGCCTTTATTTGGCGTTAGGACACTATTCCTCCATCTGACACTATCAATAGGGCACTATTCTTCCCACTAACACCATCAATGGGGCACTATTTTCTAATCCTCCTTCAGGCCACAGGCCACAGTCTGGCCCTCCTTTAGCCTAAACAACAGTAAAACTGGCCCGTTGTTTAGAAAGTTTGGAGACCTCTGGTATATATTGTAGGAGTAAAATGCAAGTGGTACATATATAGCTATTGGGTGCTGGATGAGGAAAAACGTGATTAAAGGAAATCTCTATAGTAACAGCATACACTTTAATTTTATAACATCAGCATTATAATAACAATACAAAAAGTAGTTATTATACAATCCAATGTAAGCTTACTTTAAAAATCTCCTTTTATGGAGTGCTGCCTCACTGTTGGCCATCTCTTTCCACAATTTCCTGGATTCCCTACATGCCTTGCAGCCTTGCCTCTGCTGTTTACTTTCAATTTCTAAGGACCACATATCCCATGGTACCTTACTGCCTGCAGGCAGTGATTCCTATACAGGCTCCACCTCTCGAAACTCCTCCTCCTCAGAAAACCCTGTTGTTCATAAGGCAGGCTCTGTTCTCAAAGGGCATAATGAATATGTGTCACAGAATTCAAAGAAGCAATTTACAAACTTCACGTAGTTTACAAACTACAAGATCAATCAGAGTAAGGAGTAGGCTAGAAATAATTAAAACAAAATGTTGAAATGAATATATGATCTACATTTTTATCATAAATACACTTTAGGGAGCTATAATGACTACATGTGTAAGTTATTCTGCTTTTATAATGACTAGCTGGTTTTATATTTACAGTGTGTTGGTTGTATTTACCAGAGTGTCTAAAAAGTCAGCTATTTGTCTCTTGGGCAAATTCTTGTCAATATTTTGGATGTGGTACCCTCCTTTACTAACCAATGGTCCTGTACGCTTATGTAGACAAAAAACATTCAGTGCAACTTTGCAGTACATACATGTCTTCATGTTTCATCTCTATAAAAATGCTGCAAGTTTAGCAAAATAACTGTTGATCTGCCAGTGCAACCAGTGATCTACTAACTTTCTATAGGAAGTAGACAACACTGCTTCTCCTGCACTGAATTCCCAAACTGTTATCAGCCCTTCCTGAGTTCTCTCCTGCTGGACTACAGAACTACATGTCACCATCATAACCTCTTCACATAATTTCTAGAACTCCTCATTGTTTACATTCTCAGTCATTTTCTGTATAGGGGTGAGGGTGTGGAAAATGTAAACAAGGGCAGATTATAGAGATGAGGTGCAAGGGAGGTGATTTGTTGCTCAGTAGAGGAGCGCTCAGGCAGAGCTGACAACACTTCTTAGAATTTCAGCACAGCAGAGGCATCATTGTGCTTTTCCTGCAGAATTAAATGGTACTTTTGTGTAATTGCTGCATTTTTTTGAAAAGATGGTACATAGGGAAATGTGTATGAATTGCACAGATGTAATGTACCTCTTTCTTTTTGCACAGACATGCATTGCAATAACGTTGGGAAAATATTTTACAGCATGTTGAAGAGAAGAATACTTTACTACTTTATTTTAATGTTTCTGTTGTAACACCAATAAATAATTATCATGGAGGAACTTTCTTGTCTTTTATCATGCAAATGTTCTAAAACAGTGTTGCAATTTGTTTTACTAGCTTAAGTGAAAATCAGACTTGTGGTAGTCAAGTTTGTGAGCCTCTTATCTTTGATGACTAACAGAGTACCAAATGTCAAGTAGTTTAACTTTAAGGAATGTAGAACACTGATGTCTGTTTAGTTACATAATTAGCAGGTCATCCGCATATAAATACATGCAGCTACAGAGTTTGGAGATAAAGGGCAACTCTATTTTTGTGGAAAAAAATATAGAAAATAAAATAATTATTCTAGCATAAAACATTGCTATACAAGCCATGTTGTTGTCAAAGTTACCTTTTTAATCTGCAGCCATTGTAATTTTCTGTAAAATTAAAATTCAATGCAATATGGCAACCTAGAGCCATTCTGTACCACATAGGAGCCAAGAGACCTGGCTCTTCAGTGTCCTTTAGCAGTCCTGGAACCTGTTTACATCACTGACCCTTATGTTCACCTTAGCACCTATTCCTGGCATCTCCATTGTGGACGGATAAGAATCTCTTTCCTAAAATGAGTCAGTTTCCTAGACTTTTACATTTCATGCAAAGCTGAGCGACCGATCAACTACAATCCTAGTACGGATGCAAGTTGACAACTAACCGGTCTTAGGAATCTTAGCTCATCTTCGAGTGGGACTGCCCAGCTCAAATATTCAGTATATTAGTCCACTTCCTGATGACCATTGGCCCTCCTCCTAGTGTGTGGAACATTTTTTCCTGTTCACCCCTTCTGGTTTTGTGGGATTATGTGGAATAGCCTTTTCACATGACCCCCCTTTTTGTACTGTCTATCTGCCTTTTTTAGTCTCCCCCGCTAAGCTAGGGAATATAGAATTTAGGGAAGGCAGCAGCTGGTCTTTGGACCAAGAAGTTTCAAATGCTATAGTCGAACTCTAGACAGGATGGGATAGTCATTTTAACTATTTTGGGAATACTTCTCCTGTTGCTTACTTCATGGGTTGACTTCCCCAGAAAAGACAGGTTCCTGAGTTGTGGGATTCCTCTATGGGCTTGTCTTTGATCTGACCTCCAGTGTGTTTCTGAAAACTGCAATATCTTCACCTACTGGGAAGATCTGAGATCTTTACCTGCAATAGACAGGTTGACTCACTTTCTACACTGAACAGTGTGGAGTGTGTCATTTATTGCCACATTGTCTTTCCTTTAGTTAAGATATTGTTTTCCAGATCCCCTCTTTTGATGATCCCCACTTCAAACTGTGAGGTTTCTGCATGTGTTCTTCATTCTTCCTTTCCCTTCTCTCCATTTAGATTTTATACTGTACTGTAATGACTCTCACATCTATGGCTATCTCTTGAGTAGTTGTCTGTCAGGTAACATTGTTTACTACCATGGACCTTTACTTCTCCTGTTGTCAAGGTTTAGGAGTGTTCATATTCACCTTCAGCAGTTTGACTGTCTTTTCTCTGGATATAATCTGCCCAAGATTCATGTCACTAAAGTCAAGTGTTTTAGATATGCTAGGCTTTAATCTTTGGGCATCAAACAAATACCCTTGCAGTGAAGCCTCCCCCCCCCCCCCCCCACTGCAAGGGTTAAATACTTGTTAGGCCTAGGGGTTTAGGAATAAGAAAAAGAATACTTGCCTTATTCCTCATTCCAACAGCCTTCCATCATGCTACACGAACAGTTCCCCGCAGCCACCTCTCTGAAGAGCTCTGGCCGCATCATCACATACAGCGAAAAACCAATAGTCCTGCATTGCATTTGAGAATGACAAAGGCCTGTCCACAACCTTGAGCATCGTAGGGGAGTTCTCTGGTGGAGGGGGGAATAAGGTAAGTATTGTAGCCTTTTCTATTACTCCCTAGACTGAATGTGCATTTAATGCTTGCAGGGGGGGGGGGGGGCAACTGCAAGAGGTTTTTTATTTGTAATTTTTAAAATACCGGTTTAAGCATTCTCTGCACTGTCCAATTCTTTTTTTGCTTTTGGATTTTGTATGCCTGTTAGATTTTCCCTTTTAGGGATCTTTTTTTTTTCTCTAAAACTCAGAGTAAAATGTATTTATTTATTTATTTTTACTACATTGGTTGTTTGTTTTCTCCTGTTCAGGTAGTATGGTGATGGTTGGACCTCCTCATATCGCCTTTGGGTAGCAGTGTTTCCCTTATTTTTGAATATCTGTTCCGTTCTGGAGCACCAGGTTGAGCCTAGGTGCTCACCCCCCAGCTGTGCTAATTTCCGCATTTGGGTGGTTCTTCTAAATGTATTCTCCATTCAGAATTGTATTTATTTGAAGTACTTCTATAGCACTGGCACACAGCTTTACATATATGTTAGGTGCCTAATTCACATTTATACCTACACATACTAAGGACAATTTAGACAGGAGTCAAAAGTTATTTAAAACTTTTTAAATAGAGTGATATTACTAATATTTCATGTTGCTGATTTTACATTGTAGGGGAGGAACACTACAATTGTATATCAGCATTACACAAATCTATGCGAGGATCTGATCAGAATGCTTCTTTGTATTGGCTTGGTCGAATGCTTGAAGGTGGAGAAGACCCCCTTTATGTGGCTAGACGTCTTGTAAGATTTGCAAGTGAAGATATAGGTATGTAATTCTTTTTCAACTACCTCATCTATGTCAGTGGCTGTTAAGTCATGTCACAATTATACTGCTCTATTTAGAGACTATGTACAGTGGGTACGGAAAGTATTCAGACCCCCTTAAATTTTTCACTCTTTGTTATATTGCAGCCATTTGCTAAAATCATTTAGGTTCATTCTTCTTCCTCATGAATGTACACATAGCACCCCATACTGACAGAAAAACACAATTGTTGACATTGTTGCAGATTTATTAAAAAAGAAAAACTGAAATATCACATGGTCCTAAGTATTCAGACCCTTTGCTGTGACACTCGTATATTTACAATTGGTGTGCTCATGGGAGATATACAAAGAAATATTTCTTTGTATCCATTTTCGTGCCTTAAAAGTCCCACCCCAAGGGGAATTTCCACTCGTATATTTAACTCAGGTGCTTTCCATTTCTTCTGATCATCCTTGAGATGGTTCTACACCTTCATTTGAGTCCAGCTGCGTTTGATTATACTGATTGGACTTGATTAGGAAAGCCACACACCTGTCTATATAAGACCTTCCAGATCACAATGCATGTCAGAGCAAATGAGAATCATGAGGTCAAAGGAACTGCCTGAAGAGCTCAGAGACAGAATTGTGGCAAGGCACAGATCTGGCCAAGGTTACAAAAAGATTTCTGCTGCACTTAAGGTTCCTAAGAGCACAGTGGCCTCCATAATCCTCAAATGGAAGACGTTTGGGATGACCAGAACCCTTCCTAGAGCTGGCTGTCCAGCCAAACTGAGCTATCGGGGGAGAAGAGCCTTGGTGAGAGAGGTAAAGAAGAACCCAAAGATCACTGTGGCTGAGCTCCAGAGATGCAGTCAGGAGATGGGAGAAAGTTGTAGAAAGCCAACCATCACTGCAGCCCTCCACCAGTCGGGGCTTTATGGCAGAGTGGCCCGACGGAAGCCTCTCCTCAGTGTAAGACACATGAAAGCCCGCATGGAGTTTGCTAAAAAACACCTGAAGGACTCCAAGATGGTGAGAAATAAAATTCTCTGGTCTGATGAGACCAAAATAGAACTTTTTGGCCTTAATTCTAAGCAGTATGTGTGGAGAAAACCAGGCACTGCTCATCATCTGTCCAATACAGTCCCAACAGTGAAGCATGGTGGTGGCAGCATCATGCTGTGGGGGTGTTTTTCAGCTGCAGGGACAGGATGACTGGTTGCAATCGAGGGAAAGATTAATGCGGCCAAGTACAGGGATATCCTGGACAAAAACCTTCTCCAGAGTGCTCTGGACCTCAGACTGGGCCAAAGGTTTACCTTCCAACAAGACAATGACCCTAAGCACACAGCTAAAATAACGAAGGAGTGGCTTCACAACAACTCCGTGACTGTTCTTGAATGGCCCAGCCAGAGCCCTGACTTAAACCCAATTGAGCATCTCTGGAGAGACCTAAAAATGGCTGTCCACCAACGTTTACCATCCAACCTGACAGAACTGGAGAGGATCTGCAAGGAGGAATGGCAGAGGATCCCCAAATCCAGGTGTGAAAGACTTGTTGCATCTTTCCCAAAAAGACTCCTGGCTGTATTAGATCAAAAGGGGGCTTCTACTAAATACTGAGCAAAGGGTCTGAATACTTAGGACCATGTGATATTTCAGTTTTTCTTTTTTAATAAATCTGCAACAATGTCAACAATTCTGTGTTTTTCTGTCAGTATGGGGTGCTATGTGTACATTCATGAGGAAGAAGAATGAACCTAAATGATTTTAGCAAATGGCTGCAATATAACAAAGAGTGAAAAATTTAAGGGGGTCTGAATACTTTCCGTACCCACTGTAGATCCACCTTAATGAGCAATTGGTACCATGAAATATTTAATCACATGCATAATTATTGTCATCATTAAGAATTCACAACATTGATGTTTTTTTTTTATTCTGTTGTATTGTGTAATGACAGTTTTAATAATGATAAAAGGAATTGTTAAGGCAGGAGGTTTTTTTTTAATCTTAATGCATTCTAGGCATTAAGATAAAAAAAAAAATACCTTCTGTGTGCAGCAACCCCCTCAGCCCCCCAAATACTTACACAACAAAATATGGCGCAAAGAGTGGGTTAAGGGACTCGCAGTAATCTGTGAAAATTATGACAAGGAAATAAGCATAAGTCCTGGACTAGTAAAATCACATTAAAATGGCAAAAGTTTATATAATCCATGAGGTGTAATGTCACACGCTTGTAACAGCTCCCTTGAGAATGAAGCAATTCTCTGTAAGGTAAATGGAAGACAACAAGGTGCGCCAAACTAAGCGTAGCAGATAAAATCAAGAAGGACATTTATTAAAAGTTGTCAGCCAAATGGCTACTCACAAGATGTAAGAATAAACCAGGCATAAGATAGAAAGGGAGTCTGTAGTAACTCGATGGGGGTCCCTGGTGGGGGTCCCGGGGTCTATAGCAGCATCACAGGCCATGTACAAGCAGGGCATTTGGAAGAGCTGGCTTGGACCCTGCTGTGCAGTGTGAGAACCAGTGTGGAATGCACTCAGAGCCGCACCAGAAGTGAAATCGGGACACATTTCCAAGCTTCCGCTTTTTCTTCAGATCTGGATGACTATGGGAGCTGTCAGTCTTAAATAGGCTCAACAGAGCCAGAGGGACAATAAAACAGGTGTGGAATAGATTTCTGGAGCCGGATCCGAGTGGACCATCAAATGTATATAACATGGCTGCACATACAACAGAAATACTGCAGATTATGCTAATATTAAACTATAATAAATTTAAAAACAATAATAAAAATAATAATAGGAAGAAGAAGCAATGACAAAGATATTTAAAAAGTATGTGAGCACTGAATAAAAAACTGACAAAAAGAAAAGCAAATAACCTATCTGGATGTAAATAGGTCAAGAGTAAAATTAATAAACCAGGTAGATAATAATAAAAAATAATGAACAATAAAAAAAAAAAAGAATACTAATGGGTATATGTATAAGAGTGATCTAATTCGTACTGAATTGAGTGGACCCAGATTGAGATCATTAGTGTAATCATGAATGGTGAGACCAAACGTATTATATCTTGATAGTGACCAAATTACTAACATTTTAACTATTTACTTACCACCTTACAAGATATAGGTGGTGAACTCAGAGGCTGGAACAAAAGTCCAAATACCTGAAAGAATGTATAAGGGTATTGCTGGAGAGGATTATACATAAGAAACCAATATAATAATAAAATATGTCAAAAGACCATGTTAAATAACTGTATTTACTTCAGTTTCTTCGTTGAGGCCATGTGGCACCAAAGTGTAGATCCAAAAAGTTTCTTGTGTACATAAACGTGGGAAACGTTCAGCTGGAGAATATTTATCTGGTTTGGACTCAATAATCCCCACCTGTAATTCAGCAATAGCTTTGTGATGGTGTTCAGCAAAATGGCATGGGACACTATGTTTTGGACTGCCCTCCTGAACCAACTGCCTTTGGTCTCGCCCGTAGAGTCTTAATGGTTCTCCCAACATAGAGCATACCGCAGGGACAGGACAGGCAATACACAACATATGTTGTGGGGCAAGGCGCAGATACCATGTCTCATTCTTGAGAGTCTCAATCACAAGGGTTGCACAGTTTCACCACCGCAGCTATCAACTCTGATCATGCCTCTCTGCTTTTTTACAGGTAAATGTCTTCTCCTATCCATATGTAAACCCTGCTCTGCTTAACTATGACACTGCTCTTTATTTTTTGGTAAATGTCTTTTGCTATCCATATGTATACCCTGCTCTGCCTGACTATGACACTGCTTTTTTTTTTTTTTGGTAAATGTCTTCTGCTACCATATCTTTAGAATTTTATATTTAATGCTAGCGCTATAACAAATGCACTGCATTAGCAAACTGGTGCTTAACTGGTAATTGATTCTCAACTCCATTTGGTAGTATTCAAAAGACTCAATTAGCTTTTTCAACCCTTACCTGTGTCTGTGGCCGGTCTGGTATTGTCCATCTCCCCCTACCATATTCATGTGTCTCAAATCAGATCCTATATTAATCAATGGACCACCTATATGGCATAATCTCTCCCCTGTTCTGACCTAGCCACCTCTGTTAACAACAGTTCACTCTCATCATCACTGGACGCACTTGTTCCTCTAACTACACGCAGAATCAGGCCCGACCATTGCAACCCTGGAAAACTGACAGCAGTAGAAATCTCAAGTAGGGCTGAAACAACTAATCGACGAAATCGATAATAATCGATAATTACAATCGTTGTCAACGATTGTCATTATCGATTAGTTGCTCCGTCGATTAGTTGTGCTGCTTTCCCCGACTGTCAGCGAACTCCGTCTTCTCTGTGAAGCTGCAGCGTGCACACACTGTCTCTCTCTCACAGCACGGCTTCCGTGACCTCCCCCCTCCCTCCTCCTTTCCTCTCTGCCTTTCCTCTCCGCCCATTTCCTGACGTCAGTGAGGGAGTGAGTCATATCGAGGTCAGGGGGAAAAGAAACAGTCACTTCAGAAGAGGGGCCCAGGCATCTGCAGGAAAGGAGAGCCGGCTGTACTGCCTTGTGACTCCAGGCTGTGGAACCCCCTTTCTTTCTGTGTGTGTCAGGGACAGCTGCTTTTGCTATGAAATCGTTACTGCTGACCAGGTCCTGAAACTCCCCCTCCCCTCCCCCTGTGATCGGCAGTGTTATCTATTGCAAAGAAGAAAGATCGAGGAGATAGGAAACTCTCTGCCTGCTCCACCTCCTCCCTGAGTCCTGAGCTCTGCCAACCTCTGCCAACCTCCACACACCGTTCTGTGTGCACTGTAACCTGCAGTGGTTGTAGGGCCTGAATAAAGTAGTCATTCTGCTGGAAGGGTGTAAGTGGGAATGTAGCTGCAGAAAGTTGAGAGAGGGGGGAAATGTGCCAGCTGCAAGTAGACACTGGCAACCATTGCAGTGCTGGAGCTAGGGGCCAGTGAATACACATCTCCCTCCACCTGACAGACATTTCTATTTGGCACCCCTGAGGTCCCATTCACATCGTAGTGGGAATGCATGTTCCTGCACTAATTTTTTTTAGCTTGTTTTTCACACATAAGGCAGGCTATTTATTTAAATGGACAGCGCTACATTTGACAAATGCACCATAGAAGCTCTAGAACATTTTAAGGCATCCTACTTTTAAGTTTGCCACATTCTGCTAACTGTTTTTGGGGTACCATTAACAATTAATGGCACCACAAGCACTATGCGAGTTTTGCAGTGCAGGACCCTGTCAGGTAGGCTGTACGGGGCCCCGTGGTTTCTAACAGCAGCCCTGCCTGTACATACAAAGCAGCCCACCAAAAAATAGAATAAAAGCTTATCCACATAAAAGAGTTAATATTCCTTATAAAGTGCAATATTATAATAGAAAAATAAGTGATTAAAAATGTCCATATAGCACATATAGGGGGTCTTTCTATGCTCCCTATTTCATATCTATGGCTGACAGGGACGTTTTAATTCACTTATTTTTCTATTATAATATTTCACCTTATAAGGAATATTAACTCTTTTATCTAGATAAGCGTTTATTATATTATTTACAGTATATAGGAGCTTAATAAAAAAAAAAAGTTTTGGTATAAGTGCCGGTTCACACTTGTGCGGTTTGCGAGATCGCATGTAATTTGGAGCGCACTACTCCTAAATTACATGCGATCTCATGTGCGGATGCGAGTTCAACCATACACTCTGTATGGCTGAATTCGCAGCGCATCCGCAGCAAACTCGCACATGAGGCTTTTTTTGAGCCGCCTCAGAATCGGATCGCACAGTGGTTCACACTTGTGCGATCCGATTCTGTGCGAACTTGCAGATCGCACTGCAATATGCGATCGCAACTGGGGGTGTCGTTAACATTTAATTTACACCCCCTGCGTATCACATATGGCAGTGTGAACTGCCAGATGTGCGGATGCGATGGCCTTAGGCTCGGTTCACATTTGTGCGATGCGGGAATGCTGCGAATATGCAGCGTGTTCCCGCATCGCATCCGCACATCTGGCAGTTCACACTTCTGGCAGTTCACACGCAGGGGGTGTCAATTAAAAGTTAACGACACCCCCAGTTGCAATTGCATATTGCAGTGCGATCTGCAAGTTCGCACAGAATCGGATCGCACTAGTGTGAACCACTGTGCGATCCGATTCTGAGGCGGCTCAAAAAAAAGCCTCCTGTGCGAGTTTGCTGCGGATGCGCTGCGAATTCAGCCATACAAAGTGTATAGCTGAACTCGCATGCAATTTAGGAGCAGTGCGCTCCGAATTACATGCAATCTCGCAAACCGCACAAGTGTGAACCGGCACTAACACTCTGTTTGTTCATTATTATTTTAAATAAATGAAAAAAAGGCATATTGAGTTTTTTAATGATTTTATTCGATTAATCGATTAATCGAAAAAATAATCGGCAACTAATCGATTATTAAAATAATCGTTAGTTGCAGCCCTAATCTCAAGAGACATTGCTGTGCTCTTGAATGACTATGGCGTAAAACCAAATGCCTGCAGGACTTCATCCTATATAAATCTGCCCTCCTAAAAAACAATTCTTGCCTCCATGCTGCCAAACAAGCCTCCTTTGTCTCTCTCATCAATACCTTGTCATCCAGTCCCCATCGGCTCTTATCAACCTTTAACTCTCTGCTTCGTCCCCCACCCCCTCTACCCACTAGCTCACTCACTGCCCAAGAGATTACCAATCACTTCAAAGACCAGATTGATGCAATATGTGAGGACACCTTCACTGTGCGTACATCTCCTCCACTCAACATACCTTGCCTACCAGCACAGTTAACACTCCTCTTTTGAACTGGCTACTACTGAAGAGGTTACAAATATTTTCTCAGATGCCCACCTAAGTAATTTTCCACTGGATCCTGTTCCCTCACAACTAGTACGGTCACCCTCTTATTCTATCCTATGCTCCCTCGCTCACATCTTCAATCTCTCCCTCTGTAGTGGTACCTTCCCCTCCCCTCTAAAACATGCACAGATTACTCCCATACTTAAAAAGCCCTCACTGGACCTCACCGACCTGAACAACTTAATACCCATCTCACTGCTCCCATTCACCTCTAAACTTCTAGAACGCTTAGTCTACACCCGTCCTAGCTCCTACCTCAGTGAAAATAACCTTTTTGATCCATTACAGTCTGGCTTTTGCTCGCAGCATTCCACAGAAACCGCCTTAACAGTATACTTACTGCTAAAACCAATAGCAACTACTCCAAACTCCTATCACTTGTGGCCTTTGATACTGTTGACCACCCGCTCCTTCTTAATAAACTCAGTTCCCTTGGCCTCCAAGATTCTGCTTTATGTTGGTTCTCCTCCTACCTATCACAGCGCTCCTTTACCTACAACTCTATCTCCTCCTCTCCACTGCCCCTTTCTGTGGGGGTTCCCCAAGACTCTGTTCTTGGACCCCTTCTCTTCTCTATCTACAAGGCCTCCCTTGGTCACTTGATACCCACGGCTTCCAATACCATCTATACGCCGATGACATGCAAAACTATCTGTCTACTCCTCACCTCACTCCTTCAGTCTCCTCTCGCATTTCTAACTTACTTACTGACATATCAGCATGGATATCGCACCACTTTCTCAAACTAAATCTCTCTATAACTGAGCTGGTATTATTTCCCCCTCCCATGCCCCTCCATGACTTTTCCATCAAAATCAGAAATGCAACCATCAATCCCTCCCCTCATGTCAGGGTACTAGGTGTAATCCTGGACTCTGACCTGTCCTTTCAGCCACAAATCCAATCATTGTCAAAAGCTTGTAGACTTCACCTCTGTAACATCTCTAATATTCGCCCCTTGTTATCAACTGCAACCACCAAGCTACTCATTCACTCCCTTTTCTCTCGCCTCGACTATTGATACTACCTTCTCATAGGCCTACCCTGCCATAGGCTATCCCCTCTTCAGTCTATCATGAATGCTGCTGCCAGACTTATCCACCTTACCAATCACTCAGTGTCTGCCACCCCTTACATAGTTACATAGTTAGTGAGGCTGAAAAAAGACACAAGTCCATCCAGTTCAACCTATGATGTGTGTGTGTTTGCTTTTAACCGTACATTGTATACCCCTGTATGTTGTGGTCTTTAAGGTGTCCATCCAATAGTTTTTTGAAACTATCAATGCTCCCCGCTGATACGACTGCTTGCGGAAGAGAATTCCACATCCTTACCGCTCTTACAGTGAAGAACCCCTTACTCACTTTAAGGTTAAACCGCCTTTCCTCAAGTTTTAGTGAGTGGCCACGTGTCTTATTGTATCTCCTTTCTCTGAATAGTTTGTTCCTTATGCTAGGGTCGCCAGTACAGTATTTGTACATTGATATCATATCTCCCCTCAATTGGCCCCTCTCTCCGCCAAACCCTTCACTGGCTCCCGATTGCCCAGTGAGTTAAATTCAAAATACTAACCACAACATACAAAGCCATTCACAACACTGCCCCGAGCTACATCACCAATCTTGTCTCCAAATGTCACCCAAACTGTCCTCCCTGCTCCTCTCAAGACCTCCTACTTTCAAGCTCCCTTGTCTCCTCCTCCCATGCTTGTATCCAGGATTTCTCCAGAACCTCTCCCATTCTCTGGAACGCTCTACCTCAACCTGTCCGGCTATCTCCTTCTCTAGCTGCCTTCAGCCGATCCCTGAAAACGAATCTCTTCCTGGAAGCCTATCACATCTCCAACTAATCTTTGACCTCTTCTATCAGCTCATTCCCCACAGTTACAAACTCTTGTAACACCTGCCCCCACCCTTTAAGATTGTAAGCTCTTCTGAGCAGGGTCCTCTTAATCCTTTTGTATTTTATTGTATTGTAACTGTATTATGTCTCTTTTATATTGTAAAGCGCTGCGTAAACTGTTGCTATAAATCCTGTATAATAATAATATGTAGTGGAAGGGTTGTAAAATGAATCAATGGTAAAGGTTCCACCATTGGCTGTAAAGGTTTGTTTTTTGCCATGAGGAACATGTGCACAGATGAGACATAAAGATTTTTTGCAACAAAACATTTCCACCAAAGGAATGAGGGTGAGTTGTTTGGTGGTAGTTACTTTGGTACAAGATTTATTTTGTCAATTTTGTCAGATGATGTCAAGTGGGGATCCTGAGTCAAGATGGACCAGTGTTTTTTGAAACTTTTTACCATTTTACAATGGACTGCACCCAGTATCATGCAGTCCATTTTACAATGGACTGCATGATACTGGGTGATAAACCTGATGGTTGGCATAGCTGGGGGCAAAACTTGCCCTCATAGCTTTGCCTTGCTTTTGAAAATAATAGTCCCCGTCAAATAAAAAATAGTTGTGTTCCAAGCAGAACTTGGTGGCTTGAAGAATGAATTCAGTCTGCTCAGGGTTAAGAAAGGGGTCCTCAAATGTGAAACGCCCAAAAGCCACCTTTGTGGGGTATTGAAGTGTACAAGGAACAGACATCCAAAGAAACCCAGAGATAAGTAGGCTCTCAAGTGTAGGGATGTAGTAATTCTAAAAGGTGGGTACCATCCCAAATATATGAAGGGAGGGCCTGTGCTAGCGGTTGGAGAAAGTAGTCAATCTATATAGAGAATAGCTAGATGTAATGCTATCCATAGAAGCTACAATAGGACGCCCTGGTGGATTCTGCAAGTTTTTGTGAACCTTCGGCAGATGGTAAAAATTGGGAACTTTAAAAATGGCTTGCGAAAACATGCTGTCTCTGTTTTAGGAAGTATGCCAGCCGCTTGTGCATCTGCCACTAATTTATGTGATTCCTCAAGAAATTTGTTTAGGGGGTGTCAGGGAAGAAGCCTGAGAAGAACTGGCAAATATGCCAGTGCCCAATATGGCCACGCTAATTCGTCCATACGCATTAGCGAAAGGCGCGCAATGGCGAATCGTCATACGCAACGGCGCATTGGGGTAGGCAGAATGTGCTAATTGCCAGTGTTCCCTGGCCTATATAAAGACATCAGTGGCTATCATAAATTGCTGGATTATCTTCAGCTTGTATCCTATGTTCCTGTGCCTTGTGCTTCTTTTTGATTACCAGTTACCAACCCGGCTTATCCCTGACCTGCTTTGGCTTCTCTCCTGGCTTTGAACCCGGCTTGCTTCACGGACCTGCTCCTGTCTATTCCAGATTGTCTTCCTGTGTTTGACCCTGGCTTGACCTCGACTACTCTATCTGCCTCTGTCCCTGATTGACTTCCAGTGTTTGACCCTCGGCCTGGCTTCTGACCTTGCTCTTGCTTTTCCTACTGTCAAGACCCGCCAGTACCTCCAGAGAACCATTGGCTGTGACCACCTCCTCTACCGTGGGTGTCCTCGCATCTGGCTTCATCAGGCAGCTTCACCTGCAGGAAACCTGACAGAAGGGCCACCAAGACCAGTGATCATGAAATTTCTCTTCTTCAAGGACAGAGAAACAATACTAAGAAAAGCCAGAGAATTTAAGAAAATTAGATTTAATGGGGTAAAATCTCGCTCTTCCCAGATTTCTCTGCCAAAGTGCAGAGAAGAAGGGCAAAATTTATAGATATCAAGAGGCGACTTCGGCAGTTAAATATACAATACGCAATGCTATATCCGGCGTGGTTGAGAGTCGCAGAGCAAGGAATGGTTCAGTTTTTTGATACACCTGCCTCAGCTTGGTTGGAAAAGAATGACCTGACTGTATCATTTCTGAGATAAAAGGAGCATAGGATTGGAGTTATGTTTTAAGAGTGTTTTTTTTTTTTTTTTTTTTTAACACTGACACAAGATATTTTTGTAGGAAGTACTTCTGGCCCTTATACAAAAATGAGTAGGAAACCACAATTAACACCCTTAAGGGATTTTTTTTTTTTTTTTTTTTTTTTGATTGAAAGCACAGATGTAGGCATAAAATTGAGTGTGAATCAGGCATGTTGGAATATTATCACGGAAACGTGTTTAGAAATTTGTTTAAGAGTAGTCACTATAAGGGAAGAGGTAAAGGGCATATATATTTTTTTCTCTTTTTGCTCTTCATTACTCAGAAATAGGATGGATGGGGAAGTAATGATGTGTTCACAGAATGTGAGGGGTTTGGGAGATTTGTTAAAAAAATAGCTCTTTTTAAGACTGTATTAACCCTTAGGATATCGGTACTATACCTACAGGTAACTCATTTAACTGATGAAACAATAACACGCTTAAAGTATAAAGGGTTTCCAAACTAATACCACTCAGTGTATACATCATACTCAAGAGGTACGAGCATCTTAATACACAGAACAGTGGGATTCTTATGTAGACAAATCAGAATAGATAAAGGAGGACATTTTGTAATGCTTACTGGCTAGGAAGCCAAGTGTGCTGGCAAATGTACATATCCCTCCCTCCTTTAATAGAGGTGATTAAGCATCTGTTAGAATTCATAACTGATAAACAGGGGTGCCAGTCTTATTGATTGGAAATCTCAAAACGGTCATGAATACTCAGGTGGATAGATTCCCTTCAGGAAGGAGACCGGAATGGGGCCCTTACACATCAATATTTAGGATACTCAAGGAAGTGGGCCTGAGGGACATCTGGTGGAAATGCTTTCCAACAGCCCAAGCCTATTCATGTGATGCTGTAACACATGCTTCACTTTCTAGAATAGATATGGCAATAGGAAATGACAGTCTTGCCTCTGTAGTAACAAACATTAGATATGAGGCTAGGGGATTGTCAGACCATTTCCCCTTTGGTCTTGACATAGAGGTTGGGGAGGGATGGGGACAGGGGGGATTGGAAAGTTAATCCTTTTTGGTTACAATTAATTTCCCCTAAAGATCATATAATAAAGCTACTTTGGGAGTTCCTAGAGCATAATAGACTAGCAGCACCACATGACATAGTATGGGACACCCTTAAAGCTTATCTGAGGGGAATTATAATCCAGCAAATATCCAAAAGAAAGAAAGATACTAAGGATTTGGAAGCAAATATAATGGAGAGAGTGTTGGAGTTGGAAATAATATATGTAGAAGACCCATCAGCAGATAACGTAACTTTGTGGACAGAAGCGTAGAAATTATATCAAACATATCAAACACTGTCCTTGAAGAAAGCTGAAAACAAAAGGGTTTTTTTTAAGCAGGCTCACTTTGAAGAGGGAGATAAATCTGGACATATGCTGGCCCTTCTGGCAAGGTCTCAGAATGTGGGTATGTCTACCATAATGTCTATAGAGACATGATCTGGTAGGACGACCATGTGTCCAGAAGAAATAGTGAATGTTTTTAAAAATTATTATCCAGATCTACAGTATATAGCTCCCAAGTAACAAAAGGGAATAGAGGATCGGAATCTGATTTTATACAGGGTCTGCCTTATCCGCAGCTCTCGGAGAGTGATGGGGCACTATTGGAAATGCCTGCTAATGTTGAGGAGCTGTGAGAGGCAATAAAGGAGCTAAAGCACCAGGGCCAGATGGACTATCAAATGAGATATATGGAGAAATAATGTTGCCAGAGCTGTTGCAGATACTGAATGAAGTGTTGAAGAAATAAAGATTTTTTATTAATAAACACCCACCAAAGGAATGAGGGTGAGTTGTTTGGTGGTAGTTACTTTGGTACGAGATTTAATTTTGCTGGGCGCAATTTTGCTTTTGACACTGGGTGCCTTTCTATATGCAAACTTGGAACGTGTAGAAATAGATGTAGAAGTAGGGATCCTGAGTCAAGCTGGACCAGTGTTTTTTGAAAATGTTTTTCATTTTACGATGGACTGCATGATACTGGGTGATAAACCTGGTAGTTGGTTCTTGAGTCTTTTTTGACTGAGGAGGAAATGCTCTCTGTCATGTAGAAAGAACGTGCCTCGTCAATCAAATGGGAAGGATAACTTTTATCCAAAATGTTGTTCTTTAGGGTAAGGCTCTGTTCCTTATAGTCCTAATCTGTTACAGTTATGTCTGAGGCGATGAAACTAAAGTTACATACCAATATAAAAAGCAAACATACAATCATTTCTTAAACATCCCTCCCCACCTCCTCTCACCCCCCCCCCCTCCCTCCTCTCTCCCTCCCCAAAACCTTCTTAAAATTATACTATTCAACTAGATGTTTTTCACATAACTACTACCCCAGGTACCAGGCCAGTAGTCTCTATCCATGCTTTCCATGTTCTTTCAAACCTTTTTATATTTCCTTTTCTTGTGTAAGCCATGTTTTCTCTAATAATTATATTATTAACTTTTCTTAACCAATCTAATATATATGGTGGTTCAGATTTTATCCATTTCCCTGTTATTACTATTCTGGCTTGGTATTAGCATTTTAAAACTGCTGTTTGCTTGATCCCATATCCTCCTTTCTGCTCCATATACGCCAATATACACAAAACCAGATCCAATTGTAAATTTATTTTAAATACTGAGTTTATTTTATCCAACACCTCCTTCCAGTATCTATGTAGCTTGGGACACCTCCATAGCATGTGGATCAGGTCCCCGACTGCAACTTTACATCTGGGGCAGAGCGCATCTGGTCTTTCCCCAAACGAAAACAATTTTTTGGGGGATATTAAATGCTCTATGGAGTATATAGAATTGTGTGAGTTTCTGAGACACTGAAAAGGATAGTTTGTCTACTGAGGTTACTATGCCATCCCATTGGGCATCTGTCAATTTCCCCAGGTCCTCTTCCCATTTTATTCTGCTAGCCAATTGGGAGTCCTTGTCCATTATTTCACTTGTATATTTTCATATAATTCTGAAATCAACCCTTTTAAAGATGTAACCTTTTCAGCAGAGGGATTCTACTCTAAACTAATCCACCTTCCTTAAACTGTGTTGCAAGAGCATGTCGTAATTGCAAATGCATATAAAAGTTTCTATTCAATAGCCCAAATTCTTCTTTAAATTCCTGAAAAGTCTTCAATATCCCTACTTTATATAACTGTGATAGTTTAGTCACTCCTTTCCAAGTATTGGAATTTCCTATTCTCTTAGGTTCAATTAAATTCTCATTATCCTAGATGGGTGTGTAATCCGTAAGTCCTGAATAACCAAATAATGATCTTATTTTATTCCATACCTTCCCCAATAATTTTACTGTTAAACTCTGTCTCACCCCACAAGTTTGCCTCTATAAATGATTTGTGAGGGACATAGGACAGCAATGCCCGTGAGTTATAAAAGGTAGTGTCGTTAACCGCTTCCCAGTCTCCCATTTGTTGTAATTGGGCTGGCTAGAAGTAACTCCGTGGATGAGGTACGGCTAAACCCCCCTTATTTTTTGGTAGCTGCAAAATTCGTAAACAAATTCTAGCTTGCCTTTTCCTCCAAATCAGTTTCCTAAAAAGCCTCTCCAGTCTCTTGAGCCTTATTTCAAGGATCCACATTAGGGAATTATGCAGAATATACAGGGGAAGCCATATCATTTTATTCAGATTGCAGTGACCCATTACTGATAAAGGAAGGTGACTCCGCGTCTCGCATTTTTATTAAAGGTACTAGATATTCCTGTATATATAACCTGGGATCAGCTGTTATAATTATTCACAGATATCTAAAACTTTTGACCACCTGCAGACAATTGACTTTTCCCGGCAGCTCTCACATCAACCTATCAACCGGGAGAAGAACAGATTTCTCTCAGTTGATGGAGAGCCCCGAAAACAAACCAAATTTTTTAACCATAACCATCGTTGCAACCTCTGAGTAGTTCACATCTTCCAGAAATAAAAGAAGATCATCCACATATAGCAATATATTTTCCTCCACTTTTCCTCTTCTAAACCCTCTTATACTCTCCGCTGTTCTAATGGCTATGGCCAAAGGGTTTAGTAGGGGTGATAGCAGACACCCCTGCCTCATCCCACGGAACAGTGGAAAGCAATCCGAGGATCTCCCACCAATTTTCACTTTCCCTCTTGGATTGGCATATAACAATGTACCCAATTCGTAAAGATGGGACCCACCTTAAATAATATTAGAACCTGCCACAAATATTTTCAGTCGATGCTATCAAATGCTTTGATAGCATCATCAAGGGACAATATAGCATGTGATCCCAACCTTTCTGTTGGGATTTGTAGATTTAGGAATAATCTCCTAACATTTAGTGATGTTGATCTTCCTGAAATGAATCCACATTGGTCCGGGTGAATTATAGTGTGAATTATTTTTACCTAATCTACTAGCCAATATCTTTGCCAGTATTTTAACATCTGTATGAAGCAAAGATATTGGTCTATATGATGTGGGGTGAGTTAAGTCTTTCCCTTCTTTTGGTATTACTATAATAGTAGCCTCCATCATCGACATTGGTAATCTACCTTTCTCACCTGTGCACACATTCCTCATGGCAAAAAAACCTTCACAAACAATGGTAGAACCTTTACCATGGATTCATTTTACAACTGTTCCACGACATAGGTTGTGTATTGCCTGTCCTGTCCCTGTGGCATGCTGTATGTTGGGAGAACCATTAGGACTCTACAGGCATGGTTCAAGAGCTGAACATTTTGCTGAACACCATGACAAAGCTATTGCTGAAATACAGGTGTGGATTATTCCATACCAGATAAATATTTTCCAGCTGAAAAGTACTGTGGGCGGGCTGCAAGTGGTTAAAGGAAACAAAAACTGTAAGATTTTGAACAGGGTTTTAGTTTTAACCACTTCAGCCCCGGAAGATTTGACCCCCTTCCTGACCAGGCCCTATTTTGCGATTCGGCACTGCATTACTTTAACGGACAATTGCGTGGTCGTGCGAAGCTGTACCCAAATAAAATTGATGTCCTTTTTTCTCTTACGTCCTCCGACAGTCGCCGCCACTTCATATTCATCACTAATGGGGTTATTGACCTTTGCTCCGCAGGAGTAGCTAGGCAACAAAATAGTTAATATCAAAGCTTTTAGCATATCCCACCCCTAGGGGGTGGTCCCCTCAGTCAATACCTCCCTGCATTCCCAACTCAGTTTCTAATGCCTAGCTTAGGAGTAGGCTGGCTGTTCCTGTGCTGGGGCTCTCAGTCTCAGCTTCTTTTCTCTTTTTGATTTTATTTGGAGTTTTTTTCTCTTTCTTTTACTTAGCTGTTTATTTTCAGCATTAGTTAGCTTCTTCTGATGAAGATGATCGTGCGGAGCTGGGTCTCGGACTGGCCACCCTGGATCCCAGGGCTCAGGGCCAGGGGCTTCCCAGCCTGCCATCGAGCGTTCAGCACAGGTTTCCCTGGCACATTGAACGACCCATCCCTGTTCGCTGCAGGGATGCTATCTGTGAGGTGGCTACCTCACTGGACGCCATTGCGGTTTCGCACCGCAGTTCCATTGCGTCACGGCTGCGACACTCCCTGTCCTCAGTACAGCGGTTTGGTCGCTGGAGCAGGCTCCCCACGCCATCCGGACTGGTAAGTGTAAATCTATGTGGGGACCTGTCTATTGGGTGTCAGTCTGGGACTGTGTGACCCTGCATGTCTGTGTGGCTGCTGAGCTCCCTGTCAGTTCCTGTGTGGAATTACTGCCTGTGTGTGGGCTGCGAGGGGGGGGGGCTCTCCTGCTCTGCTGAGTGCATACATGAAGCAGTCTGGGTTTGGACATGCTGTGCGGCGATCGTTGCGGCGATCCGCATTTTTTGCGGCAGAATGATGGTGGCCGGTCCTGTGTGGTAAGGCGCAGCGTTTTGGCGCCAAACGCCGCCATTTTGGCAGTGATCGATCAGGCCACATGTCGGCGCCATTTTCTATTTGCCTATGAAGTCCTCAGCCGAGCGGCCATGTTTGTGTAGCCTTACATAGGCTTTACAGGGGCGGTCAGTCATTGCATCACTTCCTTTTGCTCTGGGACAGCGATCGGTGGCAGCAGCCTGTGTGATCTCTCCAGGTTTTTACCTTTCCATTTTCCTGTATTCCTTGCCTAGTGTTCTTATCCCTGTGGGGGTCGGTGTATTCAGTGGGTGCGGTGGGCTACGCTCGCCGCGATCTTAAAGGGGCAGTACTCCTTTTTTTCCTAATACTACTGGGGCATGGATTCTCAGGATTGCAAGTTTCCTCCCGCCTTGGTGGGGGGCCAAGGGGCTGCTGCTTCCCCCGAGGGGGCTGATCTGGCTACTATTGTGGCAAATTTGGCAGCTCAGGTGCAGATGCTGGTGGCTGATCGATCCACAAAACGGCCCAGAGTGTCTATTTCCTCTGATTCAGAGGGCGATGGGGCTGCTATGGCTGGAGTGCCCTTCTCAGGGTCTCACTCATCTCTTGACCTTGTGGGGTCTGAGGGGGAGGCTGAGGTGGAAGGGGTTGATAATTCTCCCCCTGGCTCGTCTGAAGAGCTTGCACTCATGGATGAGTTGGTTGCTTCTATCAAGCAAACGCTGCATTTGCAGGATGAACCATGTCCTCGTGTTTTGATGTCCTCTTATGGGACGCAAAGGAAACGCAAAACATCGCAGGTTTTTCCTTGCTCTACGAAATTTCAGCGCGCGGTTGATGAGCAATGGCGCAATTTTAAAAAGCCTTTTGCTGTGCCGAGTAGGTTCAAGCTGCGTTATCCATTTACACCCGCCACTGATGAGCACTGGTGTGTGCCGCCTCAGGTGGATCATGCAGTGGCGATTTTAAAAAAATCCACTGCGATCCCTGCTGAGGATATCCCGGTGTTCCGGGACCCTACAGACAGGAGATTGGAGTCTCTGGCCCGTCATTCTTATACGGTTGCTGGCTCTATGCTGAAGCCGATTTTTGCTTCCATTATGGCAGCCCAGGCTATTGCGGATTGGACGCAGGTGCTCAGACGCACCCTGGTGGCTGACTCTGCCCCGCCGACAACTTTGGCTATGGTGGATCAGATTCATCAGGGTGTCATGTATTTGTGTGATGCGGACTTAGATTTGGTCCCTTTGGCTGCGCGTCTTTCAAGTGTGGCGGTATTGAACCGTCGCCTGATATGGCTGAAATGTTGGTCTGTTGACCAATCTTCTCGCAAGACTTTAGCTAATTTGCCCTACGCGGGATCTCGCCTTTTTGGCGAATCTTTGGATACTCTGATAAAGGGTATTTCTGGGGGTAAGAGCACTCTCTTGCCCCAGACTCACAAGAATAAGTTTGTGCGTGGTAAGAAGAATGCCTCGTTTAGACCCTCTCAGGGGTCCTTTCGTGCCTTTTGGTCGCACTATAAGGGCAAGCCCTTCAAGGGCCAAGGCTCCCAGAAGAAGCCGTGGACGGGTAAGCAGAAGTCCGGCCAGTCCGGGTCCGCTGCCCATAACAATACGGCCTGAAGGGACGCCCTCATCCAGTTCTGGGGTGGGGGGACGTTTGCTCGGTTTTCTTCAACCCTGGCTGGACCGCATTCGGGACAGGTGGGTTCAGGAAATCGTTCGATCTGGTTACAAGATCGAGTTTCTCTCTCGGCCGGCGGGCAGATTTTTCCCCTCAAACCTTCAGATGACTCCGGAGCGCGTGCGGGACCTGCGGGCCCAGGGAGTGGTTGTTCCGGTGCCTCATCGGGACAGATTTCGGGGGTTCTATTCCAATCTGTTCACTGTGCCCAGAAAGGAGGGCAAGGTACGTCCGATTCTGGACTTGAAAGCTCTGAACCTCTTTGTGCGGGTTCGCAAGTTTCGCATTGGAATACCTGCGCTCGGTGGTGGCTGCCCTGGTTCCGGGGGAATTCATGGCCTCCATCGATTTGAAGGATGGGTATCTTCACATTCCAATTTTCGAGGGTCACCAGAGGTACCTTCGATTCGCCATTGCGGAGGATCACTACCAATTTGTGGCGTTACCCCTCGGTCTCGCTTCGGCTCCGCGGGTTTTCACCAAGGTGCTTGCGCCGGTCCTGGCTTTGCTGAGAGCCCAGGGCATCTCTGTCTTGGGGTATCTTGACGATATCTTGATTCGGTCTGTGACCAGTCAGGGCCTGGTGAACGACCTGTCCATCACGATGCAGACTCTGCAGGAGTTCGGTTGGACGATAAATTTCCCAAAGTCAACGTTGTGTCCGTCCGTTCGTCTTCCCTACCTGGGAATGATACTGGACTCTGTTCAAGCAAAGGTCTTATAGTCTTCCAGAAGACAAGCTCCGGACACTTCAGGACGAGGTCAGGTCCCTCAAAGACAATCAGTGCTCGTCCCTCCAGACGTGTATGAGGTGTCTGGGATTGATGGTCTCGGCTTTCGAGGCGATTCCCTTCGCCCAGTTCCACACGAGGGGTCTCCAGGCGGAGATCCTGTCCAGGTGGGACGGGCGACCACAATCTCTGGATCTTCAGATATCGTTGAGTCCTCGCACCAGAAGGGATCTTCTGTGGTGGCTACAGTCCCCGGCGGTGTCGGGGGGCAAGTCTTTTCGTCCGCTTGCATGGACGGTAATCACCACGGATGCCAGCCTGTCGGGCTGGGGTGGTGTCCTGGGCGTTCTGTCCGCCCAGGGAACTTGGTTGAGGGAGGAATCCTCCCTTCCGATCAACATTCTGGAATTGCGAGCAATACATCTCTGCCTTCTGCGTTGGACGGACAGGCTTCAAGGCTGTCCGGTTCGGGTGCAGACGGACAATGACACAGCGGTGGCCTACATCAACCACCAAGGGGGCACCAGGAGTGCCCGCGCGGCTCGGGAAGTGGCCGACATTCTGTCTTGGGCCGAGGTGCACGTCCCGGCGATAACGGCGGTTCACATTCCGGGAGTGGAGAACTGGCAGGCGGATTATCTGAGTCGCCAGACCCTGGACCAGGGAGAGTGGTCCCTTCACCCGGATGTCTTTCAGATGCTGTGCGCGAAGTGGGGGTCCCCAGATGTGGACCTGTTCGCGTCTCGTCTAAACAACAAGGTGGAAAGGTTCGTAGCAAGGACGCGCGATCCTCGGGCAGACACCTCAGACGCGTTAGTGACGTCCTGGAGTCAGTATCGTCTGATGTATGCCTTTCCACCGATTCAGCTGCTGTCCAGGTTCCTTCGCAGGTTGGCCTCGGAACCGCGCACGGTGATTCTGGTGGCACCGGACTGGCCCCGCCGGTCTTGGTATGCAGACCTCGTGCATCTGGCGGTCGACGCTCCGTGGCGTCTGCCTCTTCGAGAAGATCTACTGTCTCAAGGACCAATATTCCATCCTGCTTTACAGTCGCTGGCTTTAACGGCCTGGCTGTTGAAAGCCAGGTCCTGAAGGATAGGGGTCTCTCCCCTGAGGTCATTCCCACTTTGATCAAGGCTAGAAAAGCCTCTTCGGGGAAGATCTACTACCGTACTTGGAAGGCGTATTTTGCCTGGTGTGAGTCCAGGGGGTATTCCCCTCGCTCGTACTCGGTATCGAGAGTGTTGGCTTTCCTCCAAACTGGAGTGGACCAGCGTTTGGCGTTGGCCACGATTAAGGGTCAGATTTCTGCGCTGGCCGTTCTTTTTCAACGCCCTGTGGCGTCTAATTCTTTGGTTAGCACCTTTGTTCAAGGGGTGCGTCACTTGGCTCCTCCTCGGAGGAATCCTTTACCTCCATGGGACTTGAACCTTGTTCTGTCCGTATTGCAACATGCTCCCTTTGAGAAGCTCAGGGAGATCTCGTTGTCTCTCTTGTCTAAGAAGGTTGCCTTTTTGGTGGCAATCACTTCGGCTCGCAGGGTATCGGAGCTGGCGGCCTTGTCCTGCAGCTCTCCCTACCTGGTGATTCACCTGGATAAGGTGGTCTTACGACCTAACCCTTCTTTTCTTCCGAAGAGGATCTCGGAATTTCACCTCAATGAGGACATTGTCTTGCCTTCGCTTTGCCCGAAGCCTAAGCATCCAAGGGAGGTGGCTTTGCATTCCTTGGATGTTGTTAGGGCGATCAGGGTTTACCTGTCATCGACAAAATCCTTTCGCAAGTCGGATTCTCTTTTTGTTCTTCCAGAGGGTCCTCGGAAGGGCATGGCAGCGTCGGCTGTGACCATCGCCATATGGATCAGACAGACCATTGTGCAAGCCTATGCTTTGAAGGGGAAGGTTCCCCCTTTCCCTGTGAAGGCGCACTCTACCAGGTCTCTGAGTACGTCTTGGGCCTATCGTCATCAGGCTTCTGTGGCCCAGGTGTGTAAGGCGGCGACTTGGTCGTCAGTTCACACCTTCTCAAAATTCTACAAGGTGGATGTTCAGGCATCGGCGGATGCTTCCTTTGGCCGCAAGGTTCTTAGTGCGGCAGTGCCTTAGGGCCCCTTGTTTTGGGTCCTTGGCTGTTGGGATGTCTTTATCCCTAGGTTACTTGTTTTCCTGGGTTGTTGCTCCTGTTGAGCACGTTTTTTTCCTGTTGCCCAGTTGGTTCTCTTACCTTGGTAAGGTTCTTTTCTCTGATGTGGGTACTGCGTTGCTTTAGGCGCCGCTGCTTTTTTTCCCACCCCTCATGTCTACACTGCTATGAGACGTCCCCATTAGTGATAAATATGAAGTGGCGGCGACTGTCGGAGGACGTAAGAGAAAACTGAATTTTTGTAAGATCTTACCTGTAAAATTCCTTTCTCTGACTGAGTCCTCCGACAGTCGCCGCCCCCGCCCCTCTTTTGGGGTTTTTTTTTTTTTTTTTTGAATAATATTTTTTATTAAAGAAATCGACATTACAGAAAAAATGAACGCATTACAGATACACGTCAACAAATCCAACAATTTGCAAGTACAATGCAATTTTATATCCCAAATGAAAGGATGGAGGTGGGGGGGGGGGAGGAAACACAAAACGGAAGGGGGAGGGGGGGAGAGGAAGGTTCCGACTGAGATGAGAACAGAATCAGGTCAAACAACTGCCAACATTGTCATACAAATTCAACAACCATATCTATCAGGTATCAAGAACTTGATGGGCAGATCGGGATCCACCTCAGTCCACTCACTTACGAGTTGGGGAGAAGGAAGGGGACCCCCCCGTAACCCCCAGTGGGAACATACTTGCCACAGGGGGGTCCCCACCCACTCACCCATCAGTAGGAACAACTCAGGAGGAGTATTTCCAGTACTGCCAGGCTAACCTGAATTTCTTGTAAGACAAGGAGTTAAAAGCTAAGGACTTCTCCATGGCAAAATTAACATTAACAATCTTAACGACTTCAGAAAAATTTGGAATATCGAGATCTCCAGCGACGTAGTATCAGCACCCTGGAAGCCAGTAGAATGTGTAACACCATCTGTCTATAGGCGACCGGATAATCGTCCAGTCCCAAATTTAAAAGGGCGAGTTCCTTCTTAGGAGGGCGTATAATACCCGTACATTCAGCTATACATCTGAACACTGTGTGCCAAAAGCTAGTCAGGGACGGACAGTCCCAAAGGATATGGGCCAGTGTGCCTCTGTGACCGCAGTTTCTCCAACAGGTATCCGGGATGCTTGGGAAAATTTTTGCCAACCTACTAGGTGTGTAGTACCACCTATTGGAAATTTTCAGCATAATTTCCCAATGCACTGAGCAATGAGAGTATTGGTAAGTATATGAGAGAGCGTGGGACCACTGAGTCGGGGTGAACTGGAGGTTCAGCTCAGTTTCCCACCTCTGCATTGACAACGTCTTGGGAAGATCGGGTTTTTGGTAAACTATGTCATAAAACATAGAGATACCCTTGGCTGGTTTCCTGACGGAGTTGTAGTGATTTCAAACTTTAAGGGGAATCCGGCTAGTTCTTGGGGGATGCCTTTTAAGAAAGCTATGTACACTGAGCACTTGGAGGAAGAGAGTAGACGAGACTTTTAACCTGTGCATCAGGGCTCGTGGGGTGATCAGAGCATCACTTTCGTAAAAGTGAGAGATCTCGGTAACACCCGAACGCTCCAAATCAGATGTCCGAAGGGTTGGGAGATATGCTCTTAAGCAACTCAACGGTAGAGAGGAAGAGTGAAGCGGGGCAGACTCCAGTTGCGTCTCCCGGGCGCCTTCCAACCTCCTCCAGGCCATCAGAGAGACCTGAAGAGTCGGAGGCAAACCAGACAGGGACCATGGGATCCAAAGGTCTCCCAGGAGAAACTGCCTCAAGTCGCCGGTGGGAGACAGGTGACGTTCCATAGAGGACCAAGAAGTTGAACCGAGAGGAGCAAACCAATGTTTAAGTTGGTCCAGCCTAGTGGACCAAAAGTACGCTTGAAGATCCGGCAATTTGACACCTCCCATAGATTTGGGAAGCTGAAGAGTGGAGGTAGAAACTCTCGCTCGTTTGCCACTCCAGATAAAGTCTCTCAGTCCTCTAGAGAAGGCCTTCAGGTATTTCCTGGGAAAAGGGACTGGAAGCGCCCTAAATACATAAAGCACCTGAGGCAAAATTGACATTTTGTAAGCTGCCATTCTTCCCCCCCAGGACAATTCCACTTTAGACATAGCCGCCATGGTGCTGTTGAGCTTTTTTATAAGGGGATCTAAGTTAGCGGGAAAAAGTTTAGAGATTCGGGGGGTGATATGTAGGCCCAGGTAAGGGATACTAACCTCTGTCCAAGGGTAGGGGCATAGTGATTTTAACAAGGACACTACTTTCGGGCTGATTCCCATATTAAGCGCCAGGGATTTAGAAGTGTTTACTTTATGATAGGAGATCTCTCCAAATGCCAATAAAGTGTGGTGGACCGCAGGGAGCGAGCGGGTCGGGTTCGTGAGTGTTACTATAATGTCGTCCGCAAAGAGGTTGACTTTGTGGACCGTGTTACCCAGGCAGAACCCCTCCACCGAGTCGTCAGACCGAATGGCCTCCGCCAGAGGCTCGATCATCAGATTAAAGATGGACGGAGATAAAGGACACCCCTGGCGGGTGCCATTGGTGATGGCGAACGGCATCGAGGTAGTGCCAGAGGTGAGGACTTGGGCCGAAGGGCATGAGTAGAGTGCCAGTAGGGCCGATAGTATACCTCCTGTGAATCCAAACCTCTCCAGGGCCGCACGCATGTACATCCAACTGACCCTATCGAACGTCTTCTCTGCATCCAACGTGAGGAGCAGAGAAGGCGTTCGAGTGCTCTCCGCTACATGGACCAGATTCACTATACGCCTGGTGGCGTCAGAAGTCTGCCTTCCCGGCATAAATCCCATCTGGTCACTGTGTATCAGAAGAGGTAGGACAGTTTGCAGTCGTGAGGCAAGTACTTTTGCATAGACTTTAATGTCACTATTGAGAAGGGAAATTGGTCTGTAGTTGGCAGGGAAGCTGGGGTCCTTGCCAGGTTTGGGGATGGTCGTGATATATGCGCTAAGCATTTCACTGGGGAATGCTGATTTCTGGGCCGCTTGATTGAACACTGCAACAAGGTAGGGGCTTAAGGTGTCATTGTATAACTTATAATACTCATTGCATAGACCGTCCGGACCCGGAGACTTGCCGATAGGCAAGGAGCGGACTGCCTTAGAGATCTCTTCCTCTGTAAATGGAGCGGAAAGGATCTGTACTTGGGCTTCCGTGAGAGAGGGCAGGGACAACCTGTCCAGGAAGGTTTTTATGGCTTCAGGGTCTGGTTGTACTGTGGAGGGGTCTTGTGCCAAATTGTACAGTGCGCCATAAAAGGTTGCGAATTTGTTCGCTATGTCTTTAGGGTGGGTCAATTTGGCACTTGTCTTATGATGAGTCAGATGTGATATACGTGCACATGCTCTTTTTTGTTTAACCCTGGACGCTAAGAATTTACCCGCTTTGTTGGCATGGGCATAGTAGCGGAGGTTAAGCGCCTTCAAATGGCGATCATATCGCTCCAGTAAGTGAGATCGGAAGGATTCTCTTTTTTGAGTCAGAGCTGCGGTCACAGAGGATGTGGGAGAGCTTTTGTGTGTGGCTTCAAGGGAACGGATCTCAGAGAGAAGAGCATCAAGCTTTTGATTATATGCCTTTCGCAGTCTGGCAGTCTGTTGTATACAAATGCCCCTGACAAAAGCTTTATGCGCTCCCCAAAGCGACCAAGGGTCAGAGACCGAAGAAGCGTTAAATTTAAAGAACTCACGTATATGTTCAGCAATCACCTTACCAGTAGCGGGATCTTGGAGTACTCTGGCGTCACAACGCCATATAGACGTTCGTTCCCTGGGCCCCGTCTCCTCCACCACCATCTCCACCGCGGCATGGTCTGACCACGTAATGCTTCTAATGGCCGAAGAGGAGACCTTACCCAGCAAAGGAAGATCCGTAAGAATTAAGTCAATACGAGAGTATGAACGACGTCTGGAGGAGTAATGGGAGTAATCCCTTTCCGAGCCATGCTGACACCTCCAGACATCGTACAGCTGCTCCTTGTGCAACAATAGACCAAGAGAAAGCTGTCGACCCCGGGCGGGCACTGAGGTGTCAAGCGCTGAGTCGACAACAGCATTAAAGTCGCCAAACAACACCAAGTTACCATATATATCTGCGGATATTCTTTGAAGTAACCTGTGAAGGAAACGCTGCTGATGACAGTTCGGGGCGTATACCGCTACAAGAGTCAGAGGCAAGTTGTTGAAGTCACCCCGGAGGATCAGGAACCGACCCTCTGGGTCACAGATCTCGTCCTTTAGGGAGAAAGCTACTGTGTCTCTGATTGCAATAAGAACTCCACGTTTATTCTCAGAGGCGCTGGCAAAAAAAAGGTGTGGGAAGTGTTTGTGAGAGAAGCGAGGTTGTTGAGAGATTTTGAAGTGAGTCTCTTGAATTGATGCGATATCCGCTCGACTGTTACACAATTCAGTCCATAGGGAGTACCTCTTGGCCGGATGGTTTAGGCCATTAACATTTAAGGAGAGAAATTTAATAGTCATGGTGGCTCCAAGTGACAAGTACGGATGTACTGGATGGTAGCAAGACAAGCAAGAAAGAAAAAGGAGAAGCTGAAGTTGCATGACTCATCAAAGGGGCAAAACTCCAAGGGGAACAGTTTCGTATCGGAACCAGAACCAAGGAAGGGGAGGGATCCAACAATGGAACTTAGCACAAAAAAAGACATAAAAAAAAGTCTAACAGCAGGACATACCTGCAACCAGGAGAGAAGGTCCATAGGGAGTATTCACATCCTAGGCCTGGGACTGTGAAGAACACTGCAGGGAGACACTTTCGCTGCTACTCGAACCCTGCCTAGAGTTGGAGCGTTTTCGGGAGATCACTTGCCAATCCCCTTGAATGGGCATGGGGAAAGAGATGAGATGAGGCTCCATGTGAAGGCGGTGCATCCATGACGATCCCCCAGCGGCGCAGGAGTGCCATTCCCTCCTCTATGGTAGAAATAGTGACCGTAGAGCCGTTATGGGTGATGGTTAAAAGTGCCGGGTGTTTCCACTTGTGCGGAATGTGGTGGTTCCTGAGAGCCTTAGTAACCGTAGGCAGGTTCCTGCGTTTCTGGAGAGTATGCCGGGATAGGTCAGGAAGGATCTGAATTTGTGGGTGTTCTCCAGGCATTGCTTGCAGTTGTCTCGAGGCCATAAGTATTTTATCTTTAGCCTGGAAAAAATGGACTCTCAGGAGAACATCACGGGGCAGGTCTTGTGCGATGAATCCGGGTTTAGGGATCCTATGGATCCTGTCAATGGTCAGGTCAGAGGGGGACAGGGAAGGCACCAACGCTGCAAACAGGTCCTTGGCGTATTTCTCCAGGCTTTGAGGTTGAACCGACTCCGGCACCCCCCTGAGCTTGAGGTTATTTCGTCGCGACCTATCTTCAAGGTCAGCGACTTTGTCCTTTAGCCAAGAGATGTCTTCAGCATGCCCATTATGAGCTGCCACTAAGGTGTTGAGGGACAGTGTACACTTATCCATAGACCTCTCCACCGAGTCTACCCTCTCCCCTAGCTGATGAATCTCCCTCCTAGTCTGGGTCAGTCCTTGGACCATGTCCGTATGGAGGGAGGACCATAGGGAGTGCATCATATACTTCAGTAAAGATGCCGATATTGGGTGGTCTCCCACAGGGAAGGCCGCAAAAGGATCAGCTGCATGGAAGGCCTGTGGTTGCGGTGTGGTGGGAGACTGGCCGTGATCCATCTGCTCAGCAGGGATGGAGTGGGGGGGAGAGGGCCCTCGCCTCTGCTTCTGCTTGACCGGGCTTCTTGATGAGGGTGAGGGAGGCGTGGAGGAGCCTGATGAATTCCCACTATCGGGGTTAGCCACTTGCCTTAATGGTGGTGCACCGATCCGCACCGTGTGCTGGAGGCCGCGGCTGCCGGCCGGCGCCATGTTGTTGGAGGCCTGGCACGTTGGAGAGGAGAAATCCATCCATTTTGGTGTGCTTGTGGAAGTGTTTCTTCCCCTTCGCCATCAGCGAAGTGAGGAGAAGCGGCAGAGGCTATTAGACCGCAATTGTGTCTTCCCGTAGGTCGTTGAAGGCTGAAGTCCCGGGTGGCCGAGCGGAGCTTCAGAGCAGTGCTGCCATCTGCCGCGCCGTACGCCACGCCCCCTCTCTTTTGGGGTTTGTTTATGTACTCTACTGCTATGCTACTGAAACTGAGTTGGGAATGCAGGAAGCAGGGAGGTATTGACTGAGGGGACCACCCCCTAGGGGTGGGATATGCTAAAAGCTTTGATATTAACTATTTTGTTGCCTAGCTACTCCTGCGGAGCAAAGGTCAATAACCCCATTAGTGATGAATATGAAGTGGCGGCGACTGTCGGAGGACTCAGAGAAAGGAATTTTACAGGTAAGATCTTACAAAAATTCAGTTTTTCCCACAAATAGATTCTTCTTTTGGTGGTATTTGATCACCTGTGCGTTTTCTCTTACGTCCTTTGACAGTCGCCGCCCGTTCAGTTAACCTTTACGAGTGGGTAATGGCGCCCTCTGCAGGAGCAGGCTAGGCAGTGAAAAGGTTAACAAACAAAAGCCTTAACACATAACACACCTCTAGAGGGCTTTTCCTCAGCTATTACCCATCAGCCACTAGGAGCTGCTCTTCAGTTTTATGCTGCCTAGCGTTAGGAGTAGGATAGGTCGTCCCTGCTGGGACCTAGTGTCTTAGTTTCTTTATATCTTTTTCTTGAAAAGTGTTTTTTTCTTTGAAAATAGCTTTTTTATTTCACTCACTATCACTAGTTAGTCAGGGAATTCCTGGAGGACTACAAGCGACAGCAGAGCTGGGCCTCGCACTGGATAATATAGATCCTTATGGAGTCCCAGCCTGCCACCGAGCGTCGCCGGTCATTGGTGCGCCCTGGCTTTGCAACGACAGTGCCCTTTGAGATGGGGACGAGCCTTCGAAGTCCCTTCTTCGCCGGGATATCTCAACTCCGGAACGCCCGTAAGTTGCTAGCATCCTTCCTGGCTGACGGCACCCCCGCTCAGGGTGGAAGGTGTTCCGTATCAGAGCAGTGCCCGCGTTTGCTGGACTGGTGAGTGCTACTGCCCCTGGGTCCCTAATAGGGGGCTTTTGTCTGTGGGGGTGTTCCGTGGGCCCACTCTTAGAGATGGCAGTACATAGTGGCTTTTGTGGTATCCGCTTCCTGGCTGTGTGGTGCGGCCCCCTTCCTCCCTGCCCCTGCTGGGGGCGCTCTGTGGTGCATACGGCCCTGACTGGGGGGTGTGGGAGCTTCATATATCCCGGGGGAGCTCTCTGGGGTTCCCGGTGGGGGCCAGCATATATGTATTTTTTGCCCTATTTGGCGCCGCTCGCACGACCGCCATTTTGGGTGTGGGCAGGCTGTTTAGGCCTCTTTGTGTGGGCAGCAGCCATTTTAGCTCATTCTTGGATGAGGGCGACCGCCTAGTAAGGGCGGCGGCCATTTTGCCAGTGCTTCCTCATTTAATTTCTATCAGGCACCATTTGTTTGTGGCTCAGGGCGGGCATAGGCCTCTATGTGCATGAGGTCACTTCCTCTTTTCTCTCATTTTCACTGCAGCAGCGTGTGGCTAGTACAAACACTGAGGGGTGATTTTAACTGTTTTCTCTGGCATTTTCCTGTAAAAACTGTTTCTTTTATTACTAATATGGAGCCCCTAGGATGGCAAATTTCCCCCAGACCTGGTTGGTGCTTCAGGAACTCTTCCATGGCCTCATCTGCTGCTCTTGCGACTTTGGCGTCCTAAGTGGATCTGCTGCTGTCTGAACGCACTTCTTAAAAACACGGCCTATGCCATGTCTTTTGACTCAGAGCCTGATTTGGTTGCCACGGACAACGTCCCCCCCTGAGGGGTCCCAGTCCTCCCATTCAGGTGGGGAGGAGGAAGAGTCTTCCTCTACGGAGGCGCGGGACCGTGCTGCGGTGGATGCACTTATTAGCTCCATTAAGGAGACTTTAAATCTTGATGATGCCCTGGCGGGTAAGCGGGGTTCCTTCGTGTCCCGCAAAGCCCACAAGTTGGGTCAGGTTTTTCCCTGCCCCGAGGTGTTTCACGATACCGTGAACGACCAATGGCGTTGCATCAAGCATATGCTGGCAGTGCCCAAGCGATTTAAATGCCGTTATCCCTTTGTGGATCCTGTTGATAATCGTTGGACGGTGTCACCTAGGGTGGACCACACTGTTTCTAGACTAAATGTATCTACCTTGATGCCCGTGGAGAACTCCCCGGTGTTTAAGGACTTGGCGGATAGGCGTGTTTGGAAGGCTTTCATGCCACATATATTTGGTGGCGAGCTTCTTGCTCAAGCCTGTGTTCGCTTCGGTGATGGTTTCTCAAGCGGAATGGTCCGGGGCACTTAGGCGCACGTTGATGGCAGAGTCGGTTTTTCCGGCTGCCCTGGACATGGTGGATCAAGTGACCCTGTCCGTGATGTACCTGTGTGGCGCGGCCTTGGACGAGGCTCCCTGGGTTGCACAGCTGTCTGCGGACGGGGTTGCGATCCGCCGCATTATCTGGTTGGCTGGCAACGCTATCAAGAAGACTGTGTCTGATGTCCCTTTTTTTTTTGGTAGTAGGCCTTTTGGGGACACTCTGGATGAGTTGATCAAGGGGCTTACGGGGGGCAAGAGTACTCTTTTGTCCCAAGCCTCTAAGAGAAAATCACCCCGCACTAGGCGGGACCCCTCTTTTAAGGCTCATCATGGGTCCTTTCGTGCCTTCGGGGCATAGGATGATGGGAAATCATTCAAGACCTCAGGTGGTCACAAGCAGCCATGGTCAGGTAAGCCCAAGGTCGGTCAGGCCGGTTCGGCTGCCCAGTCCACCTCTTCCTGAAGGGACGCCCTCACCTGTTTCAGGGGTGGGGGGACGTCTGCGTTGTTTTCAGGAACCCTGGTTGTCCTGAAATCAGGACAGGTGGGTTCACGCACTGATTCGTTCAGGGTGCAAGTTCGAGTTTCGATCTTACCCCACAGACAGGTTCTTTCCATCAAATCTCCATCTGACTCCCGATCGTTTCGGAGATCTCGAGGGGGCGGTTCAAGAACTTCTCGCCCAAGGAGTCATTGTGCCAGTCCCTTCACGGGACAGGTTTCATGGTTTTTACGCCAATCTGTTCACAGTGCCCAGAAACAAGGGCATAGTGCGTCCTATCTGGACTTAAAGTCTCTGAACCATTTTGTGAGAGTTCAGAAGTTCCAGAGGGAATCCATCCCGTCGGTGGTGGCATCGTTGAGTCCAGGGGACTTCCTGGCCTCCATCGACTTGAAGGATGCGTATCTGCATATCCCTGTCTCCGAGGGTCAACAGCAGTATCTCCGCTTAACGGTGGCAGAGGAGCATTATCAGTTTGTGGCATTGCCCTTCGGTCTCACTTCGGCTCCCAGGGTCTTCTCCAAGGTTTTGGCCTCGGTGCTGGCTTTACTGCGTCCTATCTGGACTTAAAGTCTCTGAACCATTTTGTGAGAGTTCAGAAGTTCCGGAGGGAATCCATCCCGTCGGTGGTGGCATCGTTGAGTCCAGGGGACTTCCTGGCCTCCATCGACTTGAAGGATGCGTATCTGCATATCCCTGTCTCCGAGGGTCAACAGCAGTATCTCCGCTTAACGGTGGCAGAGGAGCATTATCAGTTTGTGGCATTGCCCTTCGGTCTCACTTCGGCTCCCAGGGTCTTCTCCAAGGTTTTGGCCTCGGTGCTGGCTTTACTGCGTTTAAAGGGGATTGCGGTCCTCAGTTATCTGGACGACCTCCGGTTAATGACGAGCTTGTGTGCCACCTTGAAGAGCGATCTGGCGATCACTGTTAAGACGCTCAAGGAGTTCGGTGGACCGTGACCTTCCAGAAGTCGGCTCTGACTCCTTCGGTTCACCTCCTGGACGCTGTTTAGGCAAAGTTCTTTCTCCCGAAGGACAAACTCTGGACCCTGCAGGGCAAGATCAGGTCCCTCAGGGACAACGATCTCTCCTCTCTACGGGCCTGCATGCGGTCCCTGGGCCTTGATGGTTTCGGCTTTCGAATCGATCCCATTTTCTCAATTTCACATGAGAACTCTGCAAGCAGACATTCTTGCCAGGTGGGACAGAACGCCTCAGTCATTGGACAGAAGGATTTCTCTGAGCCACCTCGCAATATCGGATCTTTTGTGGTGGCTCCTGTCGCCCACTCTGGCACAAGACTAGTCCTTCCGGCCTCTGCTGTGGACGGTGATCACCACGGATGCCAGCCTGTCGGGCTGGGGTGGAGTTCTGGGCATGCTTTGTGCCCAGGGGACGTGGTTGGTGGAGGAGGCCTTCTTACAGATAAACGTCTTGGGGCTCCGAGCAATTAAGCTCTGCTTGTTCCGTTGGTCAACTCGGCTTCAGGGTTGTCCGGTTTGGGTGCAGACGGACAACGCCATGGCAGTGGCTTACTTTACTCACCAAGGGGGCACCAAGAATGCCCGGGCGGCCAAGGAAGTGGCCCAGATCCTCTCTTGGGCCGAGACGCACGTTCCGGTGATTTCAGCCGTTCACGTTCTGGGTGTGGAGAACTGGCAGACGGACTATCTGAGTCGCCAAACCCTGGACCAGGGAGAATGTTCCCTCCATCCAGTGGTGTTTACCTCCTGTGTGCCCGGTAGGGGACTCCGGATGTGGAGCTGTTCGCTTCCCGCCTCAAGAAAAAGGTGGGAAGGTTTGTGGCCAGAACCCGCGATCCTCTGGCGGAAACCACAGACACGTTGGTGGTGCCCTGGCATCGGTGTTGGTTGATTTATGCCTTCCCTCCGATTCTACTGTTATCCAGGTTCCTCCGCAGGTTGGCATCGGGACATGTGTGGGTCATTCTGGTGGCCCCAAACTGGCCGCGTTGGTCTTGGTACGCAGACATTGTGCAGATGGTCGTCAAGCCTCCCTGGCGGCTTCCGCTGTGAGACGATCTACTGTCTCAAGAGCCGATCTTCCATCCTGCTTTACAGTCTCTGGCTTTGACGGCGTGGCTATTGAAAGCCAAGTCTTGAGAGACCGGGGTCTCTCGAGTGCTCATTCCTACCTTATTGAAGGCTCGGAAAGCTACCTCTAGAAAAATTTACCATCACACCTGGAAGGCATATATTGCCTGGTGCGGGTTGCAGGGGTTTCATCCCCTGCTCCTTTTCGGTGGGTTTTGGCCTTCCTACAGGAAGGTGTAGATCAGCGTTTGGCACTGGCCATGATTAAAGGTCAGTTGTCTGCCTTAGCAATTCTTTTCCAGCGTCCCTTGGCGACGAATTCCTTGATTCGCACCTTTATTCAGGGGGTGCGACATCTGGCTCCCCCGAGGAAAGCTCCTTTTGCCGCCATGGGACCTGAACTTGGTTTTGTCCATTTTGTAACGGCCTCCCTTTGAAAACATCACAGACATACCTATGCCTGTGTTGTCTTAGAAAGTGGCTTTTCTGGTGGCTGTCACCTCTGCTCGCAGAGTGTCTGAGTTGGCGGCTCTGTCTTGCCGCTCTATCTGGTTGTTCATAGGGACAAAGTGGTCTTGAGACCCAATCTCTCTTTTCTTCCCAAGATGGTATCTGCTTTTCACCTCTACGAAAATGTTGTCTTGCCTTCGCTTTGTGCGAAACCCAAGCATCCCAAGTAAATTGACTTATATTCCTTGGATGTGGTTAGGGCGGTCAGGGTTTACCTGTCCGCCACGGAGTCTTTTCGGAAGTCTGACTCCCTGTTTGTAGGTTTCGGCCACGTCCACGGCGACCATTTCTACATGGATCAGACAGACAATTGTTCAGGCCTATTCACTCAAGGGTCAGGTTCCTCCTTTCCCTGTCAGGGCTCATTCTACCAGAGCTGTCAGTGCCTCTTGGGCGTTTCACCATCAGGCTTCTGTGGCTCAGTTGTGCAAAGCAGCGACCTGGTCCTCTGTGCACACTTTAACAAGATTTTACAAACTTGATGTGATGGCATCCTCGGATGCTTCCTTTGGCCTGGTTGCACGTTGCCTTTTCTTTGGTTGCGTCTTCCCACCCCTCACACCTGCACTGCTTTGAGACATTCCACTCGTGAAGGCTAACTGAATGGGCGGCGACTGTCAGTGAACATAAGATAAAATAGCATTTTTGTAAGAACTTACCGTAAAATTATTTTCTCTGAGTCCTCTTGACAGTTGCCGCCCCTGCCCCTCTTCTTTTTGGGGTTGATAGTCTCCATGTACTGCTTGCTGCAAATCCGAAGAGCAGCTCCTAGTGGCTGATGGGTAATAGCTGAGGAACATCCCCCTAGAGGTGTGTTATGTGTTAAGGCTTTTGTTTGTTAACCTTTTCACTGCCTAGCCTTCTCCTGCAGAGGGCGCCATTACCCACTTGTGAAGGCTAACTGAACGGGCGGCGACTGTTGCTCTATAAACAAAAAGAGTGACAATTTTTGAAAAAATAAAACAATATTTTTTTACATTCTGCTATATGACCCTCTCAAAAAAAAAAAATTAAAAATCAAAAGTTTTTAACATTATAGGCCAATTTGTTTTCTGCTACATATTTTTGGTAAAAAAAAAACGCAATAACCGTATTTTGATTGGTTTGCGCAAAAGTTATCGCGTCTACTAACTACAGGAAAGATTTGTGTAATTTTTATAGTTTTTTTTTTACTAGTAATGGTGGCAATCTGCGATTTTTTTGCAGGACTGCAACATTGTCCCAAGGAATTGATCGGACCCCTGGCGGACATTTTTGACACTTTTGGGGGGACCAGTGACATTACTACAGTAATCAGTGCTAAAAATATGCACTGTTACTATAATGACATTGGCAGGGTGGGGTTAACATTCTGGGGGATCAAGGGGTTAATTGTGAGCCTAGGGGAGTGATTCTAACTGTGGGGGGGCATGGCTTCTGAAATGGCCATAAAGACATGTGATCCTATATAGAAGGATCACATGGACTCTATGACCATTGCTGGGAGAAGAACGGTCAGCTGTGTTTACAACAGCTGACCGCTCTTCTCTCTCAGCAGGGAATGATTGCAGGGGGTCAGGTGGCAATCACAGCCGCCTGACTGCTGAGGAGCGGGGGCAGGAGCGCGTCGCCGGCTGCGGGCGCTCGACTTCCTAGCCTCACGAGAGCGAGCGATGTACATACATGTACAGCGATTTGCCTGGGAGCAGATGCCTGCTGCAGTACATAAAGTGGTTAATGTACCTTTAATATTTTTAGCTGATTTAAACTTAAAGTTTAATTGGGCTTTAAGTTTCTTTTTAATTTATTTTTATTATTTTGGTATTGAGTTACAGAGAATTAAAATTTAAATTTCTCTTTCGTTCATTGACGAACACAGCTCCTGATTCTTCTTAACCATTGGGTTATACTGCCCCTACAGGAGTAAGACACTAGGCAGGAAAAAGCATGACTACGCCTATGGACAGTCCCTGGGGGTATACACCCACACTCAGCTATAGGCACTTTAGTTTCTTGCTGGGATCTCTGGTCCTGGCAATTTTTTTCTTTTTTAATTTTTTTTTTCCTATCTTTGTTATTTTGTTCCTGTGAAAATCTCCTATCAACTGCCGGACTGGGCGATGGATTGGATAATCTAGATCCAGAGGGTCCCCCCAGTCTGGCCAGCAAACGCGCACATGCAGGCATCAGCTCTGCGCTAGGTCGGCCTCGACATAGCCTCACTGGACGGAGGCTGGCCTGCCAATGAAACGCCTTGCGAGGGATGCTCTTAAGGGGGGCTTGTTGGAGTTGCTGCTGACCGGGTTTTTCCTGGTGCACAACAGGGGGTTGAGCAGGGTTCCCCTGCTATCCTGGAGGTTGGTGACTGGGGCAGGGATGTCCTCTGGGCTCCCTGCTACAGTTGTTGGGCTGGGGGAGCAAATAGTTTCGTATCCTCAGGTCAGCGCTTCACGCGGCCAGATCCGGCCCCAAATTTAGGCCACGGCTTTGCGGGTCTACTGGTTGGGAGCTATGTGGGGCGGCCCCAGTAAGGGTGGCTGAAGCCACTGCCCTCCGTTAGGACATTCCCCCTCCCCTCCGCTGCCCCTGGGTGGTCGGCTCCGCTGAGGCTCGCGCCCAGGCGGCTGGGCATCCACAAAAATTTAGCACGCGGCTTTGCGGCCAAATCGGCCTCTGTTGAGGGGGGGGCGGCCCCAGTGAGACTGGCTGGAATGAGTGCACTTGCGGCTGGGCCTCCACACAAATTGAGGCAGCGGCTTGCGGCCTACTAGGCCATGTGGCCAGCTTGGCATCTCCCTTGCAAGGGGTGGCGCTTAACTTTTTGATGGCAATAATGCTGCCATTATTGTGGAGGGCACCTTCCCCTTTTAGGCACTACGGGACCATCAGGATACTCTGCCTGCGTGTCCACGTCACAGCGGACCGCCACCTTTTAAGGGGACTATTTCCTATTGTGTGTTCCTCTATGGAGGGGCTCAGAGGGCGACCCCCTTGTTTCTTTTTGCGGGGTCCAGCAGGTGGTCCATTCGTGGACCCTGGGTCGGGATCGCAGTCGGCTGCCCTCCCTGATTGTTGTTTTTCCGGATGACCTTCTTATATAGCGTCCACCGCCCTCCCCTGCCTCATCTGTCCATCAGATCGTGAATCCGGCCGCCACCGATGCGAGCCACCGTACTGGGTCTGTGTCCGCGCACACTGAGTGCTCAGACAGTGAGGATGCTTCCGTGCATGAAAAGGCCTGGGGGATGAACTTATTGTGTCAGAGAGTGAAATTTTAAACATGGCGGAGATGCTGCGTCGGAGGTGACGGTCCCTTTTGGCACCACAGGTCCTCCACTTTCCCGCTTACTTTGACAACATTGTCACATAACAGTGGGGTTGTCCAAAACGCACTCTTGTGGTCCCTAAGCATTTTTCTATGCGGTATCCTTATAAGGATTCCCAACTTAAAAAGTGGATGGTCCCACCTGTAGTGGACTCGCCGGTTTCCAGGTTAAATCAAGCTTCCTTAATTCCGGTTAAGGAGTCCTTGGCCTTTAAAGATCCAGTTGATAGGAGAGCGGAGGCTCTGGCTCGCCATATGTTTCACTATGGCTGGTTCAGCTTAGGCCGGCATTTACTATTGCCCTGTTGTCACAAACTCTGACGAGTTGGCTAAAGTTTTACATCAGGGTGACTGCTTCCCCTGCCTTTGCGGAGCTGGCGGATCAGTGGATCCAGGGGCTACAGTTTATCTGTGTTGCCTCTTTGGATGCGGCTCCTTTGATTTTAGGCTGTCTGTATCAGCAGTGGTCCTTCGGCGCCTTAGCTGGCTCACAATGCTGGTATGCGGACCAGACTTCTAAGAAGGCCTTATCTGATCTCCCCTTTGTGGGGGATCGCCTTTTTGGGGATAAAAGTCCTTTAGGGCCTCCCCCAGAGGTTCCAAGAGGACCTAGTCTGGCAAGCCAAGAGAGGCTCTTCCAGACCTGGGGACAAGGCTTCCTCTGCATGAAGGAGTGCCCTCACCCGTATCTGGGGTGGGGGGATGTCTTCGCTAATTTCCAGATTCGTGGACCTCTCTGGTATAATTTAAGTGGGTCCACAAAGTCTTTAGTTCTCATCCTGCAGAAAGGTTCTTCCCTTCCAACCTGCACTTGTCCCCAGATCGCTTACGGGGTCACTTTGGGGCAAGACTTTTTACTTCATGGGGTGATTGTCCCGATTCTCGCTTTAGAATGTTTTTAGGGGTTTTACTCAAACCTGTTTACAGTTGTCTGGAAGGAAGGCAAGGCACATCCAATTCTGGACCTCAAGGCGCTAAACTGCTTTGTGCGGGTTCAGAATGGAGTCCATTCGCAGGGTAGTGGCATCCCTACATCTGGGGGATTTTCTCACTTCTATCGACATCGACGCCTGCCTTCACATTTCAGTATGTGCCTGTCACCAGCGCTTCCTCCACCGTGGGGGAGGAGCATTATCAGTTTGTGGTGTTTACCTTTGGTCTCGCCTCCGCTCCTGGGGTCTTCACAAGGTGTTGGCCTCGGTGCTAGCATTGTTGCGTCAGCGAGGGATCGTGGTACTAGGGTACCTGGACAATCTTCTTCTACGAGCAGTCTCCGACTGTGCTGATGGACACCTTGGAGATTACTCTGCGATCTTTGAGGGAGTTTGGTTAAATTCTGAACCATCAGATGTCTGCTTTGGTTTCATTCACAAAACTGGACTATCTGGGTGAATTCAGCCAGAGTGTTGCTTCCTCTGGAAAAACTCCAGAAATTGCAGGAGGCAATTCAGTTTTTGTTGTCCAGCAAACGGTCATCCCTCCAAACTTGCATGTGGGTGCTGGGTCTGATGGCGTCTACCTTTTGAGGCTGATCCGTTTGCACAGTTCCACATGAGATCTCTGCAAAAAGAGATTCTGTGGAAATGGAACAAGAATACACAATCTCTAGACAATCTGATCCTGTTGAGCTGGGGTAAGAGAGGGTCCCAGATATGGTGGCTTCGTTCTCCGGCACTTCAACAGGGAAATCCTTCTTCCCCTGTACTGAGCGGTTGTCACCATGGATGCCAGCCTGTCTGGGTGGGGAGGCGTCCTCGGCACAGATGGTGCTCAGGGGGTCTGGACTCGGGAAGAGTTCAGGCTGCCGATCAATGTACTGGAACTCCGAGCGATCAGACTATGTCTGAATCATTGGACAGTTCGTCTTCAGGGGTGTCCAGTACGAATTCCATCGGACAATGCCATGGCCGTGGCCTATGTCAATCACCATGGGGACACAAGAAGTGTCCTGGGGGATCGGGAAGTAGCTGGCATTCTAAGGTGGGCAGAATGATCGTTCTAGCCCTTTCTGCTGTACACATTCCATGGAATGTACAGAAGTTTGTGGCATGGTCGGGATCCTCTGGCTGACGCCGCAGACGCATTAGTGGCTCCTTGATGTCAGTATCGTCTGATTTATGCCTTTCCCCTCTCAAACTTTTGCCAAGACTCCTGTGCAGGATCAAGGCAGCAAGGGATTCAGGTCTTTCTGGTGGCTCTAGACTGGCCTCACCGGTCTTGGTATGCCAATCTGGTACGGCTAGTCACCGATGCTCCTTAAAGACTTCCTCTCAGGGAAGATCTGCTGTCTCAGTAACTAATCTTCCCTCCTGCTTTAAAGTCGCTGGTTTTAACGGCTTGGCTGTTAAAAGCCAGGTGCTGAAAGATAGAGGTTTGTCTGAATCAGTGATTCCTATGCTGTTAAAGGTTAGAAAATCTACCTTTTAGGAAGATCTACCATTGTATTTGGAAGGTGTATGTTGCGTGGTGTGAGTCTTTCGGGGTTCTTCCTCGCTCCTGTTCAGGGGCTCAGTTCTTGGCTTTCTTCCAACAGGGGTTGAGCAGCACCTGGCCTTGAGTACCATCAAGGGGCAGGTTTCGGCTTTGGCATTTTTTTGTACATCATCCCTTGGCCACGCTTTCCTTGATGCATACCTTTTATCCAGGGAGCTCAACACTTGGTTCCTCCTTTGGTTGGTGCTGGCGGCGTTGTCTTGTCGTTCACCTTACCTGTTGGTTTACAGAGCTAAAGTGGTTCTTCGTCCCTGTCCGTTGTTCCTTGCAAAGGTCGTCTCTGATTTCCATTTGAATGTAGACATTACTGTATGTTGCCTTACCTATGTCCCAGGCCTAAATATACTAAGGAAACTGCTTTGCATTCCCTGGATGTGGTTCGGGCAATCAGGGTGTACCTGGCAGCTACGGAGTCTTTTAGGAAGTTAGACTCGCTATTTGTACTCAAGGTTGGACCTCGAAAAGGGTTGGCGGTTTCTGCTGCGATCATTTTAAAATGGATCAGACAGACTGTGATTCAGGCCTATTCAATTAGGGGGCCAGGTTCCTCCTTTCCCTGTTAGGGCACACTCTACTCGGGCGTTTAGTGCCTCCTGCGCCTTCCTTCATCAGGCATCAGTGGTGCAAGCTTGCAAGGCGGTCATCTGTGCACACTTTTACAAAGTTGTATAAAGTGGATGTGTTGACATCAACGGATGCTTCTTTTGGCTGCAAATTTTTTTGCAGGCTGCTGTTTTAGAAGACTTGGTCCTCTTTGAGGGAGTATTTTTTTCAGGTGAGCTCTAGTTGTTTTGGTTGAGCTCCATGTTACCTGGTTGGCTATGGTTAGCCTTGGGAGTTTTTTTCTGCTGTTTTCCCACCCCTCATGTTTAACACTGCGTGGGAACGTCCCAATGGTTAAGAAGAATCAGGAGCTGTGTCCGTCAATGAATGAAAGAGAAAAGGGGATTTTTGACTTATTGTAAAATTAATTTCTCATATGTTTATTGACAGACACAGCACCCACCCCTCTGTGGAGTTGGCTTTCTTCTGACACTGCTTTTAACAAAACTGAGTGCCTATAGCTGAGTGTAGATGTATACACCCCGGGACTGCCCAAAGGCGTAGTCCAGCTTTTTCCTGCCTAGTGTCCTACTCCTGTAGGGGGCAGTAAAACCCAATGGTTAAGAAGAATCAGGAGCTGTGTTTGTCAATGAGCATCAGAGAAATGGATTTTACGGTAAGTCAAAAATCCCATCTTTTGTATTTTGTAGAAGAGAATTTAAATCTTTTTTTTTTTTATATTATGTTAAAATTTTTGGATTTGTAATAAATGTTTATTTTCTTGTTGTCCAGGTCTCGCTGATCCCCTAGCTTTAACCCAAGCAGTGTCAGCTTATCAAGCCTGCCATTTTATTGGAATGCCGGAATGCGATGCAAGTTACTTTTTACTATACTTATCACAAGGCTTTGTCACTATCTAAGTGCACAAGTGTAACTTTAAATCCATGTGACATTTTGCAGTTTCAATCATGATAGTCTGCCTTTAACTCCTTTTGTGTTCATGCTTTAGATTTGGAAACCTAGAATAGTGTGCAGTATTAAATTATCTTATAGATAAGGCTACATCGCAGGCTTACCATATTGCATAAGTAAACATAAGAAATTGAAATGCTGTACTGATGTATTTCAACAAGCGATGAGCAGGCATCAAGGGGTGAGGCACAAAGAATCTCTCAGGAAGCCTAGACACCAGTTTCTGGCTTCAGTTCAAATAGTTTTCATATGTGTTCACTAAAGTTTACAATCTAACATTGACGTACCATGGATTAAATGCTACCACAGGAATACAAACGTATTGCATAGTGTCTACAATCCTTTATACCATGACAAAGGATGTAAAAATAGGTGTCAACCTGTGGAGTATGAACGATAGAATGCCAAACCCAAAAGGCACAGTTCCTGAAATTGCAGGCCTAGTTACTGTTAAAACAAGTAAGCAGTAAGCCATAGAAAGGGTAACCTGCCCTATGTAATAAAATCAAAAGCAAAGTATTATTTTGCTCAAAGTGCATGGAAATTAAACATTCAAGTATGGTATTCACATACTACTGTAAAAATGCTATTTATTTTCCCTGGAATTATTAGTTAGTTGTATTATTCTTACTCCTATCATTCCCAATTATTGCCTAGGCCATAGATGAAGCATACAGTTTCTCACAAGTGAGCACACCCTTCACATTTTTGTAAAAATGTTATTACGGTATATCTTTTCATGTGACAACACTGAATTAATGGCACTTTGCTACAATGTAAAGTAGTAAGTGTACAGCTTGTATAACAGTGTAAATTTGCTGCCCCCTCAAAATAACTCAACACACAGCCATTAATGTCAAAACCGCTGGCAACAAAAGTGAGTACACCCCTAAGTGAAAATGTCCAATTTGGGCCCAAAGTGTCAATTTTTTTTGTGACCACCATTATTTTCCAGCACTGCCTTAACCCTCTTGGGCATGGAGTTCACCAGAGCTTCTTCCACTCCTCCTTGACGACATTACGGAGCTGGTGGATGTTAGAGACCTTGCGCTCCTCCATCTTCCGTTTGAGGATGCCCCACAGATGCTCAAAAGGGTTTACGTCTGGAGACATGCTTGGCCAGTCCATCACCTTTACCATCAGCTTCTTTAGCAAGGCAGTGGTCATTTGGAGGTGTGTTTGGGGTCATTATCATGTCAGAATACTGCCCTGTGGCCCAGTCTCCAAAGGGAGGGGATCATGCTATGCTTCAGTATGTCACAGTACATATCGGCATTTATGGTTCCCTCAATGAACTGTAGCTCCCCAGCGCCAGCCACACTAATGCAGCCCCCAGACCATGACACTCCCACCATCATGATGGACTGTAGGCAAGACACACTTGTCTTTGTACTCCTCACCTGTTTTCCGCCACACACGCTTGATACCATCTGAACCAAATAAGTTTATCTTGGTCTCATCAGACCACAGGTCATGGTTTTAATAATCCATGTCGTCAGTCTGCTTGTCTTCAGCAAACTGCAGGCTTTCTTGTGCATCATCTTTAGAGGAGGCTTCCTTCTGGGGTGACAGCCATGCAGACCAATTTGATGCAGTGTGCAGCATATGGTCTGAGAACTGACAGGCTAACCCCCCCCACACACACACACACACACACACACACACACACCCCTTCAACCTCTGCAGCAATGCTGGTAGCACTCATACGTCTATTTCCCAAAGACAACCTCCGGATTTGAAGCGGAGCACGTGCACTTAACTGCTTTGGTTGACCATAGCGAGGCCTGTTCTGAGTGGAACCTGTGCTGTTAAACCGCTGTATGGTCTTGGCCACTGTGCTGCAGCTCAGTTTCAGGGTATTGGCAAACTTATTATAGCCTAGGACAGTGATGGCGAACTTATGGCACGTGTGCCAAAGCTGCCACGCAGAGCCCTCTCTATGGGCATGCGAGGAAGAAGAGCGCACACTCACCAGTTATCCTATACGAGGTGTATCTCCTCCACACCGCACCCCCCATAGAACTACATCTCCCACACTGCTCTTGGGCCATGGGGTGATGTTTCTGAGGTGGGGGCGTGGATGAGACAAGGCAGTGCTGCCGGGTTGAATGAAGTCACACAGACAATGGATGTGAGAGCTGGGTGAGATTCTAATGGGCTGATGTCACCTGCAGCCTGCCGCTGTCTCTTTATGGACTTAGCAGTCACCCTCCACACTTATTACATACTCCGCTCAGGGCCACCGATAGGGAGGTACACAGGGGGAACGATGTAGCGGGACGGGAGGAAAATGACAGGACAATGCACTGTGTCTCTCCTTCCAGCAGCTGAAGGCCTGGCTTCTTCCCCTCTCTCTCCTACCAGTTTTCAGCTGCTGGAAGGAGAGAGACAGTGTAGCGTCCTGTAATTTTCCTCCTGTCTCTGAGCCCGTCACTTTTTCTGCTCAGTGCTGCTATGGCGTGATTTAGAAAAAAAAATATAGCAACCCATTTATGTGCAAATAGCATGACATTCCCATGTAAACAGCACTATTTATATATAAATAGCGCGGCATTCATATGTAAATCATGCAACTAGCCATATGCAAATCCTGCCCCTCCCCCAGTTCCCATCCACCATAACTTCCTGAATGGTGCCTGAGAGGTGGATGCAAACAAACAGAATCATGCTTGAGAGTCTAGCTTGCCACTGCCATGCAGTCCTGCTTGCCACTGCCATCCATCAGGTACAGCATTCAGGTTTCTGTAATACTGGGTCAGCAGTGAGCAGATGGGGGGGGGGGGTTAACTCTTTGGAGTGCAATGGTGAGCAGTAGGGTGAGGTGCAAAGGTGGGCCAGCAGCTTTGTGGGCAGAGGAGGTCATATAGAAATAATCAAAGAGGGGGGCTTTGGGGTGCAGAGCTGAGCAGCTGCATTGGGGTACATTTACATATGCAGTAGCCCTTGCTGTCCCTCTGAGAAGCAATCTATGGGGGATCAATTTTTAGAAGGCAGTTGACAGGTGTCTGGGAGGTGATAAATCACCTTCTCACCACTGGTAATAACCCACTGGCACTTTGAAATAGATAAATTGGTTTTGTGCTGCAGTGTGGGCACTTGGGCTTCAAAAAGTTTGCCATCACTGGCCTAGGCCATCTTTATGTAGAGCAACAATTTTTTTTTCAGATCCTAAGAGAGTTCTTTGCCATAAGGTGCCATGTTGAACTTCCAGTGACCAGTATGAGAGAGTGAGAACGATAGCACCAACTTTAACACACCTGCTCCACGTGACTTCGGGGAGGGAAAATGGCTAATTGGGCCCACTTTTTGTCTTAGGGGTGTACTCACTTTTGTTGCCAGCAGTTTAGACATTAGTGGCTGTGTTTTGAGTTATTTTGAGGGGACAGCAAATTTACACTGTTATACAAGCTGTACACTTACTACTTTACATAGTAGCAAATTGTCATTTATTCAGTCTTGAAAAGATATAAGAAAATATTTACAAAAATGTGAGGGGGGTACTCACTTTTGTGAGCTACTGTATGATTTTTGTCAAGAAGGCAAATGATCCACAGAGCTTATTGTTACTAAGAAAGCTGGTGAAAAATGTTTTCATAGAATATTATGAGATGCATCTGAATTGTTTTGTAACTTTAGGTCATTATGCTAGTTTTCGGATAATCTATGGGAACAGCAGTTGAGACAATAATGCATTCTATTTACTGTAGAAAATATACCACATTGCCTTTGTCATATCAAATGACAAAGCATTACTGGTGATAAACTTAGAGGAGGTCCCCCCCCCCCCACAAAAAAAATAAGTCAGCAGCTTCAAATACTGTAGCTGCTGACTTTTAATATTAGGACACTTACCTTTCCTGGAATCCAGAGATGTTGGTACCCCAGCCGATGTTTGCATCAGCTCTCAGGGTGCTACCGCTGCCATTGCCTGCAAGGCCCCTTTCACACATACGGTTCGATCAGATCCGCCTGTCAGTTTTTCAGGCCGACTTGATCGGATGCCCCATGCATCCCCATGGGGCAGCGGAGACCTCTCCGCTGACACCCGCTGCCATCCGATCCGATCCTGTCCGTCAAATCCGGACGGATGGAAACCCTATTTTCCATCTGTCTGGCGGATCTGATGAGAACAGGCAGGCGGTCTGTTCTCATCCGATTCCCCCCATAGAGGACAGCAGTGATCTGACCGCTCCGTCTTTGCACACAGGTTGTCCCCACCTGATCCCCTCTCTAAGGCTGCAGGGCCCTCTGGGTCCCAACCATTCATCGATGCACTGACAGCGGTCCTGGAGTCCTTTGTGTCCCTGGTGGAGGTGGCTTTCTGGTGACTGGCAAGCAAAAAGTGCCCCGCCTCACCTGTCTCATCAGATCCTGAATCTGATTAGACCGGCAGGGACGTGGGTCACCCTGCTGTGTTGCGACCACGCACCCGGAATCCTCAGATAGTGGGGATTGTTCCTCCACATCTGCAGCTGCGCACGAAAAGGCGCTGGTGGAAGCACTGATTGTATCTGTGTGTGAGAAGGACGCAGCTGTGATGGTGGCGCAGGTTCCCTTTGGCACTCACAAGCCATCTAGAGCAGAAAAGGTGTTTCCTGTCCCTGCCTATTTTGACAGAATTGTCGCTAAAGAGTGGGGATGACCAAAGCGTCCCCTTGAGGTCCCTAAGTGATTTTCTAGGCATTACCCCTATGAGGAGGCCCTCATTAAGAAGTGGATTGTTCCACCGGAGGTGGACCCTCCAGTTTCCAGATTGAACATGGCAACTATTATTCCTGTTGAAGAGTCCCTGGCATTTAAGGGTCCGGCTGACAGGAAGGCGAAGGCTGTGGCACGCAATATGTACACTCTGGCTGTTTTGGCACTGAGGCTGGTGTTCACCATTGCCCTGGTGTCGCAATTTCTGTCCAAGTGGGCTAAGCTTTTACACCATGACCTGGAGGAAGAACCGCTCCCCCTGCCTTTGCTAAGCTGGCGGACCAGCTGGTCCAGGGGCTGCAGTTTATCTGTGATGCCTCTTTGGATGCGGCTTCCTTAGTGGCTCGGCTCTCTGTTTCGGCAGTGGTCCTTCGGCGTGTCTTTTGGTTTAAATGCTGGTCTGCAGACCAGACTTCTAAAAAACCTTGACTGATCTCCCCTTTCAAGGGGATCGCCTGTTTGGGGCTACTTTGGATGACATTATTAAAGGACTTACAGGGGGAAAGAGTTATTTTCTTCAGCAGGCTACTAAGGGCAAGGAACCTCGTCGTAGACGTGGGCCCTCCTTCTCAACTCACAAGAAGTTTTTTCATCCTTCTGGGTTGACTGACAAGGGCTCCAAGCCTTTCAGGGCTTTCTCTGGAGGATCCAAATGAACCTGGTCTGGCAACCCGAGAGCGGGCTTTTCCAGACCTGGGGACAAAGCTCCTTCAGCATGAAGGTGCGCCCTCATCCGTATCGGGGGTCGGGGGGGATGTCTTCGCTGGTTTCCGAACCCGTAGACTTCCCTGGTACAAGACAAGTGGGTCCACAAAGTAATTCAGTCTGGCTACAAGATAGTTTCGCTCTTGTCCCCCCGCAAGGTTCTTTCCTTCCAACTTGCGCCTGTCCCTGGACCATTTACAGGGTCTGTTTGGGGCAGTACAAGACCTGTTGCTTCAATTGATAATTGTCCCGGTTCCGACTTAAGAACATTGTCTGGGTTTTCATTAAAACCTGTTTACAGTTCCCAGGAAGGAAGGTAAGGTGCCTCCAATCCTGGACCTCAAGGCGCTGAACTGCTTTGTGCGGGTGCAGAAGTTCAGGATGGAGTCCATTTGCGTGGTGGTGGCGTCCCTGCATCAGAGGGATTTTCTTGCCTCTATCAACATCAAGGATGCTTACTTTCACATTCCAATATGTGCCGGTCACCAGTGCTTGCTCCACTTTGTCATGGGAGAGGAGCATTATCAGTTTTGGCATTACCCTCTGCTCTCTCCTCTGCTCCCCGGGTTTGCCCCGGTGCTGGCATTGTTACGCCAACGGGTGTTCGCAGTACTGGGCTACTTGGACGACCTCCTTCTGCGAGCAGAGTCTCCTACTGGAAATCACCATACGAACTCTGAGGGAGTTCAGCTGGATTCTGAATTTTCAGAAGTCTGCTCTAGTTCTGTCCTTAAAGCTGGACTATCTTGGTCTGACTCTGGACTCTGCCTTTAGCCAGAGTAGTCCTTCCTCTGGACAAAATCCTGGAAATTGCAGGCAATTTGTCTCCTGCTGTCCAGCAGATGGTCATCCCTCTGGACTTGCATGCGGGTGCTGGGCCTGATGGTGTCTACCTTCGGTTCTGTTTGCATAGTTCCATACGAGGTCCCTGCAAAGGGAGATTATGGTCAAATTGGACAAGACTCCCCAGTCTCTGGACAATCAGATTTGGCTGAGTCGGGGCATGAAGGAGTCCCTGATATGGTGGCTTTTTTCTCCGGCGCTTCGGCTGGGAAAATCCTTCCTTGTATTGGACAGTGGTCACAATGGATGCCAGCCTGTCCAGGTGGGGAGGCGTCCTCAGCAAGCATTCTGCTCAAGGGATCTAGACACTGGAGGATTCCAGACTACCGATCAATGTCTTGGAACTCCAAGCAATTAGACTGTGCCTGGATCATTGGACGGATCAACTTCAGGGATGTCCAGTGCGCATTTAATCGGACAATGCCATGGCCGTAGCTTATGTCAATCACCAAGGGGGCACAAAAAGTGTCCTGGCTGCTCTGAAGGTAGCCGGCATTCTAAGGAGGGCAGAACAATTTGTTCCAACCCTCTTCGCCGTACACATTGTGGAAAACTGGCAGGCGGGTTATCAATCAGCAGGCGTTGAAACAAGGGGTGTGGTCCCTTCATCCGGAGGTGTTTCATCAGTTGTGTCTCTGGTGGGGCATCCCCGAGGTGGATATGTTGACTTCCCGGCTCAACAAAGGTGCAGAGGTTTGTGGCTCGGTCACGGGATCCTCTGGCAGACACCACAGATGCGCTGTTGGCCCCGTTGGGTCAGTATCGTCTGATTTACGCCTTCTCTCCTCTCAAGCTTCTGCCAAGACTTTTACGCAGGATCGAGGCAGAAGGGATTCTGGTCGTCTTAGTGGCTCTGGATTGGCCTTACCAGGCTTGGTACGCCGATCGGGTGCGGCTGGTCGCCGACGTTCCTTGGAAGCGTCCTCCCAGGGAGGATCTGCTGTCCCAAGGATCAATCTTCCATCCTGCTTTACAGTCACTTGCTTCCAATGCTGTTAAAAGCTAGGAAATCTACTTCTAAGAAGATCTACCGTCGTACGTGGAAGATGTACATTGTGTGGCGTGAGACTCTTGAGGTTTATCCTCGCACCTTCTCGGTGGCTTGGATCTTGACCTTCCTTCAACAGGGGTTGAACAAAAATTGGCCTTGAGTACCATCAAGGGCCAGGTGTCAGCTTTGGCGATCTTCTTCCAATGGCTCTTGGCAAAACACTCCTTGGTGTATACCTTTCTTCAGGATGTCTGACATTTAGTTCCTCCAGTGCAGTCTCCTTTGTTGCCTTGGGACCTCAGCTTGGTGCTTTCGGTCCTCCAGAAGCCTCCCTTTTTAGAAACTTTGGGAGATTTCCTTGCTTACGCTGTCTCAGAAGGTGGCTTTTTTGGTGGCTGTCACCTCTGCGCACAGGGTTTCGAAACTGGCGGCATTATCCTGTCCTTCACCTTACTTGGTGTTTCACAGAGATAAGGTGGTTCTTCACCCCTGCCGTCGTTCCTCCCAAAAGTTGTCTCAGAATTTCTTTTGAATGAAGACATTGTGGCCTTCCCTGTGTCACAGGCCTAAACATCCAAAGGAAATTGCCTTGCATGCCTTGGATGTGGTCTGGGCAATTAGGGTGTACCTGGCAACTAAGGAATCTTATAGGAAGTCAGACTCAATATTTGTGCTCACGGATGGGTCTCGGAAAGGGTTGCCTGCTTCCTCTGCGACCATGTTATTCCGGCCTATTCCATTATGGGTCAGGTTCCTCCTTTCCGTCAAGGTGCACTCTACTCGGTCATTTTGTGCCTCCTGGGCCTTCAGTCATCAGGCGTCAGTGACCATCTGTTCGTCGGTGCACACTTTCACAAAGTTCTATAAAGTGGATGTGTTGGCATCTGCGGATGCTTTTTTTGGCCACAAGGTTTCGCAGGCTGCTTTTGAGAGAACCTGATCCTCTTTAAGGGTGTATTGTTTTTTTTCAGGTGGCCTCCAGTTGTTTTGGTTGAGCTCTTGCTGCCTGGTTGGCTATTGTTTAGCCTTGGGAATTTTTTTGCAGTTCCCACCCCTCATGTTTAACATGCTTTGGGACGTCCCAATGGTTATGAAGATCAGGAGCTGTGTCCGTCAATAAACAAAAGTTAAAATAGGATATTCTCTTTCATTCATTGACGGACACAGCTCCAGAATCTTCTTGACCATTGGGTTATGCTGCCCCCTACATGAGTAGGACACTATGCAGGAAAAAGCTTTACCATGCCTATGGGGCAGTCCCAGGGGGTATACTTCCACTACCTGCTATAGGCATTCAGTTTTTTTCCTGCCTAGTTAGGAGTAAGGACCTAGTTCTTTGATGAAATCTCTGGTCCTAGCTTTTTTTTTTTTAAACTAATGTTTTTCTTTTATTATTTTCTGTTCCTGTGAGAACTACAATCAACTGCTGGACTGGGTGACGGACTGGTGATTCTAGATCCTTACAGTCTTCCCAGTCCTGCCAGCGAGCACATGCAGACCTCAGCTCCGCGCTAGGTCATCCATGACATAGCACCACTGGACAGGGGCTAGCCTGCGAGTTAAACATCTCCCTGCCTCCTGGCCCGCAGCACCCCCATTTGAACGGAGAGGTGGTCTGCCTGGAGCGGTGCCCACCCGGTTCCATGGTATGGTAAGTAGTGTCCCACCTCCCCTGGTGGCCTGTCGGGTGGACGTGGGCCCCTCCCTGAGATGGTCGGACCCCCGAGTTCTTCTCCGTCCCACACAGCACCCCCCATATATCGGGGGTTCCCTGTGGACTGCCCCCTATCTACCCACACCTAGCTCCCCCCCCCCAGGGGTTGGCCATACCTGTCCAGAATCGCCTGTGGGGTGTCGAGCGGGCAATGCGCTGCCGGCAGCTGATTGCGCGGTTTTTAGGGGGGTTGTCCTGGTGGGGGCTCCTGCCAGGGCCCCCGTTTTACTGTAGTAATGTCCTTCGTGTCCCCTGTGGGTCCCGGGAATCACGTGGGCGCCGGGTGGAGCCGCCATTTTTCCGCGGATGGCTGTATATATGGCAGCGTGGTTTGTGTAGTCCGGTTGCCATTTTCTTGGTGGTTTCCCATTGATTAAAGCGGCGGCCATGTTTTTGGAGCCTTGTGGGCAGTGGATCTCTAGTGCTGACCCTGGACTTCCTATTTGTCTCTGCTCGCCACATGATGTACAGCATCCAGCACTCTGCTCTGCGCTGACCGGGGGTTGGTGAGTTATTGTGGGTTCTCCCTCTCTCTGCTATAGTAGCGATTCAGCTGTGCTGGGACTTGTAGTGCCACTAGCGGTGGGGGGGTCACTTACCAGTGTTTTTTTCTACTTTTGCCTGGTGGTTCCCTGGTTAACATGGAGTCCCCGGAGCAAATTTCACCCCCTGATCTTATCTCCGAGACGGCGGGCCCTTCTGGGTCCCAGTCCACCCTGCCTGCAATGGTGGTAGCTTTGGAGTCTTTACTGTCCAAAGTTGATTTGGTCCTGCAAAAAAGGACCAGCAAAAAGCATCCACCGCCTTCACCTGCCTCCTCTGTCTCCTCAGGTTCTGAGTCTGATCCTGCTGCGTCTGCGTCGACGCACCCTGAGTGCTCTGATCGTGAGGATGATACCTCTTTCACTACAGCAGCGCATGGAAAAGCTCTGGTGGATACACTGATTTTATCAGTGCGGGAAACTTTAAAAAGGAAGATGCAGCTGCGGATGAGTGGGAGGTGCCAGTCACTTTCGGTACCCGAAAATCCTCAAAAGGGGCAAAGGTTTTTTTCCTTTTCCCGCCCATTTTGACAAAATTGACGCAAATCAGTGGGGTTGCTCTAAACGCAATGTGGTGTTTCCTGTGTGTTTTGCTAGAAGGTACCCCTTTGAAAGTTTCTAGGCTGAACAAATCCAGTTTAATTCCAGTGGAGGAGTCTCTGGCTTTTCAGGACCCTTTTGATAGAAAAGTGGAGACCTTGGTCTGGCACATGTTTACCATGGCCAGTTTGGTTCTTAGGCTGATGTTCACCATTGCCTTGGTGTCCCAGACCTTGACGGAATGGGCTAAGCTTTTGCGCCAGGATCTGGAGGGGGAACAGCTTCCCCCTGCCTTTGCAGAGCTGGCAGACCAGTTGGTCCAGGGGTTACAGTTTATCTGTGATGCCTCTCTGGATGCGACTCCCTTCATTTCTAGGCTGTCCATGACAGCAGTGGTACTTCAACGTATGATATGGCTGAAATGCTGGTCCACGTACCAAGCTTCCAAGAAGGCCTTATCGGATCTCCCCTTTGTGGGGGATCGTCTGTTTGGGTCTTCCCTGGATGAAATCATTAAGGGAGTCACAGGGGGGAAGAGTACTCTCCTCCCATAGGCTTCCAGAGGCAAAGAGTCACATCGCAGACGTGGTCCTTCTTTGGAGGTTCCAAGATGCCCTGGCTTGGTAAGCCGAGAGCAGGTCCTTCCAGAACTGCAGGCGAGCCCTCTTCTGCCTTACGGGGTGCCCTCACCGGTATCTGGGGTGGGGGGGAACATCTTCGTTTTTTTCTGGACTCGTGGATCTCTCTGATTCCACACAGGTGGGTCTACGAGTTGATCCAGGCCAGCTACAAGATCGAATTTTGGTCTTATCCTCCAGAGAGGTTTTTTTCCTTCCAACCTGTGTCTGTCCCTAGACCGCCTGCGTGGTCTCTTTGGGGCAGTAAAAGATTTGTTACTACAAGGGGTGGTTGTACCGGTTCCAAACTGGGAACGTTTTTAGGGTTTTTATTCAAACCTGTTTGCAGTTCCCAGGAAGGAAGGCAAAGTTTGTCCAATCCTGGACCTCAAATCCCTGAACCGCTTTGTGTGGGTACAGAAGATCCAGATGGAGTTAATTCCTACAGTAGTGGCATCCCTTCAACAAGGGGATTTTCTGGCCTCATTCATATTGAGGTTACCTCCATATCCCGATATATGTTGGACATCAGCGCTTCCTTCCCTTTGCCGTAGGTGAGGAGCATTAACAATTTGTGGTGTTACCCTTTGGTCTGGCCTCAGCTCTTCGATTGTTCACAAAAGTGTTTGCCCTAGTGTTAGCATTGTTGCGACAGTGGGGGATTGCGGTTCTGGGGTACCTGGACGTTCTTCTTCTACGAACGGAATCTCCGACTGCTCTAAAGGACAACCTGGACATCACTGTGCAGACTCTACAGGAGTTTAGTTGGACATTGAATCTCCAAAAGTCTGCTCTGGTTCCATCAACCAAGTTGGACTATCTGTGTCTGACTCTGAACTCTGCCTCAGCCAGGGTGTTTCTTCCACTGGACAAGTTCCAGAAGCTGCAGGATGCCATTCGACTTCTGTTGTTCAGCAGTCCGTCATCTCTCAGGACTTGCATGAGGGTGCTGGGCCTAATGGTGTCTACCTTCAAAGCGGTTTCGTTTGCACAGTTCCACACGAGACCTCTGCATAGAGAGATTGTTGCCAAGTGGGACAAGAATCCACAGTCTCTAGACAATCTGATTCTGCTGAGCCGGGGTACGAGAGGGTCCCTGATCTGGTGGCTTAGTTCTCCAGCTCTTGGACAGGAAAAATCGTTCCTTCCCCAATTACCACGGATGCCAGCCTGTCCAGGTGGGGAGGTGTCTTGAGCATGGAATGTGCTCAGGGGGTTTGGACTCTGGAGGAGTCCAGACTTCAAATCAATGTACTGGAACTTCAAGCGATCAGACTTTGTCTGGCCCATTGGACGGTTTGTCTTCAAGGGTGTCTGATACGGATTAAATCGGACAATGCCACAGCCATGGCATATGTCAATCACCAAGGGGGCACAAAAAGTGTTTTAGCGGCTCAGGAAGTAGCCGACATTCTAAGGTGGGCGGAACGTTTAGTTTCAGTTCTCTCTGCTGTACTTATTCAAGGGGTGGAAAAATGGCAGGTGTATTACCTCAGTCGACAGGCCTTGGACCAAGGAGAATGATCACTTCATCCGGAGGTGTTTTATCAGCTGTGCCTCCAGTGGGGAATTCCCGAGGTGGACCTGTTGGCCTCTCGCCTCAACAGGAAGGTGCAGAGATTTGTGGCAAGGTCTCGGGATCCTCTAGCCAACACAACAGATGCACTGGTGGCTCCTTGGGGCCAGTACCGTCTGATATATGCCTTTCCCCCTCTGAAACTTTTGCCGAGACTTCTGCGGAGGATCAAGGCAAAAGGAATTCCGGTCATCCTAGTGGCCCCAGACTGGACTCCCCAGTCTTGGTATGTGGATCTAATTCGGCTGGTCTCTGATGTCCCTTGGCAACTCCCTGTCAGAGAAGACCTATTGGCCCTAGGGCCCATCTTCCATCCTACTTTACAGTCGCTGACTTTAACAGCTTGGCTGTTGAAAGCCAGGTGCTGAAGGATGGGGGGTTGTCTGACTCGGTGATTCCCACGCTGTTAAATACTAGAAAATCTATCTCTAGGAAGATTTACGTTTGCTTCTGGAAGTCGTACATTGTGTGGTGTGAGTCTCTGGGGGTTTCTCACCGTTTGTTTGTGGTGACTCGAATTTTGGCATTCCTCCAACAAGGTGTGGAACAGTCCCTGGCCTTGAGTACCATCAAGGGCCAGGTTTTAGCATTGGCGATTTTCTTTCAACTTCCTTTGGCTATGCATTCCTTGGTCCCCACCTTTCTTCAGGGGGTTTGCCTCTTGGCTCCACCTGTGCGGTCTCTGTTGCCTATGTGGGATCTCAGTTTGGTACTTCAGAAACCGCCTTTTCACAAGATTCCTCTGCTTGCATTGTCCCAGAAGGTAGTCTTCTTGGTGGCGATTATTTCTGCACGCAGAGTGTCGGAGCTGGTTGCTTTGTCTTTTGTCTTGTCATTCACCTTATTTGGTGGTTTACAGAGATAAAGTGGTGCTTCGTCCTTGTCAGTCATTCCTTCCTAAAGTTTTCTCTGGTTTCCATCTGAATGAAGACGTTGTGTTGCCCTCTTTGTGTCCTAAGCCTAAGGAGATTGCTCTGCATTACTTGAATGTGGTTCTGGCGATCAGGGTGTACTTGGCTGCAACCGAGTCATTTAGGTAATCACTCACTTTTTGTCCTTACGGATGGACCTCGCAAGGGGTTGGCCACATCTGCTGCAATCATTTCCACATGGATCAGACAGACAGTAGTGCAGGCCTATTCACTCAAGTGTCAGGTGCCTCCTTTCCCTGTTAAGGTGCATTCTTCACTGGCGCTTAGTGCCTCCTGGGCCTTCAGCCATCAGGCGTCAGTGATGCAGGTTTGCAAGGTGGCCACCTGGTCATCTGTGCATAACGTGGATTTACTGGCATCTGCGGATGCTGCTTTTGGCCGCAAGGTTTTGCAGGCTGCTGTTTGAAAGGATCTGCTCCTCTTTGAGGGTGTATTGTTTTCAGGTGAGCTCTAGTTGTTCCTGGTTGAGCTTCATGTTACATTGTTGGCTAGGTTTAGCCTTTTCGGAATTTTTTCTGTTGTGTTTTTTCCCACCCCTCATGTTTAACACTGCTTTGGGACGTCCCTTTGGTGAAGAAGATTCTGGAGCTGTGTCCATCAAGGAACATAAGAGAAAATTGTTTTTTTTGTCTTACCGTAAAATCCTTTTCTCTGATGTTCATTGAAGGACACAGCACCCAACCCTCTGTTGAGTTGGGTTTTTTACACTGCTTGTATCTAAACTGAATGCTTATACCAGGAAGTGGGAGTATACCCCCTGGGACTGCCCCATAGGCGTGGTAAAGCTTTTTCCTGCCTAGTGTCCTACCTACTCCTGTAGGGGACAGCATAAATCAATGGTCACGAAGATTCTGGAGCTGTGTTCGTCAATCAAAAATCCAACTTTCTCCTTCGAAAAATCAATTTCTCTGATGTTCATTGAGGGGCACAGCACTTACCCCTCTGACACTGCTTGTAACAGAACTGAGTACCTATAGCAGAGAGAGGGAGTATACCCCCTGGGACTGCACATAGGCGTAGCCAGATTCTTTTTCTGCCTAGTGTCCTATGCCTGTAGTGGGCAGTATATAAAAATCCAATGTTTTGTAGTGGACTGGATTGGACCCTGCGGTAGGGGGATATAAACAGACTCAATTCCGTTTACACCCACCTGTCCATAGTGCATGAACCTTCCGATCATGTCAAAGGGGTGTGAAGGGGAAATATTTTAATTTAGTCATAATGGTGATAGTAGATCAATGCTTGGCCAACATAATTATTCTTATGTGTTTTACAGTTATCCTAATATTATAACTGATGTAGGTAAAGAAGTTACATTATTGTACATGTTTTAATTATTTATGTTTCCTTTACAGGTTATATTGGCTCAGTGTGTTATGTACTTAGCCCAAGCACCAAAATCGATTGTGGCTTATAGTGCATATAAAAAAGTAAAGGAGTGCTTGAAGAACCATAAGGGGCCACTTCCACCAGTTCCACTCCATCTGCGGAATGCCCCCACTAAACTAATGAAGAATTTGGGTTATGGTCAAGGCTATAAATATAATCCTATGTTCCATAAGCCAGTAGAGCAAGATTACCTGCCTCCAGAAATGAAGGGGATCAAATTTGTTTGAGCTAGATATCTCTGCCTTAACTATGTTCTGTGAACATACTGTAATGTAAATACAATTACTCAAATGTGCTGTTATCAGTGCACTTCCAAACCAAATTACAAATTGCTCTAAGTGCTTTTTTTTGGATGTTTAATTTTTATAATTTCCTTATAACCTTTCTTCAAAGTGTTATTTTCATAATTGAGCATATTACAACTTGTATTGTACTCTTCTAGATAGCTGGAAATAAGACAAATACATGAACGTACATTGCTACTCATCAGAACTGCCAGTGAAAGGTTAAGGGCCTGTGCCAACAGACTTTGATGGGCACATGCAATGTGCTGAGATAATTTCAGATTAATTGCAGGTGCATTTGAGCTGCAGCTAATATTCTGACCTGCATTTGATCTGACGCAAGCCTCTCTTGCATTCCAAAAACATGTACAAAGCAAGAAGCTGTTTTGGAGCATAACAAAGCCCATCACCTCAGGCCCTTTATAAGGAATATGACAAACTGTATGAGTGAGGCTTCCTGCACCGTGTGAAGTAACTTTCCTCAAGGTCATTAACCAAAATCATTCTTAGTTCTAGATAAATATTCACAAAACCACTTCATGTCCATTGAAGACAATTGCTTTTTAAAATATATGCAATTAAATTATTCAAATGATGATTTCTGATTGTTCACTAATAAAATAATGTGTTTTGCACATCAATGTCCATTGCTCTGCCTTTCTGTGTCACCCCTAAATAATCACTTTTAAGAAACTCTGTAACATAAAGTTGTTGGATGGAGTGCACCTACCTGCAGCAATCTCCCAAATATTCCTGAAATCCATTGACACAGTTTGGGAGACTGCTGAAAATATGTGCAGACAGTGACAGAGTATCCTTAATAAAAATAGAATCATCTTTTTCAAAATTTAAAATGTTGTTTCATTGCTCATCTGCACTGCAGTATTATGCTACTGTATGTAAGAATATGGAATCAAAATTATTTTTACATTTTTTTTTATGCGTAATTGATTATTTTCAGGGATTAGCTAGTAAAAAGCTACATGTTTTAGCAAATGGCTAAACTTTTCTTGTGCCTGTATTTTGTAAACATGTATTATTAGTAAATGATGCCTCAGCTTTACAAAGACTTAGCCTAGGTTCACACTTGTGTAGATTGGGAACACTCTCAAAATCGAGAGCGTTCCCGACCCAGAGGCAAAATGTGCTGCTCTTTAGCAGATGCACGAGGATGCCATAAGTTTCTAATAACACACATCAGGAAGCGTGGCACCTTTTTCGCAGTCTTAATTCAACGCGATTTGAGAAAAAAAAAAAGTCAGAACTTTTTTCCATGTGTTTCTGCAAGTAGGGCAGTCCATTAAAATGAATAAGCTGCCTACCCGTAAAACTCAGGTCACACAAGTGTGAATATAGCAATATCAAACATTCAAATTGAGCCATAAATGCTGTTATTTTAATGGCAACATTTTATTTTTTTTAGTATCTGAAGGGCAGAACAAGCAGCAATAAACACCCTTCACATTGCTTTGAAGACACAGTGTTCCTGCCTCAGATTCCTTTGTAATTGCGATAACAGGCATGCAAGGAACTTATATTAGATTGACCCAATTTTTAATAACTCAGTGGTTTCAAATGTCTTCAACATTCATTCCGTATTCAGTTTCTCTCACCCCAAGTTCACAATCCAAACTCTCTCACGTGGCTACAGAAAAATAAAGTAAGCGGTGAATGGAGTCCCAAAAATGTAATGTAGCGAACACATTGAAATAATTGTGCCCATTCATGTTGTATGGGACAATTTTACCATTAAAGGGGAAATAATAAATAATTATTATTGAGGAAATAATTAAAGAAAATTGACAGTAAATTCCAAACTAATTCCTTTTAGAGGCTTCCAAACAAAATTGTCAATTTTGACGTCATCCCTGCGTTCTAGGAAGTGAGGACGGGTGGACGAGCCGACCGGCAGGCGGCTCATTTACATCTGCGCTTCCATTTGCGTTTACTCTGCATCTTATTTGTAATTGCATTACTTTGTGTTTTCTTTAATAAATTTAATGGTTTTACACTATGGAGTTTTGCATTTTCTCCTCTATGATGGCATATCTAACATACATACACACACACACATACTAAGACAAATTCAGTCAGGAGCCAGTTAACCTACCGGCATGTCTTTTGAGTGTGGGAGGAAACCGGAGAAACAGTAGGAAACCCACACAAGCAATGTGAGAGCATGCAAACATTGTCCTGCCTGGAGTTTGAATCGAGGACCCCAATCAAAGCAAAAGTAATATCCACTAAACCACTGTGCTGCCCGTGCTACAGTTACTGTAAAAAAAATTCACCCTCTTGGAAGTTTTGCTGTCCTAAAACATCAAATCATAGTGGATTGATTTTTTTTTTTAATACTTAACAAAAGTAAACACACAATATAAAAAAAAAAAAAAAAACAACTGAAAACCGATTTCTACAAAGTGATTTAATTACAATGAAAAAGGAGAGCGCACGCAGGCGGCCGGAGTGTATGGAAGCCAGAACTCCTCCACACACTCCTGGTACAAATAGCATCCTCTAACGGCCCTCTCTCCCCGATCGCTGCAGTACAGTGGCGGGGCAGCGGGCAGACATCACTGAGACTTGCTTCATGTCAGCGGGGAAGACTCAGACAAACCCCCGCTACCAGCCTCGTGCTCCTGGGAAGGGACCTAAGATGGCGACTGGTACCAGCACCACACATACAGGAAGGGGGTAGCTGCAACCACAGCCTCAGAGGGAGAAAGTGAAGCCCCCTGGCTCAAAGGCACACAGCAAGGATCCCCCCAAGGTCCATCCATCCTCAGGTGAGCCAGCAGACCCTCTTATCACTCCTTACAGTCCTGCCAGACTCCCCTCACAGGCCTCTATGCAATCTCCAGGCCAGGCCTCCCACACCTCCTCTGCTCTGGACAGGGACATGGTGGACATTTTCCTTAGCCAAATTAGTGGACAGGACAGAGATGCTGATAGCACTGAGGGGTCTCTGGCTCCTCTACCTGCACCATTACCATACTCCCCTGACACCATTTTGTCTTGCCCGCTTTGCCGACATTTTACAGAGGGAATTGGAGAAAGCTAACACTAAACCTCCGATTTAAAACAAGATTTCTCTTTCGTTCATTGACGGACACAGCTTCTGATCTTCTTAACCATTAGGTTATACTGCAGGAGTAGGACACTAGGCAGAAAAATAATCTGGCTATGCCTATAGGCACTCCATTTTTTTCTGCCTAGTCAGTGGTAAGGGCCTAGTTCCTTGCTGGGACCTCTGGTCCTGGCAATTTTTTCTTTTTAGATAGATTTTTTTTCTCCTGGCTTTTTACTGTAAGATCTACGATCAACTGCCGGACTGGGCAACGGGCTGGATAATCTAGATCTAGTGGTCACCCCAGTCTGGCCAGCAAGCACGCACAGACCTCAGCTCTGCACTAGGTTGGCCGCAACATAGCCCCACCGAATGGGGGCTGGCCTGCGGCTTAAACGCCTCACACGGTCGCTTACGACCGGGTCTTGCCCCAAGTCGCATCGTTCCTCCTGGCCGACAGTCCCCTCATTTCGATGGCGAGGGGTTCTGTCTGGAGAGGTGCCCGCCTGGTTCCTGGTATGGTGAGTAGCTTTCCCTCCTCCCTCTGGAGGGTTTTGGGGTGGACGTGGGCTCCTCCATGGGACGTTCCGACCCCCGGGTTCCCCTTCTTCCTTTCAGGCACCCCCCTTCACCTGTCCCCCCCATCTTACCCCCCTCGACTTATGCTGGGACTGTGTGGGTGGTCTGGTTCACCTCCTGGGATGAGGGCAGGGCGCTTTGCTGGCGATAGGGGTGAGGGGGTGAACCGCCGGTGACCGGACGATCGGCTATGTGGGTGGGGGCTCCTGCCAGGGCTCCCTGTCCTTCCTGGGTCCTTGAGGCCTAAGGATCCCTCCTGGTGCCGTGCGGGGCTGCTATTTTCTTGTAGCCTGTGCTCAATGCACAGCGGCCATGTTTGCGTAGTCCGACAGCCATTTTGCAGTGGTTTGCCATTGAAAATAGTGACGGCCATGGCAGTGGAGCCCTGTTGGCAGCGATTTCGGTGGTGGGAGCCCCTCATTCCCTGGTGCTGACTCTTGGATCCCTTTGTTTCCTGATCGCCGCTCATGCAGTGCAGATTCTCCTGGTGGCTGCGGTGCCTGTTTCTGCTTGGTGGTGAGTCTGCTGGGGTCCTCTCCCTTTCTGCTGGGGGTCGATTGGTGCTTTGTGACTGGCAACTGGGTGGTGCTGCCAGAACAGTGGGGCTTGTCCCCTTGCAGTGTTTTACACTTTTTTGTGGGGTCCTCCTGGTGACTCAGGGAGTCTTTGGAGCACATCTCCCCACCTGATCCCCTCTCTGGGGCTGCGGGGCTCTCCATGTCTCATCCATCAATGCACTGATGGCGGTCCTGGAGTCCCTTGTGTCCCAGGTGGAGGTGGCTTTTTGGGCGACAGGCTGGCATAAAGCTCCCCCCACCTTCCCCTGCCTCATCTGTCTCATCAGGTCCTGGATCTGATTCAGTCACCGCAGATGTGGGTTACGCTGCTGGGTCTGCGACCATGTGCCCCAAATCCTCAGATAGTGGGGGATAATTCCTCCACTTCTGCAGTGGCGCACGAAAAGTATCTGTGCTTGACTTAAAGTTGGAGGTTGGGGCTACGACGGAGGCGCAGGTTCCCTTTGGCACTCACAAGCCATTTAGAGTGGCAAAGAAGTTCCCTTTCCCCTCCTATTTTGACAGATAGTCACTAAAGGGTGGGGACGACCAAAGCGCCCAGTTGGGTCCCTAGCAAGTTGCTAGGTCATAGCCCTATGAGGAGTCCCTTCTTAAGAAGTGGACTGTTCCACTGGTGGTAGACCCTCCGGTTTCCAGATTAAACAAGGCAACCATGATTCCGGCGGAAGAGTCCCCGGCCTTTAAGGATCCCGGCTAACAGGAAGACAGAGGCTGTGGCCCGCAATTTGTACACCCTGGCTGTTTCAGCACTGAGGCCGATATTCACCGTTCTAGTAAATTAATAAACAACAAGCTGCGCTAAACGATAAATATAATTAATCATATAAGTGAGTAATCATGTAACACCAACTAAATTGTGTAGTGCAATCAAGGTGTCAAAATAAATGTGAATATTATATAATATACACATAAAAATGTACATATAAATAAAGTGCACTATATAAAAGGTGCAAACAATAAAGTCTCTAAATAGAGTCCATAAAAACAATAAATATGTGACTTGAGTGAAAAATCAAATAATTGTGCAGTCCACCATGACTGTTTAATCCTCCACCGATATCAATGCTGCTTACCAGAAAGTAATATACATGGCCCTGTATAACACGACTGGAGGTTACCAGGTTTCACGGCAGGATAGAAGAGGATGGCCAGGATTTTGGTATGAATACCATAGAAGTCACCCAAATGGCAACCCAGCTCCACTATCACAATCCACACCAATGGACCACCATCATGCAATGAGAAGCAATAGAGGCTCCATAGCGTAAAACCATCACATAAAGTTTATTTATAAAAGACATACACTTACATAAAAATGCTGGAATATGCACAGTGAAAAATCAAAGCAAGCCGCCGGCCGGTCGGCTGTTCCGCCCGTCTTCCTGGATACGAGGGGTGACGTCAGCACACCGCGACCCATGTTGCCCTAGTGTTGCAGACTGACTGAATGGACTAAGCTCTTGAGCCATGACCTGGAGGGGGAGTAGTTCCCCCCTGTTTTTGCTGAGCTGGCGGACCAGCTGGCTGCAGATTATCTGTGATGCCTCTTGGTATGTAGCTCCCCTAGTGGCTCGGCTCTCTGTTTTGGCAGTGGTCCTTCGGCTCAAAAGCTGATCTTCCTTTTCGAGGAGGTCACCTGTTTGGTGCTACCCTGGATGACATCATTAAAGGTCTCACAGGGGGGAAAGAGTACCTTTCTTCCGCAGACTACTAAGGGCAAGGACCCTCATTGTAGACATGGGCCCTCCTTCTCGGCTGATAAGTTTTTTTCGTCCCTCAGGGTCGACTGACAAGGGATCGAAGCCCTTTGGCTGAGCTGGGGAACTAAAGAGTCCCTGATATGGTAGCTTTGTTCTTTGGCGCTTCGGCTGGGCAAATCCTTCCTCCCCTTGTATTGGACAGGGGTCACCACGGATGCCAGCCTGTCCGGCTAGGGAGGCGTCATCGGCAAAAATTCTGCTCAGGGGATCTGGACACTGGAAGAGTCCAGACTACCGATCAATGTCTTGGAACTCCAAGCGATCAGTGTGCCTGGAACATTGGACGGATCGTCTTCAGGGATGTCCAGTCCGTATTCAGTCGGACAATGCCACAGCCATGGTTTATGTCAATCACCGGGGGGGGGGGGGGGAACAAGAAGTGTCCTGGCGGCTCTGGAGGTAGCCGGCATTTTAAGGTGGGCAGAACAGTTTGTTCCAACCCTCTTCGCCGTACACATTGTGGAAAACTGGCAGGCGGGTTATCTCAGTCGGCAGGCATTGGACCAAGGGGAGTGGTCGCTTCATCCAGGGGTGTTTCATCAGTTGTGTCTCCGATGGGGCATCCCCAAGGTGGATCTGTTCACTCTCATCATCACTTGATGCACTTGCTCCTCTAACTACACGCAGAATCAGGCCCTGACCATTGCAACCCTGGCAAACTGACAACAGTAGAAATCTCAAGAGACATTGCCGTGCACTTGAACTACAGTGGCGTAAAACCAAATGCCTGCAGGACTTCGCCCTATATAAATCTGCTCTCCAGACATACAATTCATGCCTCCATGCAGCCAAACAAGCCTACTTTGTCTCTCTTATTACTACCCTGTCATCCAGTCCCCGCCGGCTCTTCTCAACTTTTAACTCTCTGCTTCATCCCCCACCCCCTCTACTCACTAACTCACTCACTGCCCAAGAGATTGCCAATCACTTCAAAGACGAGGTTGATGCAATACATGAGGACACCTCCACTGTGCGCACATCTTCCCCACTCAACATACCTTGCCTAACAGCACAGTCAACACTCTCCTCCTTTGAACTGGCTACTACTAAAGAGGTTTAAAAAAAAATTTCTCAGATGCCCGCCTAACCACCTGTTCCCTGGATCCTGTTCCCTCACAACTACTACGGACACCCTCTTATTCTATTCTATGCTCCATTACTCACATCTTCAATCTCTCCCTCTCTAGTGGCACCTTCCTCTCCCCTCTAAAACATGCGCAGATCACTCCCATACTTAAAAAGCCCTTACTGGACCCCACCAACCTGAACAACCTAAGACCCATTTCACTGCTCCCATTCACTTCTAAACTTCTAGAACGCTTAGTCTACAACTGTCTCAGCTCCTACCTCAGTGAAAATAACCTTCTTGATCCCTTACAATCTGGCTTTCGCTCGCAGTACTACACAGAAACTGCCTTACTAAAACTCACCAACGATTTACTAACTGCTAAAACCAATGGCCACTACTCCATACTCCTATTACTTGACCTCTCTGCGGCCTTTAAAACTGTTGACCACCCACTCCTTCTTAATAAACCCCGTTCCCTTGGCCTCTCAAGATTCTGCTCTATCTTGGTTCTCTTCCTACCTATCACAGCGCTCCTTTAGTGTTACCCACAACTCTACCTCCTCCTCCCCATTGCCCCTTTCTGTGGGGGTTCCCCAAGGCTCTGTTCTTGGACCCCTCCTCCTCTCTATCTACACCGCATCCTTTGGTCACTTGATAACCGCCCACGGCTTTCAATACCATCTATACGCCGATGACACTCAAATCTATCTGTCTATCCCTCACCTCACTCCTTCAGTCTCCTCTCGCATTGCTAACTTACTTACTGACATATCAACATGGATGTCGCACCACTTCCTCAAACTAAATCTCTCTAAAACTGAGCTGGTAATATTCCCCCCTGCCCATGCCCCCCTCCATGACTTTTCCATCAAAATGAGTTAGTGCCTTGCGAAAGTATTCGGCCCCCCTTGAACTTCGACCTTTTGCCACATTTCAGGCTTCAAACATAAAGATATAAAACTGTAATTTTTTGTGAAGAATCAACAAGTGGGACACAATCATGAAGTGGAACGAAATTTATTCGATATTTCAAACTTTGTTAACAAATAAAAAACGGAAAAATTGGGCATGCAAAATTATTCAGCCCCTTTACTTTCAGTGCAGCAAACTCTCTCCAGAAGTTCAGTGAGGATCTCTGAATGATCCAATGTTGACCTAAATGACTAAACGATAAATGATAAATAGAATCCACCTGTGTGTAATCAAGTCTCCGTATAAATGCACCTGCACTGTGATAGTCTCAGAGGTCTGTTTAAAGTGCAGAGAGCATCATGAAGAACAAGGAACACACCAGGCAGGTCCGAGATACTGTTGTGGAGAAGTTTAAAGCCGGATTTGGATACAAAAAGATTTCCCAAGCTTTAAACATCCCAAGGAGCACTGTGCAAGCGATAATATTGAAATGGAAGGAGTATCCGACCACTGCAAATCTACGAAGACCTGGCCGTCCCTCTAAACTTTCAGCTCATAAAAGGAGAAGACTGATCAGAGATGCAGCCAAGAGGCCCATGATCACTCTGGATGAACTGCAGAGATCTACAGCTGAGGTGGGAGACTGTCCATAGGACAACAATCAGTCGTATACTGCACAAATCTGGCCTTTATGGAAGAGTGGCAAGAAGAAAGCCATTTCTTAAAGATATCCATAAAAAGTGTGGCTTAAAGTTTGCCACAAGCCACCTGGGAGACACACCAAACAAGTGGAAGAAGGTGCTCTGGTCAGATGAAACCAAAATCGAACTTTTTGGGAACAATGCAAAACATCGTTTGGCGTAAAAGCAACACAGCTCATCACCCTGAACACACCATCCCCACTGTCAAACATGGTGGTGGCAGCATCATGGTTTGGGCCTGCTTTTCTTCAGCAGGGACAGGGAAGATGGTTAAAATTGATGGGAAGATGGATGGAGCCAAATACAGGACCATTCTGGAAGAAAACCTGATGGAGTCTGCAAAAGACCTGAGACTGGGACGGAGATTTGTCTTCCAACAAGCGACTTACAGCTGTAATCACAGCAAAAGGTGGCGCTACAAAGTATTAACTTAAGGGGGCTGAATAATTTTGCACGCCCTTTTCGTGATTATGTCCCACTTGTTGTTGATTCGTCACAAAAAATTACAGTTTTGTATCTGAAGCCTGAAATGTGGCAAAAGGTTGAAAAGTTCAAGGGGGCCGAATACTTTCGCAAAGCACTGTATGCAACCATCAATCCCTCCCCTCAAGCCAGGGTACTAGATGTAATCCTAGACTTTGACCTGTCCTTTCAGCCCCAAATTCAATCATTGTCAAAAGCTTGTAGACTTCACCTCCGCAACATCTCTAAAATTTGCATCTTTTTAACAACTGAAACCACTAAGCTACTCATTCACTCCCTTGTTATTTCTCGCCTCAACTATTGCAACTCCCTTCTCATAAGCCTACCACTCCATAGGCTATCCCCTCTTCAGTCTATCATGAATGCTGCTGCCAGGCTTGTCGACCTTACCAACCGCTCAGTGTGTGCCTCCCCTCTCTGCCAATCCCTACACTGACGCCCGATTGCCCAGCGAATTAAATTCAAAATACTAACCACAACATAAAAAGCCATTCACAGCTTCCGAGTTACATTAGCAATCTTGTCTGCAAATATCACCCAAACCATCCTCTCCGCTCCTCTCAAGACCTCCTACTGTCAAGCTCCCTTGTCTCCTCCTCTTATGCTTGTCTCCAGGATTTCTCCAGGGCCTCTCCCATCCTCTGGAACGCTCTACCTCAACCTGTACGGCTATCTCCTACTCTAGCTGCTTTCAGGCGATCCCTGAAAACTAATTTCTTCGGGGAAGCCTATCATTAATCTTCCATCAGCTCATTCCCTACTGTTACAACCTCTTGTAACACCTGCCCCATCCCATTAGATTGTAAGCTTTTCTGAGCAGGGCCCTCTTAATCCTCTTGTATTTTATTGTATTTTAACTGTATTGTCTCCCTTTTATATTGTAAAGCGCTGCGTAAACTGCTGGCGCTATATAAATCCTGAATAATAATACTAATGATCTGTTGGCTTCCCGGCTCAACAGAAAGGTGCAGAGGTTTGTGCCTCGGTCACAGGATCCTCTGGCGGACGCCATAGATTGGGTTGGTGGCCCTGTGGGGTCAGTATCATCTGATTTACGCCTTCCCTCCTTTCAAGCTTCTGCCAAGACTTCTACGCAGGATTGTGGCAGAAGGGATTCTGATCATCTTAGTGGCCCCGGACTGGCCTCACCGATCTTACCCTAGCGGGAGCCACTGCCGGTGACAATGTGCTGTAAGGGAGATTACACCCCCAGCAGGGAAGGAGATGGAAGCCATGCTTGGCAGAGATGGAGGAGAGATCAAACGTGCACTGGGGAGGCGAAATTCCAGGCACTTCTGTGAAGCAGCCGGCGTCTCCTTTTGGATTTATAGACTCAATACTTTGTCTCCCCATGGTTTAAATGAGGAGTTAGACACACAGGCAGTGATGTAATGGTTTTCATGTCATGTATTATATATTTTGAATTTCATTTTTTTTTTTGTTTTGTGCATATATACAAACCCAATTCCAAAAAAGTTGGAACACTGTACAAATTGTGAGTAAAAAAGGAATGGACTAATTTACAAATCTCATAAACTTATATTTTATGCACAATATAATATAGATAACATATCAAATGTTGAAAGTGAGACATTTTGAAATGTCATGCCAAATATTGGCTCATTTTGGATTTCATGAGAGCTACACATTCCCAAAAAGTTGGAACAAGTAGCAATAAGAGGCCGGAAAAGTTAAATGTACATATAAGGAACAAATGGAGGACCAATTTGCAACTTATTAGGTCAATTGGCAACATGATTGGGTATAAAAAGAGCCTCTCAGAGTGGCAGTGTCTCTCAGAATCAAGATGGGCAGAGGATCACCAATTCCCCCAATGCTGCCACAAAAAATAGTGGCGCAATATCAGAAAGAAGTTTCTCAGAGAAAAATTGCAAAGAGTTTGAAGTTATCATCATCTACAGTGCATAATATCATCCAAAGATTCCGAGAATTTGGAACAATCTCTGCATAAGGGTCAAGGCCGGAAAACCATACTGGATGCCTGTGATCTTCGGGCCCTTAGACGGCACTGCATCACATACAGGAATGCTACTGTAATGGAAATCAAAACATGGGCTCAGGAATACTTCCAGAAAACATTGTCGGTGAACACAATCCACTGTGCCATTCGCCGTTGCCGGGTAAAACTCTATAGGCCAAAAAAGAAGCCATATCTAAACATGATCCAGAAGCGCAGGCGTTTTCTCTGGGCCAAGGCTCATTTAAAATGGACTGTGGCAAAGTGGAAAACTGTTCTGTGGTCAGACGATTCAGAATTTGAAGTTCTTTTTGGAAAACTGGGACGCCATGTCATCCGGACTAAAGAGGACAAGGGACAACCCAAGTTGTTATCAGCACTCAGTTCAGAAGCCTGCATCTCTGATGGTATGGGGTTGCATGAGTGCGTGTGGCATGGGCAGCTTACCTTACATTTTCCAACATGACAATGCCAGACCACATACTGCATCAATTACAACATCATGGCTGCGTAGAAGAAGGATCAAGGTACTGAAATGGCCAGCATGCAGTCCAGATCTTTCACCCATAGAAAACATTTGACGCATCATAAAGAGGAAGATGCGACAAAGAAAACCTAAGACAGTTGAGCAACTCGAAGCCTGTATTAGACAACAATGGGACAACATTCCTATTCCAAACTTCAGAAACTTGTCTCCTCAGTCCCTAGACGTTTGCAGACTGTTATAAAAAAGAAGAGGGGATGCCACACAGTGGTAAACATGGACTTGTCCCAACTTTTTTGAGATGTGATGATTCCATGAAATTTAAAATCAACTTATTTTTCCCTTAACCACTTGCCGACCGCCGCAGGACTATTTACTGCGGCGGTCAGCCCTGTACAGGCAAAGTGACGTAGGACTAAGTCGCTAGCCTGTGAGCCTTTAGGGGGCGGGAGCGTGCCGCCGGAGGCGCGCTCCCGCCCCCGCTCATTCCCTAAGAAGTCTGCGCGTGTGACCGGCGGACCCGATGTCCACCGGCCACTCGCGATCTCCCTGTGGAGAGGGAGAAAGGCAGGCGGCTTATGTAAACAAAGCCACCTGTCATTCTCCCTGATGTAAGAACAGAGATCATACGATCCTGCTGTGCTTACGTCACTAGCCACACCCCTTTACAGTTAGAAGCACGCCCCTAGGGACAAACTTAACCCCTGCATCACCAATAAAGTTAACCCCTTCCCTGCCAGTGTCATTTTTACATCAAATACTACCAAAAGAAAGCTCTGTTTGTGGGAAAAAAAGGGCGTCAATTTCATTTGGGTACAGCGTCGAACGACCGCGCAATTGTCCGTTAAAATCACACAGTGCCGAATCGCAAAATAGGGCCTGGTCAGGAAGGGGGTAAAATCTTCCGGGGCTTAAGCGGTTAAAATTATAAATTTTCTCAGTTTAAACATTTGATATGTCATCTATGTTGTATTCTGAATAAAATATTGAAATTTGAAACTCTACATCATTGCATTCTGTTTTTATTCACAATTTGTACAGTGTCCAAACTTTTTTGGAATCGGGTCTGTATATATATATATATATATATATATATATATATATATATATATTTTTTTTCTAATGTTTTTTTAAATGTTTTTTTTTAATATGATTTTTACATGCCTTTACATGTTTTATATGTTTTTCATATGTCTCCACATGTTTCATATGTAATACTTGTTTATTTGTTGTCAGCAGCTTCCTGGTAGGGGGAGTCAGTGCGGGTGACAGGGTGCTCTCCTCCCCTTCCTCCCTCTTCCTTCCCTATTTAAATTCTTTATTTTCAATGCCAATTCTAGACCTGAAGAAGGGGGTTCCCCCGAAACATGTTGTCTTATTTGGCGTTCCTCTCCTCCATAACAGCTGGCCGCCGCACCAACACATCTTTGCTGCATAGTGCGGATACTGGATTTACCCTTACCAGTCTCCGCCTGCCCGGTGACGTCATCTCCCGGCGCAGCTGCGGGATGACGAGAGCAGGAGACGCCGGTGCTCTCTGAAGATACTGCTGGCTGCTTCACAGAAGTGCCTGGAATTTCGCTCCCCAGTGCAGGACGGCACTTGCGGGCTTCCTTCATTGATGCAACATCTTTCTGTTTGATCCCTTCTCCATTTCTGCCAGGCACGGTTTCCATCTCATCCCCTGCTGGGGGTGTCATCTCCCTAACAGCACATTGTCACCGGCAGTGGCTCCCGCTAAGGTACTGCTCATTCTCACCTATGCCATTCCATATGGTGGCCAGCGTTTCTCTTTTCATTAGTTGGATCTTTTTAGTTGTGATGTTTTTAATAAACTGAGACTTTTGTACCTCATATCTTCAAGCAAGGTTTGTCCTTTGCCTGGGGGAACACTTTTTATACAATTTTTGCTGCTTGTCTCCTTTACAGAAACGAAAGTACTGAAAGACAAGGAGGGGAGCTACTTATTAGTGAAGGGACACCTGGGAGAGAATCTGGTAAAATTTGTGGTTTACTGTGCCCCTAATATGAACCAGGTGGCCTTCCTCTATTCCCTACTTCAATCCTTAACTCCGTTTGAAGGAGATGTTGTTCTAGCGGGTGACTGTAACTTGGCGCTAGATCAAATTTTAGACAAATTCCATACATCCCAGCTACATTCTCCCCCTAAGTAGAGCCACAAATTCGCTCAATTGTTACTCTTACTGTTCTTATTGATGCCTGGGGGGAGGCCAACCCTACCGCTCAAGACTACTCATTTTTCTAGAGCACACAACCACTATTCCCGTATTGACCATGTATTTCTCCTTTCAGGACTGCTACCTAAACTACTCTCGGCTAAGATAGTCTCAACATCCTGGTCTGACCATGACCCTGTTATTTTATTATTCTCTAATTCGACGGCCAAATTAGCTAAATCTCATTGGCGATTGAATGAATCTATCTATTTCTATATGAAAAATATTGAAATATAATTGCAATGAAAAAGAAAACACAAAAAAACTATTTTATACAAATACACACCATTCAAGTCAATATTTAGTCTATGTATCTTGGGCAGCAATTGCAGTCTTTAGTCTTTGTGGATAGTATTATATAAGCTTTGCCCTCTGAGATTTTTTTTTTTTTTCTATTCCTCTTTGCAAAACTACTCAAGCTTTGTCCAGTTGTCTGGAGATTAGGAGTGAACATTTTTTTCCAATCCTGCCACAAGTTTTTATTAGATTGAGATCTGTACTCTTAAGTCGGGCATTCAAAGACATTTGAGCTAAAATAAGGTCTCCTATTAAAAAACAGTGAGCCGGCAGGCTCTTAATTGCAGAAGAGATATGCAATATCTATTCTGCATTAAAATAAACCTACCTGTCTGCTTGCAGTCTTATTTAGAATGTACACTGAACTGTGCATGCACAGAAGTGATGTCATCCCACACTTGCCAATGAAGATAGAAGAAGCCGCCAAGAGGATTTCGGCAAGGAACCTCAGACTGTTGAAGGAGAGGGAAGTGTTGCAGGCTTTAGTTTCAATTTAAATTTGCTGTTTTGTTTCCTTTCATTAAGAGACACAGAATTCAAAGATAATTGGGTTACACTGTAGCCTAAAGGATAATTTTGACGCTGGCAAAAAAAAAAACAAACAGTGACCAGCTTGGTATAACCTCTCCCATTCCAAGCATGCCTTAGCTTTTGCTACTGTCCTAAGGATGGATATTTTTTTCTCAACTGAATAAAGTTTAACCAGAGTCTAGCCTTTTTTTTCTATTTATTTAACATTTATTCAAGGTTATCTTTTCCTCAGTGAAGACTTCATCTACACACTGCTGGAGCTAGTCTCTTTGTGTACCTAACCAATTCAGCGTATCCTCAGCAATAGCCTTGGAGGCTGTGCCTGGACCTACTGAACAGAAAATTGTGGGGCTTGCCTAAAATGGAACCTGGAAGTGGGCTCTGCTTGTGGCAATTTCCAGACCAGAATGTACTGTGTTAGTCTTAGAGTGAGTTCCAGGTCTAGAGCCATGGCACAGCCTCTAATGCAACCCCGTTTCTAAAGACTTGTTTATGAGTAGGCCTTGTGGGCTAAGCAGCGGGTGCCATTATTACTCATTTTCCTTGGTCTCCACAGATGGGGTTCAACCACTGGGAAATTAAGTGCATTGTCATTAGGGAGAATGTTGCATATGTGCACTCTATGAGTGGAGTAGTCTTTTCCAGCCAGTTGCTCCTTTTGGCAAGAAATACGAGCTCCATTGTCTTTGTTAAGCAGTGCAACGTGTCAGATCCCAAATGCAATGCTTGCTGTCCTGCTGCATTGGGCCTCTCCAGTACACAATCCACTAACAGTTCTGGGGCAACCAACAGTTCTCTTTTTCACGGGTCTGACACCAACAGCCTAGATCTGCTTGAGTTCCCACAATCCTTGGAGTCTTCTTTAGCTCTGTTGTGTGCGGCCCCCTGTTTGGATTTACAGTATCTCACAAAAGTGAGTACACCCCTCACATTTTTGTAAATATTTTATTATATTTTTTCATGTGACAAAACTGAAGAAATTACAGCCAGTTTGCTACATTGTACAGTAGTGAGTGTACAGTTTGTATAACTGTGTAAATGTGCTGTCCCCTCAAAATAACCTAACACACAGCCATTAATGTCTAAACCGCTGGCAACAAAAGTCAGTACACCCCTAAGTGACAATGTCCAAATTTGGCTCAATTAGCCATTTTCCCTCCCCGGTTTCATTTGACTCGTTAGTGTTACAAAGTCTCAGCTGTGAACGAGGAGCAGGTGTGTTAAATTTGGTGTTATTGCTCTCACTCTCTCATACTGGCCACTGGAAGTTCAACATGGCACCTCATGGCAAAGAACTTTCTGAGGATCTGAAAAAATAAAATTGTTGCTCTACATAAAGATGGCCTAGGCTATGAGAAGATCGCCAAGACCCTCAAATTGAGCTGTAGCACAGGGGCCAAGACCATACAGCGGTTTAACAGGACAGGTTCCACTCAGAACAGGCCTTGCCATGGTCCACCAAAGCAGTTGAGTGCACGTGGTCATATCCATATTTGGGAAATAGACATGTGAGTGCTGCCAGCATTGCTGCAGAGGTTGAAGGGGTGGGGGGTCAGCCTGTCAGTGCTCAGACCATATGCTGCATACTGCATCAAATTGGTCTGCATGGTTGTTGTCCCAGAAGGAAGCCTCTTCTAAAGATAATGCACAAGAAAGCATGCAAACAGTTTACTGAAGACAAGCAGACTAAGGACATGGATTACTGGAACCATGTCCTGTGTTCTGATGAGACCAAGATCAATGTATTTGGTTCAGAGGGTGTCAAGCGTTTGTGGTGGCAACCAGGTGAGGAGTACAAGACAAGTGTGTCTTGCCTACAGTCAAGCATGGTGGTGGGAGTGTCATGGTCTAGGGCTGCATGAGTGCTGCTGGCACTGGGGAGCTACAGTTCATTGAGGGAACCATGAATGCCAACATGTACTGTGACATACTGAAGCAGAGCATGATCCCTTCCCTTCGGAGACTGGGCCACAGGGCAGTATTCCAACATAACAACCTCAAACACACCTCCAAGATGACCACTGCCTTGCAAAAGAAGCTGAGGGTAAAGGTGATGGACTGGCCAAGCATGTCTCCAGACCTAAATCCTATTGAGCATCTGTGGGGCATCCTCAAATGGAATGTGGAGGAGTGCAAGGTCTCTTAACCGCTTCCATACAGAGCAGTTAGACCCCCTTCCTGCCCAGACCAATTTTCAGCTTTCAGCACTCTCACACTTTGAATGACAATTGCTCAGTCATGCTACACTGTAACCAAACAAAATTTTTATCATTTTTTTCACACAAATAGAGCTTTCTTTTGGTGGTATTTGATCACAACTGGGTTTTTTTTTTTTTCGTGATATAAGCAAAAAAAGAGCAAAAATTTTGCAAAAAAAACACTTTTTTTTTAGTTTCTATTATAAAATTTTGCAAAAAATTAATTTTTCTTCATACATTTGGGCCAAAATTTATACTGTTACATATCTCTGGTAAACTTAACCCAAATTAGTGTATATTATTTAGTCTGTGTGAAAGTTATTGAGTCTAGAAGCCAATTACCAATTACTGAAAATTGATCACACCAGATGTACGGACAGCCTATCTCCTTTCTTGAGGCCCTGAAATGTCAGGACAGTACAAATACCCCCCAAATGACCCCTTTTTGTAAAGTAGACAGTCCAAGGTATTTAGTAAGAGGCATGGTGAGTTTTTTGAAGTTATAATTTTTTCCCACAATTCTTGGGAAAATGAAGAAATTTTTTTTTCTTTTTTTTCCCAAAACGTTGTCAATTTATAAGCTATTTCTAACATATAGCATGTACACAGCAAAAATGACACCCCAAAATTCATTCTGCTACTCCTTCTGAGTATGGTGATACCACATGTGTGAGACTTTTACACAGCCTGGCCACAAAAAGAGACTCCACGTCCAAGTAGCACCATAAGGCGTTTTATGAGCATAAATACACATAAAACTTTCTTACTACCTATCACACTTTTCAAGGCCCTAGAGCACCAATACAATGGAAAAGTCCACAAAATGACCCCATTTTGGAAAGCAAACACTCCAACGTATATTCTATGAGGCATTATGGGTCCTTTGAACATGTCATTTTTTTCCACAAGTTTTTGGAAAATGTGGGAAAAAAATAAAAACTTTTTTTTTTTTACACAAAGTTGTCAATTTATAGGATATTCCTAACACATAGCATGTACATAGCAAAAATGACACCCCAAAATACATTCTGCCACTCCTCCTGAGTATGGCAATACCACATGTGTGAGACTTTTTCACAGCCTAGCCATATAGAGGGGCCCAACATCCAAGGAGCATCATCATGCATCCTAGCCACTTGCCTAGGCCTATTTTTGACATTTGGTGTTTACAAGCTAAAATCAGTTGTTTTTGCTAGAAAACTACTTAGAACCCCAAAACATTATATATTTTTTTTAGCAGAGACCCTAGAGAATAAAATGGAGATTATTGCAATATTTTTTATCACACCGTATTTGCGCAGCGGTCTTCCAAACGCAATTTTTTGGGAAAAAAATCACTTTTTTGAATTAAAAAATAAGAAACCAGTAAAGTTAGCCCAATTTTTCTCCATAATGTGAAAGATAATGTTACGCCGAGTAAATAGATACCCAACATGTCATGCTTCAAAATTGCGCACGCTCACAAAATGGTGACAAACTTTGGTACTTCAAAATCCCCATAGGCGACATTTTAAAAATTTCTACAGGTTGCTATCTTAGAGTTATAGAGGAGGTCTAGGGCTCAAATTATTGCTCTTGCTCTAACGATCGCGACGATACCTCACATGTGTAGTTTGAACACTGTTTACATATGTGGGCGGGGTTTCTGTATGCATTCGCTTCTGCGCGCGAGCTCACGGGGACAGGGCGCTTTAATTTTTTTTTTTTTTTTTACTAATTTATTTTATTTATTATTTTTTATTTTTACACTGTTTTTAAAAAAAAAAAAATGATCATTTTTATTTCTATTACAAGAAATTTAAACATTACTTGTAATAGAAAAAGGCACGACAGGACCTCTTTTTTTGTGAGATCTGGGGTCAAAAAGTCCTCAGATCTCACAAGTACACTAAAAGATAGAAAAAAAAAAAAAAATTAAATAAAATGAAAAAAAAAAAAGGGACCTTTAAACTGGTTGCTAGGCAACGACGTTTGCCGTAGCTCCGGTCCTCCAAGACCATAGAGTCGAGTGAGGGCAAGCTTGCCCTCACTTGACATCCTGTCTGTGAGGATCCGGGACCGGATCGTTTTCCCCGCTGCCGGCGGGTCCGGTAAGCGGGGAAAAGGACCAGAATGCGGCGGGAGGGGGGGGCACCTCTTTCGTCACCTCGGAAGGGTGATCCCGCGGCGAATCCGCCGCTGGGACCACCCTTATCGGAAAGCCAACCGTGCACCGTTCTATCTGCTGCCATAACACCGGTATTTAGGTTTAAACGGAGGACAACCTTTTTGGACTTAGACATGGTGGCTGTATGAAGGGTGACAGGTACTCGGGTACTTTGCTGGGCAGGTGACAGGTACTCTGGTACTGATGAGCAAGTGGCAGGTACTCGAGTACTCCGATAGGCAGGTGACAGGTACTCGGGTACTCTTATGGACAGGCGACAGGCAGGTGATGGGTACTGATGAGTAGTACTGATAGGTGATACTGATACTGTACTGATGGGTACGGATGATCAGTACTGATACTGATAGGTGATAGGTACTGATGGGTACTGATGAGTACTGATGAGTAGTGATGGGTACTGATGAGCAGGTGGCAAGTACTCGGGTACTTCAGGTGTCAGGTACTCTGATGAGCAGGTGGAAGGTACTCGGGTACTCTGATGGGTAGGTGACAGGTACTCGGGTACTCTGATGGGTAGGTGACAGGTACTCGGGTACTCCGATGACGGGTACTCCGGTGATGGGTACTCAAAGTACCCGAGTACCTGTCATCAGAGTTCCTGAGTACCTGTCATCAGAGTACCCGTCATCAGAGTACCCGAGTACCTGTCATCAGAGTACCCGAGTACCCGTCATCAGAGTACCCGGGTACCTATCATCAGAGTACCCGAGTACCTGTCATCAGAGTACCCGAGTACCCATCATCAGAGTACCCGAGTACCTGTCACCAGCCCATCAGAGTACCTGTCATCAGCCCATCAGAGTACCCGAGTACCTGTCATCAGAGTACCTGATAAGCTGGTGACAGGTACTCGGGTAATTTGGGCTAGTGACAGGTGCTCTTTATTGGGGGGGGGGGGCAATCAGTGTGGTTGGGTGCACTGTACTTGGTAACTAGCTGTTACCACAATCTCCTCCTCACACAGGATCAGTGTGTGAGGAGGAGAACACGGTGACAGCTAGTTACCGTGTTCTCTGATGACATTTGTGACCGGCTGGGATTGGACACAGCCGGTCACGTGGTAAAGAGCCAATTTCATTGGCTCTTTACCTAGATCGGGGATGGGCTCTGTCCGAGGGACGAGCCTCGTCCCCGATCACCGCGCTGCGCGCCCCCGGGGGGCGCGCATTAAGGAAGGAACGAGCGGCTCGCGCTGGAGCCGCTCATGTGATCGGCTGTGATTGACACAGCCGATCACGTGGTAAACAGCCAATTTCATTGGCTGTTTACAGTGATCGGGGTTGGGCTCAGTCCGAGGGACGAGGCTCACCCCCGATCGCCACGCTGCGCGCCCCGGGGGCGCGCAGTAGCGGGGAGATCCGGGCGCCGTCATATGACGTCCGCCCGGATCGAGAAAGGATTTGTGCCGACGTCATTTGACATGGCGCGGTAAGGAAGGGGTTAACATCCACCAGCTCCGTGATGTCATCTTGGAGGAGAGGAAAAATACTTCAGTGGCAACCTGTTAAGCTCTGGTGAACTTCTTGCCCAAGAGAGTTAAGGCAGTGCTGGAAAATAATGGTGGCCACACAAAATATTGACACTTTGGGTCCAATTCGGACAATGTCACTTAGGGGTGTACTCACTTTTGTTGCCAGTGGTTTTGACATTAATGGCTGTGAGTTAAGTTTTTTTGAGGGGACAGCAAATTTACACTGTTATACAAGCTTTACACTCACTACTTTACATTGTAGCAAAGTGTCTTTTCTTCAGTGTTGTCACATGACATGTATAGTAAAATATTTACAAAAATGTGAGGGGTGTACTCACTTTTGTGCGATACTGTATATTGGGAGGACTTTTCTATGTTTATAAGACTTTACGGGCCATATTGCAACTTACAGTGAATGCAGAGGATATTACCGTATTTCAGTGACTTATCTGGAGTTTTTGTCTGATTTAACTGCAGGTGAAGTGGCCTCTGAGCCTTTTGCTGTGGAGGCTTTATATAATGAAGAGTCTCACAATACCTTACAGGATGATTTTGCTCTGATTTTGCATCTCTTCCAGCACCTGAAAAAAAGAGTATAAACCTGGGAGACTGATACTGCGGGCTTGGAATGGTACAATCTGTTATGGTACTTTTCCTTCAATGTTCAGTCAGAGACCATGATGTCCTGAGCTAAGAGAAAGTGAGTTAAAAAGCCTAAAAGACAAAAAACAGGGAGCAAACGTAGTACTACTGCGGACAGCTCTGGACTGAAGGTGAGTATTGCAGGAAAAGTTTTCTTTAGTTTATATTTTAGTGGGCTATTTTTTGGCTGAAGTCCTGCCTAAAACATGAAAACTTTTAAGAAAGTGAATACTTTTTATAGGCACTGTATATCAATATGTCAGTGTTTAACATTTTAATCAGGTGTCTTGGAAGTTCATATATGGTTAGATACATCAAGCAGAGAGAAATTCTAGTAACTTCAAGAAGCAGACCCAAACACCCCATATTTTCTTTTAATTCCCACAGCAGTCTTAGTTCAGATTATATATGGCTTTTTATTTCGCTATTTTTTTGGGAAGGAAAAACAGTTCATATTTGTTTTGGGGAGTCTGGCTCCTCTATGGAGTACAGGGGTGCTCCAATAAATAAAGTGTCAAAAGATGCTTTATTTATGAGTCAGCGTGTGTAGTAGTCTGAACCAGAGAAAACCTGGGTTGGAAGATGTAGTACATTCACACATAAGGGCCAGCAATGCATGGGCAGCCTATGTTTTATGACTGCAGCCAGAAGGCATGCTTATTTCTGAACTCTTTCCAGAAAAATGGGTTTAGTGATAGTTTTTGTTTAGTTATAGATATTGTACAAAGCATGATCTGCTGACTGTCACTGAGGAGCTGAATTGGGAAATAGCCGTAACAGAAAATAAGGAACGTGTGAAGAGTTCCATCTTTATATGTTGTACATTTTATCTGTAAAACACTTTTGCATTTGTAACCTTAGCCTTAAGGACGTGAAAATTCTGAAGTACAAAGGTCTTCTTAGGACAGAAAATGAAAGAAAAGTTTGGGAATCCAAAACTGCTAGAACATTTGATACTTCGACAACAGGACTTGAGTTTAGTGGTCAAGTCTTGCTAGGACAGTGAATTCCATGGCAATGGTTTAATCTCTGTCGCCAGAGTCTTTTCAATGTATCAGCAGACTGTCTGATACTTAGTGCCTTCTTTCTCTCTGAGTGGTTTTCTTTTACTGTAACTGATGTGATGCCATCTAATTTATAATGCATCTGGTTGTATCTTTAACCATTTGTTGATTTTGAACATTTCTGTATTCATAGTGGTAAGCTAGATTTATTAGAAATGAGAAATATATCCTAAAAGGTTTGTAGGGTGTTTAAGAGAAAGGTATATATTATTATGTGTGAATGCTTTAAAAACTTTTGTTTCTATGTAAAAGGGCCATATACTGTATCTTCATTACATACACAGACTTTCTACTTTACACTGCCACATAATGATTGTACATTACTGCTTCTTCTCACATTTAAAGTTAGTAAAATGGCTGACCTACTGAAAACAATGCAATTGCTTTAGGTGCAAAGTAATGCAATATTAGAGGCTGTCTAAACCTTCTCTAACTTGTTCAAAGTCGATGACTCATAAATATGGAAGTGAACAACAAAACAGCATTATTTTCATAAGGAGGTCATCGGTGCCAGTCCCCTATTCAACTCCTAACAGGTTTACTGGAAAGTGGACCTTGCACTAAAATAAAGGGTCTACTTATATGACAGCCCTTCACCTCCTAAGTACAAAAATAGATTAAAGCAATTTGAAAAAGTATTAAAAAAAACATTTAAAAAACTTCTCTTATGCCCAGGCTTCCAATGGTCTTGTGTAGACAAGAATGACTTCACTGGTTCTTCTTGTGAGATCCTGGGAAAGGAGGATCCCAAACCCCATGAAAATGCAATCCTGCACGATGCTTGAGCAACTTCTGGCAAGATTGGGATCCTAAGCTTTCCCAGGATCCAGCTGTGAAACTTAGTGATGCCAGGAGTAAGATGAGTACCGTATATACTCGAGTATAAGCCAACTTTTTCAGCATGTTTTTTTATGCTGAAAAAGCCCCCCTCGGCTTATACTTGAGTCATGGTCTCACTTACCTGTTCTCTGGTTAGTGCGCATGCGCCACCGCCGCTCGGGGAAAGCCTGTACACTTTCGGCTATTCCCGGGAAGATGGCGCATGCGCGGTGACGTGTTGGTGCCGGGCAGCACCATTTGTAATTGTAAGGCACCTCACCGAAAGGTAAGTGAGACTCCTCCCCGGCCCCTGCATCTCCTCAGGAGATGCAGTGCTGCGGGCATGGTACAGGAGATTCTCTCTATGTCTGTTTTCATCCGATCCTCCAGACGGATGGAACATAGGGTTTCCATCCATCCGGACAGGATCAGATAGCAGCGGGTGTCAGTGGAGATGTCTCCACTGACATCTGCTGTTACATAGAGATACATGGAGAATCCGATCAGGTTCGCCTGAAAAACTGACAGGCGGACCAGATCAGAAAGCCCGTGTGAAAGGGGCCTTAGAGTATTTACATTATGTTGTGCTGAGTTTACACTTTTGATTGTACACAGTTTGGATAATGCAGGGTTAAATACAATGGTCATGAAGTAACTTTAAATTATTTGGACATACACAGAGTGCTTGGGGGTTGCATATTATATCTCTTAGAGGTTGTTCTCTTTGAGCCCTATTTTTTTTTTTTTATTGTTTTATCTAATAGTGAATGAGCGCAGTAGTTTTTGATTATATCTGAATACTTCTCAGTCCCTAACTGCTGGCATCATCCCCAAGCCACTTCATATATCCAGCTGACAGATATCACTTTCAGCTACTGCCTACCTCCCAGCTAAGAGACATCACTTTCCATTCTCTACTTTCCCAACATCCCCACAGACACTTCCATTGAAAGAAATCCCTCCCCAACTGACTCACCCCCACCAACTGTCACCCCCCCCCCACAACTGCCCCACACCCCCATCCCACTGGTGCATGGGGGGGCTGCAGTTACCTCCCCCCACCCCAAACAGGAGGATGGTAAGTGGGTAGAGCAGGTAATCAGTGCAGCAGGTGGGGGGAAATAACTGGAACCAACCTTTTGTGGCTCTCACTGCAGAAGCTGAAAGCCACCACCCACAGCGCTGCAGGCATCCCTCCTTTCCTCTGCCACTGGGAGTTGGGGGCACACCAGGAGAACCTCAGGATGGAGAGTCAGAAAGGGGCTGAAAAATGTAATTTACCAGCTCCTTCCTTTTCTAAGTGAACACAGTGAGTGATTGATACTGATCACTTACTGTATTAACTGTGTTTACTATGCTTCAGTTTATGAATCGACAGGAGCCCCTGTCTCCTGTTCATTCATCTGCAGCACAGCTGAGGTTACAGAGAAAGGGACTGGGGAATGTGTCCCTTTCTCGGTCTCAAAAGTGAGACTGATATCCCACCAAAGCCACCCACCAACATTGTGAAAAACATTTAAAAAAATGATTAAATTAAATTGATTTAGAATAAAAAACATTTTTAAAAATCAGACTTACAATTCTAATCAGAATAAAAAGCTACACCCAATATGTGGCATTAGTTAGCCACACCCACTGTGTGCCGCAGTGCACTATGCTGCTACACAAGAGAGCGGGAGGGAGCCCTCAGCCCAGTCGATCCCAGGGCCCAGGCAGACAAAATTTTCAAGTGTGTGAATAACCGTGTGGAGGCCACTCTACTTGTATCCTTGTGGTGTGAGTATCTGCCTCTAGGACCCAACGGACGCCTATTGGCATCCCCTCTGTAAATTTCCCTTGTTTAAGATGGCGCCACAGTGGCCTGAAGAAGGAGCGCATGCTCCGATAACGCGTCGCCTACGTCACATCCAGGAACTGCCCCTGGATGTTTACCCCTGCGTCCCAGCCCCTCTAATACTTACCTGAGCCCCATTCCTGTCCAACGATGTCCACGAGTCCCTCGGATGTCTGGGACTCTGCCTGCCTGCTGATTGGCTAAAACACAGCAGCAGTGCAATTCCCTTCTACGACTGTCAATCAAAGTCAGTTGGCCAATGAGGAGAGAGAGGGGGCAGGGCCAAACCACAGCTCCGTGTCTGAATGAACACACGGTGCTGCAGCTTGGCTTCCCCCATAGCAAGCTGATTGCTGTGGGGGCATTCAACAGGGGGGAGGGGCCAGGAGCAGAGAAGAGGGACCCGAGAAGAGGAGGATCTGGGCTGCTCTGTGCAAAACCAACTTCACAGAGGAGATAAGTATAACATGTTTGTTATAAAAAAAATTAGACTTTACAATCACTTAAATGTTGCAGCAGAAAGATGGTTGCCGTGTGGTTCCCATCTTTAAACCTGGGGGCCCCATGAACCCCTAGTGCCCGGGGGCCCCATGAGTTGTCAGTCCGCCCCTGATACAGTGTATATCAACATCTATAGTATAAAATATCAAAAGATTCTGAGAATCTGGAGAAATCTCTGCGCAAGAGACAAGGCTGAAACGCAATAGTGGATGCCTGCGATCTTTGGGTTCTCAGACAGCATGCATGATTATGTGATGGACACCACAGCATGGGCTCAGAAATACTTCCAAAATCACTGTCTGTGAATTCAGCTTGCCGTACCATCCAATATTGCAAGCTAGCTGCTTGCCGATGTGATTCAGCACTTCTGAGTTGGGGGTACACTGGCCCGCTGTGGATATTCACAGTGGGTACCCTGCACTCCATGTCCTCAGGCACCCGCTGATTGTTTTTACAGAGGCAGAACAGCAGTCTGCATATGTAAACAAGGCAGTTTGCCATTCTGTCAGCAGGGAGGACATTAATCCTGTGTTCCTGCAAAGCAGGGACACGGATCTATGCCTTCCCCTAGTACAAGCACCTCCCACAGTTTAGTAAAACGCCAGCTAGGAAAAAATTTAACCCTTTGATTGCCCCTGATTTTAACCCTTTCCCAGCCAGTGTCATTAGTACAGTGACAGTGCATATTTTTTAGCACTGATCACTGTATTATTCTCACTGGTCCCCAAAAAGTGTCAGTGTCCTGACTGTCCGCCACAATATTGCTATAAGTTGCTGATCGCTGCCATTACTAGTAAAATAAATAAAAATACTGCATAGTTTGTAGACGTTATAACTTATGCAAAAACCAATCAATATACGCTAATTGGGATTTTTTTTACCAAAACTATGTAGCAGAATACATATTGGCCTAAATTGATGAAGAAATTTGATTTGTTACATTTTTTTTATTGGATATGTTTAATAGCACAAAGTAAAAAATATTGTTTTTTTTTTTTTTTCAAAATTGTTGGTCATTTATGTTTATTGTGCAACAAAAAAAAAAAACGCAGAGGTGATCAAATAACACCAAAAGAAAGCTCTATTTGTGGGGAAAAAGGGACATACGTTTTATTTGGGTACAGCATTGCATGACCGCGCAATTGTTCGGTAAAGTAACGCAGTGCCATATTGCAAAAAATGGCCTAGTCATGAAGGGGGGTAAATCTTTATCATGCAAAAAAGAAGCCATATCTGAACATGATTCTGAAAGGCCACGTTTTCTCTGGTCCAAAGCTCATTTAAAATGGTCTTTTGTAAAGTAGAAAACTGTTCTGTGGTCAGACGAATGTCGATTTTACTTTCTTTTTTTGGTAACCATGAGCGCCATGTCCTCTGGACTGAAGAGGAGAGGGACCTTCTGGTTACTTATCAGCGCTCAGTTCACAAGCCTGAATCTCTGATGTTATGGGAATGCATCAGTGCGTATGGAATAGCCAGCTTGCACATCTGGAAGGGCACCATCAGTGCTAACATATATATCCAGGTTTTAGAGCAGCTTATGCTCAGGTAAGAATGGGACAAGATTCCGCCCCCAAAACTCCAGCAACTCGTCTTCTCAGTTCCCAGATGCGTACAGAGCGTTGTTAAAAGAAGAGAGGATGCTACACTGTGGTAAACATGGCGCTGTCCCAACTTTTTTGAGATATGTTGTTAACATCCATTTCAAAATTACCTTATTTTTTTTACTAATATAGTACATTTTCTCAGTTTAAACATTTGATATGTTTTTATTTTTTATTGTGAGTAAAATATGGGTAAATTAGATTTACAAGTCATTGCATTCTGTTTCATGTTGATTTTACACAACTTCTTACCTTTTTGTGGAATTGGGGTTGTATGTAGTTTAAAGCAGACCTATTGGAGTACCAATAATATTATTTGGCAGCCCAGGAGTAGATGGAAGCCTCACATCCTTTACCAGCCTCAGTTAGGCTTAGCTGGAGACACCCTGAAATCAAGTCCAGGTCTGTACAGCAGTGTGCCTCTACAGCAGCAACTTGGATTCCAGGATTCCCTTAAAGAGACTGAGTGAGTAACTTCCTCTTCTACCTACGCCCAAGCCTGAATAGAAAGGATAGTAAGGCTGCAATACTTTACAGGTCCAGGGGACAGCTTAGTGCCAGTGCGAAGCAGCCAGAAGCAACCCCATTTCTCTAGCTTGGAACAGCAGTAGACAGGTGCTTATGCATTCCTGGGAGGAGCAGTACCTCCACCTTCAATATTGGAACTTTTACTTGCTGCACTTTTGAAGTCCGTTATTAGCAGCTAGAGACATTAGGAAGTCCTAAAAGTTTATTCAAGTTTTCCTGTTCTGCATGCATCTCTATTCGCTATATATATATATATATATATATATATATATATATATATATACACACGCACACTGTATATCTTAAGACTGTGCTACTGTATGTGTGCAGTGGCCACCTTCTAGTAAATTAGTAGGTAAATCTATTGATTGCAATATAGTTTATATGCAGCTTTTGTTATTTTAGTTAACCCTGTCCCTTCTGGTCTGGGATTCTAAAGCTAGTTTTAGCTCAATAACCAGCATAGGCTACAACTAGGCATCCAACAGCCACTTCCAGTAGTGAGAGATCCAGTTGCATGAAAGATTAGAAGTGACTAGGGACTTGCAGAGTAGATAGGCTGACCCTGAGTTCCAGTGCCACACCACAGTTCCTGCTGGTGAGAAGCTGCATTCCACGCTGTTTGGACAATTTCTCCATCACCGCTGATCTTGTCTTCAATACCATAACATATGCAGCATCACGATCATCCTTAGGGTCCCATGCAACTTAACTTTGCTGCAACATTTATCTGGGGGCATCTTTATTAATCACTATATATACCTGGGTGTCAGGAGCTGGACTTGAACCTGGGACGTCTGCTGTTTCTGGCGAAAACCCTTCTCGCTGAGCTACCTGAGATGCTGAAAAGCACCCTATCTGATCCATTAGACAACCCCGCCTTGTGACTTTACTTCTGCTGAAACTTGAACTCTGCTCCTCCCATGAACTTCCTGATTTAAGCCATGTCTCTGCACTTCCTGTTTGCCAGATTATTGTGCTCTCTTCAGCCAGTATCTTGCTCTTGTCTTCCCTGCTGCCAGACATATTGTGCTACCACTCATTGTCGACCCTTGGCTTGTTCTCCTAAACTACGCTTCTGCCTGATCCTAACCTGCAACTACTCATTACTGACCTTTGGCTTGTTTTACTGACTACACTTCTGTATGATCCTTACCTGCTTAACTTCTTATGTATCCCAGCTTGCTCACCTCCTTGGTGGGGCAATCCCACCAAGGGGGGCCATTACCTGGTACTAACAAAATCCATCTCCACCAGCAGGAGCTCTGGTAAACACTAACTAGTACTTAGACTCCGTACCTCAGGTAAGCTCTCATCATCCACCAGGGTGACTGCCTGTGTACCTATCCTGCTAGTCGGTGGTAGTCCCGCTACTGCTATAGCAATTAGTCTTTGAGCCTGACCCTGATCGTGACACAGGGTATATGTGCATAATTCCACCAGGACTCTTTTTGGGCCCTTTGCTGATATTACTCATTTGTACATTTATTGTACTGTTTATTAATCTTTTCTTATATAAAGGTTAGATTATTTGCATACTGGAGTGCATCTAAAACCTATGGTTAATGTTATATGCAGGCCGAAGTAGTTCATCTGCTACTTATTACTTTGACTAGGTTTCTAGTTCGTTTCCCATGAGGGAAATCCCCTCTGCTCACAGAGGCCCTGTCCTGGGTGGAGATACTGCCAACTTTATTATCAAACCTGCTCTTCCACTTAGTGAAGATTCTAGTTGTGTTATTTACCTACAGGTTTAGGGAGGGTCATTTCTCATAACCCCCAAAAGAGGGCTACAAAAGTTATAGAAATATTTTGATTACTGGAATGTTCCTATGTTTTCATATAATTGTAGCCAGTCAATTCCCTTTATGCTGTCTTTCTTCAGGATATTTGTTTGTATTTAGCCCTCTAAAAGTGTACCAAGCCAGGTGTTATACATGACTTATAATTATTTTTCCTGTAAGGTAGCAAGTCGTTAAAGCTAATTTAGTTCTACTACTTTTGCATGTGCTGCATAGTGAGTGAAGCTGTCTTTGCTAAGTTCTGATTGATACACTAATGATACATACTGGAATGTCTATAATTATAAAAAGACATGCCAGTATCCTTTGAGTCTCTAAGTGTTACTGGAGCTCCAGCCCTTGTGAACTGCCCTTGCCTTTTTGGACCGTGTGAATTTACTCTAGTGGTTTGCGATTATAGAGAGAGTATCTCTTTCAGTAGAAGTATTTCAGTGCTGAAATGTGAGAAAGCAAAAGTAAACACAAGATTATTTCATAAAACGTGTTTACAATCATATATATTTTCTGGACATTTGACAAAAATAGTTCATTAAACAAAACTTTTCTATAAAGCTGGGCTGTGTGCTATAAAAATCCATTGGGTCTTCGATTTGGTTTAAACAATGTTTTAGCTTTAATAAAGGAGCCTAATAATGAGAATGTTATCTAACCATCCAGTATGTTTTACAACCAGATTAATCCATAAATACACGCTTTGAATGTCCTGTAGTAAAACTTTTTTTTGAACACTCAAGGTGCAGTGTACAAATGGAGTGCTGTTCATATGCTTGTAAACTTTCAAAAGTTTGTCGCAGTTGCAGATCAATATCTGTGATTGAACATAAAAGGTTTTCTTCAAAACTCATTTAGAACACCAGGAATTGGATTGTGATTGCTCAGATTTTTAGGTTGTCTTTGGAATAACTTGCTATTGGTCACTTTCAAAATCATCAGCTATGATGTTGTGAAGGCAGTTTGACACTCAATCACATACAACTTCTCCACCTAAATAGAACATGCAGCATTTGGGTTTCGTAAACTAAAGCAGTGTGCACTACACCTGTACTTATGCTGGAGATCATCCCTAAGGGCCCTTTTAGACTTGTATTTTTAGGTGGTATGTGGTAAAATGGGCATTTTGCCTGCACATTACTGTTATGCAAAGCATTTTGTATATTGCCATTAAATTAGAATCGCACAGCAATTCAAAATAAAAGTAATCTACCCGTGAAGCACTGCACCACCATAAATGTACCATTGTGGTATTCTGCATTAAAAAAGTAATGTCATAATTTTTTAGCCCATTGCCATGCATTGGCAACCAGTTTATAATGAATGAGCTATCTGAATTCTCTGTGTATTGGTGCACTACAAAGGACCATAAAAGTGTGAAGCTGGACTAACATGAGTCAGAGCACGCATTCCTATATACAAATGTGTAACTGCTTGCATGTATCTGACTCCAAATAAATTTGGTGACTATTTTGGGAGGCCAGCTTATTTGCCTGTTAACGCTCTTTGCAGCTTTAGAATGGAAAACCAGACATGATTATTAGCGGCTTATATTAGTAGAGTTGAACAGATGGTTAAAGAGTCAAGCCTTCCTTTTCTGTGTTTTTATTGGTGATTGTAATCACTTTTAGGGCTCTTTCGTAGGACGGATGCCGTTTTTCTCAGTGGGGGATCAGTCCGCCGATCCCCCGCTGAACAGGAGGATGACAGCTGTGTCTCGGCGCTGTGTGCGGAGACACAGCTGTCAGTTCCCCATGCATCTCTATGGGGGAAATCGGATGGGAACGGACCGTCGGTCCATTCTCATCCGATCCGCTGGACGATGCCCCATAGGGATGCATGGGGGGGACCGTTGAGATCCGCCAAAAAAACTGACAGGCGGATCTGAACGGTCCGCCTGTGTGAAAGGGGCCTTAGAGCAAAGAAAAGGGAGAGTTCCAGAATCAAGCTGGATTAATATTTTTAGAAAGTGAATCATAGTAATGATGATTATTACTCCGATGCTCAGTAAGCCCTTTCTATAAAATGGTTTAATGTTTTTTTTTGGTTTTTTTTGTAGTCATGTGAGGGGAGCCATGCCTTAAAGTCTACCTTCATGTTTACTGTGAGTTTAAATAGTTTGGGCAGATGTGTTTGCTGGGCATGCTGTACATACTGTATATAGCATAAGCTACATACAATATACAGTATACAGCGCTGTGTTTTGGCAGCAGTAAAGGAACTTCCTGTCCTGCTCCCAGAACAAAATCCTGCAGGGTTGAATGCTGCTCAGCCATGTAGAGGAAGCTTTGTATTCTATGAATACAAAGCTTCCTGTGATTGGCTGAGGCAGAGATTGTGGCCTCATTTGCCTGCCTCAGCCAATCGGAGGAGGCTTTGCATTCATTCATTCATCTTCCCATCCCGCTGCCATAACACAGTGCTGTATACTGTATGTAGTATGTCACAGTAAACCTGGAGTTAGGCCTAAAGAACTTTTTTTTTTTTTTTTTTTGTGTACAAAAACGGTATACTGTATGTAACTTTTAATATAAAAGTATTGGGTATATGGTAAAAAGGCGCTGGTAATCTTTAAAGTGCTGTGTGTAAATACTTATAAAAATAACTTGAAATATTTTTCACAAAGTATAAGGGCATCAATAGTGCAATATATCTTAAATAATAAAGTGCAAGTGCTATCAAACTTCCGTGCAAAAAAAATTAAAAAACTTTTTTGAACCAGTGCTTACTTGTGCATCCACAAAGGATCAATAACACCGCAAACCTGGTGCATAAATTAGATCAATAACTATTGTGCTCACAAATTTAAAGTGTTAAAGTGATAAAAGGCTGGGCGCCTTCACAACCTTTTTAATCATTAAATAATATAAAAGTATGCCTAACAACTGGTCTGGAAATGCCTGGAAAAACATACAGTATGTTAACCATTTCCAGCCCAAGCTAATTCTTCTCCTACATGTAGAAACCATCATTTTTTTGCTAGAAAATTACTCTGAGCTCCCAAACATTATATATGTTTTTTATCAGAGACCCTGGGGAATAAAATGGCGGTCATTGCAACTTTTTATGTCACACGGTATTTGCGCAGCAATTTTTTCAACACTATTTGTTTGGAAAAAAACGATTGCCTGAAATAAAAAAAAATAAAAAACACTAAAGCCCAATTTTTGAATAATAGGAAAGATGATGTTACGCTGAGTAAATAGATACCTAACATGTCCCGCTTTAAAATTGCGCACACTCGTGGAACAGCGCCAAACTTCGGTACTTAAAAATCTCCATAGGCTACGCATTACAAATTTTTTGCAGGTTAACTGTTTAGAGTTACAGAGGAAGTCTTGTGCTAGAATTATTACTCTCACTCTAACCTTTGTGGCGATACCTCACATGTGTGGTTTGAACACCGTTTACTTATGCAGGAGCCACATACAAATGTGTTTGGTTCTGCGTGTGAGCACGCTGGGACGGGGCGCTTTAAAAAAAAATGTTATTATTGTTTTTTTTATTTTTACACTTTCCCTTTAAACTTTTGTTTTATCACTTGTATTCCTATCACAAGGAATGTAAACATCCCTTGTAATAGGAATAGGGCATTACAGGTCCTCTCCACAATGAGATCTGGTGTCATTAAGACCCCATATCTCTCCTCTAGGCTGGAAAACCTGGGATCAAAAAAATATATATATATCTTTGCCTCCCCAGCCGAAAACACAGCAGTGTTTATATCTGCCGGTGTCGGAAGTGACATCATAACCTTGCACCCGGCCTCCAAGAGTCATAGAGATGGCTAGGGACCATCTGGTCCTCCGTCAGCTTCATGGTGAACTTCCATCGCCAGCAGATTCATTCTCCAGCTCACCTGATCACACAGGCGAGCCGGTAGAAGCACCGGAGGGCGTCGGGAAGGGGGGGGGACGTCCCCTCCCACTGCCTGTAAAAAAAAATTTTTTTTTTACTATGCAGGGAATCGCTGGCAAAAAAAGAATGATATCTGAATGTTGCCTGCAGCGGCAGGCATCACTCAGACATCTCCACTCAAAGTTCAGTACGTTATACGACGTCCTACGGGCGGTAAGTGGTTAAAGTGCAAACGGAAAATGTTTTTGATAGAATGCGAAATGGTTTAAAACTTCTGGGTATAGCTTGCATAAAAAACTAACAAATTACCTAACCCCTAGAAATATCAAAAGATTTGGTACAGATGACATAGCGGTAAAACTGCCCTAGAAGAGGCTGCTGGTAGAGCGATTGTATAGCTTTCTATTAAATCCTTTATTCTTGGTGAGCTCTATATTTTATTTTATTTTCTCTCTGTGCTGACTGTTGGGCTGCTCAGAAAGGGATACGGTGGGTTGATTAGGCATGGTTAGGGGTTGTTTTGTCTGTCATGATACTTCACTCAGGGCACTAACGGATTAGCCAACGGAGAATTTGTTTTGACTATAAGGATAACATGATTTTGCAGTTACATTGTCATTGTTTAAAGCGGAGTTCCACTAGTTTTTGTGTTTTTTTTTTTAAAAGTCTGTAGCTACAAAAAGTGTAGCTGCTTACTTTTAATAAACACACACTCACCTGTCCCACAATCCAGCAATGTGGCCGCCCGAAGACTCTCTCCTCTCTTTCTCTTGGCAGCGCTGGCATCAATAGTGTGGGTACTCAGCTGTGACAGCTTGCGGCTTCACAGCCAGGTGCGCACTGCACATGCGTGAGTCACACTGCGCGTCGTAAATGGCCCGGCAATCTTCTGGGTCCTGTGATGTGTCCCAGAAGATTGCAGGGAGGGAGGGGGGAGAGGAGAACTTCTGCTCAAGTCGCCTAGGGGGTCCGAGCAGAAGTGGGAGTGGGTACCTGTCAAATCTAGGTACCCGCTCCCCCCCCCCCCCAAAAAAAAAGGACATGCCAAATGTGGCATGTCAGTAGGTCAGGAGTCCTTAAAGCGGAAGTTCCACTTATGGGTGGAACTCCGCTTTAACTTCTCTATGCCTTTTCTGTTTCCAAGCTTGTTTTAAGTTTTTTGTCATTACTGACTCACTGCACCTAAGTATTAGCATGATCCTGTGCCCTATATTATTTTACCTATCTGCCGCTCTCCCCACAGTATTTATACTGCAGGCTAGCAGCACAGGCAGACCAGACAATTTACCTGAATGTCGTCCCCTGTCTTCCATGTTCAGGACGCGTGCCCGGCGACTTATGCTGTGATTAGACACAGCACGAGTTTGGTAGTAGATTTCAGCTGATTTCGGCTGAAATCAGCTAATCGGCACTTTCCAATGACAGACAGAGTTCTGTGTTTACAAAAACACAGAAATCTGTGTGAAAAAGGGTGAATATATTGCGCTTAAACACTTAAAACACAACCAAAAAAGTGCTTGTGTGCATAAACATACAAATAAATAAATATATATATACTAGTGAATAAATATATATGAATAAATAGATAAATAAATATATATGTTGTGAAAAAGTCCTTAGTGAAATATATCAACAGTCCTTAAAGTGCCCAGTGCAATACGGATCTCTCAGCAATGACTGAAAATCACTTTAGCTTCAAGTGAGGGACCTCCACCATAGGGACTTTCTCCACCCAGTGCTCAGGGTAAATACTTCTTACCGAAGCTGGTGGACCCCTTAATTACAGGGGGTCTAAAACAGCATATAAGGTCCACAAATGCCTCCAAGCTATCCTTCAGGTCCCTTAATATGGCTCAGCTCGCACAAGGAACTCCAAGTATTTCCAGGGTGGTATGGGGAAAAAGATAAGGAAACTCCGATAGTGTAGTATGTTCTAATATTGGGGTTTATTAATAGAAATGCACTTACTCAAACATCATATACAGAATGCCTTCATGGGGTAAATGCAGCATGGGTTCGGTGTACGGGACGCTCCTCTGTTCCTGCGTATCACCAACCCGGAACTCCACGGTCTCACGTTCCCGACGCACGTTTCGTCAGACGCGCTGACGTCATCAGGGGATCATGTGACCGTACGTTTCCATTCACAATAAATAGAAATATCGGACTGACAACATCCAATCGCTGGCCAGCGGTTACTGAACCGCCTATTCCTTCCGGGATGCTAGGTTCTCTCCTCCTACCAGGAAGTACTCCGCGGCCATATCTTATTTGGGCAACTCGCCAATACTTTGCTATAGTAAGCCTGAATAGACAATCGCCAATATTAAAAGAGATCCGATTGTCATCCTAAAGATTAAAAATATATTCAAATGCCAATCAATGTATACCAAATAGGGCGATGGGATGCTGTTTACAGTGAATGATATGAAAAGTTTAAATATATATATTACCCTCAATACAATTTATAAACCAAACTACATACACTTTATTAAAATTATTAAAACATTTAATATATTGATTTAAACATATCCCTAAAATTAAATTAAATTTATTAATGTAGTGGATTTAATGTTAAAAAATATTGTTAAATTCATTATTGTTGATTATTAATAACATTTATTAAAATTAGTACTAAGAAGTAAAAGATGAAGTGCGCTAAATTGTTATCTGTGTTAGATAAAATTTGGAAATATTTTGGAAAATGAATGAAAATAATTTATAATTCTCAAAGGTATATTTGCAGATAAAATTAAAATTACAGATTAAAAAGGATATAATAAAGGGTTAATTTTAATTTTAAATTTTAAAAATTCGAGGTGTAACAATTAAGGTCGATATCAATATTCATACCCGACGGCTGTAAAGTTTGCATTTTGTAGATCCATTGGGTTTCATTCATGGAGATCTTTTTAGTCATATTTCCCCCTCTCCAATGACGATCTACTCTATCGATACCACAAAAAGTCATCTGAGATGGGTCCTTGTTGTGGTATAGACGGAAATGATTGGAAAGGCTATGCTTGGGAAATCCTCTCCTTACATTTCCTACATGTTCATTGATCCGGATAGAAAGTTCTCGTGTGGTCCTGCCTATATATTGTAATCCACATGGACAACTTATCAAATAAGTCACATGTGTGGATCTGCATGAAATTAGTTTTTTAATCGCATATTGTTGTCCTGTAACTTTCGACTGAAAGCTGGTGATTTTCCTAGGATTTTTCCTTGTCATTAGGCAGGCATTGCATTTACCACAAGGAAAAAAACCTTTAACATCCAAAAAAGTCGGTTTATTTTTTGGGGGGTCAGGTATGTTTGGTGCCAACATATGTCTCAGGTTTGGGGCCTTCCTGTAAATGAAATGTGGTCTTTCCGGAAGGACCTTATTCAAAGTTTTGTCCTTCAATAAAATCGACCAATGCTTACGCACAATTGCTTCCACCTGCTTGTAATTTCTGTTAAAATCTGTTAAAAACGCCAGTTCCCCTTTAGTCTCTATTTCCTTCTTTTTAGTTTTTAGTAACTCACTCCTAGGCATCCGATGTACCTGGTCTCTGATTTTAGTAACCTCTTCTTGTTTGTAGCCCTTTTCTACAAATCTTTTTGTCAATAGATTTGATTGGGCTAAAAAGTCTTCGTCATTTTTACAATTTCGCTTAATGCGCATGTATTGTCCTTTTGGGATGGCACCCAGCCATTTGGGGTGGTGGCAACTGCGGGTAGGGATGTAACTGTTTCTATCTGTTTCTTTAAAGAAACTTTTTGTGGCGATAGAACAACCCTGTTTTACCAATGTTAAATCTAAAAAATTTACAGATACTTTGTCCCATGTGGCTGTAAATACAAGGCCATACTGATTCCTATTCATGTCGTCAAGGAATGTTTTTAGAGATTCCTCTGACCCATTCCATACTAGTAGTAGATCGTCAATGAATCTTTTGTATAGAATGAGTGACGGATTCAGATTGGCAAAAATCTCTTTTTCTTCCCATTGCCCAAGAAGGATATTCGCCACACTAGGGGCATATTTAAAATATGCCCCTAGTGTGGCGAATATCCTTCTTGGGCAATGGGAAGAAAAAGAGATTTTTGCCAATCTGAATCCGTCACTCATTCTATACAAAAGATTCATTGACGATCTACTACTAGTATGGAATGGGTCAGAGGAATCTCTAAAAACATTCCTTGACGACATGAATAGGAATCAGTATGGCCTTGTATTTACAGCCACATGGGACAAAGTATCTGTAAATTTTTTAGATTTAACATTGGTAAAACAGGGTTGTTCTATCGCCACAAAAAGTTTCTTTAAAGAAACAGATAGAAACAGTTACATCCCTACCCGCAGTTGCCACCACCCCAAATGGCTGGGTGCCATCCCAAAAGGACAATACATGCGCATTAAGCGAAATTGTAAAAATGACGAAGACTTTTTAGCCCAATCAAATCTATTGACAAAAAGATTTGTAGAAAAGGGCTACAAACAAGAAGAGGTTACTAAAATCAGAGACCAGGTACATCGGATGCCTAGGAGTGAGTTACTAAAAACTAAAAAGAAGGAAATAGAGACTAAAGGGGAACTGGCGTTTTTAACAGATTTTAACAGAAATTACAAGCAGGTGGAAGCAATTGTGCGTAAGCATTGGTCGATTTTATTGAAGGACAAAACTTTGAATAAGGTCCTTCCGGAAAGACCACATTTCATTTACAGGAAGGCCCCAAACCTGAGACATATGTTGGCACCAAACATACCTGACCCCCCAAAAAATAAACCGACTTTTTTGGATGTTAAAGGTTTTTTTCCTTGTGGTAAATGCAATGCCTGCCTAATGACAAGGAAAAATCCTAGGAAAATCACCAGCTTTCAGTCGAAAGTTACAGGACAACAATATGCGATTAAAAAACTAATTTCATGCAGATCCACACATGTGACTTATTTGATAAGTTGTCCATGTGGATTACAATATATAGGCAGGACCACACGAGAACTTTCTATCCGGATCAATGAACATGTAGGAAATGTAAGGAGAGGATTTCCCAAGCATAGCCTTTCCAATCATTTCCGTCTATACCACAACAAGGACCCATCTCAGATGACTTTTTGTGGTATCGATAGAGTAGATCGTCATTGGAGAGGGGGAAATATGACTAAAAAGATCTCCATGAATGAAACCCAATGGATCTACAAAATGCAAACTTTACAGCCGTCGGGTATGAATATTGATATCGACCTTAATTGTTACATCTCGAATTTTTAAAATTTAAAATTAATATTAACCCTTTATTATATCCTTTTTAATCTGTAATTTTAATTTTATCTGCAAATATACCTTTGAGAATTATAAATTATTTTCATTCATTTTCCAAAATATTTCCAAATTTTATCTAACACAGATAACAATTTAGCGCACTTCATCTTTTACTTCTTAGTACTAATTTTAATAAATGTTATTAATAATCAACAATAATGAATTTAACAATATTTTTTAACATTAAATCCACTACATTAATAAATTTAATTTAATTTTAGGGATATGTTTAAATCAATATATTAAATGTTTTAATAATTTTAATAAAGTGTATGTAGTTTGGTTTATAAATTGTATTGAGGGTAATATATATATTTAAACTTTTCATATCATTCACTGTAAACAGCATCCCATCGCCCTATTTGGTATACATTGATTGGCATTTGAATATATTTTTAATCTTTAGGATGACAATCGGATCTCTTTTAATATTGGCGATTGTCTATTCAGGCTTACTATAGCAAAGTATTGGCGAGTTGCCCAAATAAGATATGGCCGCGGAGTACTTCCTGGTAGGAGGAGAGAACCTAGCATCCCGGAAGGAATAGGCGGTTCAGTAACCGCTGGCCAGCGATTGGATGTTGTCAGTCCGATATTTCTATTTATTGTGAATGGAAACGTACGGTCACATGATCCCCTGATGACGTCAGCGCGTCTGACGGAACGTGCGTCGGGAACGTGAGACCGTGGAGTTCCGGGTTGGTGATACGCAGGAACAGAGGAGCGTCCCGTACACCGAACCCATGCTGCATTTACCCCATGAAGGCATTCTGTATATGATGTTTGAGTAAGTGCATTTCTATTAATAAACCCCAATATTAGAACATACTACACTATCGGAGTTTCCTTATCTTTTTCCCCATACCACCCTGGAAATACTTGGAGTTCCTTGTGCGAGCTGAGCCATATTAAGGGACCTGAAGGATAGCTTGGAGGCATTTGTGGACCTTATATGCTGTTTTAGACCCCCTGTAATTAAGGGGTCCACCAGCTTCGGTAAGAAGTATTTACCCTGAGCACTGGGTGGAGAAAGTCCCTATGGTGGAGGTCCCTCACTTGAAGCTAAAGTGATTTTCAGTCATTGCTGAGAGATCCGTATTGCACTGGGCACTTTAAGGACTGTTGATATATTTCACTAAGGACTTTTTCACAACATATATATTTATTTATCTATTTATTCATATATATTTATTCACTAGTATATATATATTTATTTATTTGTATGTTTATGCACACAAGCACTTTTTTGGTTGTGTTTTAAGTGTTTAAGCGCAATATATTCACCCTTTTTCACTATTTATGCGTATACACGTTTTTATTGCAGCTTGCACTATGGAAGCAATTCCTCACATATAATCAACATTTGACTAATAATTTATTATCGAATATCACCATTTGCGCAGTTTCTTTTGGGTTACCAATTCGTTATTTATACAGAAATCTGTGTGCATAATAACAGTGGTCTGGCGGTTTCTTCTCCCTGCTTAATAACAGCTGGGAATTTTGGTAATTTGTGTTGGGATCTTTGAAGAGAAATAATTGTCATGTGTTGCCTTTAAGCTCGGTTGAATTTGTGTTAAAAACATTTAGAGGGGTGTGTCTAGGACAGTGGATGGCAGTGAGCTCCAAATTGTGTGTGCTACATGATAAAATGCCTGAGATATAAAAGACTTTAAGACAGCTCTCTACAGGTGTATTTTTCTTTCTCTGAGGGGCAGATAGAACGTGTAGGAGGAGTATTGGTTACCAAAAGTTGTCAGATAGGTGGGACCAAAGTTATAAGTAAGTAGACTCATATTGAAGGATATCCTTCATTTAATTGGAGGCGAGTGTGTGGCATGAATAATTGCGGTAATGTGGCAGCTACAGGACAGGGTAAATAGCTTGGCTGCTGCATTCTGTACCAGTTGCAAAGTTATGTGGTTCTTTTTCAAGGACACAATAAAAGAGGGAGCTGCAGTAATTCAATATGGATGAAACAAAAGCATAGATTTATTTTGGCAGATCATCTGCTGGAATCGGTTGTTTGATTCCTCTAAAATTGCTGAGATGGTAGAAGGAAGACCTGATGGAGCCGATACCTGTTGTTTAATTGATAGGTCAGAGTCTAGAATCATGCCCATGGTCTGAACAATAAAGACATATTCCCATGGTTTAAACCAGCTGGATAAGGCTCCTGCCACTTTGATGTTAGGCTTTGCAATACAAACACCTGCAGCTTGTTATGGTTCAGTGTTAGCCAAGAAAACGAATAAATAGAAGTTACACTCCAATGGCCACTTATTGTATCCATTTTGTCCCTGTCCAGGAACTGCACCTCCATGAGGTGTTTAACCACTACTGGCTTGATTGCAAGTGTCAGCCAGTTACAGTTCACCGACCCTTGAACATTATTTATCAGTAAGACACCTGTATCTAACCCTTTCCCATGCAACGATTTTTTCTTTTTGTTGTTTCTGTCCCCATTAGAGAGATTTCCTTTATATAACTGTTGCCCTGCCCCCGAGGGAGTGCCTTGTTGCATGGGTATCCTCTTCAGTTCTTGCGCCCTGAGACTGCTTCAACCCGTCTGACACTATTAGTTCTGTCATTGTGAATAATTGAGACCACAAGTATTGCAGTGAATAATCAATTTACTGCTTTTGACTTTTGATGAAAAACAAGAATATGCAAACAGAATCAGAAATAACACAAATGTTGCTACCGAGATAGATCCTGAATTCCCAACCAAGGATTTAGGCCTTTTAGTTCAGCACTCAGGATCCAAAACACAGGCCGCACATACATATACACAAATAAATGTGTATGTGTGCTAGAGGATTGCGTTCAGCAACAATAACAAAACTTTAAATATTCTGGTGTTATTAGAGAGTGACCACAGATAAAAGTGACTACACTTGGTAGCTTGAATGCAAAGTAGGCAATATAACAATATTAGAACAACTATTAGAGTACACTCTGTGTACTAATGGGGGCCCCCCTTTATGATGGATTGCAAGAGTCTCCTGGAGAGTGAGGCCTCACTTGTCTTCACCGGCAAGGAATTCCCAACAATCCGAGGAAAGTATTTGTAATCCAAATAAAGGTAAAGATGATGAACTGTATTCCCCAAGGCAATCAATAGTTGTAATCCACAGAGAAGCAAACATAATGAATCCTAATGCGTCACAACAGGTTAACAGCCTGGGACCGGATAAAGGGCTTAAGTCCTAGTTCACCCACCTCGCACTATATGTATATCTGCAGTTTCCAGTGGTTTTCTGAATGTCAGTATGGCCTTATGAAAGTACACAGTTTAGTTGTACTGCCCTGGTTCAGCCTAGGTCTGTGTTTAATGGAGATGTATATACTGGACTACCTATATAAACATATGCATATCTAGTGATTTATAGAGGCACATTTAAATCCCCCCTTTCTTCAGGGCATAACTTGGCCTACTTGTTGGGTCAATTTGTGCCCTTTTGCTGTTTTCTATATACTGGATGTCTCCCACCCAAACCGGGAGCTCCGCTCTACTCTCCGACCAGGTCCCGCTTCTCTCAGAGTCTCCATCCGCCTGTCAACAACCTTCCGCTCCACCACGCCACCGAGACTCCTCTGCTCACTCACACCGCCAGCTTCACTCCGGTGTCTGCCACTAGGCCTCAGCCGAAGTTCCTGCGATCCGCAGCAGCTCTTCCCCTTCCTTTCAGTACGCTGTCCTCGAGGCAAGAGAGCAAAGTGGAGTCCCGCCCCCTTCATATAGACACTCCCAGCAAGCTCCGCGCCTCCTATTGCTCCCTGAGAGAAGTGTCTCTCTCTCCCAGCAGTCTATGATCCTGGTTCCTCCCGTACTACATCTCCCATAATGCAAAAGGCACTGTCTTTGCAGAACTTTAATAACAATAACAGCCATGTGACCCGTCTACATAATCCTTTATCACTCTCTTGTGTTTTTGCAGAATCAGCCTTACATAATTTTTCTATGGTTTGGTATTTAGAAAAAAAAATACACATTTTGAAATAACATACAGATTATAATTCCTTGTTAAATTTACTAAATTGAAAGTGCTAGAAACTGCTAGTTCCACCAGGTATGTGAAAGTGCCAGTGAAATGGTGAAACTAGCAAAATGGTTTGTATATACTGTATATGCCCCAGACTTTTTTTGTTTAGGTTTTGGATAGAATTGGGAGAGTTTAGAACTGCTATCAGGTTTTGCTGCTATTTGGGGTTCCATTACAGAGATTTTCCCTCACTTTCTGTTTTAGGAACAAACTTTTAGCAGACAGGAAATAGGAGAAAATCTGAAATAGTAAAAAAAAAAACTTTCTCTCCTATCTGTGTTGCTGTTAAAGTGATTTCCCTCACTTTCTGTCCTGGGGATAGACTCAATGACAGTAAAACCCAACCGGTATTCTAATCTTTCTGGCTATAGATACACTTTATAGTCCTACAAACAAAAAAATCACATCACAAAAAGAGGCATTCATAGTTTTTTGGTGTTTTTTTTTTTTTTGCCCTAAACTTTTTCTTGGCTACTGGTGTACTAGTGAATTTTTGTTTACTGTGTACTTGACATATCAAGAACAGAAGCGGATGCCAAGACATGTAACTCAGTCATGTATCCTCAGTGACTGTACTGTTACTGTGTGTGTGTGTATAATTGTGTATAGATAGATACTGTTTTTCAACATTTCTCTTTTTTTAAGGATTAAAATAAAATAGAATATGTGATGTAAGCCTTTCAATTTGTTCACAGCAGTGTATTTATGCATAACATGTATTTTAGATAGCACTGACAACTTGCACAGTGCTTTACATAAACTATATATTGTACATTCTCATCAGTCCCTGTCCTCAAAAAGCTTACAATCTATGGTCTCTGCTTCACATAAATGCATAAACATACTAGGGCAAAATTAAACAGGAACCAATTACCTACCAGCATTTCTTTTGAGTTTGGGAGAAAACTGGAGTACCTGGAAAAGAAAAGGGGAGTGTTGAGATACCAACTGATGACCCTAGTCCTGTAGAGCAGAAATGCTAGCTACTAAGTCACTGTGCTGTGTAAGGTATCAATTTATTTCCACACATTTTGATGTATTATTCTATTTTTATTAGTGGTTATAGAATGGAAAGAAAATTGCTGTATCTGTATTTATCCACTAGATGGCAGTATAGCAGTATTTCTACCAGAATTCACACAGCAAATGTGCTTGTTTTTGGAATAGCATTATGAGAAAAAATGCCAGACTTAAGAGGTTTTGATTGCCCCATATAATCAGGCCTACGTTTAGCTCAGAACCAAAATTTTCAAACAAATGTTTTTTTAGAACAATATCGGTAGTAAGTAGCAACAAGCTGACACAATTCTAGGGTTCAGATGACCCCCGTTTCTCAGGACTATAGGGCGACACAAAGGGACTGTGTGATGTACATTAAGACAATTCTTATCAGTGGTTAAAAACGGAAGTGGGATTGGGCCAGTGGGAAAAAGGATGCAGAGGAACAAAATATAGAGTGAATCTGGAAAGTATTCACAGCGCTTCACTTTTTCCACATTTTGTTATGTTACAGCCTTATTACAAAACTGATTACATTGATTATTTTTCTCAACATTCTGCAAACAATACCCCATAATGACAACGTGAAAGAAGTTTGTTTGAAATCTTTGCAAATTTATAAAAAAATAAAAATAAATCACATGTACATAAATATTCACAGCTTTGCCATGACACTGAAAATTGAGCTTAGGTGCATCCTTATACCACTAATCAACTTTGAGATGTTTCTACAACTTGATTGGAGTCCACCTGTGGTAATCTCAGTTGATTGGACATGATTTGGAAAGGCACACACCTGTCTATATAAGGTCCCACACCTAACAGGGCTTTTCAGAGCTAAAACCAAGCCATGAAGTCCAAGGAATTGTCTGTAGACCTCCAAGACAGGATTGTATGGAGGCACAGATCTGGGGAAGGGTACAGAAACATTTCTGCAGCATTGAAGGTCCCAATGACCGGTATCTATCTAATGATAGATACTCCATACCTACCCTGTTGCCATCACATACGGTCATGTGAGATTGCATTTGATGTTGTTTCATGCTTGGTGCACTATAGCACCCATTAAATGTGGGTACTTTTCTTTATAATAAAAATGATTTTTAGGAAGATATAAGCACTATTGGAGTCCCCCTTTTTTTCTATGTCAAATCGATTACTATGAGGGAAGTCACCCAGAGTCATATCGATTAATTGTTATGAGGGAAGTTATCCAGAGTGTGACGCTCTCCTGAAGGGCTGGTATACCATCTGTGACTCATGGAAAGGCGACCCTTAAATGGGAAACTGCGCTGTGAGACCTATGCTTAATCGCTAGGTCACAGGAGAGGAGGTGAGAACCCAGTCACATAGGGTGCTGCGGTGAAGGCACGTCTCACTTTGGAAGTTACCACTGGATACACTATTTGGTTACTTTAAAACGGACTTTATAAAAACCTTTTTTTTGGGAAGTGCAATATTTATACCACAAAGGGTTATCACTAGCACTTTATCACGTTAATAGAAGATAATATTATATTTACATATGCGTTTTCACATCAATTATTTATCACTAATTTCAGAATTTTGTTTATTCACTTATTTATATGTGGATCACGTTGGCATGTTTTGCACTCTTACAACACATTATTAATTGTCAAATTTTTTATATATATTTATTGATTATTCATCTATTATTGGTATTTATTATATATTGCACATTTATACCCTTGATCACGTCTGCACTTTAAGATCATATAATTGATTTATCGATTTTTTGATCAATATCTGTTTTAATATTCAATATCTTTCACGTACTTTGTATATATATTTGAGCACTTTTATTGTGCGGCACTATTTCATTTATTTAATTGCATACACCTATGAGAGAGTGCTGTGCTCGCTTCAATCCCCCCAAATAAGGTGCTAGACCTGTTTAGCTCGCAGGAACAACATTCATAAGGTCCCACACCTAACAGGGCTTTTCAGAGCTAAAACCAAGCCATGAAGTCCAAGGAATTGTCTGTAGACCTCCAAGACAGGATTGTATGGAGGCACAGATCTGGGGAAGGGTACAGAAACATTTCTGCAGCATTGAAGGTCCCAATGAGCACAGTGGCCCCCATCACCCGTAAATAGGAGAAGTTGGGAACCACCAGGACTCTTGCTAGAGTGGGCCGCCCTGCCAAACTAAGTGTTTGGGATAAGAAGGGCCTTAGACAGGGAGATGACCAAAAACCCAATGGTCACTCTGAGAGAGCTCCAACATTTCTCTATGGAGAGAGGAGAACCTTACAGAAAAACAACCATTTCTGCAGCAATCCACCATTTAGGCTTGTATGGTAGAGTGGCCAGACGGAAGCCACTCCTTAGTAAAAGGCACATGGCAGCCCGTCTGGAGTTTGCCAAAAGGTACCTGAAGAACTCTTAGACCATGAGAAACAAAATTCTCTGGTCTGATGAAACAAAGATTAAAGTCTTTGGCCGGAATGGCAAGCGTCATGTCTGGAGGACACCAGGCACTGCTCATCACCTGGCCAATACCATCCCTACAGTGAAGCATGGCTGTGGCAGCATCATGCTGTTGGGATGTTTTTCAATGGCAGGAACTGGGAGACTAGTCAGGATTGAGGGAAAGATGAATGCAGCAATGTACAGAGACATCCTTGACGAAACCCTGCTCCATAGCCCTCTGAACCTCAGACTAGGGCTAAGGTTCATCTTCTAACAGGACAGCGACCCTAAGCACACAGCAAGGATAACAAAGGAGTAGCTACAGGGCAACTTTGTGAATGTCCTTGAGTACCCCAGCCAGACGCTCCCCATCCAACCTGATGGAGCTTGAGAGGTCCTGCAAAGAAGAATAGGAGAAATTGCCAAAAAATTGGTGTGCTAAACTTGTAGATTCATACTCAAAAAAATGTGTGACTGTATTTGGTGCCAAAGGTGCTTCAGCAAAGTATTGGGCAAAGGCTGTGTATACTGAAGTACATGTAAGTTTTTTTTTTTGTTTTTTACTTTTACTAAATTTGCAAAGATTTCAAACAAACTTCTTTCACTTTGTCATTATGGGCTATTGTTTGTAGAATTTTGAGGAAAATAATGAATTTAATCCATCTTGGAAAAAAGCTGTAACATAACAAAATGTGGAAAAAGCGAAACGGTGTGAATACTCTCCGGATTGACTGTGCATGTGTATATATATATATATATATATATGTGTATAAAAATAAAATTATAATAATATAAATGACACGAGATGTTAGTTTTTTGCATATTATATAGTATCTCACAAAAGTGAGTACACCCCTCACATTTTTGTAAATATTTTATTATATCTTTTCATGTGACAACACTGAAGAAATGACACTTTGCTACAATGTAAAGTAGGTGTACAGCTTGTATAACAGTGTAAATTTGCTGTCCCCTCAAAATAACTCAACACACAGCCATTAATGTCTAAACCTCTGGCAACAAAAGTGAGTACACCCCTAGGGGAAAATGTTCAAATTGGGCCCAATTAGCCATCTTTCCTCCCTGGTGTCATGTGACTCGTTAGTGTTACAAGGTCTCAGGTGTGAATGGGGAGCAGGTGTGTTAAATTTGGTGTTATTGCTCTCACTCTCTCATACTCGGCACTGTAAGTTGAACATGGGACCTCATGGCAAAGAACTCTCTGGAGATCTGAAAAAAAAGAATTGTTGCCCTACATAAAGATGGCCTAGGCTATAAGAAGATTGCCAAGATCCTGAAACTGAGCTGCAGCATGGTGGCGAAGACCATACAGCCTTTTAACAGGACAGGTTCCACAAAACAGGCCTCGCCATGGTCGACCAAAGAAGTTGAGTGCACATGCTCCGGGTGATATCCAGAGGTTGTCTTTGGGAAATAGACGTATGAGTGCTGCCAGCATTGCTGCAGAGGTTGAAGGGGTGGGTGGTCAGGCTGTCAGGGCTCAGACCATATGCCGCACACTGCATCAAATTGGTCTGCATGGCTGTCGTCCCAGAAGGAAGCCTCTTCTAAAGATGATGCACAAGAATGCCTGCAAACAGTTTGCTGAAGACAAGCAGACTAAGGACCTGGATTACTGGAAGCATGTCCTGTGGTCTGATGAGACCAAGATAAACTTATTTGGTTTAGAGGGTTTCAAGCATGTGAGGTGGCAACAAGATAAGGATTACTTGAAGCATGTCCTGTGGTCTGATGAGACCAAGATAAACTTATTTGGTTCAGAGGGTGTCAAGCGTGTGGCGACAACCAGATGAGGAGTACAAAGACAAGTGTGCCTTGCCTACAGTCAAGTATGGTGGTGGAAGTGTCATGGTCTAAGGCTGCATGAGTGATGCCAGCACTGGGGAGCTACAGTTTATGGAGGAAACCATGAATGCCAACATGTACTGGGACATACTGAAGCAGAGCATGATCCCCTCCCTTCGGAGACTGGGCCACAGTGCAGTATTCCAACATAATGATCCCAAAAATACCTCCAAGACGACCACTGCCTTGCTAAAGAAGCTGAGGGTAAAGGTACTGGACTGGCCAAGCATGTCTCCAGACCTAAACCCTATTGAGCATCTGTGGGGCATCCTCAAATGGAAAGTGGAGCAGCACAAAGTCTCTAACATTCACCAGCTCCATGAGGAGGAGTGGAAGAGGACTCCAGTGGCAACCTGTGAAGCTCTGGTTAACTCAATGCCCAAGAGGGTTAAGGCAGTGCTGGAAAATAATGGTGGCCACACAAAATATTAACACTTTGGGCCCAGTTTGGACATTTTGACTTAGGGGTGTACTCACTTTTGTTGTCAGCAGTTTAGGCATTAATGGCTGTGGGTTGAATTATTTTGAGGGGACAGCAAATTACACAGTTTTATACAAGCTGTACACTCACTACTTTACATTGTAGCAAACTGTCATTTCTTCAGTGTTGTCACATGAAAACATATAATGTAATATTTACAAAAATATGAGGGGTGTACTCACTTTTGTGAAATACTGTATACCTCTTCTCAGTTATACTTAACCAATATATACAGTATCTCACAAAAGTGAGTACACCCCTCACATTTTTGTAAATATTTTATTATACCTTTTCATGTGACAACACTGAAGAAATGACACTTTGCTACAATGTTAAGTAGTGAGTGTACAGCTTGTATAACAGTGTAAATTTTCTGTCCCCTCAAAATAACTTGACGCACAGCCATTAATGTCTAAACCGCTTGCAACAAAAGTGAGTACACCCCTAAGTGAAAATTTCCAAATTAGCCATTTCCCCTCCCCGCTGTCATTTGACTCGCTAGTGTTACAAGGTCTCAGGTGTGAATGGGGAGCAGGTGTGTTAAATTTGGTGTTATAGCTCTCACTCTCTCATACCGGTCACTGGAAGTTCAACATGGCACCTCATGGCAAAGAACTCTGAGGATCTGAAAAAAAGAATTGTTGCTCTACATAAAGATGGCCTAGGCTATAAGAAGATTGCCAAGACCCTAAAACTGAGCTGAGCTGTGGTCAAGACCATTTAGCGGTTTAACAGAACAGGTTCCACTCAGAACAGGGCTCGCCATGATCGACCAAAGAAGTTGAGTGCACATGCTCAGCATCATATCTAAAGGTTGTCTTTGAGAAATAGACGTATGAGTGCTGCCAGTATTGCTGCAGAGGTTGAAGGGGTGGGGGGTCAGCCTGTCAGTGCTCAGACCATATGCCGCACACTGCATCAAATTGGTCTGCATGGCTGTTGTCCCAGAAGGAAGCCTCTGCTAAAGATGATGCACAAGAAAGCCTGCAAACAGTTTGCTGAAGACAAGCAGACTAAGGACATGGATTACTAGAACCATGTCCTGTGGTCTGATGAGACCAAGATAAACTTATTTAGTTCAGATGGCGTCAAGTGTGTGTGGCGGCAACTAGGCAAGGAGCACAAAGACAAGTGTGTCTTGCCTACCGTCAAGCATGGTGGTGGGAGTGTCATGGTCTGGGGCTGCGTGAGTGCTGTCGGCACTGGGGAGCTAGAGTTCATTGAGGGAACCATGAATGTCAACATGTACTGTGACATACTGAAGCAGAGCATGATCACCTCCCTTCAGAGACTGGGCCGCAGGGCAGTATTCCAACATGATAATGACCCCAAACACACCTCCAAGATGACCACTGCCTTGCTAAAGAAGCTTAGGGTAAAATTGATGGACTGGCCAAGCATTTCTCCAGACCTAAACCCTATTGAGCATCTGTGGGGCATCCTCAAATGGAAGGTGGAGGAGAGCAAGGTATCTAACATCCACCAGCTCCGCGGTGTTGTCTTGGAAGTGTGGAAGAGGACTCCAGTGGCAACCTGTGAAGCTCTGGTGAACTCCATGCCCAAGAGGGTTAAGGCAGTGTGTCAGAGATTTAGAGTTTAAATAATAAAAGTCTCTGAAATATATATAAATGTCATAATGTAATGATGTTAGTTTTGAAGGTAATTTCAATGTGTCTCTTTCAAGGACAGAGAAGCCATTTTGCTATGTATGTATATTTATTTTTGAACCTTATGTCAGTATGTTGGGTGGAGTTATGTGTCTAACTATAGACTCAAGCCATATATGCAAGAGTGGGTGTTCCTTTTATATTTAGAATTACTACCGTCTTAGGACACACTTTTTGCTGACATCATCTTTACATATAGTTTAAAAGACAACTATATCTACAGATCAAGCAGAGATGAGAAAAGAACATCCTACACTCTGAAGACACGTAACACCTCTCTCTCTCTCTCATTTTGACACATGAAACCTTTCTGTTTTGTATGTTTTGCTTTACTTTAAGAAAATAAACAACTTTCCTGAAGTATCGTGACAGCTAGTGCCGGTTCACACTAGGGCGACCTGTGAGGCGACCTGGTCGCCTCACAGGTCGCCTCCCATAGGGAAGCTGCGGACCCGTTCTAATAGGAGCGACACAAGTCGCTCCGACCTAGAAAAAGGGTCCGGAGCTTCTTTGGGGCGACCCGGTGGCGACCACCATAGACTTCAATGTTATGAAGTCCGTGGCGGCCACTCCGAGGTCGCGGCGCGCTGCTCGCGTATTGCAACAATCTCCATTTTATTCTGTAGGGTCTCTACTAAAAATATATATATAATGTTTGGGGGTTTGAAGTAATTTTCTAGCAAAAAATACTGATTTTAACTAGTAAACAATTGTCAGAAATAGGCCTGGTCCTTAAGTGGTTAACTCTATATGTCTGCTCTTGCTTAAATTGTTGTCCCACAAGCTAAAAAATCTTTGTGCAGAGTGAGGCTGGGAGTGCAATCTCCTCACATTCTGGTGGCAGCAGTGGGATTTGAGACTGTCATTGTCACATTCTGGTGACAGTGGTGGGATCGATGTTAAGAAACACTCATTAAAGCTGATCTCTGGGCTCCCCCTCCAATCCTAAGTCTCCATTTACCTAAATGTGTGGTCACATGAAATGCCAGGTCCAGAGACTTTGATTTTCTTCAATACGAAGAAGAGTCTTTCTTAGAGTGCACAGTATATGTCACTGCCCAGTTTTGAAGTGAATACTTCCAATTGGCTGTCCTGTAGTGGGGTTCTTTGTGTGATGACATCATGAAGAGATGACCAGCCGGCAAAGGCAGAGACTGTAGCTCTAGGCAGTCTCTGAAGCAGCCCCAGCAAGGGACAGAGACAGAAATGTTGAGTAAGTATAAAAGAGCTTCAGTAGGTATTTTAAAGCTGAGCTCAAGTCTGGGAAAAAAATAAATAAATAAGTCAGCAGCTATAAATACTGTAGCTGCTGACTTTTAATAAAAGGACACTGACCTGTCCAGGGAGCCTGCGATGTCAGCACTCTGAGGCCAATTCATCGATCTGCAGGCACCAGCATTGTAAGTAAGGGAAACCGGTAGTGAAGCCTTCAGGCTTCAAAGCCGGTTTGCCACTGAGCATGTGTGAGTTGTGCTGTGCTTTATGAATGGTCCGTCTGTCTTCTGGGACCTGTGTGTGTCCCAGGAGGCAGCGGGTAGAAGGCGAAGGGGCCAGAAATCCTCATAGATTGCAATCTTACCCGGAAGTGGGACCAGGTACCCGCCCTCCCCAAAAACTGCCAAATGCGGCAGTGGAGGGGGAGGGTGCAAACAAGCGTAGCTTCCCCTTTTTAATTAAAGAAAAAATGAACACATGTTAATTGATGTAATGAAAATGTTAATTAAAACATGATAAAACAGGACATAGTGTTGGAATCAGGAGTAGTTCTGGTGAAGCATTTACACCTAGCACTGTCACAGTTATGTTCTTGTTTTGTTGGACATCAAACCCTCTTTAAAAGCCACAACATCGATAAAAAATGTTAGTTTAAAAAAATATTTTATTGCACCAAGCTGAATACTAAAAGAGAAATCATTTGTGCTTTTCCCAAATCCTGCAAATTAATTGGCAGCCATGTAATATATAACCAGTGCACAGTTCAGGAAACTGTGATACGGTATAAAGCTAGCAGATTACATTGTATTGGCTGGCCTCCAATTCCCCCCCCGTGGGTATCAAAAATGTTTAGCATCTGTTTCTAAAAATTTATACTATTGCTTCGTCTCTGTTAGTGAAAAAAAACTTTAACTAGACCTGCTTTTCTTTTTCATCCTCATAAATACAGTAGTCACATTTCTCCTAATACCCATTTGTTAAAGTATCAGCAGGGTTAATGAATTTTATTGTATTTTTGGTCATTGTCTAATACTAATCACATTGATGGGCTTAAAAAAGTCCCTTCATTCGGAAAAGAACGAGACAAAACAATGTAATGTTCACTCTACCCTGTGAATATTGTTGTCTAATGACATTATTTTTTGTGAACTGAACAGAAGCACATCAAAACAAATTGACATAAAAAAAGAGAAGGGATGAGATGCTTTGCAGAATAAAGCACAGAAGTGTGTAAAGGTCAGCTGTTTATTTGTTTGGTATTGTCATTTTCCTAAGCCGCCACAAACTGCTGACCAACTGTAGTGCATAAAAAAAATCTTTTGTCTTCACTGACAGTGCCAAATATATCTAACAAGGCTGTATCTCTACTGTGATTACAGGGCATTAAAATGTAACATTTTATGGTGTGGCCATCCTCACTAAGGAAATGCATGCAGTGATTTTACAGTTATCTTCAATAAGCAGCATGGAAATTCCTCACCTGTTTACTTTTTTGGCAAGCTAGAATCATCCTTTATCATACATTACATGCTCGGTTCATTTATATAGTTTGCAAAATAAATATTTGGCAAATTGACTTTTATCAGGAGCATATGCATTTTTAAGCCATGAAAGAACACAATGGGTTTGATTTACTAACAACAAATAGGCTGTTTACTTTACAAGTGTTTTTTCCCTTAAATTAGTGAATGTAGTAAAAATGTGGTAAAGAAAACCCAAACGTGTGTGAAAATTCCCTTGCTGAGTGAACAGCCTAATTGCCTTTATTAAATCATCTACAATGTGAGCCAGGACTGGAGTGTGAATTTTAATGTGCTAATATTTTAGGTGTTTGGAGGTTTAAAATTATGTAGAATATTGAATTTCCGGCTGTAAATGTTGATCAGTGCTGTTAGATAATAAAAGTAAGAAAGATGTGTCATCTTAGCTATCTGTGCATAAGACTAGGTTCACACTGACTGCGGGATTGAAATTGTGCAAGTTCAGTTGAACTCGATTTCAAACCGGCATTTCAGTCCGACTGTGGGCGATTTGAGAGACATGAATCAAGAGTGGAAAAGAATCCGCGCTTAGGATAATATCGAAGGGAGGGGGTAGAAAAAAGCGATTGGCTGCAGCCCACTTCAGAATATAACCCACTAGAGATTATATTAGATATATAGAGGAAAAAAGAAGAAGTGCTTGGCGCTGCCAATATATGCGTTTAGAAGTGTGGAAGGTAGAAACTAGTATAGACAACACAGATGTCACAAATATTATAAATATTATGCACGTTTGAAAAAATGGATGTTAGATAAATAAGTGAGGTATTAAATGAGGTAAAAACAGGAATAAAGTGTAAGAGCATAAAACCTAAAACCCAATATTTAAATGTATAAAAGTAAATAGGTATGCAAGAAATGAATAAATAGAAGATGACATATACATCCACAATATACTCTAGTAAAAAATATATATATATAGTGCCCTTCAAGTGAGGGTGAAGTGGTGGTGTTAAAACAATAAATAAATATATAAATTCAAAAATGGTATTATAGTGCAGTGAATATTTGGTGATATGTAACACAGGTGTATAAGTGATAATAAAAAGGTAAAGTAGAAAAAATTAGTAAATATAAATTATTTTACAGTGACTTGAGTGACCAGAAAGTGACGTGTGCAAAAAAGGAAGAGAAACCTCAATCCCAAGCCTGGGAAGAGAGAGTGCCCAATATGGTTCCCCAAAATGACAATGGGGTGGGCCACAGATGGAGGAAAATAAATCCAAAAAATTAATAATAGAAAATGCTGAAAAAATATAAAATGGTGGCTAGGTGATTGTTACACAAAATATCTCAAAATCAATAGTGTGCTAGTGAAAAAATGCGCAAAGAAAGTGGTCAAAAATGCATAAGAAAAAACATCCACTGAGTCCTTAAAAAGCGCATAGAGGTATAACAGTCCAAAATGGTGATGAGGTGCCAAAATCACAGGTGCGACCGGTTGGATGATTCTTAGAGTGAAGACTATGGTGCTCCCCTATTCAATGGGTCCGGTGCTCCCCTTTCTAGTAAATACCGAGCTTACCAGAAAGTACTACCCCTACAGGGGTAGAGCGCAGGTCGATATTTGTAGGGATCGCTCCCAAAGCAGAGGGGTCCGGTCACCTGGTCCACTTCTAATATTCCAATTGCCCGAGTCACAACTAGTTGGCGTGTTAGTAGGGGTGTTCCAACATTAATGCTCCAACCAAGCCATTCCAGGACATGTATATAAATAAAGAAAGATGCCTCCAAATGGTGAAATACCGCTAGACTTTTATTAAAACATCCAAGATAAAAGCAGGTACTCACATAAAAACAATGCTAACGATCCCTCAGGACTTAGGAGCCGCAAGGTCCTCTCTGGCGGTGGGGTGATGAACGGTAAGCGTTCTCCCGACCGGAGCTGTGTCCCAAGCCGATCAATACAATGCAAGCGGAAGTGATGCGGTGCGCACTCTACATGTTTCGTCGTATGACGTCATCAGGAGTAGCGCTGGCCACATCAATTCCGCTTCCTTAAGTGTAGAGTGGTTGCCAGGCAACCCGATTCAACTAAAAACGCCTATTGGTCAACGGACCAATCAGAAAAAAAATTTGAGAGACATCTGTGTGGGTTCATGCACAGATGTCTATTGAAATTGCCCCCGAACTTGCCAGAAGTAGTTCAGGAGCTACTTTTGGGAATCGGTGCGGCACGGCAAAGTGTCGCACTTATTCAGACAGTGCCGTTGCCGGCAATAGGATCAGATTTGGCATGGGATTTGACATGTCAAATTGGCCCGATGTGAACGGGGGCTGAAGGGCACATGTATGGACAGAATTGTGCGAGCTGCAATTACTGACCTCTTTGGTAAAGGGATTGTAAAGGCAGAAGTTTTTTTTTATCCTAATGCATTCTATGCATTAGGTTAAAAAACCTTCTGTGTGCAGCAGCCCTCCCTAATACTTACCTGAGCTCATTTTTATCCAGCGATGTTGCAGGAGTTTCTCAACTGCCCAGGACTCCCCTCCTCATTGTCTGAGACAGCAACGTAGCGCAGTTGGCTCCTGCTGCTGTCAATCAAAGTTAGTCAGGAGAAAGAGGGGGCAGGGCCGAGTTGCGACTTCGTGTCTAAAAGGACACAGGGAGCTGTGACTTGGCTCTGGTGCCTCCATAGCAAGCTGCTTGTTGTGGGGGAACTCAACAGGAGGGAAGGGCCAGGAGCAGAGAAGAAGAGGACCTGGACCACTCTGTGCAAAATCAACTGCACAGAGCAGGTAAGTATAAGTTTAGTTATTTAAAAAATAAAATAAAAACGAGACTTTACAATCGCTTTAAGGCCCCTTTCACACTTGCCACTCCGTCGGCCCACTCCGTTTTTCTCAGCGGGGGATCGATCCGCCAATCCCCCGCTGAGCAGGCGGACGGCAGCTCTGTATCCGCGCTGTGTGCAGAGACAGAGCTGTCAGGTCCCCGCTCTTCTCTATGGAGGAATCGGATGAGAACGGACCACCTGTCCGTTCTCATCCGATCCGCCAGACGGATGGAAAATAGGGTTTCCATCCATCCGCATTTGACGGACAGGATCGGATGTCAGTGGATCTAAACGGTCCGCAAGTGGGAAAGGGGCCTAAAGGTTCATCTTTCAAAGTTCTCTTCCTGGCATTATACTGCCTTACTATGTTATGGGATGATTATAGAACGTTCGATCTTATTCTTGTTGATACTGTGAATACCTTCAGAACTTAAAGTGATTGTAAACGCTCACATTGTAAAATCACCCATTCAGTTTAAAATAGAAATGAAAGGCAAAACATTTTTGTATAGCTTTAAAAAACCTTATGAATACCTTTTTTCCCTTTTTATAAGTGATCACATTCCCTTTTTTATCAGCTGCATAAGAGCTAGGAGAGGAGAAACAGATGCACACTGAGCTTCCCAGTGAATGGCTGTGCAGTGGGGGCGTCAGGACAAGTCTGATCATTGAAGGAGAGTACGATAAGTTCCCAGCATAGCTATAGAACTGACTACGGTGTGGTCTTCTGCTTAGTGTGGTCAGTTTTTAATAGGAAACCAAGCGGACAAGCAGGAACACCAGAGATTTCACAAAAAGGAAGCAATACAAAGGTAACAGGATACTTTCTCATACAAGTACATGGTACAGCAGGCACATATCAGGAATATGAAGCGTTGGAGTAACAAAAGCTTTAAGATTGCAGGAAGTAATGTGGATGTTTTGGGTGAAATATCTTAAAATAAGTGTAGCTCTTGTGTAAATATCATAGCTATAACTAAGAACTGTAAAGCCTGAAATGTGTAAAAGGTGAAATTTTTATGGTAATTTTGTTCTGAAAATGAGTGAACTAGTGCAGGCATTTGCATCCCATGGCAGTCTTACCTAAGCTGGTGCTCGGTGTCATTGACTGTAATTTACAGCTCACTTTGAGTGTCAGTTACCATTGCTGGCCTGCCCATCTTCCTGATGTCATTGAAACACCACCAGTGGCTGAGGTGGTCAGCATGCTGTGTGGATAAATCCTGCTCGCATGCCTACAGCGGTACTCTATATTTCCAAAAGCAAAGGGTTTGGGGTTAAGCAGACGCCTATAGCTGAAGAGTTTGGGGCTGATCTGAGGTCTGAAGTGCATGCATCAGGGCTGAACTAATTTTTTTCACTCATAGTTGTACTGTTAATAGCAAGTCAAAGCTGAATTCCAGTCTTAGCTTCAGTCTTGTATATTTGTACAGGCTCTTCTCCTCTTCTGTAATTGTATATTCTGTATTCACTACATAATGTGCATTAAAAGTTGCATCTAATTATAATCTATTTGCATTGTATGGAGAAGCACAGAGGCCCAGAGATGATGACACCAAGTCAAAAATAGGGTGCCCGGGATTGAAAACAGGTTTTATTTAAAACATTTCTTTAGCATGTTGTTTAGGAAGGCAAAACATAGGCGAATTAAACTTCAACTGTAAACTCATTGTTTATTATAAAATAATGTATTACAGGGAGTTCTATAATTTGTGAGGTGGCAAGTGAGCTTCCCCTACACTTAAGATTCGTATGAAAAAAAAATGAGGGACTTTTTGGCTGAATATAGCCCGAAATCTATTTCTCCACAAGCTGCTCAGGACATTCAGCATCCCCTCACTCTAGAAGAACTGGATGTGGCTTTGAAACAAATGAAGACAGGCAAGAAGAGTCCTGGGCCAAATGGTTTACCTTTACAGTATTATAAATGCAGAGATGTATAGTAACTAAGTAGAACTACTTCACTACTGTACTTAAGTACCGAAAGGCGGTATCTGTACTTTCCTAGAGTAGAATTTTTTTCTCCTACTTCCACTTTTACTTCACTACATTTTTTCGATGATTTCAATACTTCTACTCTGATATTTTTTTTTTGTGCTGCATAGTTACTCGTTACTATTATAAAAATTACCACTGCCAGAACAGTAGATGGCAGGTTTCATGAAGCTCAAAACATGTGTATTATCAGCGCATACGAAAATAAATGCTACTGTATGTATAAATAAAATCTGCATTTGAAATAATAGAAAACAATATGATGTTCAAACTTTTGACTTCTTTCTTTAATAACTACATAACACAGTTCTTGTACTTTTACTTTCAGTACTTGAGTAGCAATTTTTTTTTCAAAACTACTGGTACTTTTACTTTCAGTACTTGAGTAGCAACATTTAAAAAAAAAAACTACTTGCAATACTTAACCACTTAAGCCCCTGAAGATTTTACCCCCTTCCTGACCAGGTTTTTTTTTTGCGATTTTTTACTAGGTGATTTTAACGGACAATTGCGCGGTCGTGCGACGCTGTACCTAAACGAATTTCACGTCCTTTTTTTCCCACAAACAGAGCTTTCTTTTGGTGGTATTTGATCACCTGTGCGATTTTTTTGACCATGCCCTATAAACAAAAAAAGAGCGTAAATTTTGCAAAAATAACAATATTTTTCACTTTTTTTTATAGAAATTCCCCCCAAAAAAATGTAAAAATCTAAATTTTTTAACATTTTCGGCCAATTTGTTTTATGCTACATATGTTTGGTAAAAAAAAAAATCGCAAAAAGCATATTTTGATTGGTTTGCGCAAAAGTTATCGCGTTTACTAACAAAGGGAAAGATTTTTGTCATTTTTGTCACACGCCCGCACTCCTCCGTGAACGAGCCGAGGCGGGCGCGCGCCTCAGCGGGGGCGCGCTCGCCCGCTATTGGCTCAAAACCCGGTGACAGGCGAGCGACGTAGACCTACGTCACTCTGCCTGGCCGGGGCTGACTGCCGCAGTAAATATACTGTGCGCAGTCGGCAACCGGTTAAGTACAAAAAATGTTGAATACTTTAGTACTTCTACTCAAGTCACTTTTTTATTGAGCACTTCCACTTCTACTCAAGTCACTTTTTGATTGAGCACTTGTACTTTTACTCAAGTATGGGTTTCGAGTACTTTATACAACTCTGTATAAATGTTTTAGAGAACTTTTAGCTCCAAGACTGGTAGCTACTCTAAACGCTGTGCCTAATAACATATCAGCCTTGGCAAATTTTTTGGAAGCTCAACTCACTCTGATTCTTAAGGAGGTAAAGACACTTCACGGGTTTGAAAACTACAAGCCAATATTGCACCTAAACCTTGATATCATGCTTTATGCCAAAATGTTGGCAAACAGATTGCTCCTGCTTCTGCTCTCCCTTGTAAATTTGGATCAGGTGGAGTTCATCCCAGGGAAAAAAAAACATGATAATACTATTGAGGCTCTCGATCTAAATCACTGGTTAACCACAAGTAATACACAGGCTTTATTTTTCCTTTCAAAAACAGAGTGCAGCGCAATCTCAATATTAATTACAATAATATTCCGAAGTAGTGCAAATAAGTCCATGTATGAGAGTCCAATACATCAAAAAGACAAATGTGACAGGCAGATCCTTGTTGGACACTCAGAAGCCCAGGTGCTGGAAAAACTGGAATCATGCAGTAACACACATGAAAATGTGCTTAATCCCACCACCACAGCTCTCTCTGCCTCTCACCTCCAGTAAGCGACCCTACAGGGTCTCTGAGCAAAACATGGTATACTTGAACCTCCTGCTTTCCCCTTGGTTCCTCTGGTTCCAGATATAGCAGAACTCCACAACAAGTATAATGGAAAACAATAAAGGCAGATCTAAGTGCTCTCTGTTTAATTCACACACATTTATTAAATAAAACTCATTGCACTTAAATTGGAATATACAGTTAAATGCATCTCAAGTGGTCACACATCGGTAGCGATGAGGTCGGCGTCTCCCTGCTTCTCTCTCGCACACTTCCGGGACAGCTGATGGGTCATGTGGCTTTCCCCGTATGCGTTACGTCCGGTAGGCGGGACTTCGTCAGCGGGGATAGGGAAGACCAATGAGGACCCAGCATTTATTAGTCTAACTCCGCCCATGTGCTAATTTGCATTAGCAGTCGCCTGGCAACCACCCGCTCACCTTCTACCTCGGAAGCTGGCAAATAGGACGTCACTACCGCACGGAGCAAAGTGTCTCGGTATCCTAGCGACACCCTTACTCCTCCACATCCGGAATGGCACGCAAGTAGTGTTTTGAGATGTAAATACAATATTCCTCTTTTTATTACAGAAACCTTATACATATTTTTATCAGCCCTCCAGATGAGAAAGCTCATAAGGGGACAAGAGTTATAACTAGATAACAATTACCAATATTAAATTGTCTAAATAAATTTGCCACAAAACCCTAGCTGTCCCAGGATTAACCACTAGATGGCAGGAATACCTCAACCTCTGGATGCATATATTAAAACGACATACAAATACAATATTAAAAATACATAGTCAAAAGCCCACGTCAATAAAACCAGCGATATAATAAAAGTGACTAAATTTAAGCCACTAATAAACTCTTAAATATTTTTTAAAATATATTACACATATTCTCAAAAAAAAATTTTTTTTAAATTATATATACATGTATTATATAAAAAAAACGCAAAAATACTAAAATAAATGTATCTATCGGAAATTAAACAATTCAGGTCAAAATCCACGTTAAGTCCTAATGGCGTCAACACCTTGGCTTCATAGATCCAAAAGGATTCACGGCGGCTTAATTGGCGAACAAAATTCCCTCCTTTCCAATGTCGATTGACTTTTTCTATCCCCCAGAATTTGAATCCAATGGGATTTTTTTGGTGAAAAAGTTTAAAATGTCGGGAGACACTATGGGTAATAAGACCCTTTTTTATATTATTAACGTGCTCTCCGACTCGCACGTGGAGGGCCCTTGACGTTCTACCTATATATTATAGGCCACATTCGCATTCTAACATATAAACTACCCCCTGAGTAGTACAAGTAATCAAGTTCTTAATGTTATATGTTTTCTGTGTGGCTGTGGACATAAACTCCTTTCTTCTCTTCACATTTCTCCTACAGTTCCTGCATGCGGCACATTTGCCACACGCATAGAACCCGGATAAAAATGAGAAGAGGCGATTTTCTCTAGTTACAGGGGGGTCCACTACACCTGGTGCGATTTTATCCCTCAACGAGGGTGCCTTTCAATAGACGAATTTGGGATGTTCTGATATAGCCGGACCAAGGACTCTGTCATGTTTCAAGATTTCCCAATGTTTCTTTATTATGCGCTCAACTTTCTTGTGCTGGATATTTTTAATCCAACACAATACGGAAATCAGAATTGACCTTTTCAGCTTTTTTGTTACTAATCAGAGTATCCCTATTGATGTTTCCAACTTTGATGACCTTATGAATGTCTTCTTGTGTGTAACCTTTTTCCAGAAAACGGCCTGCCAATATCGCTGACTGAGATGTATAATCCTCATCGGTGGTACAATTCCATCTCAGGTGCATAAATTGACCCCGGGGGATGTTGCAAAGCCATAATTTATGGTGGCAACTTTCAAGCGGTATGTAGGCATTGCGATCAGTTGGTTTAAAATAATAATAATAATGGTTTTAAACCGGCCGTCTTCTTTATACACCTCTAGATCAAGGAATACTACTTTCTCTGGTTGTACATTCCAAGTCAAGATAATATTCTTATTATTATTGTTCATTTGGTTCATAAACATTTGAAGACTATCCAGGTCACCTTCCCAGATTAGGAACAGATCGTCGATATATCGCCTGTAACAGGCTAACTGGGGGGGTGGGTTGCTAAAGATGATGTCCTCCTCCCAGTGGGCCATAAAGAGGTTGGCCACACTGGGAGCAAACCTCGCTCCCATAGCCACCCCCCTTGTTTGTAGATAGTATCGACAATTGTACCAGAAATAATTTTTGCATAAACAAAATCTGAGGCTACGGTAGAGAAACTTCTTATGTCTCCAAGAAAGAGTCTGGAAGGGACCATTTAACTACCTCCAACGCATCAGTATGGCTGATGATTGTATATAGCGATCCAACATCAGCCGTAACCAATATACTTGCTGATGTGCTGGATAAGGTACTGAGGGTCAGTATTATATGTTTCGTATCTTTCAGATATGATTTTGTCTTTTGGACAACAGGCTGAAGATAATGGTCAATGTATTGTCCAAGTCTAGCAGAGACCAAATCGATCCCGTTAAACAACCGGGCGACCCGGGGGATTCTCTGCATTTTTGTGTACCTTGGGCAAACAGTAGATGATAGGTCCTGCAAAATAAGGGATCAAGATAAAGGGCCTCTTTTTGTTGAGAACTCCACTCCGCTGAATATTCAATTCTATTTTTCCTTTCCCTTGACGTGGACAAGGCGTTTGACTGAGTGGCCTAGGAGAAGCATTTCAGGCTATTGGCCTACGCCCATGGATGTTAATAAATGTCCCTGCATTGTAGTTCCATACATCTGCCCGAGTGAGGGTCAATGGCCAACTGTCAAATGCCCTTCCTATTATCAATGGCACTCGTCAGGGTTGCCCGCTGTCCCCCTTAATTTTTGAGTTCGCTTTAGAACCCTTTTTGAACAAAATGAAAGCCATTCCGAATATCCAAATTACCAGGATTACCCTGGCCAATACAGAATACAAGGTAGCACCCTTTGCAGGTGATCTTATGCTATTCCTCCAAACACCCTAGATATCTTTATCCACCTTACTTGCAGTTTGGTGCCCAATCGAACCTGAAAATCAACTACTCTAAATGCCATGCTCTTAACATATCTCTTTTGTCCTCAATGATAGTTCAATGTAAAGAATATTTCCCATTGATAGGGCAATTATCAATGATTACTTATTTAGGCATCCAAATTCCTGCTTCTTTAGCTGAACTATATGATAAGAATTTATGTTATATAGTATTTTACACTAATCCAATTTTTATTTACTCAGCAAATTTTGAATCCTAAATTAAGTGCAAATACACTTTTTTAATAATATCATCTTGAATTTGATTGTGTGAGTAGGGTTACTTCCCTAATTTCATTGTTTGGTTTATAATTTGATCAAATTTCATCTGTATCTCCTTATAACATGCATTCTAATGCATGGAAACATGTCACAGCCACTGAATCACCAATGTTAACAGTAAATTATATGTAGCACTGCCCCCTTGAGGACTGCTGAATTCTTCACCTTTCAGATCCCTCTGGGTTACCAGTAGCAACTGCATGCAGAAATTCAAAACTTTACTTTCCGGCTCAGTCAATGAACAGTCTAGGGGTTGTTATTTTTGTTGTTTTATTTTAAAAAGGGATGGGTGAACGTAAGAGTGGGATACTCCGGAACTTGAACTTTGCACAATTCTGAGGACTTCTATCTGAAGATGCAGCCAGGCTGCGAATTTCACCTTACCACTAGGTGCATTGTAAATACTGAGTCTCTGAACAAAAGACTTGGTTGCACACTATCTTCAGGTACTCACCTAGCACCCCCTTTCTCTCCACCAGCTGACACCCTTCCTCTGACTCTGACCCTTAGACACGATGCCCTGTACTCACAATACTTTTTTTCCAGGTTCTCCAGTGTCTCAACCCCTCTAGTCAGCTCTCCTGGACCTCTGGGTTCATCTATTTCCTTCTGGCTCATCAGGCCGACTGCCTGTGACCATACATCAATTGCTGCAGAAGAGGAGGCAGCCGCCACCCTCCTTCTAGGACTCTGCTCACCAGCCAAAGATCCCAAGCACATGTGCTCCTGGCTTTTATACCACACCCCACAATGCACCGAGAAAACCAGTCTGTGCCAATCACTGGGGCTGTATCAAAGCCTGTGTACCAATTGGCCAGGTTTCCTCCACTGTGCCTCCCCATTGGACCAGTGGGGACACTCCCCCAGACCAGATGAACCACACACTAAGCACATTGAGCAGACCTAGCTCACAGATCCTGCTCCCTGTTAAGCACAGAGCAATATAGAATTTACCTGCTGCTCCTATCAGACAGAGACAAAACTATACTCTCCTATCTAGCACCTACGTAGGGTGCTACATATAAATAGCTAGTTCCACTGAACTCGCTGCCTAAACTAGCTGACACATCCAAATTTTTGGCTTGTACTTCCCTGATTTGTGAGTGATATGAGAAGAAGAAGAATCAGGGTAAAACATATACTTGCAAAAAGTGGTCACCTCCCACACCTATAACTGGTCTTTACAGTAAGAAGCACTGGAAGGGCAAACGCAGATAAAAAAGCAAGGGAATTTCCAGTCACTACTTACCAACCAGCCAGCGACCAACCAAATTAACCTGTCTAACAGTATGCGTTAAAAACAGGAGTTTATTTGCACACATTTGCAAATACATACGTAAGCTGCAGGCCACGGCAAGGCACCCTGATATCTGCAGACCCTAACTCTACCTTTAAAGAGTCTCCACAATGGGAGCACATGCATTCTGATGAGATAGATGGAGGACAGGTGACTGGAGGGAGCCCATCCCTCCTTAAAGGCGCAGGGTCACACTGAACACCCAGCATATTGCACAATGGCAGCAAAGGTGTCAGTGCGTTGCCTGACCAATATAAACGATATTGCAAACGCAGATAAAAAAGCAAGGGAATTTCCAGTCACTACTTACCAACCAGCCAGCTACCAAACAAATGAACCTGTCTTCCAGTGCTTCTTACAGTTAAGACCAGTTATAGGTGGGGGAGGTGACCACTTTTTGCAATATCATTTATATTGGTGCATGTGCTCCCTTTGCGGAGACTCTTTAAAGGTAGAGTTAGGGTCTGCAGATATCAGGGTGCCTTGCCGTGGCCTGCAGCTTATGCATGTATTTGCAAATGTGTGCAACTAAACCCCTGTTTTTAACGCATACTGTTAGACAGGTTAATTCGGTTGGTCGCTGGCTGGTTGGTAAGTAGTGACTGGAAATTCCCTTCCTTTTTTATCTGCGTTTGCCCTTCCAGTGCTTCTTACTGTTAAGACCAGTTATAGGTGGGGGAGGTGACCACTTTTTGCAATATCGTTTTTATTGGTCAGTCAACGCACTGACACCTTTGCTGCTATTGTGCAATATGCTGGGTGTTCAATGTGACCCTGCGCCTTTAAGGAGGGATGGGCTCCCTCCAGTCACCTGTCCTCCATCTATCTCATCAGAATGCATGTGCTCCCATTGTAGAGACTCTTTAAAGGTAGAGTTGGGGTCTGCAGATATCAGGGTGCCTTGCCGTGGCCTGCAGCTTACCCATGTATTTGCAATTGTGTGCAACTAAACCCCTGTTTTTAATGCATACTGCTAGACAGGTTAATTCGGTTGGTCGCTGGCTGGTTGGTAAGTAATGACTGGAAATTCCCATGCTTTTTTATAAAACATTTTCACTTTAAGGGCATGTTTTCCTAAAGGGAGGTTGCTGGCACTACTGATTTCTTCTTCTGCAAATGCTTCTTGTATGGAGGTAATGCTGATCCATTTTCTTCAGGAACTTTGAGTATCAATCCCAGAATGAGCATGCTGATTAGAACTTCTACATTTTTTGTACTTTCCTTTTAGACATACTTGTTCAAAGTTCAGGAAACCAGTGTATTAAAAAAAAAACTGTAAGGCAATTAGCATTTTCAGAAGTAGGACAGTAATGATAGCCCCCTATATTTACTCTAATGGACCAAATAAATCTGGAAATATGTGTCCTGGCTACAAAAATTGGTTACTGTTATAGTGCAAAAGGGAAATTAGAATGACTCTACTGCTTCCCACTAAAAATATAAACAATGGTTCCCTTCATGATTATGAATACTTACCATACTTGAATACCTACCACTTTGGATTTGAACTCCTATGTCCTCCAGACATTTTCAGGAGTGTTGAATGCCTGTGTTTCCTTCTACATGCTGTGGTTCCTCCCACCAGCTCCTACATCACTGCTGAGTCATGAAGTGACATAAGGATGAGAGGAAAGAGCAAGAGTGCAAGGGACCAGGCATTTTAACACTTCTGGAAGCAGGGCTGGGAGGTTGCGGCTGCCCTGGACGCAGCAGTATCATGTGAGGTTGGGGAAGGGGGGGGGGGGTGAGTTTCTGCTAGTACAGGAGTAGCAACAGCAGCATCACTACTTCTGTCAGGTTAGTGCTGGAAGTGGCAAGCCAAATCTGAACAGAATAAAAGAGCCAGGAGGAGGAGAAGGGGACTGTGCTCTCCTTCCCTCAAGCTACTCCCTCCTGTTACTGCAGTGCTACTGGATCAAGGCTCTGCAGGGTCTGGTTACCTTCCCCCTATCTCCTTTCTTCTGTCCTGGCAGCAAAGACTGTGGGTAGGGGGCGAGTAAGCAAAATCCATAAAGTCCCAATCTAATAGCAAGTGGTTTCCCTGGGCCATGATCCCATACCCCTGCAGCGGACGGCTTCTCTTCCTAGCTGTCTGTCAAGGGTTACAATTCAGCTGCCGCTAGGCTCCTTTTCAACTCTGATGTGTCCAAATAAGAAGGAGCCTGGGAGCAAGAACATCCCACAGCCATCTGCCATGCTGAACCCAAGATCTGTGTGTTTGAGGGAGGAATATGGGAATTGCACTAAGGACACAATATGGGGGGTGGATTAGTGCTAGGTGAGTGGGTTGGAAGGGGTGGTGATTTATGCTTGGGAATAGGGGCGGAGGGGATTTGTACTGAGGGGATTGGGGGGAGAGGATTTGTGCTGGGATTGAGAATTTGAAGGGCTGCAGGGGAAAGAGGTATTCTAGGAGGGGATATTTGGGAGGGAAGGGGCAGTGGATTTGTGCTTGGGGGTCATTTGTGGGGGGATGTGCTAGGAGGGGTGATTTGGGAACTGAGCAGATTTGAGCTGGCGGGGAGGATAAGGGGTAGAGCTCTCTGCTAGTAGGGGGAATTAGTGCATTGATTAGTGCTCAATTTTTTTGGGTCGAGGGGGAAGGGAGTGGATTTTGGGATTTTTGTCGACACATAATGGGTCATATATCTTGGTGGTGTGTGGGGGGGGGGGGGGGTGAACAGTTTGGCATCTTTGCCCTGGGTACTAGATAACCTTGTCTCGGAAGTGTTGAACACTGGAGAGGCTGCAGCGCCGAATGAATGAGCATTTTAGAATCTACACCAGCCAAAACAGATATAGTAAGTATACAGAGTCTTCTATTGGTGGGAGCTATTGATTTTGAGGGGGCAGGGGGGAGAGAGGTAAGAGAATCCCTTTAAGCAGCACTTATTGACTAGCTTACTATTAAACACTGCTCTGGGGATTTGTCTAATTCCATCCAATACAATAGTATGACTATTCACATTTAATTTATTTTCCTGTTAAAGGTTTACCTATAAAATATGCTTATACATCACACCCATCCAAACTTCTGATAACACATGATTTATTACTTGTTTTGCAGAATGAGCAAAGTAAAATATTGATCCAAGAACAATGAGTGACTGTCTCTATATCCTTCTGTGATTTCTGACAGAACAAACAGAAGCACACTTAAAATGTTTTATTGCAATTTTAAGGAGAAGCATATCTGCCAGCAAAAAGTATGTTCCTAGTAATATTATGACGAATAAAGAAGAGAAAGGGGTGATCAGCATTGAATTGCTCTTCAGGTAGCAGGCACATCAGCATGATCATGCCAGCAGTAGCAGCAGCTGCCTCTGTGCCTTCTTCATTCACCTCCACGAATGTCTTGTGGACAACCTCAGACAAGAAAAGATTTTTGGATCCCGACATTCCTGAGAGGTCTGCACAACCAGCATTAAAGATATCCACCATTCCTAGAGTAGACAATACCGATTTCAGGTTGTAACTATCTTCCAGCTTAAACTTTGGTAGGTGTACATGGACATCAATATGATTCATATGTTCTGGTTTTGTCCACTCCTGGAACTTTTCAACAGTCAGCTCACTTTCAAGCTACAAAATACAAATGATTTGTGCAAAAATATAAGATCTGAGTTTCATATAAAAATGACACAATAAGTATAATTTAAAAAATAAGCATGTCACCAATAAATATAATCAATATGTGAAGCCAGAAAATGTTGGTGTAGTAAGGGAGTTACCATGTCTGTTGTGTACTTACAGTGTTACTAAACCCAGGACCTTGCATTCACTATAGCTGAGCAGTCTTGCGACTTCTATGTCTGGTTAAAGCCTGTAGGATTTTTCATTCTCTTATGACTGTCCTTTAAAACTTCAGAACCACTGACCCTCTGTCTGGACAGTGATAATTGGCCCAGTGCCGATCACATGTACTCTCCCAAGAAAAAAAAAACTCTAGCAATACACACCAAACTAAGCATGTGCAACTTTTCCCCTAGCCTCTGTACTATCAGGAGATTAATTGGAGACAGTGGAAGAGGGCGAAGGTCAGAAAAAACAGGATCAAACATCTTTTTACACAGTGCAGAGGATTAACCCCTTAGGTTCCATAGTGAGTATAACTGTATTTTTGTACTTACCGTAAAATCCTTTTCTCTGAAGTTCATCTACAGACGTGGCTCCATATCTCTTAGACCATTGGGTTATGCTTCTCTAATCAGGAATAGGCACTAGGCAGGAAAAAACTTTACCACGACTATATGGGCTGTCCCTGCAGGCATAACCTCACACACTCTGCTACAACAGCTAGTTTCGTTGCAAGCAGTGTTTAGAAAACAAAAAACCCCATTCACTCAAATGCAGAGGGGTGAGTTATGCACCTGTCGAACTTCAAAGAAAAGGATTTTACGGTAAGTACAAAAATCCAGTTTTCTCCATCGTTCATTGACAGACACAGCTCCATATCTCTTAGACCATTGGGATGTCCCAAAGCAGTATTTTCATGGGAGGTGAGAAGTCCACGCAAAGAAGAAGGTAACTCCCCAAAGGCTAAACGTAACTACCCAGGTAATATGGAGCTCAACCAAGAACAACTGGAGCTTACCTAGAAAACACCCTCAAAGAGAACAAAACATGATTCTCTTTAAAAAGCAGCCTGCAAAACCTTGCGGCAAAAAGAAGCATCCGAGGATACCAACACATCAATTTTCTAGAATTTTGTGATCGTATGCACAGGCGACCAAGTCGCCGCCTTGCACTCTTGCATCACTGATGCTAGATAGCGAAAAACCCAAGAGGCACTCCGCGCTCTAGTAGAATGCGCCTTCACTGGGAAAGGAGGAATCTGACCCTTTAGTGAATAAGCCTGAACCACCATCTGCCTGATCCATCTGGAAATGGTCACAGCAGACCCAGCCAATCCTTTTCGAGGTCCCTGCGTAAGGACAAAAGGAGCATCTGATTTTCTAAAAGACTCAGTGATCGCCAGGTAAACCCTGATCGCCCGAACCACATCCAAAGAATGCAAGGCAATTTCCTTGGGATGCTTGGGCTTGGGACAGAGTGAGGGCAGCACAATGTCTTCATTCAGATGAAAATCAGAAACCACCTTAGGGAGAAAAGACTGATTGGCCGGAATACCACTTTATCTCTGTGGACCACCAAATAAGGCGAGCGGCAAGACAACGCCGCCAATTAAGATACTCTGTGTACATATCCACCAAAAATGCAACCTTCGGAGACAATGAAGCAGAGGAATCTCCCGAATGTTCTCAAAAAGGACGCTTTTGAAGAACAGATAAGACCAAATTCAGATCCCACGGAGGTAGCGGGGATCGCCCCCGGGGAGCCATGTGGCGAATCCCCTGAATAAAAGTGCGAAGCAGGGCATGCGTAGCTAATGAAGCGTTGGAAATATACAGGCAAAGCCGAGCTTGGCCTTTGATAGTGCCCAAAGCAAACCGCTGTTCAACCTATTTCTGCAGAAAGGCCAAAACCCTAGCAACTGAAAACAAGCGAGGGTGCACCTTCAACGATTCACACCATTAAATTTACGCTTTCCACGTATGATGATAGATCTTCCTGGTGAGCGACTTCCTAGCCTTCAATAGCGTAGGAATCACAGAGTCAGAAAGAACTCTATCCCTCAACACCTGGCTTTCAACAGCCATGCTGTTAAAGTCAGCGACTGTAAATCAGGATGGAAGATCGGACCTTGAGACAGCAGATCTTCCCTGAAAGGAAGTCTCTAAGGAGCATTGGCGACCAACCTTACCAGGTCTGCGTCCCAAGACCGGCGAGGCCAGTCTGGAGCCACCAGAATGACCGGGATCCCTTCCACCTCTACCCTGCGTATAAGCCTCGGCAGGAGCTTCAGCGGTGGAAAGGCATAAATCAGCTGATACTGACCCCCAAGGAACCACCAGTGCGTCTGTGGCGTTGGCTAGAGGATCTCAAGACCTGGCTACGAACCTCTGCACCTTCCTGTTGAGACAAGAAGCAAACAGATCGACCTCTGGAGTCCCCCACCAGACACACAGGTGATGAAACACCTCCGGAGGTAGGGACCACTCCCCTTGATGACTCAAGTAATCCCCTTGCCAGTTGTCTACACCTGGGATGTGCACAGCAGAGAGGGCTGGAACAAACTTTTCCGCCCAGGCCAAAATCTCGGCCACCTCCCTGGTCGCCAAGACACTCTTGGTGCCCCCCTGGTGATTGATGTAAGCCAGAGCCATGGCGTTGTCCAATTGAATCCGAACCGGACAATCTTGCAGACTAGTCGTCCAGTGGCTCAGACGGAGCTTTATTGCTCTGAGCTCCAACACATGTATGGGCAGTTTTTACTCTCCTCCTGACCAGGTTCCCTGGGCACAAAACTTCCCCAGTACCCTGCCCCAGCCCGACAGGCTGGCATCCGTGGTCACCACCATCCAAAACAACGGAAGGAAGGACTTGCCCTGGCACAGTGCCATGGAATGAAGCCACTATAACAGAGCAGATCTCGTGGTGTGGCTCAACTGAATCAAGGTGTCCAAGGACGTTCGATCCTTGTTCCATTTGACAAGAATCTCTCTTTGTGTAACGGTCTGGTGTGGAAATGAGCAAACGGAACTGCCTGGAAGGTTGATACCAAGGCTGAATCTAGAATCGGGCCCAAATAATCCAATCTCAAGGAAGGTATCAGGGCAGATTTCTTGAAACTGATGTTCCATCCGAACCTCTGCAGGGAGCTGACAGTGATCGTCAGGTCGCTCATCGGAGCTGAATGAGAGTCTGCTCTCAACAGGAAATCATCTAGATACCCCAGTACCGCTATCCCCTGTTTGTGCAACAATGCCAAACCGGTGCCAGTACTTTGGTAAACACCCTGGGAGTGGTGGCTAGACCAAATGGTAATGACACAAATTGATAATGCTCTTCTGCTATGGCAAAACGAGGCCAAGAAGTCTCCCTGATGTAGGGACGCCACCATTGTGCAAATGGATTCCATACGAAACCTCTGAACCTGCATGAAATGGTTCAGAGCCTTGAGATCCAGAATTGGATGCACTTTGCACTTTGCCCTCTTTCCGAGGCACAGTAAACCAGTTTGAATAAAACCCTTGAAAGCATTCCTGAGAGGGAACTGGCACAATCACCCCTAGCGACAGCAGATCTTGTACTGCCTCCCATAGATCCCTTAACCGATCTGGAGATAGGCGCAGATTGGAAGGGAAGAACCTGTCCGACGGACGAGACCAGAATTTGATCTTGTACCCTGATTGGATCAGTTTGTTAACCCATTTGTCCTGAATCAAGGAAGTCCAAGGTTCAAGAAAGAAGGAAAGACGTTCCCCCACCCGAGAAGCGGATGAGGGCACCCCTGCATGCAGACGAGGATTTGTCTGCAGATCCGGACTAGCCGGTCCTTGATTTACCTGACTATGGCTTCATGGAACTCCCAGAAGATCTAAACGGCTTTCCTTTGTCTTGTGACCCGGGGTACGAAAAATCCGCTTATGAGCAGCAAAAGAAGGCCCCCGTCGCTGACGTGGCACCTTGCCCTTAGGGGATTGAGGAAGAAGAGTACTCTTCCCACCCGTAAGGCCTTTTATCAACTCAGGATCCAAACAACCTCTCCCCCAAAAAGGGAAGATCCGTCAAGGCCTTTTTGGAAGCCTGGTCCGCAGACCAGCTCTTTAACCACACCATGCGTCTAATCGCAATCCCCACTGCCGACACTCTGGCCACTAGGGAAGCCGCATCCAGAGATGCATCACACATAAACACCGAGGCTTGAGCCATCTGGTCCATTAGCTCCAGCTTCCAAGTTACTTTTCAGTAACTTCAGTCATTCAGTAACCGTCTGTGACACCACATTCACATATATTGGTTTTAAAATGAAACCCGTTAGCACGTGGAGATGGCTGGACAAAGACTCCACCCGTCTATCCATAGGGTTCGTGAAGGTCAGGGATTCTTCCACTGGAACCACAGTAGCCTTATTTAGCCTGGAAACCGGATGGTACACCTTAGGTGGCACGGTACACCTAGTGGAAACTGCATCTGCGAAGGGATAACGGCATTTAAAGCGCTTAGGCATCACTAGCATGTGCTTAATGCGCTGCCATTGTTCATTGACAATATCATCAAAAAGTTCCGGACAAGGGAACACTTTGCCCGATTTTCAGGATTTACGGGAGCCAAAAGACAACTGTGAACCCGACGCTGTAGATTCATCAGCCAATTTTAAAGTTTCTCGTACTGAAACTATAAGTGCTTCCAGCGGCTGACTGGGACAGGTCCTCTTCACCATCAGAATGCGAAGACACCAACCCTTCAGGGTGGGGTGCATCTGTGGCAGCCATATCTGCCTCAGAATCTGAGGACACCACCGAGGAGGGTGAAGGCAAAGGGCATTTGCGGCTGGCAATATTTTACATACAAAATCCACCTTTGACACCAGGCTTTCCAAGACTGCTGTAAGCGCAGACATGGGCTGTGACCCAGAAGGTTCCGCAGCCACTCCTAGGGGGTCTGTAGATGAAATGGGACTCCAATTTACCCAAAAAAGAAAATAGTGCAATTTTGCTTTATAAATCGCGGCCCTACCGCTAACTGCGTGGTATACCTTATCCAAATCCAATACAATCTGCAAGCAGAGTTGGTGAGAAAACCTGCAGGGGACCCCAGAAAAACGTTACTAGACCGCTCAGGAGACTGCAACAGGCTCTGTTAAAATTAAAGTTCCTTCACTGCTAGATCTTTAGTGTCGCATGCCGTTCAAGAAAATAGCCGCCCCATGCATTCCTATGGGGACTAATAAAAAATGGCTGCCCATGTATTCTAATGGGGAAAATAAAACATGAATTCACAGCAAAATGGCTGCCCCCACGATGCCATGTCCCCCCAAAAGGGTCCCAGACAAGTGGCATCAGAGGGGAAAATGCTTGGAGGGGGTAGGCCTAACATCCCAGGGGCCAGAAGAACCAAGGGAGCCCCAAGGGTCCAACTGTTTCAGGGAGGGGCCCACATCCACCCCCGAGACCGCCAGAGGATTGGGGGGGTCAGTATTACTCACCATACCATGGTACCAGGTGGGCGCCACTCCGAACAGTCCACCTACCAACCGGGGTGGGGGTGCCGCCAGGCAGGGGGTAAGCTGCGACTCAGGGCGTTCCAGGTCGATCACGTCCCGGTGGGACTAGTCCACTCGCAGACTCTTCCCCATCCATCGGGGCTCTGTCGTGGCGAGGCCAGGCTAGGAGACTGTAAGGATCTAGAATATCCAGTCGTAAACCACAGCCGGCTGTTGCTTGTAGTTCTCCAGGAACTCTAACTAGTGAAAAAATCACAAAATAAAAACTTTCCCTATTAATACTAGAATTAGAACTAGGTCCTATTCCCTAAACAAGGCAGAAACAAACTGGCTGCTGTAGCAGAATGTGTGGGTTTATGCCGGCAGGGACAGCCCCCATAGGTATGGTAAAGCTTTTTCATGCCTAGTGCCTATTCCTGATTGGAGGAGCATAACCCAATGGTCTAAGAGATATGGAGCTGCGTCTGTCAATGAACAATAGAGAAAACAAGTATGCTTTACTGCATATACAGACTGATTTTACTGTTGTGGTTTAGTAACACTTTAACTGACCAATGTAAAAATGGCAATATACTGTACATTAAAATCTGTAGTGTACAATTTTTTATATTTACCAACAACCGAATAATGCAAAGGCCAACCTGATTAAGTATAATTTAAATGGACTGTTTTTTTTTTAAAATATTTTCCTGTTTAAAAGTTTGTACATATTTTGTACAATCACATACACTATATTGTCAAAAGTATTGGGGCGCTTGCCTTTATACGCACATGAACTTTAATGAAATCCCGCTCTTAGCCCGTAGGAGTTGGCTCACTCTTTACAGCTATAACTGCTTCAGCTGTTCTGGGAAGGCTGTCGACAAGGTTTAGGAGTGTGTCTATGGGAATGTTTGACCATTCTTTCAGAAGCGCATTTGTGAGGACAGGCACTGATGTTGGAGAGAAGGCCTGGCTTGCAGTCTGTGCTCTAATGCATCCCAAAAGTGTTCGGGTTGAGGCCAGGACTCTGTACAGGCCAGTCAAGTTCCTCCACCCCAAACTCGCTCATTCATGTCTTTATGGACCTTGCTTTGTGCACTGGTCCAAATCATTTGGTGGAGGGGGGATTTTTTAAAATTGTTTTTATTTACCCCTTAGTTTTCCCAAATCTCTAATTAATACTTTCTTCCTCTTCTCTCTTTATTTTTTTTAACAATTACGTTTATTAAAATCACATACAGATAAAGTACATAACATTTTTCTCAACTACTTACCTGCCGATTTTTTTTTTTTTTTAATTTCTGTTTTTCTAACCATTAATATTTAAACTTATTTTTCATTTTTATCTCTTTTGTTCAGTAATATTTTCAGTGTTGCATTATCAGCATAAAAGTATAAAAATTGCCTTTAGTTCATTTATAAATAACTTTGTAGTGCTTTGTGCCAGAATCAGAATTTTACAAATCCAGGTAGGTATAAATTTCTGCCATATTTTCAGTGCTATCTGTGCCCAATTGGGGAATATGACCTTCCTTTCCTGTTTTCAAGTCAAAATGTCACAGGGACAAGCTGTGTTGGGACATAAGCACTCCATATCTAAACAGAATGCAATGTGAAATTTGTGTACAAAACACAGCACCTACCCCTGGTCATATTCTCCTAGTTGCAGATCAATTTTTACTACAGAATCATTTAATTTCTTTAGATATCCAATCATAAATCATGTTTTGTTTTGGTTGTGTAACACTAATATTAGTATTACACTCCTATTACTGTAAGCTATCCAAAAATGTAGCCACAGAAATCTTCTGGTATGTGTCATTTTGCCTGTTAAAGGCATATGCGATACAGTTAATTTTTTTTTTTCGTTTTTTTATTTTATGTACATGCCTAATGTGTGAGCATAATAATTTATAGGTATTTATTGTCTCTCAGACAGTTCACCGTACTCCTGCTGACAATGCCTTCTTTTTCCTTTTCCCCAAGAAGGACAGTCCAATCTTTGCCAAGCAGCATCAGGAGCCATCATGTGATCAATGGAGTAAGATGCTGGTCAGCAATGACAATCATGTAAATTATAGTGCCAGACAATAGTCAGAATGCTCTTGGTTTTGTGTACACTCTGCTACTGTCTCTGAGTTTCTGAGGACCAGAAAGTTTTAGTGAGTGAGAGAAGGAATGCTCTGGGAAATCGTTCCTTCTGCTTTCCTTCCATCCTTCTGACACTTTCAGACCTAGGGAAAGTCACATGGCCGAAGATCATGGACTGCTTTTTAAAGCAAATTTAAAGTTTATTTTTTTTTGGCTTTTTTTAAATTAAAATAATTAACATGTCAACCTTACCTGCTCTGTGCAATGGTTTTGCACAGAGCAGCACTGATCCTCCTCTTCTTGAGTCCCCCGCTCGCGCTCCTGGCTTCTTCTGCCTGTCGACTGCCCCAATAGCAAGCCACTTGCTATTGGGGCACTTGTGCATACTTTGTTCCTGAGCCCCGCTCCTCTGTGTGTCCATAAGACACACAGAGTAAGGCTTGGCCTCACTTTTTCTTTACTGGCTCTGATTGACCACAGCGGTAGCTCCATTGGCTCCGGCTGCTGTATCTGATCCAATGGAGGAGCGAGAGAGCTAAGGGAGCCTCAGCTCTTATGCACATCACTGGCTCCAGATCAGGCTCAGGTATGTATTTAGGGGAGGCTAGTTACTGTGTCATGCTTGTCATCTGGCCTTTAGGCGGAAGACACAAGTCTTTCCAGGAAGCTTATCCGCATGTGGAATGAGGGCTATATAAGACACCGCATAAAGGTTCCCGTCGCGGTTGACCTGGATCGGTTTGGCGAGCTCCATAGGCTATAATTCAGGAGCTATAGTACAGGAGCTCGCTTGCCGTGAAAATGTCATGTAGACGCTGATCAGAAGGGTCCTGGAGAAAGCCGTGTCTGAGGGAGGAGAGAAGTGGCTGTGGCGATGCCTGGCAGGGATGGATGAGGAGCCGGTGCTGAATTTGGAGGCTGAAGATCTGATTGCGACCCTGCAAGTGTCCGGGGTGGATGCTGAGCGTGTCCCACCTTCGCCCGCATGCCCCATCAGGAGTCAGTGCTCTCAAGCCTGCAGGCCACAGCGGAGCCTCCCACCTGAACGCCCGGGGTCCTCGGCAGCTTTGCATCAGGTAGAAGAGTCCTACCCATGAGAGGAGGAGGCTGGTGTCATCACAGCAACTCAGTGTTCCAGCCGGCAGCTTTAGGAGAGGAGAGGGGTTGTGGTAAGGGACGTGGGTGGGCGCAGCGATCGCTGCCTGTTAGAAGAGCAGCTTCTCCCTCCATGTCGGAAGGCTACAGGCAGGCTTCCCCGTTTTCCAGGCCAACGATGTCCATGGTGTCTAGGCTGTTCAGGCTGCATACTGCGATGGCTCCTCAGCTGTCAGTCTCCTGCGAGTGCGATTGCTGCAGGTCTGGATACACAGGGTGTCAACATTCCAGATGTTCCTGCATCTGTGGAACCCCCTCAGGTTGGCGAGTCAGCACAACAGTTACTTAGTTGATCACTTCTTTATGCAAGTTTACGGAGTCTTTATCTACCCCTCAGTTATTGTCTGTACCGGTTTCCTCTCCTGCTGCTGTATGGTCAGCTCCTGTTCCTAAGGTTGCTGTACCTTCTGTCCCCCATGGTACTACTAATTTACCTAATGTTAACCTTTTAAGGGAAGTGGATACAACAATTTCTTGTTTCACCTCTTCCTGGCACCTGTTATAAAGAGGCCATGTGAAATGTCCCTGTTGGGTTTTCATTTGGCTTCCTCAACCAAAGAAAAAATCAACCAAAGAAAAAATATGGAAAGGGGAGTTTGTTGAGTTATTATCGTTATTGCCTAGTACGTTACCTAGTTCCTAGTAAGGAATTTGCTAATAAAAGTGAGAAAAGATCTGAGGACATTATGGAAGACAGGCGTCAACCAGCTCATAGATCTTTTCATAACTGGTTGCAGGCCTTCTTCATCTTTTCTGCGGTAATGGGTGAAAACTTCCCTGAAAAATGTTGTGGCTTATTCCAGCATCTGGAACATATACTTGAAGCTTATAAAAGCTTTGGCAGATTTGGTTGGTTCAGCTATGATTAATCATTCCGAAAGAAAATTTCTGTGTATCCCAATCTTAAATAGGGAAAGAAGGATGTTGATTTATGGTTAAATCTTATCAGCCTACATTGAATCCAAATATTTCTTCAGTATATAAGAAAGGTGTATGTTATGCATATAACGAATCCCAATGCAAATGGTCAACATCATGCCGTTATAGGCATGAGTGTTCTTTTTGTTTTGGCACGTACCCATTATCTAAATGTTTTAAAAGGACCTACTCTCGTACACAAGTTACAAGGGGCAATTCCAAAAGCCTGCACACCGATGAGGCTGGAAAGAATGGAGCCTTGGTTACTTCTTTACCCAGACAAGGAGAAGGCACAAATTTTAATTGATGGGTATTTTACAGGTTTTAAGCTTCCTGTGTTTTTTCAGGTTTCGGTTTTAATATGGTAAAAAAAAAAAAACTAAAATCAGTTGAGATGCATATTCAAGTGGTTAGGGAAAAATTGATAAGAGATTTCTTCATTTGGTGACGCAATCCGGCTTATTAAGAAATTTGGTCATGGTGCTTTCTTAGGAAAATCTGACATTCAATGTGCTTTTAGGGTTATTACTAGAGTTGAGCAGACACCTGGATGTCCGTGTTCGGCGGGTTCGGCCGAACTTGAAAAAAAAGTCCGGGTCCGTGTCCCGGACTTTTTCCGAACTTTACCCGGACACCGAACCCCATTGAAGTCAATGGGGACCCAAACTTTCAGGCACTAAAATGGCTCTAAAACACCAATGGAAAGGGCTAGAGTGCTGCAAATGGCAGCAAAACGTAGTTAAGAGCATGACAAGTGCTCTGCAAACAAATAGGGAAATAACTAAAAAAACAGAAAAATAAAACAATTTTCTTCATCTTTGAAGGACGAGGCCCATATGGAGTAGGAGGGAGGTTGAGGTGGCGGTGGATGTGGCGGTGTAGGTGGAAGCGGCGGTGGAGGGGGACGAGGTAGCCAACACTGCTTTTTTTCAGTCATTTTAAATGAGGGTACACCCCAAAAGAGTGAGAAAGATCAAAAATATAACAATGGCTGGGTAAGGTCGGTATCCATCTCTATTCTGCACAAGGTACGGAAAAGTCCTGTGGGATCCATGCCTGGTTCATTTTAATGAACGTGAGCTTGTCCACATTGTCTCTGGACAGGGGGCTGCGCTTGTCTGTGATAACGCCCCCAGCTGTGCTAAATACACGTTCAGATAATACACTGGCTGCAGGGCACGCCAGCACCTCCAAGGCGTAAAGGGCAAGCTCAGGCCATGTGCCCAATTTGGAGACCTAGAAGTTGAAAGGTTCTTCTGAGGTGCTGGCGGTGCCCTGGCTTCGTTGGCGACCTCTTCCTCCTCCTCTGCCTTGGCCTTGTGCTTCCACTGTGGCCCCGCTGTCAGGTGGGAATGCCAGCAGCATCGCGTCTACCAGCGTGCGCTTGTACTCGCGCATCTTGCGATCACGCTCCAGTGAGTGAATTAAGGACGGTACGTTGTCCTTGTAACGGGGATCCAGCAGCGTGGCCACCCAGTAATCAGCACAAGTTAGAATGTGGGCAACTCGGCGGTCGTTGTGGAGACACTGCAGCATGTAATCGCTCATGTGTGCCAGGCTGCCCAGAGGCAATGAAAGGCTGTCCTCTGTGGGAGGTGTATCGTCTGTGTCCTCTGTATCCCCCCAGCCACGCACCAGTGATGGCCATGAGCTGGCCTGGGTGCCACCCTGCTGTGAACATGGTTCCATCTCCTCCTCCTCATCCTCCTCATCCTCCAGAACTGTGCCCCTGCTGGACAATTGTGTACCTGGCATTTGTGTGTGCAGGAACCCACCCTCGGAGCCACTTGCGAATGACTGCCCTGAAAGCCTTGGAAATGTTACCTCTTCATCCTCCTCCTCCTCCCCCTGTGCCACATCCTCTTCCATCATCGACCGAATCGTTTTTTGAAGTTGGCATAGAAGTGGGATAGTTAAGCTGACAACGGCGTCATCGGCACTGGCCATGTTGGTGGAGTACTCAAAACAGCACAACAAGGCACACAGGTCTTGCATGGAGGCCCAGTTATTGGTGGTGAAGTGGTGCTGTTCCACAGAGCGACTCACGTGTGTGTGCTGCAGCTGGAACTCCACTATGGCCTGCTGCTGCTCGCACAGTCTTTCCAGCATGTGCAAGGTGGAGTTCCACCTTGTGGGCAGGGCACATATGAGGCGGTGATCGGGAAGGCCGATGTTACGCTGCAGCGTTTACAGGCGAGCAGCTGCAGGGTGAGAACGCAGAAAGTGCTCACAGACGGCCCTCACTTTCTGCAGCAGCTCTGACATATCGGGGTAATTTTTAAGGAACCTCTGCACCACCAAATTCAGCACATGCGCCAGGCAAGGGATGTGCGTCAAACCGGCTAGGCCCAGAGCTGCTATGAGATTTCGCCCGTTATCGCACACCACCAGGCCGAAGTTGGTGGTGAAGGTGTTACGCTGACCAGATGAGGAGGCGGTAGAGGATGAGGAAACGGAGTAGGAGGAGTTAGGAACAGGAGGCAAACTGAAGCGCCCTGCAATCCTCGGTGGTGGAAGGACATGCGCCAAATTGCTATCCGCCTCAGGCCCAGCCGCCACTGCATTTACCCAGTGCGCCGTTAGGGAGATATAATGCCCCTGACCGTGCTTACTGGTCCACGTATCGGTAGTTAGGAGGACCTTGGCACAGATGGCATTGCGCAGTGTACACCTGATTTTTTCCCCCACTTGGTTGTGCAGGGAAGGGATGGCTTGCCTGGAAAAGTAGTGGCGGCTGGGCATGACGTACTGTGGGACAGCCACCGACATTTAAGGCTTTTAAAACTGTGCGTCTCCACCAGACAGAATGACAGCATTTCAAAGGCCAAGAATTTTGAAATGCTGGCATTCAGGGCCAGGGATCGCGGGTGGGTAGGGGGGTACTTCCTCTTCCTCTGAAGTGTTTGGGAGATGGAAAGCTGAACGCTTCCACGGGACATTGTGGAGATGGTTGGTGACACAGGTGGTGGTGTTGCTGACAGATTGTCTGTTTGCGGGGTGGCAGGTGCCGGTATCACTACAGAGGTGGATAAAGAGGCCGGGACTGCAGCAGAAGAGGAAGCAGGAGGAGCCAGAGACCTTTCTTGGTTTTGAAGGTGTCTACTCCACTGCAGCTCGTGCTTTGCACTTAGATGCCTGATCAAGCAGGTTGTGCTCAGGTTGAGAAGGTTTATGCTTCGCTTCAGGCTCTGATTGCACAGGGTGCAAACCACTCGTGTCCTGTCATCAGCACATTTTCTGAAGAACTTCCACGCTAGAGAACTCCTTTGAGCTGGCTTTGGTGCGCTCGGTCCCTTGCTGCGTTGGGCAGTAGCAGGCGTAGTGTCTAGGGCACGGCCGCTCCGCTTCTGCACCCTGCTCCCTCTTCTGCTGTGCTGGTGGCTCTGTGCGACCACCGCCTCTTCCTCCAAACTACTCAGGTCACCTGCATGACCTTCATTCCATGTGGGGTCGAGGACCTCATCGTCCTCCACATCATCTTCCACCCAGTCTTCACCCCTGCCCTCCTTGTCGGTCTCCACAATTCTGAGTGCCGCAGCAGTTGGCACCTGCGTTTCGTCATCATCGCAGACGTGCTGCGATGGTTCTTCCATGTACTCATCTTGAGAAATAAGTGGTTGGGCATCGCTGCACTCAATCTCTTCCACTTCTGGGGCAGAGCTAGGTGGATGGCTGGGAAACCCTGCTGACAGAGTCATCAAAAAGAAGAAGAGACTGCTGCATGACTTGGGGCTCAGACTGCTTGCCTGATTTGCAAGGGGGTGAGGTGAAAGACGGTTGGACATCGGCTGCAGGTGCCAACTCTGACCTTTCTGCAGTAGACTGGGTGGGAGACCATGTGAAGGAACTGGAGGCACTGTCAGCAGCAAACCAATCTACTATCGCCTCTACTTGTTCTGGCCTCAACACTTGTAGAGGCGCATGATGCCCTACCAAATACTGCTGCAGGTTCTGTCGCCTACTCACACTTGAGGAAGGTGTTTCACTTGTGCGTGTAGCTGGCACAGATCGACCACGTCCTCTCCTTGCAACAGGGGCCATGGCCTGGAACCACGATCCAGGCCACGGCCCCTATTTGACGGTCTCCTCATATTTCTGTAATTTATGATCTTGCCCTAGAAAGGTGTTTATTGAATAGCGGAACGAAACAACAACAGTATCGCACGGGTGTATCTCACAGTCAAATATGCAAACTATGCCGCAATTTAATTTTTTTTACCTCAAAAGGGTGTTTATTAAATAGCAGAATAGAAAAACAGTATACAAATACAACGGGTGTATCTCACAGTCAAATATGCAAAGTATGCCGCAATTTAATTTTTTTCACCCCAAAAGGGTGTATATTTAATAGCGGAATAGAAAAAATTTTATAAAATGGTGTATCTCACATGTACAAACACAGACTAGGCCCCGATTACAATTTTTTGTACCCTAAAGGGAGGATGAGGATGAGGAAGAGGAGTAGTAGGAGTTCAACAGGAGGCAAACTGAAGCGCCCTGCAATCCTTGGCGGTGGAAGGAGATGCGCCAAACAAATTTAAAAGGTGTATCTCACACGTACCGATACAGACTATGCCATAATGTAATTTTTTACACTCCAAAAGGGTGTATATTGAATAGCGGAATAGAAAAAATTGTATAAAACTGTGTATCTCACATGTACAAACCCAGACTAGGCCCGATAACAATTTTTTGTACCCTAAAGGCAGGATGAGGATGAGGAGTTCGGAACAGGCAGGAGGCAAACTGAAGCACCCTGCAATCCTCGGCGGTGGAAGATGCGCCCCAAAAATTTGGAAGGTGTATCTCACACGTACCGATACAGACTATGCCGCAATTTAATTCTTTTTACCCCAAAGAGTGTAGATTGAATAGCGGAATAGAAAATATGATATCAAAAGGTGTATCTCACACATACAGACCCAGACTAGGCCCCGATAACTATTTTTTGTACCCTAAAGGCAGGATGAGTAGTAGGAGGAGTTCGGAACAGGAGGCAATTTGAAGCACCCTGCAATCCTCGGCGGTGGAAGATGCGCCACAAAAATTTGGAAGGTGTATCTCACATGTACCGATACAGACTATGCCGCAATTTAATTCTTTTTACCCTAAAGGGTGTCGATTGAATAGCGGAATAGAAAATATGATATCAAAAGGTGTATCTCACACGTACAGACCCAGACTAGGCACCGATTACTATTTTTTGTACCCTAAAGGCAGGATGAGGAGTAGGAGGAGTTCGGAAACAGGAGGCAAACTGAAGCACCCTGCAATCCTCGGCGGTGGAAGATGCGCCCCAAAAATTGGAAAGGTGTATCTCACACGTACTGATATAGACTATGCCGCAATTTAATTCTTTTTACCCCAAAGGGTGTAGATTGAATAGCGGAATAGAAAATATGATATCAAAAGGTGTATCTCACATGTACAGACCCAGGCTAGGCCCCGATTACTATTTTTTGTACCCTAAAGGCAGGATGAGGAGTAGGAGGAGTTCGAAACAGGAGGCAAACTGAAGCACCCTGCAATCCTCGGCGGTGGAAGATGCGCCCCAAATATTTGGAAGGTGTATCTCACACGTACCGATACAGACTAGGCCGCAATTTAATTCTTTTTACCCCAAAGGGTGTAGATTGAATAGCGGAATAGAAAATATGATATCAAAAGGTGTATCTCACACGTACAGACCCAGACTAGGCCCCGATTACTATTTTTTGTACCCTAAAGGCAGGATGAGGAGTAGGAGGAGTTCGAAACAGGAGGCAAACTGAAGCACCCTGCAATCCTCGGCGGTGGAAGATGCGCCCCAAATATTTGGAAGGTGTATCTCACACGTACCGATACAGACTAGGCCGCAATTTAATTCCTTTTACCCCAAAGGGTGTAGATTGAATAGCGGAATAGAAAATATATCAAAAGGTGTATCTGACACGTACAAACCCAGACTAGGCCCCGATTACAATTTTTTGTACCCTAAAGGCAGGATGAGGAGTAGGAGGAGTTCGAAACAGGCAGGAGGCAAACTGAAGCACCCTGCAATCCTCGGCGGTGTAAGATGCGCCCAAAAAATTGGAAAGGTGTATCTCACACTTATCGATATAGACTATGCCGCAATTTAATTCTTTTTACCCCAAAGGGTGTAGATTGAATAGCGGAATCGACAATATGATATCAAAAGGTGTATCTCACACGTACAGACCCAGACTAGGCCCCGATTACTATTTTTTGTACCCTAAAGGCAGGATGAGGAGTAGGAGGAGTTTGGAACAGGAGGCAAACTGAAGCACCCTGCAATCCTCGGCGGTGGAAGATGCGCCCTAAAAATTTGGAAGGTGTATCTCACATGTACCGATATAGTCTATGCCGCAATTTAATTCTTTTTACCCCAAAGGGTGTAGATTGAATAGCGGAATAGAAAATGTGATATCAAAAGGTGTATATGACACGTACAAACCCAGACTAGGCCCCGATTACAATTTTTTGTACCCTAAAGGCAGGATGAGGAGTAGGAGGAGTTCGGAACAGGCAGGAGGCAAACTGAAGCACCCTGCAATCCTCGGCGGTGTAAGATGCGCCCCAAAAATTCGGAAGGTGTATCTCACACGTACCGATACAGACTATGCCGCAATTTAATTATTTTTACCCCAAAGGGTGTAGATTGAATAGCGGAATAGAAAATATGATATCAAAAGGTGTATCTCACACGTACAGACCCAGACTAGGCCCCGATTACTATTTTTTGTACCCTAAAGGCAGGATGAGGATGAGGAGGAGTTCAGAACAGGAGGCAAACTGAAGCACCCTGCAATCCTCGGCGGTGGAAGATGCGCCCCAAAAATTTGGAAGGTGTATCTCACACGTACCGATACAGACTATGCCGCAATTTAATTATTTTTACCCCAAAGGGTGTAGATTGAATAGCGGAATAGAAAATATGATATAAAATTGGTGATTTTTCAATAGCACATGTGAACACAGCAGTGTCTTATGTTTTATGTCACAGTCAGCTCTGCAGCAGGCTATGAAGGGAAAAAAAAAAAAAATTCCCCTTTAAGTTTGTTATTTTTAAATAGATTAGTACAGACTATGCCACAATTTAATATGTTTTAACCCAAAAGGGTGTATATTGAATAGTGGAATAGAAAAAAGTGTATAAAATTTAAAATCACTCAATAGCACATGTGAACACAGCAGTGTCTTATGTCACGGTCAGTTCAGAGTCAGCAGCAAGCAGGCTATGAAGGGGGAAAAAAAAAATTCCCCTTTAACTTGTAGTAAAGTATAGCTGATGAACGCTGCTCACAACTGACTAATAAAAATAGATTTTTTTTTCTCCCCCCTCCTCCTCCTCCTCCTCAGTGGGCTCAAGTGAGGGCAAAAAGATTGTTCACTGCACCACCCCCACACAGCAAAATCGATGTAGACTGTCCCTGCCTAATCTCTCCAGCCTGTCCCTAAAATGCTCAAAAAGATCGTTCACTGCACCACCCCCCACACAGCAAAATCAATGTAGACTGTCCCTGCCTAATCTCTCCAGCCTGTCCCTAAAATGCTCAAAAGATTTTTCACTGCACCACCCCCCACACAGCAAAATTGATGTAGACTGTCCCTGCCTAATCTCTGCAGCCTGTCCCTAAAATGCTCAAATAACTTTCCCTGCCTACACTCCGACCCGTCCCTGCATTCTTTTCGGACACAATTTTTCACTGTCTGTCCCTAATCAGCAGCCAGCACGTATGATGTGTGCTCTCTCCCTAATACTACAGCAGAATGACACACCGCGCTGTGACTCGAACTTATAAAGACATAGGTCACATGATTCAGATGGCCAATCACAGCTACTAATACATTAGTAGGCATGGCTGGGATGGCTTAAGGCACACCAGTTAAACGCTTGTTGATTGGCTGTTGAAAGCCCGCCATTAAAAGCGCGCAATAACATACAAAACAGGAAATAAAATGACCGAACACGGATTTTAAACCCGAACATACAGTAAAGTTTTCGGGTCCGTGTTCAGGTAACAAAAATCCAATTATTCGGTACGAACCCGAATAATACAGTCCGTGTTCGCTCAACACTAGTTATTACCTATTGCCCTGGAATCTTTTAATTTCTTAGGTTTTTGATTTGAAGGTTCTTTTTTCTATGAGATGTGCCTTCATTTGGGGTGCTCCCTATCGTGTCAGTATTTTGAAACATTTGCAACATTCATACAATGGGTTTTGGAATAAGAATCGGGCTGTAAAGGGATAATCCATTATTTGAATGACTTCCTTTTTATTTGTTTTTCAGATTCTCCTCTTTGTTCTTTATTGTTACGTTTACTTTTGCTTATTACAAAATTTTTGGGCATTCCTATTGCATTGGAAAATACAGTTTCTCCTTCTCCAATTATTGAATTCTTAGGGATTAGTATTGCTACTGTATTGTTTCAGTATCAGCGTCCCCACGATAAAAATTTCTAGGCTTCAATCTTTAATATCCTTTTTTCTGCGTTGGGAAAAAGTATTATGAAAGGAACTTCAGTCTTTTTTTTAGGTTTACTTGCTTTTGGGTCACGGATCATGACGGTTGGCAGTATCTTTTCCAGAAGAATTCTGACCTTAAAGACGATTTGTTAGTTTGGTCACAGTTTCTTATCGACTGTAATGGTCGGTCTTTTTTCCAGGAGGACTTTGTTTTTTCTGCAGACATGGAGTTATACACTGATGCTGCTGGTTCTCTTGGTTTTGCAGCAGTCTGGCGCACTCACTGGTGCTGTGGTTTTTGGTCTCCTTGGGTGGCTATTAAAGCCACTAGTAACATAGTTTTATTTGCACTTTTTTTTCCATAACAGTGGCTTTCGAACTCTGGGCAGAATTTTCTGCTAATAAAAGGATAATTATTAATTTGGATAACAAGGGAGTGCTTTTCGCAATAAACTGTCTCTCTTTAATATTTGTTTTGGTTATCAAGCTTTTACGTTATTTTGTCTTGTTATGAAAGGATCCTGTTCCTTTAAAGCATGAATAACAGCACAGTGCTTGTGCTGTGTCATTTGGCCCCTTCTATCGCCTGCAATACCTGGCTGAGCCTTCCAGTTTCTGCCCTCCCCCTGTAAACTGACCATGGTGTATCATGGATGCTGAGCCCTGACACTGTGGTCAGTTTACGTGCCTCCCTCATCCGCAGCTCTCCTCTCTGTCTCCTGTGTCCTCCCCCCCCCTCCCCTCCCTGTCTGTACGCTCTGTGTGTGAGCCGCCCCTTTCTAACACTGTTCCGAGCAGTGCAAACATTACTGTTTCCAATCACTGCCAGCCCCTCTGCTAGGATAGCGTGGTATACACTGTATGCTGTTTTGTGATATTCATCGTCAGAGGGAGATCTCGGCCCCTCCCTCTGTAGTACATACTTCGGAGAAAGAACGATGGGCTGATCGGGGAGAAGGATTAAGGTATTTAGAAAAGTAATTTTACAAAATGGCATACGGTGTATACTACATGTTACCTTAGAAGAGGGTCTGGCAGTGATTGGGAGCACTGCCTTAGCAACCCCTTTAATTTAACTCCAGTTATATCTGCTATTTAGAATTCAATTGCTCCTAGAACATGGACCAATTATTCGGTTGCATGGAGGAGGCGACTTTTATTTAATGAATACATTGGTTTTTCTGGTTATTCTCCTACGGAACAACCCGTTTTGCCTTTTCTTTGTTCTCTCATTCAAGTGAAATTTTCATACAATCCTATTAACCACTTAAGCCCCGGAAGATTTTACCCCCATTCCGACCAGGGGGTATTTTGCGATTCGGCACTGCGTGACTTTAACAGACAATTGCGCGGTCGTGCAACGCTGTACCTAAACGAATTTGACGTCCTTTTTTTCCCACAATCAGAGCTTTCTTTTGGTGGTATTTGATCACCTGTGCGATTTTTTTGATCACGCGCTATAAACAAAAAAAGAGCGTCAATTTTGCAAAAATAACAATATTTTTCACATTTTTTTATATGAAATTCCCCCAAAAAAAAAAGTAAAAATCAAAATTTTTTAAAATTTTCGGCCAATTTGTTTTATGCTACATATGTTTGGTAAAAAAAAAATCGCAAAAAGCGTATTTTGATTGGTTTGCGCAAAAGTTATCGCGTTTACTAACAAAGGGAAAGATTGTCATTTTTGTTGTTTTTTTTTTTAACGCGGAATGGCGGCGATCTGCGATTTTTTTTGCGGTACTGCGACATTGCGGGGGACAGATCGGACCCTTGACTGACATTTGTGACACTTTTGGGGTTACCAGTGACATTTCTACAGTAATCAGTGCTATACATATGCACTGTTACTGTAAAAATACACTGGTTGTGAAGGGGTTAACTTTATTTGGGAGGGAGGGGCTGTGTGTATCCCTAGGGGCGTGCTTTCTACTGTGATTGGCTGTGGCTTGAGCTGTAAGGACACTGATCAACGGATCTACATACTAGATCCGTTTGATCAGTGTCTTTACAGCGAGGAGAATGACAGGCAGCTTGTTTACACAAGCTGCCTGACATTCTCCCTCTCCCCCGCCGATCGCCGAGTGACCGGCGGACATCGGGTCCGCTGGTCACACGCGCGGGGGGGGGGTCCGTGACCACGCGGGAGCGGGAGCGCGCCTCGGCGGGCGCGCGCTCGCTCCCTAGACCCTCACAAGCTAGTGACGTAGCCCTACGTCACTTTGCCTGTGAGGGGCTGACTGCCGACGTAGATCGGCGTTAGGCAGTCGGCAAGTGGTTAATAAGACTTTGGTAGGGATTTATTTTCTCCTTAAACTGTATCATTTGCTAGCTTTTTCTTGGTTCCTCTAAGCTCTTAAGGGATATAAGAGATTACCTTTTAAACCAGGTATGTGTAGACCCAGTTTCTTTAGACATTTTTAGAAAAATGTGTTTATCGACTTCTATTGTTTGCTGTTTCTGAATACAAAGCATTGTTATTTCATTCAGCCTTTGTTCCAATTTTCTTTGCTGCGTTTCGTATTTCCGAAATGGTTCCAAACAAACATAAAGGCGACTCAGGTTTGAGATATAATGAAGTTCTTCTTTCACAAAGTAATGTACAGATCTTCATAAGAAGATCAAAGATGGATCTAACCGTTAAAGGTCTTTGGCTCACTTTACTTGCTTGTGGCAACTCCATCATCTGCCCTTATGCAGTGATAGATATCTTTCTGCTAGGCTTTCCTGTTTAGGTAATTTCTTGGTTCATTTGAATGGCTCCCCCCTCACGAAATTTCAATTCTTGTGTCAAATTTTCTTCCCACTCATTTGACATTGGAGCTGCTAGATCATGCCTCTATGATGCTCTTATGAAGTTGGGGAGGTGGGAATTTCAAAGATTTAATCTTTATGTTCGTCCTAACTTATCTCTCTGATTATCTTAGGTCCCAAGCCTTACATGTGGATCATTGGGCATTCCTTTGTTCATTGGGCTCAAAAACAAGCATGCCAGCACTATTATACATCTAATTTGTCTTTACCTCCTGATTATTTTCATGTCCTTTGGCGTTCGTGATCTTCAAAGGACTAATCTCTTCTTTCCCCTTCCTAAGTTAGCTCAAATGTGGCCGTCTCTATCTATCTTGATAGTTCATTTCGGTGGAAATGACGTAGGTAGATGTAAAACATTGGATTTGATCTTTATGATCAAATGTGATTTGCATCGAATTAAACTCTCATTTCCAGGTACTTGGGTTATCTTTTCAGAAATGGTGCCTCGTCTCACTTGGGTATCTTCTTCGGAGGGAAAACCTCTTGAGAAGATTAGGAGACGTGTTAACCACTTTATTGTAAAATTCATGCCTTTGCTAGACAGTTTTTCTTTCAGTCCGATTTTGAAGCAGTTTTCCAGGTCTCTACAGACAACATGGCGTTCACTTGTCTGACATAGGCCTGGACATTTTTAATCTGGGTCTTCAAAATATCATTGAAATGGCCCCGGTGTTGGGGTAGGCTGTTTTTTGTTTGCAACAAAAATCGGCTGGTGGGGACCTGAATTGATTTATTTGATGTTGTTCACTCTAGTACCATGACTGAGCTATATATACTGTGTATATATATATTTTTAAGTTTAGAATTTTTGTTTGTTTATGTTTAAGAAGGCCTATTTCTGACACTTGATGTTTACATGTTAAAATCAGTATTTTATGCTAGAAAGTTACTTAAAACCTCCAAACATTCTATATTTTTTTTTTTAGCAGAGACCCTAGAGAATAAAATGGATTGTTGCAATACTTTGTCACACCGTATTTGCGCAGCGGTCTTACGAATGCAATTTTTTTTGGAAAAAATACAATTTTTTGAATAAAAAGATAGGGAAACAGTAAAGTTAGCCCAATTTTTTTCTACAATGTGAAAGATAATGTTACACCGAGTAAATAGATACCCAAGATGTCATGCTTCAAAATTGTGCACGCTCGAGGTGAACATTGGTACTTAAAAATCTCCATAGGCGACGCTTTAAAAATGTCTGCAGGTTACCATTTTAGAGTTACAGAGAAAGTCCAGGACTAGAAATGTTGCTCTCATTCTAACGATCGCGGCGATACCTCACATGTGTGGTTTACACACATGTGTGGTTACATAAGTGAGCGCGACTTGCGTATGCGTTCGCTTCTGTGCACGAGCTCGGAGGGACAGGGCACTTTAAAATTTTGTTTTTCTTATTTATTTTACCTTTTATTTTTTATTTTGACACTGTCCCATATAAAAAAAAAAAATGTTTGATCACTTTTATTCCCATTACAAGGAATGTAAATATCCCTTGTAATAGAAATAAGCAGTACAGGTCCTCTTTAATGTGAGATCGGGGGTCAAAAATACCTCAGATCTCACATCTATCCTTAAAAGCAAAAAAAAAAATAAAAAATGGGCCCTCGAAGGCCATTGGGAGGAAGCGACATATGATGTCGCTAAGGTCCTCCAAGACCATAGAGTCGAGTGGGGGCCATCCTGCCCCTCACTCGACTTCCTGCCTGGGACATGGATGGACTCCGGTAAGGGGCTAAAATGACTGGGAAGCAACAGAAGGGGGGGTGCACCTCTTCCGCTGCCCATAAAAGTGATCCCATAGGGGATTCCGCCACTGGGACCACTTTTATGTGAAAGAGGACTGCCCACCCTGTAAGAAAATATCGGGGTTATGGCAGCTATCTGCTGCTATAATCCTGGTATTTAACGTCTAACTACTGATGTAAAACTGGGGTGGGTGGTCCCGAAATGGTTAATAAAATGTAATTGCTAAAGTATATATAACAATAAAGAAACTGCGGCCATTTTGGTACTGTCAGGATTATTGGGGAGATTAAATAAAAGAAAAATGAAATTATATAAAGGCCATATATATTCAGTTCTATATAGAAATTTTGAGCAGCTTGGCATCCATTTTGTTAGAAGTGAATGAAAGTTCAAATGTTCTTTTAAACAAGATGTCTCTTACAGAGGGTCTTATGGGTTCAACAGAAAATTCTGTTTTCTTTAGTAATAAATAAGTAGTAAACTGACGTTCTTTTAGATAAGACTCAGTTAGCCTGACACCATACCAGATGCTAATAATGTTAGTGTTATAATCTTATCTGTGTGTAACAATGAACAATAGTTCAGTATATTCTGTAAGGCTCATTTAAAATAAGTTTTAAATAAATATTATAACTATGTGTGAGAAAATATTAGCAACCATATCATTATACATGTATAACACACGTACATGTTTAGGAATGCTTTGTATACTATATTTTGTTTCATATCATTGCTAAGTACTAATTTTACTTAAGTTGAGCTAATTACTTAATTTTTAAGTTATATTTATGTAAGGTCTTGTAAGTTTTTATAGTTGCCATAAATTCTCTATTCTGAATTATTTGACAGAGTTTTGGTAATTTAGAGCTCTTCACCAGCCTAAGGTCAAAGGGTTATCTGTGGGAAAATAATGTAATTATATTCTATATCCCGAATCTAATAGTAATACAACACTGCCCTCTGGTGATTGCTTAATTTTGGGTTCTAGTATTAAAAATTAGAAATTATATGCTTTGAGTGACATAGAAATTATATGATAATGAGATCCCCGCCCACACTTCAGGGGGCATAAAGTTTTAGTCAGCTAGAGAGAGGGGGAGAATTTAAGAGATCGTAAGAGGAGTAAGATACTTTTGGAAGAAAGCTCTGGGACACTGATGGTTGACATTTGATCCTGAAAGCCAGGGCAACGTGACATCCCATTCAACAGACTCTCCAGAGTTTGGTAAAGTATAAATTCTGTATTGCCCTATACATATAATCCTAATTGATCCATTCTCACACCTAATCTCTCAATCATCAAGATTTTAATTTAAATCATTCTAACTGCAGTATGATTGGTTTCATTCTTCTTATCTTGGGATTTGAAGCTAATTTTGGCTTTAGTAAATGGTTCAATTATGATGATATTCTTTGTAGTAGATTGACTAAATAGAATTTTTCTTTACCAAATATCTTTGGACTTTTAATAAGTCCCAGTACATGGTATAACAATTTATATCCATGTAACTTTATTTAAAATATTAGAATTATGAATATCTGTTGGATAAGAGAAGTCACGTGTCAAATCTGTCAAATTGGTTGCCATCTTTTATGTATTCCTGGTAGACTATTAATCATCTTCTAGAAGTCACTGGTTATGGTTAACTTATTTTTCTGCGATAATATTCTTTGATTTTATTCTCATATTATTTGTGTGATATATTTTATTGCATTTTATTCTAAACTTTGTGTTTATCACCAATTATATTTTTGACATTTTATTTTGCACTGAAGTATTTAATAAATATATATATATTTGCACAGAATTGTATCCTCCTTATCTTCAGTTTAGCGTCACTTAAAACGATCTTGCATTTTTATTGATTTATGGAAATAAGTTGAGAATCTCCTAACTTACAGATCTTTGCTTATTTACATAAATAGACACTGTTATATCAGAGCAGTATAAACATTCTGACATAATCAGTTCTTTGTAAGTTTGTTTATTTCTTCAGAGTGTCAATATTTTATTGAGTCAAGTGTGCAGCCTACATTCCCATGTCTTAGGATAGTGTACACAAAGTTGTTCCCTTCTGGAAGCTTTGTTCAGGGCTGTTGTATCTATCCTTTCTTCACTGCTGAGTCATTGACACAGAACGAGTATATGCATATTCATTGTCTCAACACCTAATATACACATACTTGTCTGGGTAAGTGGCTCACCAAGTAGTAAAAGAAAGACAACAACCTTTGAGTTTGCTAAAGAAAGTCAGAATTGATAGTTCCTGTATTCCTCTGTACCCATCTTTTTTTTCTTCTTTTAAACTGTAGCAGAATGAATCTTCCTAAACGCATATCTAGTAACTGATGGCCTATGCCAAACATTGCATTTTTTAAGTTATCTGTTTCCTATTATGCCATTCAAATTGTAATGCACTTTTAGAAGGGACATTCTATTTCCATATGTTAATGTTTGTTAGGCGCTTTGCTCTTTTATCATAAATTAACATTTTGTGAAGCTTTCTATGGACTGGTGGAAGAATATAATGAAACTAAACCTATACATAAAACTATAAGGAACTGATCTGAAGTTTAACCCACTTGATCATTTCTTTAAGTCTTTCGTTTTGCAGAATTATACTTTGCATTCTTTTACCACCATTAACTGGCCAACTAGCTACTAAAATAATTGCTATTGCTACTTATGAATATTTTTACCTTTTGTAAACCAGTGGTATCATCGTCGATGCTGTCAGGCAATATAATAATCATACTGAGTTCATTATCCACATATGGAAGCTCTAGAATACGACAGTTAATTTCTGGGACATAGTTGAAGGGAAACTTTTTCTTCTGATACATCATTTTTACTGTCTTCTGCTCATTCTAGAGGAAACAAATACAATATATAATAATGTTACTCATTAAAATACTAGGAACTAATTTTGAAGCAAATACAAATAATGATTTTAAAACCAGAAGTATATGAAAAAATGTGTGTTATCCAAAACATCAAAATTCATTACTCGCTTTATCATCCACTTCCCTCTAAAACACTGATACGACGCATTTGCACAGCCACTACTTGCCAGCTTCCCACGTATAACTAATTCTTATTGCCCTTAAGTAGTCTTGTATTGATGTCACCCCATGTAAACTGGTGAGGGGGGTTCTGCAAGATTATTTGATGAAGGGGGGTGAATGTAAAGTACATCTAAAGCCAAAACAGAAACCACCACATCTAGAGTGTGACTCAGACAAATGCATCTATTGATACTATGCAAGCGGATATGTGAAAAGGAAAATACATACAGTATATTAAGCTACTATTGTGGATATGTTTGTGACATACAGTATCTCACAAAAGTGAGAACACCTCTCACATTTTTGTAAATATTTTATTATATCTTTTTATGTGACAACACTGAAGAAATTATACTTTGCTACAATGTAAAGTAGTGAGTGTACAGCTTGTACAACAGTGTAAATTTGCTGTCTCCTCAAAATAACTAAACACACAGCCATTAATGTCTAAACCACTGGCAACAAAAGTGAGTACACCCCTAAGTGAAAATGTCTAAATTGAGCCCAATTGGCCATTTTCCATCCCCGGTGTCATGTGACTCGTTAGTGTTGCAAGGTCTCAGGTGTGAATGGGGAGCAGGTGTGTTAAATTTGGTATTATATCTCTCACTCTCTCATAATGATCACTGGAAGTTCAACATGGCACCTCATGGCAAAGAGCTCTCTGAGGATCTGAAAAAGAATTGTTGCTCTACATAAAGATGGCCTAGGCTATAAGAAGATTACCAAGACCCTGAAACTGAGCTGCAGTACAGTGGCCAAGATCATACATCAGTTTAACAGGACAGGTTCCACTCATAACAGGCCTTGCTATGGTCGAACAAAGAAATTGAGTGCACATGTTCAGCGTCATATCCAGAGGTTGTCTTTGGGATATAGACGTATGAGTGCTGCCAGCATTGCTGTAGAGGTTGAAGGGGTGGGGAAGTCAGCTTGTCAGTGCTCAGACCATACGCCGCACACTGCATCAAATTGGTCTGCATGGCTGTCGTCCAAGAAGGAAGCATCTTCTAAAGATGATGCACAAGAAGGCCCGCAAACAGTTTGATAGGGACAAGCAGACTAAGGACATGGATTACTGGAACCATGTCCTGTGGTCTGATGAGACCAAGATAAACTTATTTGGTTCAGATAGTGTCAAGTGTGTGTGGCGGCAACCAGTTGAGGAGTACAATGACAAGTGTGTCAAGCATGGTGGTGGGAGTGTCATGGTCCGGGGGCTGCATTGGTGCTACAGTTTATTGAGGGAACCATGAATGCCAACATGTACTGTGACACACTGAAGCAGAGTATGATCCACTCCCTCCAGGGACTGGGCTGCAGGGCAGTATTCCAACATGATAACGACCCCAAACCTCCACCTCAATGACGACCACTGCCTTGCTAAAGAAGCTGAGGTTAAAGGTGATGGACTCCTGACCTAAACCCTATTGAGCATCTGTGGGGCATCCTCAAACGGAAGGTGGAGGAGCGTAAGGTCTCGAACATCCACCAGCTCAGTGATGTTGTCATGGAGGAGTGGAGGAGGACTCCAGTGGCAACCTGTGAAGCTCTGGTGAACTCCATGCCCAAGAGGGTTAAGGCAGTGCTGGAAAATAATGGTGGCCACACAAAATATTGACACTTTGGGCCCAATTTGGACATTGTCACTTAGGGGTGTACTGACTTTTGTTGCCAGCGGTTTAGACATTAATGGCTGTGTGTTGAGTTATTTTGAGAGGACAGCAAATTTACACTTATACAAGCTGTACATTCACTACTTTACATTGTAGAGCAGTGCCATTTCTTCAGTGATGTCACATGAAAAGATGTATTAAAATATTTACAAAAATGTGAGGGGTGTACTTTCTTTTGTGAGATACTGTAGATATACAATATATATATATATATATACAGGTGCATCTCAAAAATTAGAATAGCATCAATAGAATAGCGTTACACACAGAGTGATTTATTATAGGCATTTCTTTCTTTTAATTTTGATGATAAGGGCTTACAGCTTGTGAAAACCCAACATTCAGTATCTCAGAAAATTTGATTACATAAGACCAATTAAAAAAATGATTTTTAATACAGAAATGTTGGCTTACTTAAAAATATGTCCATGTGCAGTATAGTATGCATAGTATTTATAGTATTTCAAACATATGCGTTACACACAGACAAATGTATGTCAAACATTTCTTTCTTTGAATTTTGATGAATATGGCTTACAGATAGTGAAAACCCAAGATTCAGAAAATTTGCATATTAAATAAGACCAATAAAAAAAGATTTTCTAATACAGAAATGTATGAAAAGTATGTCCATATACAGTATAGTATGCACGCAATACTTGTTCATGGCTCCTTTTGCATGAATTACTGCATCAATGCGGCTTGGCATGGGGACGATCAGCCTGTGGCACTGCTGAGGTGTTGTGGAAGCCCAGGCTGTTTTGATAGCGGTTATCAGCTCATCTGCATTCTTGGGTCTGGTGTCTCATCTTCCTCCTGACAATAACCCACAGATTCTCTATGGGATTTGGGTCAGGCAAGTTTTCTGGCCAATCAAGCACAGTGATACCACGATCATTAAACTAGGTATTGGTACTTTTGGCAGTATGGGCAGGTACCAAGTCCTGCTGGAAAATGAAATCAGCATCTCTATTAAGCTGGTCAGCAGAGGGAAGTATAAGTCGCTCTAGAATTTCCTGGTAGAGGGCTGCGCGGACTTTGGACTTGATGAAACACAGTGGACCAACACCAGAAGATGACTTGACTCCCCAAATCATCACAGACCGTGAAAAATGTAGCATTTTATTTGAAAATCCAAGGACCCAGAGTCTGGAGGAAGAATGGAGAGGCACAGAATCAAAGTTGCATGAGGTCCAGTGTGAAGTTTCCACAGTCAGTGATGATTTGGGGAGCCATGTAATCTACAGCACTTAATGCTTCTCTCTGCTGACAAGCTTTATGGAGATGCTGATTTCATTTTCCAGCAGCACTTTGCTTAATTGGCCAGCAAACTCACATGATTTAAACCCCATAGAGAATCTGTGGGGTATTGTGAAGAGGAAGATGACAGACACCAGACCCAACAATGCAGATGAGCTGAAAGCCACTATCAAAGCAACCTGGGCTTACATAACACCTCAGCAGTGCCACAGGCTAATCGCCTCCATGCCATGCCACATTAAAGCAGTAGTTCATGCAAAAAGGGCCCGTACCAAGTATTGAGTGCATACTATACTGTATATGGACATACTTTTCATACATTTCTCTATTAGAAAATCCTTTTTTTATTGGTCTTATGTAATATTCTAATTTTCTGAATCTTGGGTTTTCACTATCTGTAAGCCATATGCATCAATATTCAAAGAAAGAAATGCTTGCCATACATTACCCTGTGTGTATCGCATCTATAAAAAATATGATTTTTACTTTTTGAATTGAATTGAATTACTGAAATAAATGAACTTTTTGATATTCACATTTAATGAGATGCACCTGTATATGTGTGTGTGTGTACTGGTATATAAGAAATGAATTGATTCTAGTTACAATAAAAGTTATTTCATGAAAAAAAAAATTATAACATTTTCAGATATGCATATTTCTGACTTCCAAATATCCCAAAGGTTGTTTAGCAGTGTGTTTAAAAAAAAAAGTGACTTGTCATATGCCTTTTCTGTTTCAATAAACGAATTTACAAAAAAAAAAGTAAAAAACCAAATGCGCTCCCAACAAGGAAACTAATGAGACAGAGCCTCATGCCATTAGTTTTGATAAGGAACATAAAAATTATAAGGCAGCGCTAAATCCCCCCCAAAAAAGGAAAAATATAAATTTAAGGCAGCGCTAAATCCCCTCAATAAATGAAATAAATCCTATAGGTCATTAGCAATTCATGGGTTCCATACTACACATGTACATACAGTACATATACAATAAATACCTATGCTTAAAGTGCAACCAATGATAATAAGCAGTACACGTGTACATAACAAGCAGTACACATGTAAAAAAAAAAAAAATACAAAAATCAAATAAATCCAATGTATCAGGAACAAGTCATGCGTTTAGTGCAATGCATGTACAAACATGCAATATCAGCTGTGCATAAAGTGAATCCTATTGTAGTGAAAAACAATACACATATGCCAATATAGCTTAAAAATAGAAGAAAGTGAACATACATAGCAAAGTCCAAATTGTGCGTATATTAAAGTGACAAAAAAAAGTCAACCACTTCTGTGAAAATAAAAATCCAGCTGAAAAGAGAATTCCAAGCAGTCCTTATGGGGGTTACCCCAACATTGTGACCCCCGATTACAGAGTGGTCACGACAAGCCTGTTTGTATTTGCCATCCAGTGCAACTCCTCCTTGGCATATCAGATGTTGAAACCCCGGCTCACAGTTATAGCCACCGTATATGGATAAGAAAAAAAACATGCCCACAATAGCTTGAATCCATACAACATTTTATTGGTAAAACTGTGAAAAGAAATCTTAAGCGCTTCCAAAAGTTCAAGCCAACAGTTGTTCTGGACGGCTTCAACATGCATGTCGGCTTTACCGACCAGAACCGCTGTTGGCTTGAATTTTGAGAAGGGCTTATAGCAAAGGTACACTGCATCTGAGCACTACTTTATAAAAAAAAAAAAAAAAACCCTATAATTTATGTCTGTGGCCACCTTGAGTCAGGGCAGGTGATTCATGTAGCATTTACTTTATGGTCCATCTGCCCTTAGCTCAGGCATGCAAACGGGAGATGTGCTTTGCTGGGAAAACCCCTCCTTCCCTCCTGAAGCCTATTGGGATGTATGACATAATTTGCCTGGACTTAAAAACCAGGAAGTAACTAAAGAAATGTAAAGAAAAAACCAGGAAGTAACTGAAGAAATGTAAAGTAAAAAAAAACAGGAAGTAACTGAAGAAATGTAAAGAAAAAAACAGGAAGTAACTGAAGAAATGTAAAGAAAAAAACAGGAAGTAACTGAAGAAATGTAAAGAAAAAAGTTTTATAATATACCTTCCTATCTATTTACTAATGCTAGCGGCATAAGGATTAAATATAGTCAATGTTGATTGAGAGAGTGAAGTTCCATTTATTTAAACATGTTTTTCTAGTCCATATACAGTGTATTTCCGCCTTAAATAGCCTTTGAAACCTAACAGGGGAGTTAAAGTGGTTGTAAAGTCAGAGTAGAATTACTGGCAGCCCCTCTGTTATACCAAGGTATACTACACAGTGTAAATGTTTGTTTCAAATTATGCAACTAAATACCTTCTTTCAGATCGCCTCTGTGCAGTTACGTGACCTCCCACCGCTCTCCTCCACTGATCTAAGGGCTACAGTAAGATTCTCCTCTGATTTCAGCCAGGAGGTCATGTGACCACTGTGCTGTCTGCTCAGCCCCTCCCGCTGTAGCCCTTAGATTTGAGGAGAGCAGCGGGAGGTCACGTGACTGCAAAGAGGCAATCTGAAAGAAGGTATTTAGTGGGATCATTTTAAACAAACATTTACACTGTGTAGTATACCGTGGTATAACAGAGTGGCTGGCAGTAATCCTACTCTGACTTTGCTGGCAGCTACTGATAGCGGCAGGAGGGGAGGGACAGGGCAGAGAAGAGATCGCTCACACATAGGAGCGAACAGGCAGGGAGGGAGGAATGGGGATAGAGAGGATAGATTGTGGGATGATGGATCAGCAGCCATTATTACAGTGGTCAGTTTACATAGGGGGACACAGGAACATGCAGGGTCAACCAGGTTTTTTATACAGCATAGATAGGGACAGATTAGTCAGCACTATGCTGTTTAACCTGCTTTAAAAAATACATTTTTCGGGTTACAACCTCTTCTAAAAGAAATATTGTGGCAGAAATCAAGAAAATATATATTTAATGGATATTTGTTCTCATGTAGTTCAGGGCTCGACAAACCCCGGGCGCCAGGTCGCATTTGCGACTAGAATTAGCGACCTGGCGCCTGGGGTGCCCTGCAGGAGGTGTCCTGTCCCTTTTGCGCCCCCACCTCCTCCTCGAGTGCACGGACGTCCGAAAATTGAGGCCCCAGCTTTTCGGCCTATTTCTGTGAGTGAGAGAGGCTTCCAATGGGGAACTGGCGCCCTCTTGTGGTGGCCGGGAGTAATGACTTTCCATTGCCTGTTCTCAATGCATTCCCATCTCCTTCCCAAGAGGAGATGAGAGGGAAGTTTTTGCAGACTTCATCTCCCTATCCAGTTACCTTTGCTTAAAGGTAAGTGGACAGGGAGTGTGGTTATTATTATTAATTTATTTTTTAAATTAAAAAAAAAAATAATAATAATTTTCTTCTTTTTTTTTTTTCAATTATTATTTAAAAAAATTATATATATATAAAATCTTTTTTTTTTTTTCCCCTCATCGCCATGCCACAGCCGAAGGCCCCTTTCACACGTGCTGTCTGATCAGGTCCGCCTGTCAGTTTTTCAGGCAGACCTGACCGGACCCTTCATTCTCCTCTATGGAGCAGTAATCTGCTGCCATCTGATCCTGTCCGCCAAAAACAGACGGATGGTTGTTCTATTTTCTATCCATCCCGACCGTGGATCAGATCAGATGGCAGCGGATGGAAAGAGACAGACAGTCTGTTTCCATCCAATTGCGCTATAGAGGAGAGTGGGGTTCTAGTCGTATTTATGTGTAAATTTAGTATCCGTTTTATTAACTAAAGCTTGGTTGTTACTTTAAAAAAAAAAAAAACAACTGGCTCCTAACTTTTTTAGCTGGCTCCTAGATTTCAGGCAAATTTGTCAAGCCCTGATGTTAAAAAAAAATATAATTACAACCAAGGAGAAATTCTAAAGTAATACCTTTCAATATTGGAAATAAAACAAAAAAATAAAACAATATTACTGATACACCATTAAAGTTTTTGAAACCTTTTTTTTATAATTAAAATTAAAAAAGAGGTTTATACTTACCTGCTCTGTGTAATGATATTGCAGAGTACGGCCCCTTACCTCTTCTGGAGTCCCCCGCCGCCACTGTCTGCTCCTCCTCTCCTGCATGTGCCCCCATAGCAAGCCTTAAAGGCCACATTAAGGTAAAAAAACGTTGTACTTTAAAAAATGAATAACTCTCAAGGACTAAAACAACAATGAACATGAAGTGTGGCAATCTATACCAAATAACCACTGAGCAGCTAGAACTCATTGTACCTAGTGCTTTAAGGTCAAATTTTAATGGTTGATGCACACCAGTGTTTATCTTTGCAATGCCCGACATCATTTGAAATAGATGATTAACAGCAGCAGTATCTATGACACATATGGTAACTTGACATTACCTTGCTTAGCCTAAATGGAGCTTCAGTTGTTTGTTCACTATTAAATTTTTCAGCCCAATCACCTTTGAAATATAAAGCATTCACTATCACCAATTTGGTTGTTGCATCCACGCTTCCTTCAGACAACACTTCTGGAATCTTTCCTGAACAAATAAAATTATATACAAAATAAGTTTTATACAATCAGAACGATAGTATGCAAATAGACCCAGTGCATACCATGAGCAGAGTATATATAATTGACTATTATTGGTTTGCGCGGTAATACCATAAATGGAATATACATACAAATTCCCAGTAGAATAAAGCTGCAACATGCAGATTGATAAGAAACAGAGTAACCATATGGGCAGAATCATTCCATATGGCACTTTATTGTATGTGGGGGGGGGGGGGGGGTACTTTTACAATAGAGACTCAACAAAAATTAATCAAATGCCATGGAATTGAAACTGCAGCATAACTCACACAGTATATACAGTATATACACTATATTACCAAAAGTATTGGGACAGCTGCCTTTACAATCACTTTAATGGCATCCCATCTTAGTCCATAGGGTTCAGTATTGAGTTGGCCCACCCTTTGCAGCTCTAACAGCTTTAACTCTTCTGAGAAGGCTGTCCACAAGGTTTAGGAGTGTGTCTATGGGAAATGTTTGACCATTCTTTAAGAAGCGCATTTTTGTGAGATCAGGCACTAATGTTGGAGAGAAGGCCTGGTTCACAGTCTGCACTCTAATTCATCCCAAAGGTCAAGATTCTGTGATGGCAAGTCAAGTTCCTCCACCCCCAAACTCACTCATCCATGTCTACCTAAAAAAGCATATCTTTTATGTGGAGGTTTCTCTTAAACTTCTTTTATCAAGATTTCGGGCCGCACCAAAGCCAATGCAGCTTCAAGATCCAGTGTGAATCCTGAAGAATATGGGGGGGGGGGGGGGGGGCAGCCTGTAACTTTGCTTTAAGCACATGATCCTGGATGGGATCCTGAAAACCCTTTGGTGGTATGCACACAGTTGAAAAGCTATTTGTCATGGTAGGGTTTACTGAGCCTTTCTCTGTCCCTGGATGCTGGTGCCCCAATGCTTTGGCTACAGTGAAGTGCAGGTTATGACAATTTAAATGGTATGTTGCAGCCAAAAAAGCAGGAGTGCCAGTGGTTTAAATGTGGTGCCATTTTGCCTCGGCATGACAGCAATTGTGCACTGGTGTGCAGTCGTGTTGGAACAGGTAGGGACCAACCCCAAACTGTTCCCACAAAGTTGAAAGCATGACATTTTTTCAAAATGTCTTGGTATGCTGACACCTTAAGAGTTCCCTTTACTGAAAGCCCAACCCCTGAAAAACAACCCTACACCACAATCCCCCCTCCACCAAATGATTTTGACCTTGCACAAAGCAAGGACTATAAAGACATGAATGTGCGAGTTTGGGGTAGAGGAACTTGACTGACCTGCACCTCAACCTGATAGAACACCTTTGGGATGAATTAGTCCGGAGACTATGAGCCAGGTCTTCTAGTCCAACATCAGTGCCTGACCTCACAAATGCACTTCTGGAAGAATGGTCAAACATTCCCATAGACACACTCCTAAACCTTGTGGACAGCCTTCCCAGAAGAGTTGAAGCTGTTATAGCTGCAAAGGGTGGGCCAACTCAATATTGAACCTTACTGGCTAAGACTGGGGTGCCATTAAAGTTCATGTGCGTGTAAAGGCAGGTGTCCCAATATTTTTGGTAAAAAAGTATATTTGCATTGTAAAAATACATCACCTCTAATATAGGTCCTATGTGTGTCAATGCTGCTGTGTTATGTAGTAGTTTTTGTTAACATTTTAGAATGAGGTGCCATGAGATTGCGCATAATTTGTGCGCATGATTTGTTCTAGGGTAACATGACTAATAAAAGGTTTAGAAACACTGATCTAGATATAGGCCATTTTCTGGGGCAAATCTTGCTGTTCTACTAAATATGTTTCAGTGTAGTTTTTAAAAGTCATACTAACCTTTTGTTTGTTCCGAAACCCAAGCATTGATTTCTTTTCTAGCAGCTTCATGTGCAGTTAAGAAGTCAACGGTGCCTAGATTTGCCTGATACAGACTTTGTAACGAAGATAAAAATCCCTGGTAGGAAACAGCAATCTATTATGTTAAACTCTATTCATGCATGTCATATGATCAATAAGTATAATGGAATGTAGTAGATGATGTAAAGCAAAGCACAATACATGTTTTCTTTTTTGATACAGAGGGCCCTGAATTTTCTGGCAAGACACTGCTCTGGACTGAGAACACAAATTACCTTCATTACATTGGTAAACATTTAGGAGCTCCAATTCCTTAAGCTCTCTTACAGGAACCTTAACAGAAATATGGAAGCTGCCATTGCTGGCTTATTTATATAAGTGCAGTCTCTGGCAGTCTTCTCTGTCACTGTTTATTTCTTGTAAAACCTATGCTGAAATTATCTAACTCTACTATTTTCCTTTAGTTTAGGTAGGAAACAATCTTTGAAGCTGTGTCTCCATGTTTCTTCAAAATTCCTATCCACCTTCTAACTTCCACAAGGGCTGCCATCTTGCCATTGACTATACTAGGACTGAAGGCAGTGCCTCACTGACCATGGTATTGTTTTAAATGTGAAGACGGCATTGAGCTCCAAAATCACTGCTGCCCCTGTTCTCTCCTGCACTATGCTTCAGCTCTGTGAACTACTCTCTGTTGAGGGCAGGGGGACAGTGGGATGTTTTCCGACTAGGCTGGTTTGTGTGAGGACGATCTCCCAGCACCTGCAGTTGATACTTACTCCTGTCACTCGCAATTACTGTAGATATGTGCAGGTACTTGGTTCAAGTAACCAGTGTAGCACTCCAGCAGTGGGCAGTCTATCACTAACTTCCATTGACTCTCAGCTCTGGTCTCAGAGATTCATTGCCTCTTTTCTCCCCATCCTTCCCTCTCCATTGTTGCTGACTCTTCTTTCTGCCTCCTACCATGACCCCCTAGTCATAATGCTTCTTCTCTCTCTCCCACACTGTCTTTTTTCTCACCCCTCCCCCATTCAGTTGCTCTACCTCTTTTTTCCCCCTCTTCCCCAGTCCAGTCTTTTTGCCTTTTTTTATTCCTCCCCATCTTTACTTTTGTCCTGTTGACTCTTTTTTCCTCCTCCTCCCCAGTGTTATGCTGCCTCCTCTCCCCCTACTCCCCCCTCTCCCAATCCATCTGGCTATCTCTTTTCTTCTTTTTCCTGTTCCCCGATATGATAATGCATTCTCTTCTCGCCCTCTCTACCCCACCCTTGTCTTGTTGCCTCTTTTCTCTCCCTTCTGCTCATTTTGGTCCTGTTGATACTTCTCTTACCCTACTCTCCAGTCTGGTCATTCTTACTTTTCTCTCTCTCTCTCTCTCTCTCTCCCCAATCCAGACTCCCTCCCTCTCCTCCTCAATGCAGGAATGATGCCTCTTCTCTCCTCCTCCTCCATAAATCAGTTTTATTTTCTCTTCCATCCCTTATCCTCGCTAATGTGTTCACACTGCCTCATTTATTTTCCTCCTTCCCAATAAAGTATTGCAGGCCCTTCTCTCCTTCCTCCTCAAACTGTATTTGCTGGATGATTAATATATAGTTCTGATTTTTTTTCCCCAAACATGCATGCTTAGTAAGACTGTATTAATATGTAAGTCTGCATGTTACCTGGATGCCCCCATTGATGTCATTTATGACAAAATGCACTGGGCAGAGCTAACACACGCAATGTCGCCACCCCTCATTACACTGGAAAATTTGGAAGTATTGTTTAAAATCCTTACCACGCAGCCCGGCAATGTTTTATATATAAAGTGCTTATCTGTTTTAACCAGGTGAGTCGATTTTGTACTTTGAAGCTTTATAAAATCTTTAGTCAGATTTACACTATGTGGATTCTTCCATTTTGATTTTATGTGGAAATTCATGCAATATATGGTTACCATTGATTTTACCACATTTTGGAGAGTGAGCTATACTGTGGAACTCCACCTAATTACTATGAGCCGGATCACTCCTTGAGGGGATTGTTATTAACAGGCTGATTTGACTCTGTAGTGGAGTCATTCCAATCTGGTAAGAGCCCATTTCTTAGAATTGGTGATGGCTCACGTGGTGGTCACAAAAGTGGATTGAACACTATTCCTTTGTCAAGTGTCACAGCAGTGCTTTCAATATTTGCTTTGGACTTTAGATTCAGAATGTTATACCATTATATTTAAGTTGTGTTTGCTTGTACACATTCAGCGTGGCAATTTATATGATATCATTTTGTTATATAGTTTATATACCAAAATAGTGTAGCGCTAAAAAACAAACAAGAATGTGTATATGAATGCCACATAAATCATAAAAACACGTGTTGTGACAAAACAAAAACAATAGAGTACATAAGAAACGTGAGTCCCAGAATGGATAATGGATGGAAAGCTGTAATCCAAAGACGGAATCCCAATAGATGGTGAGGCAGGAGGAAAGAACACCCATGATAGGTAGTGAGAGATGGCTGCTTACCAGAATATATGGGCCCCCAAATTAATGGACAGGCCACAAAAGACTTGGTAGAAATTCAACATAAAATCTTGCCTCCACATACACAGGGATATGAGCATGGATCCATAAGCCAGTAATCAACCTTGACTCCAAATGTAAGAGGGTGAAGCGATAGACTCAAATACAGCTCCAGCAGTGTATGATATCGTACACATGGGAAGGAAGATTAAAGGAGAACATAGCGTAATCCAGTTAGATATACCAAAGCATTTATTAAAATCACACTTACATTATCGTAGACAGATACAGGCAAACAATAAAAACCGCGGCATCCCGCAGAACTGTAGCAAGCCGGCGTTCAGAGGGGCATGGTCAGCGTGGTGTTTGCCTGTATCTGTCTACGATAATGTAAGTGTGATTTTAATAAATGCTTTGGTATATCTAACTATCCTGCCTCACCATCTATTGGGATTCCGTCTTTGGATTACAGCTTTCCATCCATTATCTATTCTGGGACTCACGTTTCTTATGGACTCTATTGTTTTTGTTTTGTCACAACACGTGTTTTTATGATTTATGTGGCACTCATATACACATTCTTGTTTGTTTTTTAGCGCTACACTATTTTGGTATATATTTTGTTGGATTTCTATAGGTCCAGTGTTTAGCTGCTTGTACTTTTGGCACACTAATAATCTTTCAAATAATATTTTTTCAATTAATATTATTATTTGTTTTTTGTTCACATTTAGCGCAGGGTTCCCCCTTGATATATTTTGTTATATAGTTTGTCTAACTATTTTTTGCCAGAAGCTTTTATCATTATTCTACATGCATGTTTTCTCCCACTGTTTTATGTTACCTGGCCTGACCTCATCTTTTATTTACACTTTTTGTGTGCTGAATTGGCTGTTTACTGAGTATACATGAGGTATTAGCTTTATGCCAACAACATTTTTCACAGAGCCCAGGTAACTCAAACTTGATCAAAAGCCCAAGAAAATGAACACAATGACCAGAATTTAGCCTGGCAGACTCCCAGAATACACAAAATAAAAAGATTCAAAAGAGCTAAAAATGTGAATTCATTGTATGATCTTGGGATGGAGTTAAAACTGGGTGAAATGATGGAGAACAATCTAGATCAGAATTCTGCCAAGCTACAGCTCTTAAGGGTATGCAAGCTATTTTCTTGCATTAAAAATTACATTGTTGTAGGAGCCAATTGTAAGGTTGGCCAAGCATTAGCAAGACTTATTTGAATATGCTGTTCAGACTTAGACATCAGTTTACAAAATTGATGCTCTGGAACATAAAAAGTTTGCATAGGCCTTCAGGTATGAGAAACAATTTAAGTAGATCATGGTCCACCAAACTACTGCCCTGGTGGTTTGGGTTTTGATGACCAGGCTGCTGAAGTTGCCTTGCATGCTAGTTTTCAACCGGTTACCTCGCCTGTCATTGAAGTCATTACACCTGCACTGTAGTGCAAGACCAGCATCCAAGTAATCAGGATGGGTCATGTGTGCTGCTAGAAGTGCGGCCTGTTTTCCATTACTGAAAAACAGACCAAAGGGATCCTGGCTGTTGCAAGACTGAGGATTAAGGATTAGTGGGTGTTATGACACTTTTTTTTTAATGAGCAGAACATTGCTGAGGAGCATCTTTTTGTTCTTTTTAGGCCCAACTCCAGGATAGTAGCAACCTATCTCACCCCCCCCCCCCAACCTTTACCTGCTGATATAAAAAGAAATACCTAAATGCCCATTTTACTTACCTGAAGCTACAGTCATGTGACAATTATTCTTGTTTCTTTTGTTTACTTCTTGGGGTTCTTCTTCAGATGTCCACATCACTGTGTGCATGATGTGAACACCTCCTATTGGCGGAAGGTACATTTCCAGTGGCCAAGTCCTCTATCATAGCCTCCATAGTCAGGAGAACACAAGGGGCAAGGAGGGAACCAGTGACCAAGAAGATAACAAGCAGGGAAAATTTCCTGCTCTCCAGGGCAAGAATTTAGCTTAGCTCATAGAGGAAACTGTGACTTTGAATCTGTACACTGTGGGATGGCTTAGGAAGAGGTGTTTGCAATCAAGACTGAGGAGTAAGGTAAATTATGTACAATGCACTATTTCAATTTCAGTATTGCCTGGAGTTGGATGTTAACTGAATTGTATTTTTGCCTGGAAAAATATGATTAAGATGGGCTATTATCATCGTGTACAAATGCATAAAATGCCCAGTGTCAGAGCACACTGACTTACCTTTACATGATTTATGGATAAATGGCAGATTTATCGATCTGATGATGCATTTGGTGATACTGATGCAGCTGTATATAAAATAGTTTACTCAACACCGACAAATAATTCTTCTTGAATCATATGCAGTTATTCCCCAGGGCCAGATTTTTTAACAACCCTGGCACAGTTTGCAGGTTTCTATTTAAATTGAATCTGTGTTACTTGTCAGAAAATCCCAGATAGATTGAAATGTGAGATTTTTGCCCCTTATGCTCACTTAGTAACAGCAGCTGTAGCTTAAGTGCCATTGGTCTTACTCATCAAGGCCCCATGGAGACTCTAGAAGCTTCTTCCTCTCTTTCAACTGAACTGGCTAAGGTGACAAGTTCATACAACAGGTGGTTTGTAATACTAAAATTCCTGTACCACCTACACTAAAACAGTAACATTTTTAGAAACGCTACCAGGAAAACCAAGTCTGTAATATGATCTAACAGATACCTATCTTCTTTACAAGCATGATGGAACAAGCAATTATATGCAGTAATCTTTGCCAGCTGATCAGATTTCAGTTACAGCAGTGCTAATCACCTGTTTAGTTCCTATGGGTAACTGAATTGTGCTTTTTCTCTTGTACTGTGACAGTCTGCTTGTATTATGATAAGAGATTGACTCACAGTTCAATAAAAGTATAAACTAATAATTACTCATTTCATTGTTTTCTGGGGAAAGAGAATACTCACAGATAAGAAGTCAAATGTCTTTTCACCAAATAATCTATTAGCGAGATTCAGTGTATATGAAGAACCAGCTTTCTTATTAATCTGAGCATTCAGTGTTTGGAAATTGGAATGGACATCTTTAACAGCGTCAAAATGTAAAACCTATATAAAAAAAAGAACAAAAATAAAAATAATTATAACTGGACCCTTAAAGTTAATGTATCTGGTAAAATAATCACATTTCACAAAAAATATACATGTATGCAAAGACTGCCAGCTGTCCATAAAAATGATTTTCTGTCAGGAACATTTTTTGTGATGGCTGTATAAACAATCATTTCTGACAGTTCTCGGCTGCATTCCTTCAGCCATGAGAACACTGTAATCATCTGTAATTGACCTGTACCATGTAATCGCACTAACCAATCACAGAGCTCACAGTAGTTCTAAATGGCTGCGTCAAAGGCAGCCATCTTTTCTACTGGCCATGTGATTGCTGTGATTGGTCACAATGATCACATGGTACCAATGCGGAGCCTTGCCAATCAGTACACAGATCAGTGATCCGCTGTGTCCCGTGATCTCACTGATATGGGTCCTAGGGGCATGCATTGGTACGGTTCTGAGAGGATGTACAGGTACCTCCACTCAGAACAGCGCTTGTCCCACTGGCCATTTATGTACAGTGTCTGGGTGGGAAGTGGTTAAGGATGGTTGTTCTGGTTGAGTTAAGCTAAGTTGCGTTGCTTGTGTTTGATTGTTTTGTTTCTTGAATGTACAAGCTTCTGTCTCAATGTTTTGCTGGGCTTGAAATGTTAAAGGGTTAGTTGACCTTTTTAGAAAAAATAAAAAGATGAACACCATACACTCCCACTCCCTGGTCCCCGCTGTACTTACCTCTATGGGTGCTGAGCTGTCAGTGCACACACAGCCCGTGCAGCAGTCTGGAGATTTGAAATCCCCGTTCTTTTCTCTGTTCCTTCTGCAGTACTTCCGGGACAGATCAAAGCAACGGTCTAAGACTTTAAATTGCTCTGATGGGTCCTGGAAGCACTGCACAGAGAAGAGAGAGAAGAGTAGGGATATCAAATCCCCAGACTGAAACACGGACTGCGTGGGCACTGACAACTCAGCACCCACTGAGGTAGGTACAGTAGGACCTAGTGGGGTGGGGAGGGTGTACAGTGTTGGTTTACTTTTCATTTTTTCTTAACTAACACAAAATACCAGTCTGGGCAGCTAAAAACTTTCAAAGCACTCATTAGATATGTGTTCTTTGTCTTTAGACTCTTGTCTTTAGGCACCCACAGAGGTAGGTACAGTGGGACCTAACAAGATGGGGAGGGTGTACGGTGTTTGTTTACCTTTTAATTTTTTCTGAACTAACACAAAATACCAGTTTGGGTAGCTAAAATCTTTCAAAGCACTCCTAAGATATTGGTGTTCTTTGTCTTTAGACTCTGTGGGATTTATTTACTACAAATAGTGCAAAATCTGGAGCAGCTCTGCACAGAAACCAATCAGCTTCCAGTTTTTTTTTTGCCAAAGATTAATTGAACAAGCTGACGTTAGAAGCTGATTGGCTACCATGCACAGCTGAACCAGATATTGAGTGCACCAGTTTTAAGCCCCGCACACACGGGTGAAATTTTGGGCGACATTGGCCGGTTCAATGAAAACCGGCCAACATTCGGCTCATGTGTAAGGCACTTGTTCCGACAGAAGCTGGACGTTTGGCTGGCTTTTGCCTGACGCGCATGCTGGAAAACCAGCAGCCAACCAGCTCTCGATCAGCACTTTCTGCCAATAGTGGAGAGCCCTGATCAGAGTGTTCTGGCTGGGGGGCCCAGGGAACAGCTCAGCAGGGGAGATTGCTATACTACCTTCGCATAGTTAGTACAGAGGCTCCGACCGGAGCTGTCAGGTTTTTTTCATTCAACCTGCTGGGTTGAACAAAAAAAAAAAAAGCTATTAGTGTGTACCAAGGATTTGTAAATCTCCCCGTGTTTGTTATTCTATTAACCACCAGTTTTTGTTCCAGTGGTTGGTGGGAGTCAAAATTCAGGTACTGTTCTGTGTGGGTAGGTTCCCTGTAGACCTCAATGTCCAATTCACCCCGTTTTGACATCTAACACAGTCCAAAAAGGTAACATGTCATCTCTATAAATAATTTTGAGGTGCACTTAAAAAAGCCAACTTTTAGTCTGGCAGTTTTGTAGAATGTTAATGCAATATTGACTATCTAATGAAATGATGTTATAATATAATATGAGATGAGTATACCGTTTAGTCACATGCATGTTTAGCTAAATTGAGCAACAATCCAGTGGTCTGCAGGATAGATTGCTTTGTGATTCCAGAAAATTTAAGCTGGTGAGTCACAAAAATGTAAGAGGTCAGTGACTCAGAGTACTGAAGTAAGAGTAAACTTGATGGGTCAGGCAGCCAGCATCTTAAAGAGAAAGTATAGTGCATATTCAGTGCATGCATTTTCTAAGAGGATGGATTTGGGGTTCAAGCTTTTGATTAAAAAAAAAAAAAAAAAAGCCACTGGAACAGGTTTGCTTTAAAGCTCAGCCTTCCAACAGAATATACCCATCTGTCATTCGCTCTTTCACTGCCCCATTTTGTTGTGTGGAGCAATGCTGCTGGGGCAAAGCACACATTCCCATTACAAGAGTGAGCTCAGCTTTGGCAGCCCTCATATGTATTACAGGTTACATTTAAAGGATGACTGCACTTCTAAAACAAACTGGCTTTTATAATATATCCAGGCACACCTAGAAACCTTTCAAATATAAATGCTTGCCTCTGGTTTTTCTATCTCTGTTGTCACAGGAATCAAACAGGAATGCAGAATAGATGCCTTCCCGATTATTCTCAGGCCTGGTCTGCAGTTACAGTGAAGGCTGTTGATTGACTGATTGTAAACAATACACTGTTTACCTTGGCCTGGACATCTGATGAAAAAAAAAAAAAAAGATGGTAGTGGGATGTAAAGTTGCTTGGTATCCCTGGATGTTCCTAAGTTCACATTTAGGAACAGGTTACATGTTCCTGAGCACCCTCACACCTTGGCCTGGACTTCTGTCATCAGATGTCCAGGCCAACATAAACATTGTATTGTTTAGATTCAGTCTACAGAGTCCCATCACCTGTTACATCAGGTGGGGGTTCCTCTACCCCATAGCCTCTATCACATTTAAAATTGGCTCTGCCCACACACTGCATAATACATTCACCGAGATCTGTGATGGAATGAGCTACAAGTCCCATCTGCCACTGTGGCAGACAGACTTGCAGTTCTCAATGGACTATGAGTGCGCTGATTAGCGCACTCATAGTCCATTGATGATTCCTTCCACTTTCTAACTGGTACGAGAACTGGAGGAATTGTTTGCAGGAGCCTGACATTGTACCCCTGATCCACTGATCGCAGGTGCAATGCTTTGCAATCCCCTGTGGAAAAAATTATAAATGCAATACATTTTTTTCCTGCAAAATACATGCATGTATTTTTTTTTTCTTAAAGGTGAACTTTAAAAGAGCTAATATGTTCTACAACTAAAGTTATGACTATCCAGTTAGAATTGGGCATTTTTAAGAATCCGAATTTCTATTCTTAAAGTCTATGTCCAGCAAAAACAGTTTTTATCTAATTATAGATGGAGCGGGGGAAGGATTGTACATTTACAAAACTTTTTCTTTTATGTAATCCTGGCAGTCCCATTCTTATGACAGTTTTCAAATGTCTGTTATGAGCACCAAACACAAGGAGAAGATAGAATAGCCTTACAGTCTGACATTCATGGACAGAATACAAGTAAATAATCAAACCTTAAAAAACAGACCTAGAGTAGAGTACAAATTGGGTTTCATTTTATTAGTATTTCATTGTTTAGAAAAGATCTAGCTGCAGGACTGAGCACCCCAGTTATGTGGCCAGGCAGTGTCTAAACAACTTGGGGGTCTCTACAGGTCAACTCAACTGCAGAATGTCATAACATATGATTTAGGTAAGGTGGCCGGAAAGGGCGCAGCCTGGAAGTGACTATCTTTTGGTAAACACTCCCAACCGCACAAATTGCTATTTATTTTGGAATTCCTCCAATGTTAAAACTAAGCCAAACCAAATCCACCTTTGATGTGCATATCTATATATAAAATATATATAATTTGTTTCTGTTAGCCACTGTTGCCAAGTACAAAGAACACCTGGCGTAATAACTTTACAACTGTAATAAAGTACATAGCTTGCAGTAAGGATTACCCTGACATTCATTTTTATAGAGTGACTCAGTCTAGGACCTTCCCATACTGATAAGACCTATTATCATCTTGGTAGTTTGGAATTTCAGAGGTACTTGACCTATGACAACATAAAATTTAGCAATAAGATTCAACCGGTGTGCAAAGATGTAAAGTTTTATCAGGGATTGTTACTTTTATTCTGTTAAACTGTATGGACAATTTACTATTCAAATAAGCTATTTATGTAAGGATATGGATCGAGATGAAATAAAATAAAAATAAATAAATATAGAAAAAGTTGGTGTATCACTCTAACAGGTAGCGCTGTGATAATACAAACAAAAATGCAAAAACCTAAAAGTAATAAAAAATAATAATAATAGTAAATAAAAGTCCATATAATGTAAAACACCCAAGGCTGCTATGGTATCCTGTCTCACCACCGATGGACGCTGACAATGTACATCCTGGTATCTCCTCTGGTCGCCGTGTAGCCACGTTTGACGCGTTTTGTCACTTCCGACTTCGTCACAGGGGGTCGGAAGTGATGAAACGCAGCGGGGAAGGGCTACACGGCAATCAGAGGAGACAGCGGGATGTACATTGCCAGCGTCCATCAGTGTTGAGACAGGATACGATAGCAGTATTTTATGTGATCCAAACTGTAAACGCCTAAACGGTTCTTAAACAATGTGAGCAGCTCTTTTTTATTTTTAATACATTTTGGTGGTTTTGGTTACTATACCATTGGAAGTTTCCCTTTTGTTTTCACATGATATCTGACATACTACATTGTGCGGAGTGAGTGTTCTTACACCTGCCCTGGAATTGATGATTTTAACTAAAAAGCTGGTTTGCCGACCGTGAGAGTGGAAGGCATGTGTAGCTGGTGAGTTTTTCATCCAAAGGGAGAGGGATCACCAATTGCACGTGAGGTGTTGTTTGGAAGTGGAGACTTGAAAAAAGGAGAATTTCCCCTATTATATGTATATAGAGCATTGGCACATTATACTATCAGCACGAAGAACAGCCTTGAGTGTTTTACATTATATGGACTTTTTTTAACTACTATTATTATTTTTATTGCTTTTAAGTTTTTGCATTTTTGTTTGTATTATAACAGTGCTACCTGTTAGAGTGATACACTGTGACTTTTTTTCTTTGTTTGTATTTACATTTATGGTGGCAGCAGTGAAATGGATTAGTACAGAGATTGTCACGTTACATTTCTGTTTGGCACAGTTTTAATAGTTTCATAGCATGGAGTTTTTGCTTTATAATAAAATAAATATGCAGGCTGTCATTATTAACCTTTCCTTCTAGAAAATGCCAGTTGCAGGTCTTCACCCTACCCTCATTGACTGCATACTTATTCTGGGTCTGTAACTGAAAGTAATAGGGTGGAAACAATCCAGCAACTAGCATTTTCAGAAAGAGGTCAGCCTGTGATTGTAACTTCAGCCTGCAATTGTAATATATAGATCTTTTGTTATCATGTAAAAAAAAAAAGTATATGTTTGAAAGAAATGACATTTTTGGATCTATGGCTCTTTGATAACTCTGATTTTGATCAAACTTCCCCCTCCGGCAACTGGCCCTTCTATCCCACTGTGTCCCATTCAGCAGTGGCGAGCAACAGTATGACTAAGTACTTCCAGTATGAAAAGTTTTATGAATTATGTCCTCTCCTATAATGCACAGTGAAAGGGGCTCCCCCCCCCCCTTTTCTTTGGCAACTGAATATAGTGTAGTGGGGGGGGGAATGAAGAAAAGGTGGGGAGTGGGCAGAGTGAGCATTAAAGAGAACCGGTTCCTTTGTTCTGCATGGGAACCTAAAACAATATTACAGGAATAAAGAAAACACAATATATATCTGCATTGCATATCTCCTGCATTAACTCTCACAATATTATAAATAATCAAATTATTCCTAAAACTGAACTGCTAATATGATAAAGTGTATCATGAATTATTGGCAGGGAGCAGCAAAGATACTATGAGATATAAAAATAGTCATGAAAATAGTAACAATCACATGTAGTACTAACCCCACCCACAAAATAATGTGAATAAAGTTCAAATAAATCATAGATAATAATTATAATGACAAACGAACCATTAGTCCAATGTGAAAAAAATCCAAGTTGAAAATAATAAGCGAAGAGGGATCCAGAAAATGTGATGTCTGATGTGGACAATATCCACCGTGGTAAAAATTAAATGAAGAAGGTGCTTTGAAAGAAGATGGCACATAGTTCTCCACCTAATAGTATCCAGAAAGGCTTAAACAACTTGGGGGGTCTCTACAGGTCAATAGCCATGACCTTCTTATAATGGGAACGTCAGACAGCGCATCTGCCCAAAGGGCTGTTCTCAATCTTTCAGCCTGGATCCGTTGGATGCTGGGATAATATTACTCATCGTATAAGGTGCCTCTGAGAACTCTCAATCATAAGATCATATGCATTCATACCAAAATATAACATTTTCATAGTGTGTACCAATAAAAATCGATTTTTTAATAATAAAAGTATAACAGACATTAAAAAGGGATAAATTGGCGTTCAATACATACACTTCGGCTGATAGGCAAAATGGCTGCAGGTGAACATCCGTCAATGTGATGACATCACAGCAGGCTCCATCCTATGCGTTTTGTCACACCTGACATCTTCCAGGGCAGCGGATGGATACTATTAGGTGGAGGGCTTTGTGCCATCTTCTTTCAAAGCACCTTCTTCATTTAATTGTTACCATGGGGAATATCATCCATATCACATTTTCTGGATCACTTTTCACTTATTCTTTTCAACTTGGATTTTTTCACATTGGACTTATGAATTGTTTGCCATTATTATCTATGAATAATTTTATTTTTTTCACATTATTTTGTGGTTGGGGTTAGCACAACATGTGCTTGTTAATATTAGAAATAACCCCTAAAACATTTTGCATAGTTTGAGATTCCATATAAAGAAATGCCATTACATAAATTAAGTACTGTTATTCCTAATCAGGCTGCTAATACTAACCTTTAATACTTGTTCGGCTGTTTTACCTTTAGCTCCCATGGAAATCATGGCCAGTGCAGCTGAGATACTTAATGGAGAGAAGAAAATATTCTTTGTGGAATTAGGTTCACTTAATTTTCTGAATAAATCAAGTGAAAAGTTAGTGCAAGCAGAAGTCAGTGCATCCATTTTGGTTCCTGTAAAGACAATATAGCATTACGATTAGTTTATGTATTATCTGTAAAGTCAAATGCACGTCTAAAACTAAAAAAAATTTTTAGCCTTTAAGTAATATGGAGTAATTGCTTGACTGCTGAGGCGCATAGGCCCAGAAACAAAGTTAACATAATGACCCAACACCCCCTTGCCCCCTCCCCATATAAAAAAACCACTCTTACCACAATTAAGTTGGAAAGGGCAAGGCCACAGCTTTATTTAATTTCCACTAATAAACCAGAACACGTCTAGACCAGTGCCAGTAACAGTTCTACTGTGAGCACTCTTAGTCATTAACATAACTTCCAAAAAGGGGTAAGGGGGAAGGGGCTGTCCTTACCATCAGTGCTTGACAGACAGCCTACCCCCCAATTTATATACAATGGCGTAACTCATTACCGGAACTTTAGCGCTGGCAAGGTCAAAACCGCCCTGAAAGCTGTGACAGACCGACCGAACGTCAGGGTGGGGGGGTGGTCAGCTCTTCACCGCGATTCTTCTCAAAAGGACCAGAATTCCTTGGGAAGGTCCTCTTAACTGAGCTCAGGCCCATCCCCATACCCAAGGCTCCGTCCAATCCATTTGATCCATGTATCTTCCTGCTTGGTCCCAACTTCTGGCCATGCCCCCATCAGTCAAGGCTCTCTTTCCCTACAGGGGTCAAGAGGCCTTCATTAGTTGACCTCTGATATATTTGCAATGAATTGGTAAGGCTGTAATTTAGTTTAATTATCAAGCCAGGATGAAAGAGTAAGGACTGATCTAGGAAAAATGTGAGTACCTGATAATTATGGTGAGGGTGCTGATGCTGGTATTGGAGTATGGAAGGGTTATGTTTACTTAAAGTTATGGTTACTGTTAAACTTACAGAGAGGGTTAGTGTTAAAGTTTACAGGCAGGGTGCAAGGTGGTCCTTAGGGTAGAGAAACGATCTGCACCAAAAATCCAATCTCTCTGCATGTAAGCTGACATACACTATTACCAAAAGTATTGGGACGCCTGCCTTTACACACACATGAACTTTAATAGCATCCCAGTCTTAGTCCGTAGGGATCAATATTGAGTTGGCCCACCCTTTGCAGCTATACCAGCTTCAACTCTTCTGGGAAAGCTATCCACAAGGTTTAGGAGTGTGTCTATGGGAATGTTTGATCATTCTTCCAGAAGCACATTTGTGAGATCAGGCACTGATGTGGATGAGAAGGCCTGCCTCGTAGCCTCAGCTTAAATTCATCCCAAAGGTATTCTATCGGGTTGAGGTCAGGACTCTGTGCAGGCCAGTCAAGTTCCTCCACCCCAAACTCCCTCATCCATGTCTTTATGGACCTTGCTTCGTGAACTGGTCCATATCATTTGGTGGAGGGGGGGTTATGGTGTGGGGTTGTTTTTTAGGGGTTGGGCTTGGCCCCTTAGATCCAGTGAAGGGAACTCTTAAGGTGTCAGCTTACCAAGACATTTTGGACAATTTCATGCTCCCAGCTTTGTGGGAACAGTTTGGGGATGGCCCCTTCCTGTTCCAACATCACTGTGCACCAGTGCACAAAGCAAGGTCCATAAATACATGGATGAGTGAGTTTGGGGTGGAGAATTTTCACTGGCCTGCACAAGAGTCTTGAGCTCGTCTGATAGAGCACCTTTAGGATGAATTAGAGCGGAGAATGCGAATCAAGCCTTCTCATCCACATCAGTGCCTGACCTCACAAATGCAATTCTGGAAGAATGGTCATACATTCCCATAGACACACTCCTAAGTCTGGGTTCACTCTAGTGTGAATTGAATGCGGGTTTCCCAGCATCCAAATTCGCATGACAGGAGAGCCGGTTCACACATCTCCGTAGCAGGTGTGGAGTGGATTGCACAGGTGTCCTGTGCGTCTTTGGCTCCGTTTCAGGTCCCAATTCAGGTAAAAACTCGGGCTTGATTCATCCCTGAAATGGACAACAGGGACACACCAGACCGCTGCTGTGAGCCACATCCGATTAAGTGTGAACCCAGCCCAAACCTTGTGGACAGCCTTCCCAGAAGAGTTGAAACTGTTATAGCTGCACATCTGCCTTCCAGTGTTTTTAATGATTTATTCCTAATAAAATTTGTATTAAACATTTAATATCCCTTTGTTAAGTTACTTCCTATTATGGTTTAAAGCGGTGTTCCACCCGAAAGTGGAACTTCGGCTGAATGTGCTCCTGACCCCCTGACATGCCACATTTGGCATTTATTTATTTTTTTTGGGGGGGGGGGTACCTAACTACCTCCCCGTTCTCCTCTCCCCCTTCCTGCAATCTTCTGGGACACTTCAGAGGTCCCAAAAGATTGCCCAACCATTCACAACGCATGTGTGCACACCCTGCCACAGCCGGATGCCCACACTAGTGATGCCGGCGCCGACAAGAGGAGAGAGGGTTTGGGCGGCCGCATCACTGGACAGTGGGACAGGTGAGTGTGTGTTTATTAAAAGTCAGCAGCTACACTTTTAGGAGCTGCTGACTTTTAATAAACACAAAAACAAGTGGAACTCCACTTTAAGTAATAATTAATACAGGCCGCTAAAGTCCTGTTGGGGGGTTCTTCCTTTTGTCTCTTTTACCCAATAGGGATGTTGGCTTGATCCATATATCCATCATACCCCCTCTTTCTAGCCATATACATTGCTGCAGCTCCAAATCTGTACTAGGTGGGGCAACAAAAAAGAAAAAATAGGGCACGTTGTGTTTGGCAGAAGATTCAGCCCGCAATGTACCCCATAGAGGTGAATTGAGCTACACCGCAACTACATACAAGGGACTTGATTGTGGCATGGTGAAGAGGAATGTCAGTGGGTAATCCCTCTTTGAACAAACATGTGGGAGGTGGCATATATCCTTCTGATTTCCTGGTAATAGTGGGCGAGCCACTGCTGACAACATGATCCACCATGGATCATAAGTCAGCAGCTAGACTCATGTAGTACTGCTACCTGTGAATATATGTTGAACTACAGTATATTAATAGGCACCTTATTTCTGGTTCTCGGCTCAGTAACAGAAACCGAAAGAATGCTGCATGTATACAACACCCTCTTACACACAAGTGTAGGCTCACAAAGCAATTGTGCCTTACATTTCAATACCATGAACAAATCAAGCCATATGTTGTGGCATGGTGCATTTATTTATGGGGCCATACAAAATGTAAACTTGAACACAAAAATCTTACATACAATGCGGTTTGAAGCAATAACAATATGTCAATCCCATTCTGGTTCTTAAGCAAACATTTCCATTTTTTACTGTCCTGCTGTGCGGTTAGGGTGAGGACTCACCAGGAGAGCAAACTCAATCAATTCATTCAAAAACTAAAGAAAGCCTTTTTGGGTGGCGTTCTACGTTAAGCAGTCATAGAAATAATACTTTGTTCTAGCCTGCTCTGATACTTTATGGAAACGTTTGAAAATGATATGCCTTACCCTTTGTATTTTTTTCCAGGCTTCTGAAAAGCTTTCAGCTGTATATTTCCCAGAGCTGGGCGGTGACGGGTTGTTGCTGCAGCTTTTTCCCACTGATTGTGAAACTGTAACAAGACAGCGTAAGAGGAAGAAGAAAGGGGAGGGATTTCAGCTAGAGAAAGACAAGATCAATGTACAGGATTTCTTATGTGAAAACGCAAATTATGTAGCGGTATGAAACTTTTTAAAGGACAACACCACAAGCTGAACATTTATGAATACACAAAAAAAAAAAAAAGAAAGGAGTGTAAAAGCTTGAATGCCACTTTCAAAACAAGATGGTTACTGAGTCCTACTGCCACTATAGGCTGACACTTACCCACTTCACTTTCATAAAGCTGGTGTCATTCTTGTATTACAGAGGTAGCTGTTAAATGACCTGGAACCTCCTGGGCTGCCTGTGATTTCATCTGTCATGCAAAATGTCCCGCTATATTAGATGTGACAGCAAATGCTGCTCTCCAGTCCCCCCATCAAGCCTCTTCATCAGTGTGGCGCACAGTAAGTGCTTAATCTTCTCCCTATCTGATCTTTCAATCAGCAGCACCCTGAAAACTCATCTCTCCAACTAAAACTCCTTTATCAGCTCAATGAAGTTTTTTTTTTTACCAAACATTCCTTGCTTGACACATGTGAATGTGTATATACACAGGAGCATAACATATACAGTACTTCACTGCACCACCACATTTTGCTTTTGTGGGCCACCATTTTTTTCAAACTTCCCTAGGTGCTCAAATCACATACTCATACTTAGTTCTTCTTTGTAGATAAATTGAGCTATCATTTACACACTTCAGGGGGTAAGTGCTGGCACCAAGACCTTGGCAGTTAGGAAATGCGTGATGTGATGTGTCCCTGCATTGGCTATTTTTTGACTTGCAAATAACACTGCTGTTTGAATAAATCCTCCATGCAAACATAATTGAAGTTTGCCATTTGTAAGTAAAGTTTGAACATTCACGCAGTGCAAAGCAAGTTACAGTTCACTATTTACCCAACAAGCCCATAATGTGTTCCAAAACCCAATAACAAAAATGTAATAAAATGCAGCTTAACAAAAAATATATATTGCTGGGTCTTAAACACACTTTTGGAGCCAAGCTTTTTTGCCCTACCTCTCCTGCAGGTCACAGGAGTGCATTTACTGTAGTTCTGCACTCCTGTGACCCGTATTCAGCTGACAGTGGGCCAAAATCCACTGTCAGCTGAAGTCCCAGAGCTGGTCCAGGCTCTGGAGCGATCCCGATTTTAATGTTGCTATCCACCCAGATGCCGGAGCGGCAGCTGGCTCAGCCTTTCAGAATGATGCTGAGAGCTTGAGCCAGCCAATCCCACCCTTTTACACAGCCCAGCACTCCAGTGAGCACTGGAGGGGCAGAGCAGAGAGCCAGTGACTGACAGTCACCAGGTCTGTGCTCACTGAAGATCAAGAACTGAGCAATCAGCAGTCTTAGATTACCCAGTTCTCAGTCTAGGTGGCGGGGGACAGATGCAGTATAGGACTGATGCTGCATTTAAATAGGTGTTTATGGCTGTTTGTTTTTTATAGCCCCTCATCTTTCATGTAGCACCGCCCCCCTGGGGGCTGCTGGTTAACAGGTGTTCCTCTGCACTCACCTGACCCTGAGAATTATCCAACCCACTGGACACTTTAGATTTTGACATTTCAGATATAATCGTCAAGGATACACTGACGCAATTAGAATACGGTTTGGTTATTTTACTTGAAAGATAAATCAATATAGCTTATTGATAACAAATATGACTTAACAATAATGAAGTGTAGCAGTATCAGTCAGCCGAACCCTAACACAAGGAGGCTCAATGAACTGACACCATGAATGTGAATATACAGCAAAAGAAAGGATAATAAATCACAGGGATATTGCAACCCTACTATAGCATTAGCTTTAACTATCAAGATTATGGCATCATATATTAGCTCATGACTTTAGCTGAAAACCTCTGGAATCAAGTCCAGCAATATCTAATCCTCACTAATAATCCAATATTATTATAACAGGTCCCCTTTAAGACAGCAGGTGCTGAAATCCTTCTCCTAGCAAAGCCTTGCTAAGTCTTCGCCGGCAGTTGGAGCTCTTATCACTATTCAGCATGATATTTGTAATCCCAGGATTATAGTGTATGTCTGATCCTATCTGCAGTCAGTGTGTCATAGATGATTTACTGTATACTTGCGATTAGGATTTCACCAGGCACTCTTCCGTCTGTCAGTGTCCACTTGTGATTATCCTGTAACCCGGGCGATGTGCTCCCCCATGCTCCTGCGTCACTGGGAGTGATTGGTACTCAGCTGTACCGGTCAGTCAGTTCAGCTTCACCCGCTATCTACTCAGCTCCACTGTATCTATCACCGCTGTGTGATTACCAGCATCTTCACCGCTGAGGATGGGCTCCGCTCTCTCTCTAGGCCACACGCCCTGGGCCTCCATCACCAACAGTGTCCCGACACACCTCTCAGGCTGACCTCTCCTCGCTGAGTCCCGGAAGCAAGAAAGCGCACGCTCTGTGAAGCAGATAGATATATCCACTCTCCCATCATATTTAACTCTCCCATGGCTCTCTGGGAGTATAGTTCCATTGGCAATTCCAACAACAGTCTGCCTTCAGTCCTAGACTACATCTCCCACAATCCAGTTCGTACATTTCCGGAAGAAGCCGATCCTCCATTGCAAATGGCCTTAAAGGGGCACTCTGGCAACATCTATAATAATGGTAAACCTTAGTGTATTTATTTTGCAATATATATATATATATATATATATATATATATATATATATATATATATACAGTGGCGTAGCGTGGGGAGTGCAGGGGGGGCCGGCCGCAACATCTGGGGGGGCGCATTCCTGCAGTGTCACTCTGTCTGACACAGTATCACACGCTGTCTGTGGTTGCCGCAATGTTTAGGTTGGGAGATGTCCAGCGGGCGCCCTATGGATGAAAATGGTGGGGCGGAGCTGGACTGTGCCTCACCTATCCATTGGAGTAGGGTGGAGTGGCGCTGCTGCGCATGTGGAATGTTGCAAGCCAAGCCCCGCCTCTCCTCACAATCGGCCGCATGTTCATTAGAGCTCAGTCAGCTCAGCGAGTGAATCAGCAGCCTGGCACTGTCACAGAGTCAGTAATCATTCACCTATCTATCTTTCCCTGTTGTCGTGACACTCAGCCAGCCGTTGTGAGAGGTGCGACCGTTGGGGGGGGGGGGGTGAGCAGCCTGGACTGGAGAACACTGACTGCAGACTGGCAGGCATTGAGGGAAGAGGAAGGGGGAGGGGAGCAGCCTAGAATGGAGTGGAAAGCCCTCACTATGTATAAAGTAGTGCAGTGGGCAGTGCAGTGTAGTGGACAGTGTAGTGTAGTGGGTAGTGCACTTGGCAGTGTAGTGTAGTGGGCAGTGTAGTGTAGTGTAGTGGGTAGTGCACTGGGCAGTGTAGTGTAGTGGGCAGTGCAGTGGACAGTGTATGTAGTGTAGTGGGCAGTGTAGTGGACAGTGTAGTGCAGTGGGCAGTGTATTGTAGTATGGTGTAGTCAGGGCCGGTGCAAGGATTTTTGGTGCCCTAGGCAAGATAAAAATTGCCCCCCCCCCCCCCCATGTGTTCGGCCCACGATGTGAAAAGAGAATTACAATATGAAGGGGAATTTTTCTTTCTTTAATCATATACTGTGTGTTGTTATTAGGGGGAAAAAATATTGTTACCTCTCGTATAAGAAAAATAGACTTTTCACTTTGCAATAGCCTTTTCCCTTAGTTTAGTGAATGTGGGGGAAAATCCTGTGCTCCCTTTTTGTATTCGGCAGCAAGATTGTCTTAGGCCTTTATCCTTCATCATAGGCTCTCCTACCCCACCTCTAACGTTCATCATAGGCTCTCCTCCAGCACCACTATCCATAGGAGAGCCTATGATGAAGGATAGAGGTGGTGGAGCAGAGTCTATGGGGAAAAATAGCGGTGGTGGAGGAGAGCCTATGATGAAGGATAGCGGTGCTGGAGGAGAGCCTATGATGGATGGATTGTCTGGATCGCACACGGGGGTCTTTGAGCAAGTTCCTGGCTCCCTGGGGGTTAGTGACTAGGGCAGGGATATCCTTTGGGCTCCCTGTGGTGGTTATAGGCTTGGGGGGAACAGATGTTTCTTTATCGGTGGGTCTGCGCCTCACGTGTCTGGGTCAGGCCAAAAATTTAGTCTGTGGCTTTGCGGCCTACTCGTGGCTGTCCAGGTATCTGACCAAGCCGACTTAGTACCTGACCAAGCTGACCAAGATGAGGTGCCTGACCAAGCTGACCGGCGGATGCTGACGGATCGCCTCACGTAGCCAGATCGGTCCAAAAATTGAGGTCGCGGATCGTGGCTGATGGAGCTGGCTGTCGGAGTGACTGACTAAGCTGTTTGGATGATTGACCAGGCTGTCTAAGCTCCTAACAAAGCTGTCCGAGCTGCTGATCAAGCTGCCAGAGCTGATGGCGGACTCGCGAACGGATCGGGCCCCAAATTTAGGCCTCGGCTTTGCGGCCTACTTGCAGCTGGCTGTCCAAGCTGCTGACTGAGCTGCTGATCAGGCTGTTTAAGCTGCTGACCAGGGTTATAGAGTAGCCGATGGGCGCCTGCCCTTCCCCCCTCAGGCGGATGAACATATGGACTGCTTGGCGCCCCCCTTGAACCAGGGGGCGCCGTGGGGGCATTGTTGTATGGGGGTACTCTGCCTGCATGTCTGTGACACAGCGGGCCCCCTCTTACCCTTTATAGTGTATAGTAATATATGTCTCTGCGGTGAGGATGTTTATTTTTTTACTTCACATGCGCATGCAAGGGCGCTGGTGGATGCACTGATTGTATTGGTGCAGAAAATGTTAACATGGGGGACGCCAGTCCCCTCGGGGCCCGCAGAACCCCTAAAAGGGGCAAAGGTACTTCCTTTTCCCTCCTACTGTGACAAAATTATCACGAATGAGTGGAGTTGTTCTAAATGCAATAATGGTAAACACGCATGGTGTGGCTAAAAAGCTGGTCTGTGGACCAGGCTTCTAAAAATGCTCTATCAGATCTCCCCTTTACAGGGGACCGCCTTTTTGGGTCTTTGTTGGATGAACTGATCAAAGGACTCACAGGTGGGAAGAGTATTCTTCTTCCTCTATCCACTAAGGGCAAGTCACAGCATAATAGACGGGGCCCTTATTTTTCAGCACACAGGCCGCCCCTTCGTGCCTTCAGGAGAAAGGACCCAAGCCATTTAGGTCATCTGGGGGTTCCAAGAAGACGTGGTTAGAAAAGCCGAGAACAGGCCCCTCCAGATCTGCGGACAAATCTTTGTCTGCATTAAGGGATGCCCTCACCCGTATCTGAGGTGGGGGGGCATCTACATTTTCTGTCCAGAACCAGGGACCTCCTTGATTCAGGACAAAATTGATCCACGAGCTGCTCCGATCGGGTTACAAGCTCAAATTCAGGTCCCCACAATCGGACAGATTCTTCCTGTCCAATCTAAGCCTATCTTCAGATCGGTTAAGGGATTTACAAGAGGCGGTACAAGAGCTGCTGTCGCAAAGGGTGATTGTGTCGGTTCCCTTGGGAACACGTTCAAGGGTTTTATTCAAACCTTTTTACAGTTCCCAGGAAAGAAGGGAAAGTGCATCCAATTCTGGACCTCAGGGCTCTGAATCGCTTTGTGCGGGTACAGAGGTTTTGAATGGAGTTCATTCGCACGGTAGTGGCGTTCCTACACCAAGGGTACTTTTCAGCCTCTATCAATATCGAGGACGCATATCTGTACATCCCTATTTATGCTGGACACCAGCATTTTCTTCACTTTACTGTGGGAGAGGAACATCATCAATTTGTGGCGTTACCCTTTGGTCTCGTCTCCGCCCCCAGGGTCTTCACCAATGTGTTGGCCCTGGTATTGGCATTACTGTGACAGCGGGGGATTGCAGGACTAGGGGACCTGGATGATCTCCTCTTAAGAGCAGACTCCCACTCAGTTCTGGTGGGAAATCTGTCAATCACTGTACAGACTCTGCAAGAGTTCGGTTTGACCATCAATTTCAGAAAATCTGCTCTGTCCCAGCCTCCAAAATGGATTAGCTGGGACTGAATCTGGACTCAGCCTCTGCGAGGGTGTTTCTTCCCCTGGAAAAGCTAAAAAAGTTGCAGAGGGCGATTTGGTTGCTGTTATCCAGCACTCTGTTCTCGTTGCGGAATTGCATGCGAGCCCTAGACCTTATGGTGTCTACCTTCGAGGCGGTTCCATTTGCTCAGTTCCACACGAGACCTCTGCAAAGGGGTTTCCTTGTCAAGGGGAATAAGGATCCAAAATCTTTGGAAAATCTGATTCGGTTGAGTTAAAATGCAAGAAGTGCTCTTCTGTGGTGGCTCTGTTCCTTGGCTTTGGAAAGCTGTGTGTCCAGGGGACCTGGACTCTAAAAGAGTCCAGATTTCCGATCAATATTCTGGAACTCAGAGTGTTTGCTGGAGTCACTGGACAAATCGTCTGCAGGGTTGTCCAGTTCAGACTCAATCAGACAATGTCAAGGGCTGTGGATTTCATCCATCAAGGGGACACCAAGAGTCTCCTGGCGGCCTGGAAGGTGGCCGAGGGCTTAATATGAGCAGAAAATTTAGTTCCAGCCCTCTCCAACATGCATATACCCGGAGTGGAGAACTGGCAGGCAGATTGCTTGAGTCGTTAGGTGTTGGATCAGGAGGAATGGTCCCTGCACCTGGAGGCGTTTCACCTGTTGTGTGTCCGGTGGGGGACATCCGATGTAGACTCGTTCATTTCTCGGCTCAACGAGAATGTACAGCGGTTTGTAGCCAGGTCTCGGGATTCTCTGAACGACGCCACAGATGCACTAATGGCTCCTTGGGGTCAGTATCGGCTGATCTCTGTGTTTCCTCCACTGAAAAATTATGCCGAGGCTTCTGCACTTATTAGAGGTAGAAGGGATTCTAGTCATTCTGGTGGCCCAAGACTGACCTCGCCGGTCTTGGTACACAGATCTGGTAAGGTTGGTCACCAATGCTCCTTGGAGACTTCTTCTCAGGGAAGATCTGTTGTCTCAAGGGCTGATCTTCCATCCTGCTTTACAGTCACTGGCTTTAACAGCATTGCTGTTGAAAGCCAGGTATTGAAGGATTGGGGTCTTTCTGACTCTGCCTCCAGGAAGATTTATCATCATATGTGGAAATCGTACATCTCATGGTGTGAATCGATTAAGGTGCACCTTCGTTCTTTTTCAGTGGCTAGGATATTGGCTTTCCTCCAAAGAGGGGTTAAACAGCGGCTTGCCTTGGGTACTATTAAAGGCCAGGTGTCGGCTTTGGCAGTGTTTTTTCAATGCCCTTTTGCTACACATTCTTTGATTCACACTTTTATCCAGGGAGTTATTCATGTGGCTCCTCTGATACGGTCCTCTTTACCTACGTGGGATCTTAACTTGGCACTGTCTGTTCTTCAAAAACCTCCCTTTGAAAACTTAGGGAGATTCCTCTGCTTACACTGTCACAGAAGGTAGCCTTTTTGGTGGCTATTACCTCTGCCCACAGAGTGTCTGAATTGCCCACTCTGTCCTGCCGTTCTTCTCCACAGAGATTAAGTGGTACTTTAACCTAATCAGATGTTTCTTCCCAAGGTGGTTTCTGATTTCCATTGAATGAAGACATTGTGCTGCCTTCACTCTGTCCTAAGCCCAAGCATCCCAAGGAAATTGCGTTGCATTCTTTGGCTGTGGTTCGGACAATTAGGGTTTGCCTAGTCTTTCAGGAAATCAGACTCTTTTTGTCCTCATGGAAGGACCTCGGAAGGGATTGGCTGCGTCTGCTGTGACCATATCGAAATGGATCAGGGAGACGGTGGTACAGGCGTGTTCACTGTCAAGTTCCAACTTTCCCAGTGAAGGCGCATTTTGCTAGGGCACTAAATGCCTCTTGGGCCTTTCGCCATCAAGCGTCAGTAATAAAAGTTTGCAAAGAGGCAACTTGGTCGTCTGTGCACATGTTAACTAAATTCTACAACGCAAATGTGATGGCATCCTCGGATGCTTCTTTTGGCCGCAAGGTTATGCAGGCTGCTGTTTAAAAGAGCAATTTTTCTCTTTAAGGGTGTATGTTGTTTCTAGATGAGCTCCAGTTGTTCCTGGTTCAGCTCCATGTTACCTGGTTGGCTAAGTTTAGCCTTTGGGGACTTACGTTCTTTCTCTGCGTTGTTTTCCCACCCCTCATGCAAATGCTGCTTTGGGATGTACCAATGGTTAAGAACAATATGGAGCTGCGTCTGTCAAACAATAGAGAGAACTGGATTTTTGACTTACCGTAAAATCCTTTTCTCTGAAGTTCATTGATAGACGCAGCACCCGCCCCTCTATTTCTAGATGGGTTGGGGTTTTCTACTTCTGACACTGCTTGCAACAAAACTGAATCCTATAGCAGAGTGAGTGGGTGTATGCCTCCTGGGACTGGCCCATAGGAGTGGTAAAGTTTTTTACTGCCTAGTGCCCTACTCCTGTAGGGGGCAGCATAACCCAATGGTTAAGAAGAATATGGAGCTGCGTCTGTCAATGAACTTCAGAGAAAAGGATTTTACGGTAAGTCAAAAATCCAGTTTTTTCGCACCATATTTCAATTTTTGACAGCAAGGCTAATTCTTGCTTTCATCAAGAGCACCTCTATAGGGTTACGGTGTGAAGATGCCACAGACACCCCAAGAACAATTTTTCTGCACCTGTTACTTGTATCCAAAGTCTGCGGAAGAGACACCAGAATTTATCCAAAAAATCGTCTTGTTCCCAGTGCATTACATTGTGGCCTTATCAAGAAAGCTTGCAAGGAAAATGTAATTTGTTTGGCTTTATAAATGCAAATATGTCTGCATAAGCTTCTCTTCACAGTACAGATGTACCATTTTAAAAGGTAGACTAAGGGGACCCCTCAGGCACTTTATTTAAAGTAATTTTTCGTTTTTTTTGTTATTTCTCATTTTGATGCTTTCACTTTAACCACTTCAACCCCAAAAGGTTTTACCCACTTAATGACCAGGCCATTTTTTGCGATACGGCACTGCAAATGTGCGGTCGTGCGACGCTGTACCCAAATAAATCACCTCTGCTGCTTTTTTCTTTCTTTTTGTGCTATAAACATAAAAATACCTACAATTTTGAATAAAAAAAGATATATTTTTTACTTTCTGCTATAAAATATTCCCAACAAAAAAAATCTGATTTCTTTATCAGTTTGGGCCAATTTGTATTCTGGTACATATTTTTGATAAAAAAAAAATCCCAAATAGGGTTTATTAATTGATTTGCACAAAATGTGTAGCATTTCCAAACGATGGGATAGATTTATTGACTTGTTTTTATTAGTAATGGCGGTGACCAGCGATTTTTAGCAGGACTGCGACATTGTGGCAGACAAATCTGACACTAAAGCCCCGTACACACGTACCAATCGTCGGCCGAACGATCGGCCGTCTTTTGTCCGAGGGCTGTCTTGTCTGTTGAAAAGTGCAAAAGACTGCACACGAATTTTGTCGGCCAACAACAGCCGACTGCAGAAGTGATGTCATGTGATGGTTAACTTTCCTTGTCTTTTTTCTTTTCTGAGCATGCCCAGTCTTGCAAATCTGCTGTCTGTCGGCTAAATTCTGTACAGACTAGCGAACAAACGGCCGTTCTCGTGTCGGCATACAAAAATTTTAATGCTTGCATGACAGATTCTGTTCGACCGAAAGTGCGTTGTCGGCTGTCGGAAGCACCATACTAACAAGCTGAAAATCGGCCGAACAGTTTCGGCCGACAATCGGTACGTGTGTACGGGCCTTTGGTGACAGTTTTTGGGGACCAGTGACACCAATACAATGATCAGTGCTAAATTATATGCACTGTTACTGTATAAATGACAATTGCAGGGAAGGGGTTAACATCAGGTGCTCCTAAGAAATGTTTTTTAATTGTGGGGGGAGTGGGCTGATTGCTAAGAGAGAGATTGGTGTTCCTGATTACTAGGAACACACGATCTCTCCCTTCCTGTCTGACAGAACAGCCGTCTGCCTTGTTTACATAGGCAGATGGCTGTTCTGTCAGTCTCCTTGACAATCGCGGAAAGCCTGCAGCAATTGCGGCTCCCGCTGTGTCTAATCACACCGGGAGGGCGGCTCCAGCGGCGCGCGTGCCCCCTAGAGCCTTAAAGCAAAATCGTATCATATACCTGATTTTGGGCTTAAGGGCTGCCCTGCCGCAGTCTATATGTACAGTGGGCAGTCCTTTTAAGTGATTAAGTATCAGTAAAATCACTGTTCATTTAAAAATGATGTTTATTCACTAATACATGTTCCCCAGGGCAGTACCCGCACCCCATAACCATTGTATGTCCAATTACTTACATATGGGCACTTTTGATTTTTCCAGTTCGAATCTTATAGACTTCAATTGGGTTCAATATTTGGTTCCAAACTTTCGCAATGTTCAAAAGTTCTGGTGCGAACAGAACAGGGGGTCGTTCTGCCCATCCCTAATAGTGGCTTGTGTCTAGAATGCTGCCCGAGACAAACCCTGTCACCACCCCCTCTGCTTGCTATCATTTAGTGCTCATTAGAGATTTGTTTCCTACAGAGCAGTGTGGTCAGACAGTGGTGAAGGAGGGGGTAATGTGCGTTTGACCACCCAAACTCTAAATCCACAGTGGCCACAGAAACAGGACAAAATGCTATATGCACTTTGTACCCTAGGGGACAAGATGAGGGAAAATAGAGGAAAAGGAGAAAAGTTTGGGACTTCATATGAGACATATAGTGGAAAAGTCTCCATCCCTGGATCAATATGAAAACAAGGGGGGGAAAAAATGGGACTTTCTTCAATAATCTCCACTATATCCCTTCACACATCCTATTCCATATATATTTTCATTCTTTTATCCTTCTTACCATTTTCTCTTGGATATGGGGGTCCCTTCATTAGCTGTATTATATGATTATATGAGCTGTTACAATTATTTGCTACCTTTTCTGTTACCAATTTATATTGATCATACTGCTGGGGCTCATTCTTCACTACCATTATTTACATACCCCTTCCTTTTTCTTTTTGGAGGTGCCGAATGCACTCTTGGCTCATACCCTTAGTCCCTATACTACAGCTCCCGTTGCAGACTTCATGGGCGCCCCCCCCTGTGTGACGGGTTACCGTCTCATATACAGTGGCTATGTAAGTTACATAGTAGGTTTGGTTGAATAAAGACAATAGTCCATCCAATTCAACCTGTGTAGGTGTGTGTGGCTGTAATCATCTCACATAGCCCTTAATGTTCTGATCCTTGAGATGTATGTCTAAGAGTCTTTTGAAAGCCACCATACTTCCCGCAGAAACCACCTCTTGTGGTAGAGAATTACACAATCTTGTAGCCCTAACAGTAAAGAACCCCCCACGTTGCCTGAGTTTAAAACGCTTCTCCTCTAATTGCATTGTATGCCCTCGAGTCCTCATGCAATCCCTTTGACTGAATAGCTGTTTTTCTAGCCGAGATCACCATTGAGATATTTATAAATTGCTATCATGTCCCCCCTCAGGCGTCTCTTCTCCTGGGAGAATAAATCAAGCGATTACAGACGCTCTTCATAATTAAGGTCCTCCAATCCCCTAATCAGTTTAGTTGCCCTACTCTCGACTCTCTCCAGCTCCAACACATCCCACCTGAGGACTGGCAACCAGAACTGGACAGAATACTCCTGATACTCCCCAAAAGAGCTGTACCGTCCCCATTAAGGTGCAGCCCATCCTTATTAAAGAGCCAGTAGCCGACTGAGAAGTCAGCCCAGTTCTCCAGGAACCCAAACCCCTCTTTCCTACACCAATTCCTCAGCCACTTGTTAAGTTCCCTAATGTCAAGGCTTACCTTTGTTGGGAGTCCTTCAGGCAGAGATTTATGCTCACCCTTGCAAACAAACACAGACCAGGGTGACAAGATAAGAAGCCACCTGGCCTGTGAGTTTGTGCACGGGGGCTGTTCAGGATAACCAGGTCCAAATACAGGCAAGGACAAGAGCAGGAGAACCGTCAGGTGAAGCCAGAGGTCAGATGCAGGAACTCAAACAACAGGAACCAAACCAGGAAACCAGAGTCAATGAACTGACACTGCCCTTAGGGAGGGGCAGTGTCTTATACCTTGTTAATTAGGTATCAAATACAGCTGGAGAGTTACTGACAGGTCTGAGCCTCTGGTGAAGTCCAGCCCCCTAGTGCTGCAGGCAATACAGGAATAAACAGGGGTTATCCAAAGTCCTGAAGTGGCTCAGAGGCTAGTTTGCAGACTGGGAAGCCAGAAGGACACAGGTTCAATACCTCTGAAAGGCACCAGTGCGGTGGCCACGCCTAGCCGGCTGGAGGGTACGACTAGAACCGTGACACCTAAGCTCCTTCTGCCTCTCCTGTGTGGCTCGAGGTACAGGCAGTATTTCAGAGAAAACCACCTTGGAGGTCCTATTCCTCAATCTATTACCCAAGTCCCTGAAATCATTCTTTAGGATCCTCCACCTTCCTTTTACTTGGTCATTAGTGCCCACGTGCACCATGACCGCTGGGTCATCCCCAGCCCCGCCCAATAATCTGTCTACCCGTTCCACGATGTGCCGAACTCGAGCGCCCGGTAAACAACATACTGTCCGGCTACCGCGATCTTTTCAACAGATTGCCCTCTCTGTCCTCTTGATGATTGAGTCCCCAACTACCACAACCTGTCTAACCTTTCCTGAATCTCGGCCCCCCTTCCTCCTGGAGCTGCCACTCCCCTGGCAGCTGGGGGAGGGCACCTGCTCCAGCACTGCCACCCCTGAGCTGATATCCCCCTCAACCTGCAACTTAGCAAATTTGTTAGGGTGTACCAACTCAGGACTGGCCTCCCTGACCCTCATCCATCCATACCCTTCCTAAAGGTCACCCAGCTGCCTACCTCTGATGCCTGCGTCTCCTCTACTCCTCCCTCCTCTATGCCAGCCCCTGCCAGCGCCTGATGGGTAATGTCCTTTCCAGGTTGTTGATGCTACGGAGTGTTGCCACTATGTTTTCTAGGTCCAGGATCTGGGCTTCCAGAGCAACAAGTCGCTCACATCCTGAACAGCAGTATTTGCCCTCGATTGGTTCATCAAGGAACGCATACATGGCATCCGCAATCCTGTCGGACATTATTACCCACTACTCTATGGGGATAATGGTAACGACCTGCTATTCCTTACCTACACTACCTCTACCTCCCCTGGTACTAAACCTGGAGTACTCACAAGTCGCTAAGATACTCACCAGTCTTCCCAGGTACTCAGTCGCAGAGTACGCTCAGTCAGTCGCAGGGCACCGTCGGTCGCAGGGCACCGTCAGTCGCAGGGCACTGTCAGTGTGTGGACCTATAAGTTATTCTAGTATGTTTTATTGTAGATCTACAATGCATTCGCCCCTGAAGAAGTGATGATTGTCACGAAACGCGTAGGGATCTACGAGGCATCTGAATTTTAATATACTATACCACTTTACTACAATGGCACACTGTTATGCTTTATGTTATGCATGTATAAACAGCATTAGATGCTATGTCTCTGTTATTACCCAATGGGCTCTCACTATGTATCCCTATTCCTATACATTGTACCATTTTACCTTGATTGTCTACTGTATTGCTGTGTGTTATGCATTTGTAAACAGCATATGGATGTTACCATCAGTATATGTCTTGTACCTGTTACTATCTAATAAACATATGCTTTTAAACCGTGACCAGTTTTTCAGACGCCATCTTGCCTCAAAGTCCCATTTTTTTCCCCCTTGTTTTCAAGATGAGGGAAAAAACTATGGTGACAATTTTATCTTTTTGCTCTTCATGATGCAAATTGTTATAGATGTTCTTAAAACTATTGTTGCCTTCCAGAATCATGTGACATCATTTGACTCTTTAACTGCACACCACTGAGTTCCATTCAAGTAACTATTTGACATTAAAGCCCCGTACACACGTACCGATCGTCGTCATACAAACGTTCGTCTTTTCTCCCCGGGATGTCGATGTCTGTTGAAAAGTGCAAAGACAGCACAAGAATGTTGTCCGCCGACTTCAGCTGACTGCAGAAGTGATGTCATGTAATGGTTAACTTTCCCTGTGTTTTTTCTTTTCTGAGCATGCCCAGTCTTGCAAATCTGCGGTCTGTCGGCAGAATTCTGTACTGACTGGCGAACAATCGTCCGTTCTGGTGTCGGCATACAAAAATTTTCATGTTTGCAAGAAAGACTCTTGTCCGCAGAATGTGCGCAGACAGCTGTCGGAGGCACCATACTAACAAGCGTACAATCGGCAGATCTTTCGTCCGCCGACGTTTGTATGACGACGATCGGTACGTGTGTACGGGGCTTTAGTTTCACTTAGAAAAAAGAAGGGTGAACACAAATGTAAACTTTGAAGTTTTAGGTTTGCAAATAGTTCTGAATACATTGTAGATAATAATTTGTGTATATCAAATAAATCATAATAAATCAATTTTAATTGTAGGATGTAGTGCTACACAATGTTGAATTGTTCATAGTGGGGGACTACTTCTGAAAGTCAAAGTTCATTCAGTTATTAGAAGCCTTTATGTTTAATGAAGTTTGAAAGTGTTACTAAACCCACAGTAAAGCATGCTTGTTATACTCACTGTGGAATCTAAGGAGTTATTACTCTGCATTGTGTAAAAAGGCTGTGTGATTCTGTATGCACAGATCTTCCTCTTCATCCACTGACTCCAGAACATGTCCTGATAAGACAGAGCCTTTGGAGTCAGGCTGCACATACTCAGTTTGGTGTGTAGTGCTAAAATTTTCTATGGAGAGTGCATGTGATCAGCACAGGGCCAATCGGCACTGTCCAGACAGAGGGTGAGGGGCCCTAGATCCTGATAGGATAGCTCAGTGCAGTATGGAAACTCCTTTAAAAAACAAACACAGTAGGGCTCCTCCATCTAGATGTAGCAATTAATTAAAATGCATTCACTAGATAACATCGCTACTTACTAATAGACATCCATAGGACAGGGTTCATACACATTTTTACCAAGAAAATTCTATGACTTTTCCATGACTTCACGTAAATATTCATGACCTAAAGTTTCATGAAATGTCTATGTATACATGTTAAATAAGAAGAAAATCCATGTCACACCCAGCATATTTTCACTAAAATAAATGACAATCTTTGTAGTGTACAGTACCTCTGCAGTTAGGGTTTCGTTTCTGGATACAGCGCAACTCAAAATGGTCCCTTGATTTACAGTGGATGAGATGGAAGCACCACTGCCGCAGCTGGGAGCGGGTGTCACTTCAGGCGCACGGGAGAAAAAGCTGAGAACTCTGATGTAGGGGGGACTCTGGTGACCAGAGACCACTTTCCACAGAGAGAATGCACTAAGGAAGGGAGGGGGGGTCCTGATATAAGGAGGAACCTTTATAACAGTGCCCCCTTACATCAGTGACCCCCCCTCAGACTGGCCGGGCAGCACTGTCACTGACCTCCTCTTAGGTGCACCATGCTCTGGTTTTATCCTGTAGTCTCCTCTCCCCAGTCCACACACGTCTGACTTCTCTTGTGATCCCCATCCCGACAGCACTCCCACTTTTGACTCCTCTCCAGACATGATAAAAGACAAGAGATGGTCAGAAGATTACGGACATGATAGAAGAGATGGTTAGAGGCTGTGGACATGGTACAGGAGGTGGTCAGAGGCTGTGGACATGGTACAGGAGGTGGTCAAAGGCTGTGGACATGTTACAGGAGGTGGTCAAAGGCTGTGGACATGTTACAGGAGGTAGTTAGAGGCTGCGGACATGATACAGGAGGTGGTCAGAGGATGCGGACATGGTACAGGAGATTTTCAAAGGCTGTGGACATGATACAGGAGGTGGTCAAAGGCTGCAGACATGGTACAGGAGGTGGTCAAAGGCTGTGGACATGGTACAGGATGTGGTCAGAGGATGCGGACATGGTACAGGAGATTTTCAAAGGCTGTGGACATGATACAGGAGGTGGTCAAAGGCTGCGGACATGATACAGGAGGTGGTCAAAGGCTGCGGACATGGTACAGGAGGTGGTCAAAGGCTGCGGACATGGTACAGGAGGTGGTCAAAGGCTGTGGACGTGGTACATGAGATTTTCAAAGGCTGCGGACATGGTACAGGAGATTTTCAAAGGCTGCGGACATGGTACAGGAGATGGTCAAAGGCTGCAGACATGGTAGAAGAGATGGTCAGAGACTGCAGACATGGTAGAAGAGATGGTCAGAGACTGCAGACATGGTAGAAGAGATGGTCAGAGACTGCGGACATGGTAGAAGAGATGGTCAGAGACTGTGGACATGATACAAGAAATAGTCAGGGACTGTGGACATGATAGAAGAGAAGGTCAGAGACTCCGGACATGATAGAAGATAGAAGAGCACTAGGGGGGGCCGGAGAGCACAGGGGAAGCAGAGAGCACTGGAGGAGCTGAAGGGCATGGGGGGGGGAATAGAGAGAATTAAGGGAGGGTTTGGAAAGCATTGCAGGGGGGTTGAAAGGCGCAGGGGAGTGGAGAGCACTGTCTGGGGGGGGGAACAGGAAATCACCGAGGGGGGAGCCAGGGAGCACAGGGGGGTGGAGAGCACTGGGGGAGCCAGAATAAGAGCACGGAGGGGGCTAAGAGCAGGGAAGGGCTAAAAGAGCACTGGGGGGGGGGGCTAAAAGAGCACCGAAACCAAAAATGACTTTTTTCCCCCCAATTATTTTTAAAATAGTAGGCAAGGTTAATTACCCATGGTATTTGTATTATGCAGCATGAGGGGGTTAATGTATTGCCACTGGTCACTGATGCATTAATGACCGACCAGTGGCAGTTAATTAACCCCTTTCTGCTGCATTAGTGGCACCAGTGTCAGTGTTAATTAAAACTGGTTGCACTAATGCAGCTCACTGATACTGAATAGATACTGAATTAATAATTATAATTAATAATAATGAAAAGATACTGAATTGATAAAAGTTTGTAATTAACAGCATAAACAACCCGTCATCCCTGCACATTAACCATTGGAGCCAATAGCTCCCCAATCCAATTATTACAGCACTGAATGGGTTCATTAATCTGGGATATGTGTGTGTCTGTGTGTGGGGGGAGGCTTAATTATTTCTGCAATCTTATTTTTCTTTTTAAGGCGAAAAAGATGGAGGGGTAATATTGATTTGGAGGTAACTTTTAATATGTCTATTAGGCTGCTGCTTGATAATTAAGGAGAGAGAGAATATCTTCTGCAGCACGGGAGAGAAGCAGGCGGCTTCTACATTCCACAGCACATTCCACAACACATTCCACAACAGGGGCAGTCGGCTTCTACATTCCACAGCAAATTCCACAGCACATACCACAACACATTCCACAGCACATACCACAACACAGCACATTCCACAACACAGGCACTCGGCTTCTACATTCCACAGCACATTCCACAACAGGGGCAGTCGGCTTCTACATTCCATAGCACATACCACAACACATTCCACAACAGGGGCAGTCGGCTTCTACATTCCATAGCACATACCACAACACATACCACAACACAACACATTCCACAGCACATTCCACAACACAACACATTCCACAACACATTCCACAACAGGGGCAGTCGGCTTCTACATTCCATAGCACATTCCACAGCACATTCCACAGCACATTCCACAACACATTCCACAACACATTCCACAACACATTCCACAACACATTCCACAACAGGGGCACTCGCTTCTACATTCCACAACACATTCCACAACACATTCCACAACAGGGGCAGTCGGCTTCTACATTGCATAGCACATACCACAGCACGGGAGAGAAGCAGTCGGCCTGACACCCCCCAGTGCACGCCCCCCCCGCTGGTACGTCCCTGAGAGCGGGACAGTAAATGCACGATTTCTCAGTTTCAGGTTTCAGCGGATTGATCCGCCCAGAGTTCCCAGCCTGTCACGGTCTATTCATATTGAAGAGACCAGTGATCAGGCTTCAGCTGTGCGCTGCGGCAGATTAATCCGCCTAAACCTGAAACAGAGAAAATAGTCCACTTACTGTCCCCGCTCCCACAGAATACAGGGGGCCAGAGACAAAATTAGATAGTTGCATAACACTTTTCTATGACTTTTCCAAAACTTAGTAAGTTTAGTCATTTTCCAGGACTTTTCCAGGCCTGGAAAGTGTCAAAATGTCAAAATCCCATGACTTTTCCAGGATTTTCATGACCGTACGAACCCTGATAGGATCACCGTGAGGCTACAGAGCTCAGCAGGCATGTGGCTAGTTGAAGAAAAGCTCTTAAAGGAAGTGCAGCTGTGAGGATTCAGGCTGGAACATAAGCATCAGTAGCTTCCAGAAGTGGCAAGATGGCTGTGGCTCCAAACAGCACATTTCTCGCTGGGGTATGACAGGATGTGTGGAGGGGATGTGGCTACATGTTTTAGGGCAGACAGGAGGGCCCTATGGTTTGATAAAGAGGCCCTCCTGTCTGCCCTGAAACATGTAGCCACATCCCCTCCACTTCCTGTCCTCACCCAGCCATCAAGAACTCTGCTTCAATCAGCCACAATCCTGCTGAGCTCTGCAGCCTCACAGTGATCCTTTGGAGGTCTATATGGCTCTATGACCAGCCTTGATCCACTTTTATCTAGGGAGTGCATTTTTATTATCTTTTATGCTTTTTTAATAAATTGCTACACCTAGTTGGAGGGACCCACTTGTGTTTATTTTTTCAATGTGCATTTGGATTTCAAGACCTAATTTGAGAGGAGCTGCATCCATTTTACCTGGTGTTCCCTAACACTCTCCTGGCCCTCTTATGTGCCTTGTTTAACCACTTAAGCCCCGGAAGATTTTACCCCCTTCCTGACCAGGGCCTATTTTGCGATTCGGCATTGCGTTGCTTTAACGAACAATTGCGCGGTCATGCAACGCTGTACCTAGACGAATTTCACGTCCTTTTTTTCCCACAAACAGAGCTTTCTTTTGGTGATATTTTATGAGCCGGGGGGATTTTTTGATCATGCGCTATAAACAAAAAAAGAGCGTCAATTTTGCAAAAATAACAATATTTTTCACATTTTTTTATATGAAATTCCCCCCCCCCCCAAAAAAAAATGTAAAAATCAAAATGTTTTAACATTTTAGGCCAATTTGTTTTCTGCTACATGTTTGGTAAAAAAAATTGCAAAAAGCGTATTTTGATTGGTTTGCGCAAAAGTTATTGCGTTTACTAAGGGAAAGATTTTTGTCATTTTTGTGTTTTTTTTTTTTTTAACGAGTAATGGCGGCGATCTGCGATTTTTTTTGCCGGACTGTGACATTGCGGCGGACAGATCGGACCCTTGACTGACATTTTTGACACTTTTGGGCTTACCAGTGACATTACTACAGTAATCAGTGCTATACATATGCACTGTTACTGTAAAAATTACACTGGGAGGGAAGGGGTTAACTTTATTGGAGAGGGAGGGGTTAAGTGTGTCCCTAGGGGCGGGTTTCTAACTGTGATTGGCTGTGGCTACTGGTGTAAGAACAGAGATCAACGGTCCTACATAGTAGAACCGTATGATCTCCATTCTTACACAGGGGAGAATGACAGGCGGCTGTGTTTACATTAGCCGCCTGCCTTTCTCCCGCTCTAACGGTCTATCGCGAGTGCCCGGCGGACATGGGGGGGGGGTCTGCGAGTGGGAGCACGCCTCCGGCAGCGCGCGCTCACCCCCTAGAGCCTCACAGACTAGCGACGTAGATCTAAGTTGCTTTGCCTGTGAGGGGCTGACCGCTCACGTAAATAGTCGTGCGGCGGTCGGCAAGTGGTTAATGACGTTTGGGTTCCAGTCAGCTCTTTATGAAAAATCCTCCCACAAGCTTTACAAAAAAACTGATAGAAGTGACTATACTGCTGATGAGAAAAGGTATTTAGCAGTTTATATTTACTAAAATAATTGCATTTCCATGTTCTGTGTACTGTCTGAGACCAAATATAGTGAATGCAGGGCCCTGGGTTTAGTAACACTTGAATTTTAGCCTAAATGGTCCAGTTTTCTGCATTTTTAAACACTGCAGACAGAATCTTGCAATACATACTAATAGGAAGCCAGCATTATTTTAAAAGCGCAATAACCCGTGCGATAATTTTTATGAATTGACTTTTGCATAAAACACTGTAAATCAAGAATATCATTTTCATACAATAGATGTAACAGATCAAAGGGATACAAGTTGTAATATTGATTGAGGGATATGGCATAATCAATTCATATACATGTAGGTATATCGCTATCTACATGGAGGATTGAACACTAAGACAAATATAAAAAGGGCCTGCATCTGCTGTATAGCCACTTGTAGCAAGCAGTAATAAAATAGGAAAAGTGGCAGAAGGTGATAGCCTTCCCAAAACATACAACAAAATAAATAATAGCAACAAGCCACCCAAGACAGAATCAAATAGAAGGGATGAAACAGAGTAAAACTGGATTTTTGACTTACCGTAAAATCCTTTTCTCTTAAGCTCATTGACAGACGCAGGACTGATATCTTGATATCCGTAGGGTTATACTGCCCCCTACAGGAGTAGGACACTAGTCAGGAAAAAAGCTCTGGCCACACCCATGGGCAGTCCCAGGGGGTATATCCTCTCTCTCCCTGCCACAGGATGTCAGTTATGTAACAAAGCAGTGTCAGAGACTCCTACCAACTCAAAATAGAGGGGCGGGCATGCATCTGTCAATGAGCTTAAGAGAAAAGGATTTTACGGTAAGTCAAAAATCCAGTTTTCTCTGTCGTTCATTGACAGACGCAGGACTGATATCTTGATATCCGTAGGGACGTCCCAAAGCAGTGCCATAAATGAGGGGTGGGATAATAGAAATAAAATCCACTCCAGAAGGCCAAAACAGAGCCAACCAGAAGAACAGAGGACTCATTGAACCAAGCAGATGAGACCCACCTGAAAAAAAAAAAAAAACCCTGAGGTAGACCAAAGGTCCCCTCAAACAGCAGCCTGCAAAACCTTGCGGCCGAAAGAGGCATCCGCCGATGCCAACACATCAACCTTATAAAATTTCATAAAGGTATGAACCGACGACCAGGTAGCCGCCTTGCAAACCTGAAGCACCGACGCCTGATGGCGGAAGGCACAGGAATCACTAAGAGCCCGAGTAGAGTGCGCCTTAACAGGGAACAGAGGAACCCGACCCTTAATAGAATAAGCCTGCACCACCGTCTGTCTGATCCATCTGGAGATAGTCGCGGCAGACGCAGGCAACCCCTTTCTAGGGCCATCCGTGATCACAAAAAGTGAATCAGCCTTACGAAAAGAGTCAGTAGTAGCCAAGTACACCCTGATCGCCCGAACCACATCCAAGAAGTGTAACACAAACTCCCGAGGATGACTGGGCTTAGGGCACAGGGAAGGTAACACAATAGCCTCATTCAATAGCACCACCAGCTATGGGGAACGACAGGACAACGCGGCCAGTTCCGACACCCTGCGTGCAGAAGTGATAGCCACCAAAAAGGCCACCTTCTGGGATAAGGTAAGCAAGGGAATCTCCCTAATATTTTCAAAGGGAGGTTTCTGGAGAACCGACAACACTAAATTAAGATCCCTGGGTGGCAAGGGCGTGCGCACCGGAGGAGCCAGATGCCGCACCCCCTGGATGAAATTGCACACCAGAGAATGAGTAGCCAGTGGCCTCTGGAAGAAGATTTATCTAAAAAAGCTTGCCAGGACCAGAGATCCCAGCAAGGAACTTAGGTCCTTACTCCTGACTAGGCAGAAAAAAAACTGACATCCTGTGGCAGGGAGAGAGAGGATATACCCCCTGGGACTGCCCATGGGTGTGGCCAGAGCTTTTTTCCTGCCTAGTGTCCTACTCCTGTAGGGGGCAGTATAATCCTATGGATATCAAGATATCAGTCCTGCGTCTGTCAATGAGCGACAGAGAAATTATTTAAAGTTTTTTTTTTTTCTCCATTTTCTATCAAGGGACACAACACTGTAGGTTTATATACATGCAAGACGTCTACGTGTAAATTTAGCACAAGAAAAAAAAAAAATACTGCATGTTTGTCTTTCTTGACTAGACACTCATGCAAGATTGACTGATTTTGAATAACTGGTTATTTACTAAGCCCTCTTATGTTTTCCTGAAACTGATTATACTTTGGCGCTCTTTTTTTTGTTTATTATAAAAACATGTAGTGAATGTACTGTTTTCTTTTCTTAGTTGACTTCTATTACAGTTGTATATAAGTACACGCAGAACGTCAGTAAATGTGCTAAATTCTCTCATGCAGGTAAGGGAATTCCTTGTAAATACAGCAAACATACAGCACCTGGAGCAGCATTATTTTCCCCAAGCACTATTCATTCATTTGAAATCTTTGAGTCATCCAAAAATCTAACCCGATAGCAAAGAAACAGTTTTGCTCATCTCTATTAACTACCTTTCCACAACATTCAAAAGCCAAAAGATTATCGCTGAAATGAGTCAATGTTTGCATAGTGCTATAAACCGCATCTGCCCTCTTCTAAGTCATAAACTGTAATGTTATTGCAGCCAGTTAAACATTTCCTATTTACAGCTCTGTGAGGTCTGGTTTTATTTGCTAGGACTCCTAAATAAATCTGTTGTGAGCCAAAGTATCTATGTGAGACGCCTTAGAAGCCACCGTTTTCTTTCTCCTACTTACTAGATCCGAGACAGAGAAGCTGACCGACTCAGCTGTACTACAATTGATTTCAGTGCCTTGGAGCCAGTATACGCAATCTGGGAGTAAGAGAATGACCATGCTGTATGTACTCAGAAGAAGCGCTTATCTTCTTTATGGAGGTGGATAAAATACTGCCGAATTCACAAACCAGGTTTGCCCCTGAGCATAGCTTTAGTATTTTCAGGCTAATTTGCTTTGCTGTTAACAAGTTTTATTAATTATAACTATAATATGTTAGCAATGTCCACTATAAAATAAAAAAAGCAACTTCACATTTGAAGGGAGAAGGAGAAGACAAATCAAAGTCACAATAAAAAGATGAGAATTGTTTGTTCCATATTGTCTCTTTATTATTTATTTTAATCAAGACACCATTGGTATAGGCACAAAACAAAAACTAGAAGATATGTTTTATCACTTTAAGTCAAAGTTCTCAAAATTAACTATGTCTTATAGTCAAGCATAGCAAAGAAACCTGACTGGCCAAATGCAAGCAAGCTTGAAACATTTTTAATTTTCCTAACTTTTTCGGAGTATCTCAGTAGTGATCAGGCATGCTCCTGAATACTAAACATGTGATGCCTGCACCTTCTTGACCTATAGAATGGCACACATAGCAGAGCTGTGCACAAGAGCTTAGAGAGAAGAGTTAGGTTAGCCATACATTATACAATTTTCCTTTAGATTTACTAAAACTATTATTATACAGGATTTATATAGCGCCAAAAGTTTGCGCAGCGCTTTACAATATGAGGGAAGACAATACAGGAGGAATTAGAGGGCCCTGCTTGTTAGAGCTTACAATCTAGAAAGAAGGTTCAAGTGAAACAGAAGGCAATAACTGTGAGGGATGAGCTGATGGAGAAAATTGTATTATATTATAGAGCAGGGATGTGCAAACTGTGGCCCTCCAGCTGTTGCAAAACTACAAGTCCCATCATGCCTCTGCCTCTGGATGCCATGCTTGTGGCTTTCAGAGTCTTGCTATGCTCATGGGACTTGTAGTTCTACAACATCTGGAGGGCCACAGTTTGCATACCCCTGTTATAGAGGATTTATATAGCGTCAACAGATTGTGCATCACTTTACAACCATATAATATGAGGACAAGCCTAAACATTTTCAATATATATGCAATCTGGCAAGCCCTTGCACTATATAGTTAAAAGGTAAATCTAAAGGAAACTGAATAAGAAATATCTATAATTTATGGCCAGCCTAACTGAGCCATATCTGCTTCATAGCCTTTCAAGAGATATTGGGGTTGATTTACTAAAGGCTAATATACTGTGCACTGCAAGTGCAGTTGCTTCAGAGCTTAGCAAATGAGGTAAAGCTTCACTTTGCCAAGAATACTCAATCACATGCAAGGAACGTAAAAAACGGAATTTTTGCTTGTACATGATTGAATGATAGAAATCAGCAGAGCTTCCCCTCAGATCTAGAGCAAATGCATTTACAGTGCACAGTATATTTGCCTTTAGTAAATCAACCACACAGACCTACATTTTCTAATTATATGTCACGTATACTGTAAGCACAAAAGGGGCCTTGTCTTTATTAGATTCACAAATATATATGTAAAGTGATTTACTTTCTGTCTGCAAACAGTAATCCACGAGTGTTCTAATTCTAAATCAGTCAGTTAAAGGAATTTACAGAAAGGCACATTTCACATGAATATGTAGAGTTTAAGGCAAAACTGCAAATGCTTAATTATTACTATTAATATACAGGATTTATATAGCGTCAACAGTTTACGCAGCCCTTAAACAAGAATTATCAAAATATAAAGTAAAAGTACAGGTTTGCATAGGTATTGAAAACTTTACATCCATATTTGTGAATGTCACAAGATGTACTACTATAGGTCCCTCAGTCAGGAAGCATTCACTTTTAAATCTAATCATAGTGCATATACTATTATAACATTTTTTTAAATGCTAGCAGCATGCATTACTGGAACCATCACTAGGCAGCATGCAACCTATTCCTCAAAGGCATTGTAACAAATACACTCCCAACTTGTTCTTACTTTGGTACGATAGCTTAAATCAGTTGCTCTCTACAAATAAATCCACTAATATGCAATATTTGAAGTCCATTAGTACCGTTTACCTTCAGTTCGTTACCCAGGGTGCATAAAAACTTTAAGTGTATGTATACTCAAAACTTTTCTTTTTGGTTTTGATAGAGCAGGGAAGGGTTCAACTGCTGTCAGTTTATTTTTGCTGTCTGTGTGTTAAAAAAAATCAACAGGAAGTGAGAGGAAATTTTTACAAGGTGGGGGAATTGTGCTCTTGACAGTTGTTACCAGAGCACGTGTCCTCATTAGAAGATTTTGCCTTACTCCTTGTTCTGGTGACAACTTTTAAAATGTCCCATTTGCACTACATTCTGTCTTACTGATAACAGTCACAGAGACAAATGCACAGCAAGGACACAGAATGTAATACAAACCTGGCTTCTAATACTACCCCAATCTGTGGAAATGTAAAAATAATGGCTACATATACTTTACTTACTTTTTTGTTCTTTAAAAGCACTTTAGCATCACCCCATAGGTCCCTTCACCAGTAAGGACAAAATTACTGCTCTCCAATTAGCATTGCTCACACTCCCTGCTGAATGAAGTGTAGTAGTTGTGCAAGAGGCATGTTGGACTATTGGAGATGGACCGCCGTTCTTGCAAAGTGGGAAGATGACTCTCTCTTCAGCGTGGTGTTGGGAAAGAGAAGTCTGGGATGTCACTGAAGCACTATTAAAGGCCAAGTTCATCTTTAAAGAAAAAATAATACACACATTTTTGCAGGGAAAAAAAAAATGTGCATTGATTTTTTTTTTTTTCCTGCAGGAGCCTGGAAAGTAGTGCACCCTAACTCTGCTTCTTCAGACGTCCTCTGTAAGGGCCTTCTGTTTGAAAGCTGGAGAAAATGCCAGAGGACTACAAAAGCTCTCATCAGCGCCCCAGCAGCCCATCAAATCTACAAGTCCATCTGCTGCAGTGGAAAATTGTACTTTTAGTTTGTTTATTCACAGGACTCTGGAAATGAAGGAGGCAGTTCTATGGGCAAAGTCCTGCAGTTCTATGGGCAAAGCCTGGGGGAGAGGGGGCAGGAGCTGAAACAGGTTACACGTTCCACCCTAAATACGGGTGTAGCATGTAAGGCCCCTGTTCAGTTCATCAGTTCAGTCACGTCAAAATGTATCAGTTTTTCATCCGTTTTTTCTTTTGTTTTTCACATCCACTACCAATGCAAAAATGGATGAAAAACTGATACATTTTGACGTGACTGAACTGATGAACTGAACAGGGGCCTGTCTGTTTACATCCGATCCGTTTTTTTGATGGATGAAAAATAGGGCATTCATCCATTCCAAAAAACGGACATTGACGGAAGCGGATGAAAACTAATGTTAAAGGATGCTTATCCGTTGTCATCCGATTTTACATAGAGATGCATTGATGTCCGTTTTTCATCCGTCAAGGGATGGATGAAAAACGGACCGTATGTGTGAAAGGGGCCTAACATGTTTATAAAGGTGAATTTAGCCTTTAAAGAACAAAAAAAGTAATGTTTAATTTATGTAATTTGACTAAGGTATGAAAGATGATGTAACAAACTTCTCCCGACCGAGAATTATATTTCAATTCAGTAAAATTAATATTCTACATCTGTAGGAATTCTTAAAAAGATGATTGTAGAAAATAATTTTGCTTAAATTATACAGCATATAATAATGATGTTTTCTGATTTTAAAAGCAAAGTAGTAAGCAAAGCATAGCAGTAATGTATGCATTAAAAATGTTATGAACAGGAAAAATGATTTATTACAAATATGTAGAAAACCATGATATTTCAAGAAGACTGCAGCCATGAATTATCAAATGCTGTTAGCTAGCTGCAACTTGAAGGGAATCAGTTATGAATTAAATCATTGCTGTCCTCTAAAGTGATGGTTGCGTGGCTATTAGGTCTATACTCTTGCTTTAGTATTGTGAGTCAAAACACTTGAACATAAAGATAAGAACTCCTAATTTTATCTGCTTTTCCTCATCACTATACGTGCTCTGAATCTGTAACCAAGTGACTTGGCATAACAGCCAGGCAATCCCCATTTTTTGATTGAGGTCAGAAACAGCAGTCCTGTATTTTTCTGAATTACAATTGCTGTTACAGACCACATTTGTTTTTTATTTTTGATAGAGTAAGGAGGGATTTGAATCCCAATTTTTTACAACTGTTTCCAGAACAGGAGTACAAGAGAAAAGCTTCCAGTGGGGATCTCTGTTCCTGTTAAAAAAAAAAAAAAGATGGTCAAAAGGTGGGACTTTACCTTTCACTTTCTGTTATGTTCTCCAGGCCAGGAAATTGAAAAGAAGATCTCAGAGGGACACAGACAGCAAAAGAAGACTGATGGGTGTTTTAACTGTTCTGTACCAATGAGAGTTTTAACTATTCTTAAACACAATTGGAGCAGACCACTCCAATGCTGCCTTTAGAGTTCATTAACCCTATAAGCAGTACTCCTGGGTGTTCAGTTTAGCTGAATACAAAGCAATTCCAGAACTTGGTCCTATCCCAATGTGTTGCATTGCTTCCAATTGTTTGCTGCTAATTACTATAGTTGCAGAATGTTAAATGCAATGTCTTGTTAATGACAGGATTCCCAAGAAGTTAACTTATGACGCTATAGTTTAGCAAAATATGTACACATGATCTCTAAACCAGCACGGCTGTATTTTAAGAAAGTAAAGGTGTATAAACTTTAATATCTGCCTGGTTTGATTAGGAGTATTGCCATTATTTTATGTTCCAGGATGGTATATTTTTAGTGTTAAAATAATCATGTAGGGTGTGCAGGGTTTTTTTCTTAATGCATGTTAGGGTGAAGTGAATCTGCCAAAGAACAAGACACTGCAGGTCTGTTTGTGTACGATGAAGAAAAGGAATGGATGATCACAAACAAATCTTGGTACAAAGCGTGCACAACGAAGCATGATTACAGCACCGGTGGCTGCGGCCGCTTCAGTACCTTCCTCATTTACATCTACAAATGATTTGTGTACGACTTTGGATACAACTAGGTCACGATCTCCAGACATGCCAGAGAGATCACATCTGCCGATATCAAAGACATCAGTCATTCCAAGACTGCCAAGTACAGACTCCAGGTCAAAAAAGTTTTCTAGCTTGAATTTTGGCAAGAAGAGTTCCACTTCAGTTCTTTCCAAATTAGATGGATTTATCATGTCAGCAAACTTCTCATAGGTTAGTTCCTGTTCAAGCTGGAAGCAAATAGATTGATGGCATCAGAAGCTGATCAGAGGAACATGCATTTCAACAGAGCAAGCACAGAGAGAATTGTTCCTTATTGGAATGCAGATGAACTCCAAATGTCGACATATCTAAAAACCTGCTGTATAGATATAATCTGATAATAAAATACTAGATTTCCTCTGTCATGTGGTGTCAACTTGGCTGATGTTAACAAACTGTTAAAAAGGTGACTAGAACTCTGCTAATCACTATTTGCATCTAAGCTGACTGCATTAACCCGACTCATGCACTGAAAAGCCTGGCAGAGACTACAAGTTTTTTTTTGTTCAACCCAGCAGGGCTGAATGAAAAAACCTGACAGCTTAGGAAGAGGGACTGTACTAACTATCCCCCCCCCCCCACCAAAACACTCCGGTCAGCACTCTCAGCCATTGGCTGAGGATGCTGGTCAGGAGCCGATCTGCAGATTTGTTTTCAGTCAGCCAGCTTCTGTCGCACCGGCTGCAGTACACATCGGCTGAATGTACTTGAGTCAAAGTATATTTGTTGGGGGGGGCGCAGGTGAGGAAAAAAACGTACATATTTTAAATATACATTGCCTGGCCAAAAACAAAGGTCGCCACCAAAAAAAGGTTGCACATGTTGGACCGCCTTTAGCTTTGATTACGGCATGCATTCGCACACAGGGATTGGCCATCACAGAGTCCAGAACTTAACCCCATAGAGAATCTTTGGGATGTGCTGGAGAAGGCTTTGCGCAGTGGTCCGACTCTCCCATCATCAATACAAGATCTTGGTGAAAAATGAATGCAACGCTGGACAGAAATAAATTTTGTGACATTGCAGAAGCTTATCGAAACAATACCACAGCGAATGCATACCATAATCAAAGCTAAAGGCGGTCCAACATGTGCAACCTTTTTTTGGTGGTGACTTTTTTTTTTTTTTTTGGCCAGGCAGTGTATATTTAAAATATGTACGTTTTTTTCCTCACCTGCGCCCCCCCCCCCCCCCCACAAATATACTTTGACGCAAGTACATTTTTAGAACAGTGTAACTTCCCTTTTAAAGTGTATCCTTAAATGTTTCACTGCAAAATGATAAAATTTGTTGTAATCCTAAACTTTGCCAGCTAACACATACTGTGGGAATATTAATAATAGGATTTCAGAACCCAGATATTTTAAAATCAGATCATTGTATGTGCGACCAACATAAGATTACCACCACAGTGACATTTTCCCCTTTGGGAAACAGAACACTTAATTAAAATGCACATATTCAGATTTAAATATTATAACAGACAGGATCACATTCCGAGAGAGAAGGATCAGTTCAAAATTGTTTCAGTAATTATTAAACGCAATTCAAATTTTAGAAATTTGCTAAATTGAAATAAAGGTAAATTAAAAAGTAGGGATCATTAGAAAAATTGTTGGTGATTAGGCCAGAATCTGTGAAAAAGACAGAAAAATAAAACATCCTGTATAGAAGATCTTACCATTTCTAAACGTAGCAAACTTCTTCCAGTTCTAAAAAATGAACTATGTTAGTATGTTAGGTGACAATATTCAAACAGTACGGGTGTCAAATTTAAAGAGAAAAACCTAGCTAAGATATGTAATCCTAAAATAAAAAAATCCTAAAACCTAATTGAACCCTCAATATTTTTCACTGTTAATGCAGTCTGACTGCATATATACAAACAAACACAATCTTTTTTTCTGTGTAATTGTACATACCAAGTGCTGCAGCAAGGGTTAAAGTGTTATCAAACCCACAGCAGTAATATCAGTCAGCATATGCAGTAAAGCATGCTTGTTCTACTCACTGTGGAACCTAAGGGGTTATTTCTTTGCATTGTATAAAAAAAAAAGCTGTTTAACCCTGTACTCTCTGATCCTCACCTTCTTTCACAGTCCGCAATCCATTTCCTGATAGTACAGAGCCTTGGGGGCACTGTGAACATACTCACTTTGGTGTGTATTGCTAGAGAGGTTTTCTTTTGGGAGAGTGCATGTGATCGGCACAAGGCCAATCAGCACTGTCAACACAGAGGGTCAGAGGTCATGCAGCCTTATAGGACGGTCATAGGAGAATGAAAACTCCTCATACAAGCTTTAACCAGACACTGATAGAAGTCACCAGACTGCTATATACTGCTGATGAGAAAAGGCATTAAGCAGTTTATAGTTACAAATAACTGCATTTCCATCTTCTGTGTACAATGGGAGACCAGATGTAGAGAATGCAGGCTCCTGGGTTTAGTAACACATATATATATATATATATATATATATATATATATATATATACCTATAATATGCTGTGCTAGCAACACATTGGAGAGTTGAATCACAGCTCTCACACAAGCAACAGCCCATGTCGCCAAGGGTCTGATACCCCAGTCTGCACACTGTTCCAATTAACAGCACAGTTAAGAGTGAGGAATGTTGGACCACTGGATTATTTCCAGAACACATTTAGTTGTAATCTTCTGTAGCTCAGGTGCCCAGTCTATTAGTCAGTCCCTTAGATAGGAAACCTAACAGGCCAACAGGAACATAAAGAATGGAGGTGTGCATTGAAAGGTACAGAAGAAGAAGAAGGAGGCAAAATTTGGTGCCAAGTGCCAGCATTATAGTGCCGGAGACTGTTCGCACCATTTTTACTGACAGGTTTACTTTAGATGTTTGTAACGAATACATGCTTACCTAGTAAAAGCCTTATTTCTTCCTTGTGCCAAAAACAATTCTAATATACAACAATGTGAGCAGAATTTGTTAGTATTTGTTAGCTGACAAGGAGAAAAAGCATTTTGATATACATGATATAAGATGCAACTGCCCCCGAAGTTATGTGGTGTCCAATTTCGGGCACGAGGAAAGAAAAACCCCAAAAGCCTCTTCTCTAAGGCTGGTGGCCACAGTGTGACATTACATACAATAGATGAGGATAGCGAGGTTTCATTTACAATCTGGTGCATCAAAGAAAAGAGCAGAGTACTATACTTACTCTTGCTTTTCAGAATACTGAGTTATTGATCTGGATAGGTTATGTAGCTCAGGAGTGCTAGCTTCTAGATCTGGTTGAGGGCTGAAACAACGACGCAAGGATGAAAGAGGACAGCCCTAGAGTTTGCAAAAGTATCATATGTGTACCTTGATCCGATCACCTAAACTGTATGATGTTTGAGGGGGGTGGCTACCTTTATAGTTCTCTCAAATCAGGAGGGATCGTGTTAATGCCACAAATTCGAGGAAACGTCACAATTCTGCACCAGTGAGCCAAGGAGGAGGGAAGGTGGGGCGGGGCCATGTGTTTTATGGATGCATAGAGCAGGGCTCAGGAGCGAGTGCCCCCAAAGCAAGCGGCTTGCTATTTAGGGGCACTGGTCAAAGGGAAGGAGCCAGGAGCGCTGTTTCGGGACCTGAGAAGAAGAGGCTGCTCTGTAAAAAACCATTGCACAGAGCAGGCAAGTATAACATGTTTGTTATTTACACAAAAAAAAAAAAAAGCCAAACCTTTAATTCCACTTTAACACAGTCTACAGCATCTGTGAATAATGTGGTCACTGTCTTTTTTTTTTAACAGAAAATGGTCACTGTCATTTTTAACTACTTAACAAAGCAGGCACCACACATTAGTATGAACATTGGGACCTCTAGCAAATGCTGCACCTGTACTAAATCCAATGCACACATGCTATCATTGAAACAATACATATTTCCTGTCTCCACAATGAGCACAGGTAAAATCTGAGAAACTTATTTAAATGGCCTACAATATTGTCTATTCCCTTTGTGAAAAGATCTAAAAAACATGTACTTCAAGGGAGTCTTTGGGCACTGGTGATATAAACATTTCAGCTTATGTTTTGTTTTATAAATGAAATATAATACAAACTAATGATAATGAACATAGCATGACTTTGCTTTATTTCATAAACTTTTGCTTTATTCCATGAGACAAAAAGGTGTTATGTCCTTAACATACATATAACTATGAAAATGAACATGCCACATATAAAAAGGTCATACTGAACCAATATGTTCATGGTCTCCTAGAAATAAACCTATCAACATTCACATATGGGAATATTACAAGATTAATGGTCTGTGTTACTCCATAGCAACCGTCAGCTGCTACTTTATATTTTCTTACCTTCCCTAGCAGCAATGAAGAAAGAAATTGATTGCAGTAGGGAACACAGATCATCTTTTGGGCATTATATGCATAAGCATGATGAACCAGCCTCAATGGGGTTGATTGTCCAAAGGTAAATAGGCTTTTCATCCCAAGGGAATTTGCACCAGAGGTTAGTGAATGAGGTGAAGCTCTGCTGATTTCTACTATTCAACAATGTGCAAAACATTTTTTTTTATTTTGCTTGGATAATCTTTGCAAGTGAAATGTCACCACATTAACTAAGCAATGGGGCAAATTCCATTGCAAAGTTCAACTGCCCCTGTGTTCAATTTCACAAAGTGACAATTATTTGAAGAATTCACAGGATTACCATCCAACTTTGCAATATATACAAGTAAAACATTCACGTCTGACAATGTACCCTATAAAAGGTCAATAAAGAATTAACCATCGTAACTTTGTACTAGCCATTTAGGCAATTATATTAAGCCAATTACACATTGTATATAGTGTTTAAAGTACCTTTCCCTGGGATAAATTATATGGTATACACTTTACAAATCAAAAAATTGTAGGTAGTAGTTTCCACTTAGAAAGGACATTTAAAGTGGGACAAACAACAAACTATATAGATGTGAGCCTTTTCTTTATTATTAGTCTCAGGACGGTTATTGTAAATTAAAAATGGTTTGCTATATGTAAAATATCAGTATATGAATATATTGCTTATTTGAGACAGCAAATGTTTAGTAGGTTAGGAGACCTCCAAGGAAAACTAAACCTAAAAAGGCACTTTAAAAGTAAAACAATATTCACAGAAGTATAGAAAAATTGAGAGCATAATACAAGCTTATGAAAAAATGCAACACAAAGAGCAAATCTGAAGTGCAGAAACCCATAGATACCTACCAGATCTTATCTTACTGAAGTCAGATCACTTAAAGCTGAATTCTGACTGGTAGCTAGGAGTTATTTCATTGCGGATTCTTGAATAAGCCTCTAAAAGTTAATGTAATTTCTGCAGATGTGCTTGCTATGACTGAACTAATAAAAGTAAGTGTGCACAGCAGTTTGAAGATATAAATGGATTAAAGATTGGTTTAAGAAAGATCTTTTGTAGACTTCCAGTCCTATCGCATGTCTATTTTTTCATCATAAGATAAATTTATGATTTCCTGTGCCTGGAATTATTTACATTTTATCTAGCACCATCAGATGAGTTTTTTTGATGTGTATAGAAGATCTTTCATGAGTCTGCTGATTAATGTTTAATGTATACGTGTAGCCTCAACTTACAAGGACTAATTTTTTTCTAAAATATTTGTGATTGTTGGAAGAAGCTCTTATTAACCAAATTGGCCTTTTTAGGTTTAGTCATCCTCAGTATTTCAGTGAATGAAATGCAGTTCCTCAAGGTGAACTGAACCGGCCACAAAACAAAATGCTACGGCTTTGCCTATGGGTGATAAAGAACAGAAAGGGATGGTCACAGTATATCTTTGGAACAATCATTATACATCGCATCATCATAATTCCTGCGGTGGCAGCAGCTGCCTCTGTACCCTCCTCGTTTACATCTACAAAAGATTTGTGGACTACTTTAGAAAGAACTAGTTCGTTATTACTAGACATTCCCGAGAAGTCCGATTTGCCTCGGTCAAAAGCATCAGCCATCCCCATGTCACTAAGTACAGACTTCAGGTCAAAACTGTCTTCTAGCTTAAACTTTGGTACAAACAACTCCATTTCTGTTATGTCCATCATTTCTGGGTTTGTCCACTCCAAAAATTTACTATATGTTAACTCTTTTTCAAGCTGAAAAGAACAAAACATTGTAACAATTAATTTAAAATTAATTCAGTACACTACTAAACAACCTATTAGATTGTAAGCTCCCAGGAGCAGGACCCTCCTAACCCACCTGTATTGAATTGTATTGGCTAGCTTTATATTGCAAAGCTCTGTGCAAACAGTTGGCACTATATAAATCCTGAATAATAAAATTAATAATAACCCGAAAGCCTTTCACATAAGCCAACTATGTGATTTCAGTGCTACAAAACGCCATAATGTGAAGAACATTGCATTTATCTTTACTCCTCTTTAAAACCATTTCTTGATCTCCCAGAGGCTAGCTTGTGTATGAGTGAGCAGTACAAACGCTGAGCTAGAATTCTGAGAGCTTGCGACTCTTCACCTCTCCTAAAAATTTTAAAGATGCTTTGCTTTTTATTAAGGAGTGGCTATTTCTGCAAACTTTGGCTCAGTTAAAGTTGAGGTTGGTAATCCTAAGCCTCATGTTTTAGGGGATTCATATGGAACACATGGAAAATAATAAAACTAACAGGCAAACATTTATTTGCTTTCCAACCAACTAAAAAAAAAAGTTTTTGGTGACCTTTGCAATGTGATACTTGCCAAAGTCTAGCATAGCCAATGATTAGAAAAGAAAAAGAAAGTGTAGTGCACTTGATATAATCAAACAAACATATGTAAAATGTATGAAATCAATAATGAAAGTCCATGCATCCTCATCAGTGATATGGCAACCACTTCAAAGTGCAGATAAATGATATTCAATCATGTATCACTGCCACCAACAGAAGGATTGCAAACTCACCAGATGTCAAAGCTGCAAGAAAGCCTCAAAAGCACTTATGTGAGCCACTCTGGATATCAAAACAGTGGATATCTTCTGCCAGATCACCGCAGCAGGTTCCAACTTGCAGTCCAAAGTCTTGAGAACTTGTAGCAGCTGCTGCACCCTTGCCTTTACTTGTCACGGATGTTCTTTGTCAGATCACTGATGATTGCCGTTAATGACATCAGGATGCATGGACTTTCATTTTTTCATTATTGCTTTTATACATTATACATACGTTTGATTATATCAAGTGCGCTACACTTTCTTTTTCTTATCAAATCTAAGTTGGATATACAGTTTATATGTGTTAGCTGCATTTTCTTTCTTAACATACAGTGCAGAATTATTTTACATAGGCAATGATTACTTAGCAAGGATTAGATTGTGCAATTTCCCCAGGTGAAGCATTCCTTTTACAACATAGATGTTTTTAATTTTTCTCTATCACCACCAGTTGCATTTTCCAATATTAGATCTCACTAATTGGCCTACACTATCAGGATCAGTGTTCATGACAACAATTACATTCTTATTTATTAAACATGTCATATACTTAAAAGAGAAGTATGGGTTTTCCTTTTTTTCCCCATGCATACTTAACTAGGTGGACGCAGCATCAGTCCGATCACTCGGTTCTGACAGCTCCAAAGCAGAGAGCGGTTGACAGTCAGCAGCTCTCTGCTCTTCCCTCTCCTCGCTCATTGGAGCGCTGAGCTGTGGAGGGCCAGGGAATGGCTGGCTCAGGCTCTCAGTGGCTCGCTGAGAGGCTGAGCCTGGTGTTGGTCCAGGCACCTGGCAGATCCCGACTCCATGGTCATGATGACGCGGTGCCTGGACCGACATCTGTGACGTCAGCAGAGAGTGGACTTCAGCCCACTCTATGCTGAAAACGGGTAACAGGAGTAGAGAACGTACTGCACTCCTGTGATCCATAGGAGATGTACAACCAAACGAGCTTTGGCTGTATATCTCTTTTGAATGCCAAGTCTTAGATGTAAGAAACAACAGCAAACCATTCAGAATGTATATTGTGCTAGTCTCGCTTAAAGTGGATGTAAACCTGATTCATGAAATTTGACCTAGGCACATATATATCTGCAGTGTTTTCTTATCTCTCTCCAAAGTCCTTTGTGTCGGGGTTGGTGCTATAAATAGATTAGCAGAGAGCTGGTCTATTCAGAGCACATTCCTTTCTTCCTCTGCCTATGTGGAAAGGGGGTGTGTGCCTTTCCTCCAATCAGCTGTCACACAGTGTATACCAACACAACACTCCCATTGCTGAACAGGAAGAGAAAATTCTAACACAATGTACACTTTCTAAAGAATAAATAAAGTTGAAGACAACAGATGTGCATGTAAAACTTTTATGTAGGGAGATTTGTTTCATCTCTGTGTATCATCTAAAGCTGTTCACTTCACTAGGTATATGTGAGGGTTTACATCCACTTTAAACAGAATACATTCTGATTAGTTGCAATAGGCAACTGCTACGCGTTATGCTTTTACTACACTCTAATTGTATCTTAGTAGCTTATTACCCTGGCAATTGTTCAACCATATGGGATCAGGTATGTATGGAGGACAGCCCACCACCCAGATAATCCTTAGCTAACAACACTGCTGTTGGCAGCAAGTTCTTATAAGAGGCTAATTTTGCATATAGCACTCCGGACATATACTATCATGCACACATATCCTTTATCTATTATTCCTCCTCATTTATAAATATTTTCTATGTATTTTTAAAAGTATTTATGCAATCTAGATTTATTACATTGGTAGAGTAGGTATCTAGTAAAATTAACATAATAAAGCAAACTTTGCAAACATACTATAGCAACAAAAAAAGTACAGCAAGATAAATTAAGGGAAGCAAATTATACAGAGTTTTAAATGTATATAAATAACAGTCTTTGTTTTACAGGCACATCAGCTAAATTACTATAACCTGTACAATAGGAGTCCTAAAAGAACATGCAATTAAAAAGTGAACTTAGAAGATACCCCTTGAACATTCATAAAAAGTCAAACACCTCAAAGAGGTTACACTGGATATGTTTCTTACCTTTTCCAAGCCAGTGGTTCCATCTTGAATATCATCAGGAAGCAGTATAAACATACTCAACTCATTATTCACATAGGGCAGTTCAATAACTTTTGTGAACAAATCTCCCACATAGGTCATTGGAAATTTGGCTTTTTTAAACATCATCTGGACAGGCTTGGTTTCATTCTAACAATAAAAAACCAAGAATACATTACAATTAATGTCAGCATAATCTCAAACAACATAATTAACTGCTACAGCCAAGCAAAATAACCAGGAAAAAACAAAGCAAAACTTTCTAAAATGGTATAAACCATGTCAGGCGATGTTTAATAAATGGCCTCAAACTACAGGATTTATACTGCAGAATGATATTGTATAAGACACCCTAATGACCAGAGGTAATTTATATCTTCATGAGTAAAACTTGCCATTTTACAGTTTTCAGATTCAGATAATAGATGGATTACAGCTTTGTGTATTTGCACAAAAATGACAGTTTTCTTTTGGCAGAATTTGTACTTTATTAAATAACAATTTTAACTCCTGTATTATTCATGGACACAATTAAAAAAAAAAAATACAAAGCCTTCAAATTCTTCTACAAACCTTTGCAAACATTCAATTTTTTTTCTGTCCAGTTACAGTTCTCAACATTCTGCCAGCTGTCCCAGTTACAAGATACCTAACCTACCCCTAGTCCACATTGTGGAACAATATTGTACCTTAGATTTGCTCATCTCCTATGCAATAGAAAAAGTAAACTGCCTTTCCATACCTATCTGGCCATTATCTCTCATAATGTGGCTGTGCATAACAGCCATATCAGTTTGGAGGAAAACTGTAGCAAAGTGGGGATACTGGTGCAAAAATAGGAAAAAGATCTATGGCTGTTTGGAAGGCTCTAGAGCAGTGGTCTCCAAACTGTGGCACTTTGCTAGCCTTTTTCTGGCCCTCAGGACCCATATTCCTCTCACTGACCCCAGTCAAGAGGCACCAATCCTTCCACTGACCCCAATATTGGGGAACTGTTCTTCTTACTGAGGCCAACAATGGGGCATTTTTCCTTCTATAGACACCAATGATGGGGCACTGCTCCTTCAACTAATACCAATGATAGGGCACTATTCCTTCAATGGAGGCATTATTTCTCCTCCTACACCCTACAGGCGCTATAAAGTTAGTTTTCTTCCACTGCCCACTCTGGCCCCCCTAAAGTCTGAAGGACAGTAAAGTGGTCCTTTGTTTGGAAATTTTGGAGACTCCTGATCTAGAGATTGGATTGTTGATCTAATGCCTGATTAGGGGATTAAAGTCTACCATCGATAAATATTCATATATGGTATATGGATGGATACATTGGAGTGTAGGTCTTTCTTTATCCGATTTCACATATGTACACTATATTACCAAAAGTATTGGGACACCTGCCTTGACAAGCACAAACTTTAATGGCATCCCAGTCTTAGTCCGTAGGGTTCAATATTGAGTTAGCCCAGCCTTTGCCGCTATAACAGCGTCACCTCTTCTGGGAAGGCTGTCCACAAGGACAGCCTTCCCAGAAGGAGTATGTCTATGGGAATGTTTGACCATTCTTCCAAAAGCGCATTTGTGAGGTCGGGCAGTGATGATGGATGAGAAGGCGTGGCTTGCAGTCTCTGCTCTAATTCATCCCAAAGGTGTTATATCAGGTAGAGGTGAGGACTCTGTGCAGACCAGTCAAGTTAACCCACCCCAAACTCGCTCATCCGTGTCTTTATGGACTCTGCTTTGTGCACTGGCACGCAGTCATGTTGCAACAGGATGGGGCCATCCCCAAACAGTTACCACAAAGTTGGGAGCATGAAATTGTCCAAAATATCTTGGTATGCTGATGCCTTAAGAGTTCCCTTCACTGGAATGAAGGGGCCAAGTCCAACCCCTGACATACAACCCCCTCTCCACCAAATGATTTGGACCAGTGTACAAAGCAAGATCCATAAAGACATGGGTGTGTGAGTTTGGTGTGGAGGAACTTGACTGGCCTGCATAGAGTCCCGACCTCAACCTGATAGAACATCTTTGGGATGAATTAGAGTGGATACTGCAAGCCAGGCCTTCTCAGGACAGAGTCCTGACCTCACAAATGCGCTTCTAGAAGAATGGTCAAAGACACACTCCTAAATCTTGTGGACAGCCTTCCAGAAGAGTTGAAGCTGGTATAGCTGCAAAGGGTGAGCCAACTCAACATTGAACCCTACGGACTAAGACTGGGATGCCATTAAAGTTCATGTACGTGTAAAGGCAGGTGTCCCAATAGTTTTTACAATATAGTGCAAGTCTTGCAGTTTTGTTACCTCACTGCAACCACTCAGGATTCAATGTAATAAATAGTGGTGTGGCCTTACGATGGTGACAGAGATTAACTTTACAAAATGTGGATTAGAGCTTCGCTGGCTTCAGAACTTTGGAGAGCTATTAAAATAAAGGAGTTATAAAAACAAAAACAAAAAAAGGCAGGGTCAATCATGTAAAAAAGAGAATTAAATGACATATTGCAGATGCCACAGCGTGGTTTGCAGTTTATGAATGTGAATTAGCACAGAGTGGATAGTGATCTTCACTCTCCATTATAAACAGGCCCCTCATTTTCCAGTTGATTTCCGAAAAATCCATTGATACTATGGGAACTAAAACAATTCTTTCCTAAGCCGCTATCATTAATAAGATTCCAAGTAGTTCCTTGGGGGTACGAAAGTTTCTACGATCAATACTTAAAATGCATACCTTATTCAATTTGAAGGGCATTTCTGATGTACGGCTCTTGTCAAACTGGTTTGCCCAATTTCCTTTGAAGTAGATAGCATTCACTAGTACAAGTCTAGTAAGCGAGTCCACGCTGCCGCTCGGTAACAGGTCCTGGATTTTACCTAAATAGGATTTAAAAATCATGGTATAAAATCAGTATCAAACGGTAAGAGAAGGCGTATAAATTGTATTTAAACATACTCATTAAGTTAGTAAAAACGATTTCTTGAGGACGCAAAAGAAAAGATGCAAAGCTAAAATACAGTGCTAAAAAAATCTATGGGTGAAAACCCGAAATTCAAAAAAAATAGACTGCAGCTTACCTATTCTTAAATGTGGTAGCTGCATTCTTTACCTTTTTTTGGGCTTTTTTCACTTTGTGATCCAGCTACTAGCACATTTCCACTCTGAATAGGGGAGCAAAGGAGACACCTTTGGACTGCAGCATTATCAGTCTGGGAAGGGGGTAGTGTTATATGTACTAGCAGATTTAGATGGACCTGACTATCAAATGAAAAAATGTTTTTTCTCTTTTAGGATAAAGGATTGTCCCAAACCTCTAATTGCCACTTTTGCTGGACAGCTTGGACTGTTAAAGAAGAGTCCTCAGGGGTGCCAAATCAAAAGGACAAAATTTGACTGAACATTCTGATTGGAGTGTGTTTTGTCTTAAAGTGGTTGTAAAGGCAGTCTATGGATTAAGATAAAAAACCTTTTGTGTGCAGCAACCCCTCTAATACTTACCTGAGCCCAGCAAGCTTATTGCTGTGGGGGCACTTATCAGGAGGGAGGGGCCAGGAGCACCAAAGAGGGACCCGAGAAGAGGAGGAAATGGGCTAGTCTGATAAAAACCACTGCACAGAGCAGGTAAGTATAACATGTTTGTTATTTTTAAGCATAAAAAAAAGAGCGAGAGAGAGAGACTTTAGTATCACTTTAACTCCTGTATAAAGACAGAAGTGAAAGAGCAAAGCCTGCACCTCCTCCATTCTATCTTCTCCTCTTTGCTTCTATCTGTACTCCTGTCCACAACCTAGAAAGCTGTACCGGTCGCCTGCCTGCATCCTACCAACTGATGACGGCAGGCTGTGCTCTATCTGGTCCGTATACAGGAGTTAAACAGAACACAACATCAGATTGGACTGTATCAAACCTTAGACAGTCCTGATCCAACAGCATTCCTATGTCATCTCCTGTATACAGACAGGAGGGAGAGCACAGCCCACATTTGTGCTAGAAGGGGGGATTTTAGGGGGGATGATTTGTGCTAGGAAAGGGTATTTTGAAATGGGGGATTTGCGCTAGCAGGGGAGATTTGGGGGGGGGGAGATTTACAGCCTACAGATCACTTAACTCTGCCTCACAAACTACATTGTAGGGCTTGTTCACACCAGAAGCAGTGCTGCAATGCATGAGAAATCATGCATTTTCCTGCACCTCACAAATATGTGATGCCTTTTGCTGAGGTGCACAGGTGACAATAATTCCTAACGACACCCCATGCATCTAGCAAATGCATGTGCGTCACACCCACTAAAATGCATAGTACCACAGTACCATGTGTTTTTGTGCAGCCTGATTTAAAAATAATGCTGGAATCTTTTTGCATGCCTATTTGCATAGATAAGCCCATTAAACACAATGTGCGGGAATGTGCAAAAAAAGAACAAGCACTTGGATACACCTCCTGGCATGAATGAGCCCTCAGACAGGTATGCCCGAGAATGTGCATAATTCTAAAGGGTGCCTTGACTGAAAGACAGTTGGAGAAACACTGTGTTAAAGATACTTGAAAATTAACAGATTTACTCACTGGATCAACAAGTAAAGATAAAGAGCCGCCACATTTATAGATTGGTAAGCTGCAAAACAATGTATTTTTGTCTTTAGGTTTAATACTGATACATAATGAAATATTGCTTACGAACAAATAATGAACAAAGGTTTGTGCAACTGACAATTTGTAACACAGGTATGTATATGCATTTATACACACACACACACATATATTATATATATATATATATATATATATATATATATATATATATATATATATATATATATATATATATATATATATATATATATATATATATACACAAAAGTATTTTTGCTACCTTCTGTCTTCTCTTCCACCCAAGTATTAATTTCTTTTCTACAGTCCTCTGGCTTTCCAGAAAAGTCTACAGCCTGTAAATCTGCATGATAGTGTTTCTGAGTTGATCCAAGAAAATCCTGAAAATTTCAAAACAATATTAATAGCAACAATGTGGAAGAAAAATGATTGTAGATAGTCGGTGTTTGCTAGGAAAAGCTAGCAAGAATTAAAGTTACTGTTACCCCTTAACCAAAACAACTAATGCGTTTTCATAGTCAAATGTTTTATGCTTTGGCTTAAAGCAGACATGTCCAACCTGCGGCCCGGAACCGCAGGCAATGCGGCCCACTGCCCCCTGACTATTTATTTTTTTGCTGGGGAGGAAGGAAGTCGAGTCGGGGGCACGGCCACATCGGCTTCCAACTAACTGTAGGCAGAGGCTGCCTCGGAGGGGATCATCCACTAGTGGTGTTAAATTAGTGCTGGGGGGGCGCAGCAGCGAAGGAAGGGCGCGGCAACGTTTTATTACTTATATACCTTAACTATAGTATATATTTTATATGCGGCCTGAGAAAATGTCTCTACACTCAATGTGGCCCAGAAAAGCCAAAAGGTTGGACACCCATGGCTTAAAGTATATGTGCAGTGGGAAGTTTTTTTTGGCTAGTGCGAGGAAAGTTTAGAACCTGGCTTATACTGCTATTCAGAGCTGCATTAGAGAGTTTGCCCCTTACTTACAGTCATAGTGACCATGGCATCGCAGACAACAAGGCAGGGAATATATACAGCAGGGACACAAAAAAAAAAAAAAAGCTGGTGGTGGTTGAAACTTTTCTGATCTCGAATACCAAAAAAATATTTGTCTCTACTGCCGTTGAGGGATCCAGATTATTCAAATGGATTTTATGAAAATATATTTTAGGAAAACCTTTAGATATGTTTTATTCAAGATTATTTACAGAGAATACAAACTGCCCATACATGTTATCTAAATCAGAGGTCCCCAAGCCCTAGGCCGCAGCCTGTTAAGAACCAGGATGCACAGCAGGAGACTTGATCTGTATTAGTGAATTCACATAATAATGGAGAGCTGTCGGAGTGCTTTACTGCTCCAGCAGCTTTTCATTACCAGCTGCGGTAGGGGGCAGTGTGGTGCGTGATTCAGCGTATCACGCGGCTCCCAGGTTTTTTTTTTTTTTTTTGTATGAGGTGATTGTTGCCATATAAGTGCACTTGTGACAGAAACAATTGAGTACTGTCCGTGATACTTTTTCTATTTGCACTAACATAATTTTTCAGAGCAAGCTTTCGGGGTGTGTCCCCCTTCTTCAAAGTCCCAGCAGTAATAATGCACAAAGTTTTAGCAGAATGTTAACAAATAGAAGAGGAGGGAAATTTGGGACGTTAAAATGAAGCACATGGCAGAGATGGAGGCATATGACTCTAACCGGTCATTGCCTTATTTAAAGTCCCACCTATTCCCCCTTCCTCACCATAATGTTAACAAGACAATCTCTTAAAGAAAAAAAACACAAACCAATGTACACATCAAAAGGTAATGAGGCTTGGATAGGGGGCTCTCTGCTGTATCTCACCAGCTATCCAAGCTTTATTACCTTGGCTGTGTACATTGGTTTGTGTTTTTTTCTCTCTCTTAGAGATTGTCTTGTTAACATTCTGCTAAAACTTTTTGCATTAGAACTGCTGGGACCTTGAAGAAGGGGACACACCCCAAAAGCTAGTCCTGAAAAATTGTATATTAGTGCAAATAGAAAAAGTATCACGGACAGTACTCAAATTTTTTTTTACAAACATTATTTGAAGTGTACATAACGTACACTTCATTCATGGCTTTGTACACTGCTGTGCATTACCATGTGATTTAGTGCAGCCATAGACTGCGTTGCAGTGTGAATGGTTTCCTATGTGTCCTTGCGATGACAGACGTTTTACAATGCAGCAAAACATCTGTCACAGAACACTGTGTGAATTATCCCTCCAGTCGCTCCATTACTGCCTGAGCCCTGCCTCCCGTCAGATTAGCAGCGTTATTAGATTCTCATAGGAGCACGAACCTTACTGTAAACTGCATGCGCTGGTTATGAGAATCTAATGCCTGATGACCGGAGGCTGAGGAGATGATGCTAGCACTGGGGAGAGGCTGCAAATACAGAGCACAGAGACCCCTATGAAAACCTTATGAAGTGATAGGCAAGATGAATGCAGGGAAGATGACTGGTGGCAGGCTATACCACCTTATCCCCTGGGTCCATGGAAAAATTGCCTTCTGTGAAACCAGCCCCTGGGCCAAAAAGGTTGGGGACCGCTGATCTAAACCATAGCACAATGTCAGATCAAACATACAAACAGAGGAGGGGAACTACAATATCTACTTTAGATCATTTATCTGTCTGAAGACCAAATGGAAACAAAAGCAACATTTACTCACGTATCTTATCAAATAAAATGAAGTAATATTACACTAGCTAAAGATAAGCTTACGTCAAGGAAGGTAAATGACTTTTCTCCATAAAGACGATTGGCGGTTCTCAAAAGGTAATCAGTGCCTGGCTTGTTGATTTCAGAGATAAGAGACTGAAATGATGAATGAACATCTTTTGCCTTTTCAAACTGAAGAACCTGAAAAAAAAGAAAAAATAACACTTACTGGCTGGATCACCAGGTAAAAATAAAAGTAATAAAGCCTAAAAAAAAAAAAAAAAAACGAATGCAGCCATCACATCTAATTAAGGGTGAGCTGCAATATAATACGTGTTTGCTTTTGGGTTTAACACCACTTTAAACATTTAGCAGCTGATTCTGTGCATTATATTACTACGTCTTGAAAAATTCAATGTCAGTAAAAGCACTAGAAAGTTCCTAAAGTAGTCCACTACTTTAGTGTGGTTATGAGTAAGCAAGTGTAATCTTGTGAACGCGTCAACCTCTGCAATCTGTCCGTGGTGTTTTCAAGTCTTGTGCTGGATTGAAAGTGGTGAATACATTTTTACTATTTCATTTATATCAGAGTGCGGTCCATGCTTTGTGTTTGAAACTGTTGCCTTGGACTACGGATCTGACCTGCACCTGATCAAGCAGTTTCACCGGAGCGGCTTATCTGCATTGTGTCTTAGTCCACTACTTTAACTAAACTACTTTTACTAAAAGTAAAAAAAAAAAAACAAATCACATTGGTGGCCCAAGAGCACTAGATCTGTGCAAAATAAAATCTAGCATTGTGAAGAGAAGGATAAAAAAAATTGCATCTCCAAGACTTCCTTGTTGCCTATGATGTCCAAATGCATCTTGGGAGATTAATGTCATTCTGATTCCTTCCCCTGCATCTGTCTGGTATTAATGGTATCTCTTTTACTCAGAAACCTTAATGTGAGTATACAAGGGTCAATGAGTTTAGATGGATATACATGTAGAATCTAGGTCTACAGACCTGACTAGCAGTTGGGGTAGGTTGCATGGTCTTGAGGACAACAGTGGTGAGTGCCAAAATGTTTGTGGCATGCAATGAAATAGTACCAGTAAAAAAAGTAAACATTTGTGGCAAAGAAAGAAATGTCCCTACATCAGTGTTGTCACTGAAATTAAAAATGTCCCCAAGTTAGTGATGTGAATAGAATGAAAAAAAGGTCCCTGAGTAAGTGGTGTCATTGAAAAAAAGCGTCAGAGACCACACTAAAAGGAAAAAAAGGTTTCCTACATCGGTGGGGACACTGAAAAGAAAAAAATGTCCCTGAGTTGGCGGTGTCATTAAAAGGAAAGAATGGCCCTGCATTGGCGGCATCACTGAAAAGAAAAAATGCCCATGGTTCTTCTGAAAGGAAAAACATTGTCCCTACATTCATTGCTGGTGTCATATGAGGAAACATTACTACAAAGCTTCCCATCAACTCCGACCCCCTCTTCCTCACTACAAAGCTCACCCTCATCCCCCTCCCCGTACAGAGCTCCAACCTCCCAGTACAGATCTACAACCCGCCACCTTGTATATAGAAAGTTTCCCCTCCTCCAACCCCCCCCCCCCCCCACAGAACAAAGATCCCTTCTTCTCCCACCCAGCCTAAGTACAGATCCACCCCCACCCCCTGCCAGAATAGCCCTACCTCCTCATCCCACTCCCCCACTACACAGAGCTTTCTCTCTCTCCCACCTCCCCCCCAGTACAAAGAGCTCCTCCCACCCCCTAGCCCCCCACTCAGGTACAAAGCTCTCCCCTCCCAGTACAGAGCTAGCTTCTCCTCCCTCCCACCCAGCGCAGAGCTCCCCCAACCTCCTAGCCCCCCTGTACATACTGCTCCCTACTAATCCAAACCCCCCCCTCCCCTGTACAGTGCTCTACCATTAATTCCCAGTCCTGCAGAGCGCTTAATTGTCCTTGCAGCTGTTCCTCCTGAACGGAGGATACCTTGAGGCCCCTAGTAATTTGTAAACACAGAATCTGCACAGGAAGCCACTTCTGTATTCACAAAAAGTGACAGTGGCCAGCAGGGAACATAGGGCTAGTGTCGGAGGTGGTAATACAGAGAACACCACGCTCATGATACAAAAAGCCCTGCTGACAGAAGTGACACTGCAGTTGCTCCTGTCAATGCCCCTGTCCTGCACATAGAGCCAGTGACACAAAATGATAAATGTGCTGATGTAGACATTGTATGAATATAATTCCATTGTGCTTGATCAGCACCTGAGCAGATAACACTCACATTGTCACCTGCTCCCCAAACATGTGTCTAAAATTACAGGTATGCATTAACATACAAAGTGACTCTGTGCTTTCAGGGTCACTTTAACAACTTGAATGAATTTTAGTGCAATCGAGCACAATATAATATGCCAAAAACAAGAAAGATAGGACGCCACTGATTAAGTGTCCCCAAGTAATGTATGCGCTCCCTGTAGTAGTGAAACTAATATTTAAAGCAGAAGCCTCTGTGGTGTCCATCCTTCCTGTGTTGATAGTTGTTGGCATATGATATAATGGAGACTGGTGGTGTATTGCAGAACTTGTCAGGGAAGTGACCAAGCACGATTAGTGCAGCCGACAAGGCGCCAGACCCATCCTGAAACGAGTTGCCACAACCCCCACTTCTCCTTGCACCATGTGAGGTCATCCACCTGAGCTCTGGACATCGGTCACTTCTCTGCATAGCCCTGTTCAGCTACTGGGTTACAGAATTACAATCTGTCTGCATTGCTTAGGCCTGTCCTACTGAAGACAAATGGCTACTGTATACCATACTATAGTTATACTTTATACCATAGAGACATAGAAGCTATACAGCAAAAGGGCCAGAAAATTAAAAGAATATTTTTATGAATGGCTCTATCATCATGTACTTTCCTGATTTTCACAAGATGTGCAAATTCAGAGGGCCACATTTCAAGGTAATAAACTCCTATATACAATTACCATGTAATATTCTATGCAATACCATGCAAAATTAAAAAGTAATTCCAAATGGGGACACTCAATTTAGTTTGGTAAGCAAAAACATCCATGTCGTCTTTGTAAACTCGTTTCCTTGGATGGAAATCATTTGGATCTTCACTATCCCTGCATTTTCCCTTTCCTATATTGTGGGGCTACCATGGCTGGTTATTCATGGATCCCTATTGAGAAAGATACCATTTAAATAATTTTTGTTACTACTGAAAAGGTTTTCACATTTTTGGAGTGGTAAATTACTGAAAGTTCTTTTCTTTAATATATCATCTTGGAGAGTGCCATGCCATGCCATGCCCTGTCATTGTTTTATTTATTTTCTTCTATGCATCAGATGGCGCATGCTTCTACTAACCCTGTCATACTGCAGGTTGTGAGACAGTTCTGTTTCTTGGAACTAGGTCACCTATACTCAGTGTCTGGACTATTATACAGCTATGATCAACTATATGATCTGTCAGGTATTAAAGCCCCCCCCCCCTCCCCCCCAGTTCTACTCCTGCATGGTGATGTATTGTTTCTTTGGCTGATTCTTGGGGTTTGGAAGATTCTGGTCCTTGGGAGAATGGGCATTTCTACATTGATTTAGTTTGTTCTGTTTCTTCTGTCCATCAAACTGTCCATTTGACATTTACTTTGAATCTATACTTGCTGGCCGTGGTCATATAATTTAAGATCTCTATGCACTGTTTTTGGCAGATATCATTCTTATCTCTATTGCTGTTAAATACTTTGGGCTTTCTGGAAGATCATTGCTCTATTCAATTCAACAGTGACCAAGAAGACCTACTGCATTTTCTCTGAAAGTACCCTAAATTACTTGATCAGAGTAATCCAACATATCAATCAGATTTTCCATGTATGTACATTTAAAATGTAACCTTCTTGAAACCTTAATAAGTGCTGAGTTCACTCTATCTACATGTTGAATCACGAAAAGTAGCTTCCCTATTCCTACCTTCTGGTCCCCCCTCCCCCCATTTAAGATAAGGAGCAATCCTTATAGACAGTATGGTCCCAATGGAATGAATAGTACCTTATTGTTCCAAGTACCTACTTCAACAATAGCCTGTAGTTATAGATCTGTTTGTTATTCTTAATGCCTACATTTTCTGTTTATATGTGTGTTCTATCATTGTACCTAATTGCAAAATATCAGCATTTGTTATATATTTGGTACTTTAAAAAAAAAAAAAAATAATAATTTGAAAATAAAAATGTAACCTTTTTACTTGTATTTTAGGGTATATTTATACAGATCATCACACTGTGGAGGATGTAACGTGAACAATTTTTGTTAAAAAAATGACATTTTCGCAAAAGATATTGGCCCAAGCCCCATCATTGTTTAGTGAATTGTCTGAAATAATGTTTTCAGCTCTTGCTCTAAAGAATTTACATAACAGAAGTTGAGAGAAGAAGTGAAGAAGTGTGCCAATATTTGTTCTTGCTGGCTAGAAAACCATAGTCTTGGGTTCTGATGTAATAGAATATTACAAGCAGGAGCTCATTTTACATTTCGTTCGTGCAATTGGCATACACGCTGTATATAGTAGAGAGGGATTAGAACACCTACTATGTTTTTATTGCTGTATTCACACCCATTAGGGAGATTCACCCCCTCCATTTGTCCTGTTTACCAGGGAAAATCTTTTCAATGGGCACACTAGTTCTGGAGAACTACCAGAGGATATAACCCACCTTACTCTATCAAAAATGGGAAGAAAAAAAAAAAACATTGCCTATAGTTCTACTTTAAAACATAAGTTCTCCTTTGTGGAAAAAAAATAAATGCATGTATTTTTGCAGGAAAAAATTAGCATTGCGCACCCATGATCAGTGGGTGCTATGTCAGCCACTGCCTAGAGCTGTCTGCCCATGGCTCTGTACAGACAGACAGTTCCTGAGCTGTAAGCAGTGTGAATAAACTATTAGCGTGCTGATCAGTGTGCTTGCAGTTTAATGATAATACAAGTCAAGCTGCAGCAGTGGCAGATGGAACTTCAGTTTATTAATTCACAAATTAATGTGAATGAATGACGCGGATGGGCAAGCAGAGCACCATGTTCAAAATGTGTCATCAGGTGCAGGGAGAAGATTCCCTGCCAAATGTCATAGAGAGGGGAGCTCGGGTGGCAGGTGCATAGGAGTATTTGGCATGTTACACCCATATCTGGGGTGATATAGGTGTAACATGCTTTTAAAGGTAAACTTATTCTTTAAAACTGAAAGTTTCCTATATATGGTATTACTATTTTAACAGTACCTTTTAATTAAAATTTTCAATACAAAAGCAGAGATGTATAGTAACGAAGTAGAACTACTTAAGTACTGTACTTAAGTACCGAAATGCGGTATCTGTACTTTCCTAGAGTAGAATTTTTTTCTCCTACTTCTACTTTTACTTCACTACATTTTTTCGATGATTTCGATACTTCTACTCAAGTATTTTTTTTTTGTGCTGCATAGTTACTTTTAAAAAAATTACCACTGCCAGAACAGTAGATGGCAGGTTGCATAAAGCTCAAAAAAATGTGTATAATGTCATTTGTAAATCAGCGCATATGAAAATAAAGGCTGTGTATAATAAAAGCTGCTATACCAAATCTTTCCAATAAAAAGAAAATATGAAACAAACAAATAAATGGTGCTACAGCGCTTAAAGTGCATCAAGAAACTACTAACAAACACAGGTTAATCATTTGAATAAATCATTTGAAATAATAAAAAACAATATGATGTTCAAACTTTTGACTTCTTTCTTTAATAACTACATAACACAGTACTTGTACTTCTACTTTCAGTACTTGAGTAGAAATTTTTTTTCAAAACTACTGGTACTTTTTACTTTTAGTACTTAAGTAGCAAATTTTTTGAAAAAACTACTTGCAATACTTAAGTAAAAAAAATGTTGAATACTTTAGTACTTCTACTTAAGTAACTTTTTCTGCGAGCACTTCCACTTCTACTCAAGTCACTTTTTGATCGAGCACTTGTACTTTTACTCAAGTAGAAATTTCGAGTACTTTATACAAGTCTGTACAAAAGTGACTTGGTGCTGTCCATTTACATCTGCCCGCTCAGACATACATTGTGGTTCAGTATGGGTCCAGCTGAAAAACTGACACATGGATCCAGACTGAATGCCTGTGTGAAAGTGTCCTTTCAAAACCAGAAGCACAATCCAATAAAAGCCCACTGTAGTTACACTGTAGAGCAATTATATCTTGTGTGGTCAGTGCATGTGTGTCTGTACTCTGTAATAGACTTGCTGGGTATATTATTGCATATTTATATACAGACCTTTGACATCTGAGCTGCAGTATTTCCTTTGGCTCCTAAATGAATCATTGCCAGAGCTGAGGATATGCTCAATGGGGAGAAGAACAAGTTGCATTTTCTATCATTTTCATTCAGCTTCCGAAAGAGATCAATAGCGAAGGAGCCATTTGCTACACTGAGAGAATCCATTTTTTCAAGCCTGCAGAATCAATAAAAAAGCAAAGATGACATAATCTATAAATTCAAGCTAAACAACTTTAAAAGTTAAAGCTGAACTAACCTTTTTTAAAACTTACAATGGTCCAGTGTAGTTGCATCCAATTTTTTTTGTATCTCATATCTAGAGGGCCGTTGGGATGCAGATATTCACTCAAGTAACCTGTGCTACAAACAGTCAGCACTGGTCTCTTCCGGGCGCTGATCGAGCAACATGCCTCCTGTATACTGAACACAGGGGGTCACTTGCTCCTCACCTCTTCCATTCAGAGTGGATCTTGTATCTTTTTTTTCAATGAGTACAAGATGTTCTTTGAATGTATGAAATGGTGATTGTGATGTCAGCCGCCATCCTCTCTGCCTCCTCTAAATCAGGGAACACCATCTCTGAAAGGCGGAGGTGCCAAACAAGCAAACCGGTTTTCAGTATACAGAAGGCAAGTTCCTTGAGTAGGACAAATAAGAGACAAGCACTAATTGTATGTAGCACAGACTACTACAGTGAATCCTTGCATAAGACCTCTGGGTGTGACATATTTAGACTTAGATCAACCAAGCTGGACCATAGCAAGTTTAAAAAAAAAAAAAAAAAAAAAAAAAAAGAAGATCATTCCTGGAGCTCAGTTTAAAAATGTATAATTATATATATATATATATATATATATATATATATATATATATATATATATATATATATGTATATATACATATACACACACACATACACACACATATATACATACATAAACACACATATACACACTATATTGTCAAAAGTATGGCAGGAAGCAAAGCATGCATATTAGAGCTGCACGATTAATAGTTAAAAAAAAAAAAAAAAAAATCACAATCTCGATTCACCCCCCCCCCCGCGCGATCCTAAAACAGTGTGCCCTCGATTCTTACAGCGCTGTTCTCTGCTCACTCACAGCTGTCAAAAAAAAGAAGAGCTATGGCAAATGTTTTTCAACATTGTTAAGGCTGCTAGATAACTATAAAACACAGTGTTTTGCCATGTAGCTTTTCATTCTTTTAGATCAAAGGAACAAACTTCCGTCTGTAAGGCTGCATTCACACTTGAGTGTAGTGTTTTACCGCATTTTTTACCGCGATTTTACCGCAATTTTTACCGCGTTTTTCAGGCGTTTTTGGAGGCAGGCATTGACATCTATCAAAAACGCTGGTAATCAGCCCAAAAAGAAGCTCATGTACTTTTTTCAGCTACAGGCGTTTTGCAAAATGCTCAGATGTGAACAGGGGCCATTTAAATGAATGGGGTTTTACTTGTTGGGCGTTTTGGAACTTTTTTTGAGCGTTTTTGGAGCTGAAAAACACTCAAAAACGCCCAGGTGTGAATGGAGCCTAAGTAAAAGCAGTTTAACCTCCTAAAGACTTAGGCTTCTTTCACACGGTCCGCCTCCGCAGGCGGATCAGTGTTGCTCAGCGGGGATCGATCCGCGATCCCCGCTGAGCCGGGCGGATGACAGCTCCGTCTCCGCTTGCAGAGCGGAGAGGGAGGTGTCTCAGCCCCCGCTGCCCTCTATGGGGGATCGGAGGAGAGCGGACCGCTTGTCCGCTCTCATCAGATCCGCTCCGCTCCGATTACTGAACGGATGGAAAAATAGGGTTTCCATCCGTCCAGATTTCAGCACAGGATCGGATGCGGATGGCAGCGGGTGTCAGCGGAGGTGACCTCCGCTGACACCCGCTGCCCCATAGAGCTGCATGGAGGATCCGATCAGATCCGCCTAAAAAACTGACAGGCGGATCTGATCGGACCGCCCGTGTGAAAGAGCCCAAAGTCTTTTTCTGACATATGTTGCTTACAAATTAAAATCAGTATGTCTTGCTAGAAAATTACTTAGAATCGACAAACATTATATATATATATATATATATATATATATATATATATATATATATATATATATATATATATATATATATATATACACACACACACATATACACACATACATACATATATATATATATATACATACATACATACATACATACATATACACACACATACAGTTTTTTTTTTTTTTTAAGCAGTAAGCAGAGACCCTAGAGAATAAAATGGGGATTGTTGCAATCTTTTATGTCACACTGTCTTTGCGCAGAAGTCTTTCAAACTCAGTTTTTTGGGACAAAAATACACTTTAATTAAAAAAAATAAAAAAAAAAACAGTTAAGTTAGCACAATAATATTATATATATATATATATATATATATATATATATATATATATATATAATGTAAAAGATGTTGCCGAGAATCATGATCGTTATATGATAGCATATATGATGAGCATATCTGGCAGGAGTGGGTCTATGGGAATGTTTGACCATTCTTTCAGAAGTGCATTTGTGAGCTGGAAGAGTTGAGGCTGTTATAGCTGCAAAGGGTGGGCCAACTCAATATTGAACCCTACAGACTAATGGGCCATACACGCTATAAGATTTTCTGAAGACTTTTTCCTTAAAGCCCCGTACACACATACCGATTGTCGGCCGTAAATATTCGGCCGCCGAACGATCGGCCGATTGTCACCTTGTTAGTATGATGCTTCCGGCAACCAACAGCGCATTTTCGGCCGAACAGAATTGGGTGTGCAGACATTAAAATTTTTGTTGGCCAACACCAGAACGGCCGATTGTTCGCCAGTCAGTACAGATTTCGGCCGACAGACAGCAGATTTGCAAGACTGGGCATGCTCAGAAAAGAAAAAAGACACGGAAAGTTAACCATTACATGACATCACTTCTGCAGTCGGCTGTTGTTGGCCGACAAAATTAGTGTGCAGACACGACAGCCCTGGACAAAAGACGGCCGATCGGCCGACGATCGGTACGTGTGTACGAGGCTTTAGACTTACCAAAACCAGATAATATGAGGTCAAACCTAAACACTTTCAATTTGTATGCAATCTGGCAGGCCCTTGCACTACATAGAAAAAGGTACATCTGAAGGAAAAAGACTTCAGAAAATCTTATAGTGTGTATGGCACTTAAGACCGGGATGCCATTAAAGTTCATGTGTGTAAAGGCAGGTGTCCCAATACTTTTAACTATATATATATATAATTTTTTTTTTATTTTTTTTTTTTTTTGAACATTGTATGTGCATAGAGGCAGCCATATATGCTCCTCATATATACATGCTGTTCTTCCTGCCTAGTTGCACTGTCGAGTGATTTTGCATTTCTAATCCTCTCATAATGTAGATCTAAGATTATGCCTTGATAGACTAAAAAAATAGACTCCATGATTTCATCACAGCAGTTGTTTGGTAGGAATGTTGTAGGGCAGTGTTTCTCAACCTTTTTTTAGCTAAGGTGCCCTTTATAATTATGGACAGTCTCAATTCACCCCATTCGAAGACGTAAAAAGCTATTCTAATGGTTTTACGCAATGCAGCAACATCTACACGTAGGACACCCAACATTAGAGGTGATTTATTCATCCAAAGCAAATACACTTTTTCACATTGGTACTGACTAGACAAATGTTTCTCTTCTCTCTCAATTTCTCTCCATCAGTCAGCTAATATGACTCCAGTGTTGGGAGAGAGGGACAGTGGAGGGTCAAACAAGGATGCTGTGGAGGCAACAGACATCCTCCTTAGCATCTAATGACGTCATTGGTTGTTAGGATGCCAGTGTGTAATCCTAATGGTGCATAATGAAAACTTGTGGCTTTGTGTAAATAAAAGGCAGACTGCATCCACCTGCTTGTATACAATTTTTTAACAATTTTTAGGCATTTTGCCAAGGCACCCCTAAAGAAACCTCAAGGCACCCTGAATGAAAAAGGCTGTTGTGGGAAATACAAGATCAACAAATCGGTCAATGAAATACAGCCATTAGATATTCTGAATTGAAAACACTTATGCAAGGCCTCATGCACACTGAAGTTTATTAACTGGATTTGACAGGTGCTCGCTCGCACTTCCAGCTGACTTTGCCGAGGCAAACTCATCCGGAAGTTCAGCCCCCCTCCTCCGGGCCATTTACAAAGCACTGCGCGCTTCATGCAGTAGGGGACTGGCTGTGAAGTCTTCACTGCTGATTTCCCTTACCCAAAATTGCGGCAGCGGCACCCGAAAGTCGATTGAAAAAAAAATCAGCTTGGGTGAAGACACACCTGGTGGACAGGTAAGTGTCCTATAATTAAAAGTCAACAGCTACAGAATTTTTCTGAAGAAGCCTAGAGCTCCTCTTTAAACTTAAATGCACAAAAACACATTAGAATACACAATTTTTTGGTAAAATATAAAAGATGAGTTTATGCCAAGTAAATAGATACTAAACATTTTAGGCTTTAAAATTGCGTATGCCCATGCGCCAAACTACAGTACCTAAAAATCTCCATAAATTACGCTTTAAAAGCCTTTACAGGTTACCAGTTTAGAGTTACACAAGAGGTCTGGCACATCCTTATCGGACTCTCCGATCACACGGGAGAGACCAGTAAAGGTGGCAACAGGGGAGGGTCCTTCCACCCTCTGCAAAATTATTCTAGCAGCTGTACAGCATTTCAGATTACATTTACTGGAAAGAGAATCGCTGGGGCTAAAAACAGTACTATAGCTGTAGCTGCAGTCATGATCCCAGTATAACCACTTTAACCTTAGGCTGTTTGTAAATGGCCCAAGGATGGAAAGTGGTTAAAAGGACAGGTTCACCTTCTGTAACATGCTACACCCATATTCAGGATGTAACATGTGACATGTTACGAATGCACTGGCCTCTGCACCCAAATCAGCATGTTTTGGCAGCGAGCAAGGGATCTTCTCCCCCCCCCACTCGCAGCCCCCCTGGCCCCGTCATTTATTCGCAGTTTTCTGTAAAACAGCCGTTGTGGTTGTCGGCTTGTATCTCTCAATGGAATACCATGGCGCGGTTGAGCGCTTTGGCAGTTCATGGTCTCTTCCTTCAGTGTGTATCTGCTTGCCCATATGAGCAGGCATCCGGGTGCAATGCTTTACAGGCTCCAAGTAAAAAAATAAAAAAATGAACATTTCCTTACCTGCAAAGCAAAAAAGATGTGCATTTATTTATTTATTTTACAAAAGGTGAACTTATTCTTTAAGACCAAATGAAGTCTCTCTCCCAAGTCCTGATTCCTTGCTTGTTGCCTGGAAATTGCTTTCTCTCATTGAAAATGCTACTTTCTGCCCTTCTTCACAAGCGCTCTCTGCTTGTATAGAGGGGTAAGAGGTCATACCCGTATTGTAGAGGAGAGATGTTAGACTATTTGTCAGCAAGTGCAGTGGGTCTAGATCTGATGCCTGTTGAGCTGCACAGTCATATTTTGGAAAACAGAGGTGAGACTTTTTAAAGCTTGTTAGTACAATTCCTATCTGACTGCATATTTGTATGTTTTTATGCATATATGTGACTTTGATTGAGCCTTAAAGCTGAACTCCAGGAATATAAAAATAAAAAAAAATCTGCCATCGGGGTAAAGGAATACAGTGTAACACTTACCTTATTCCTAACATCTGCCCTCTGCATTTCTCTCCAACCTAGGCCCTTATTGCCCTTAGGTACAACTATTACGTAGGACTATTGGCCCTGCACTTGATGAGGTCAGAGTGTGACCACCTAGCTGGAGTGTCTTAGAGAAGAGGCATCAGGGGACCAGTTGCACAGATGAAGGGAGCCTCTGGAAATGAGGAATAAAGTATTACTCCTCCTCAATTGAGAAAAGCCCATACATTGATTACACTGCATGCAGCACGATCTGTAAATGGGGGAGTGACAAGTTACAGGATTCTCCCCCCCTTTCAGAGATTGTGTTAGGCTGGTCATACATGTTACATTTTCCTTTAGATTTACCTTAAACTATGTAGTGCAAGAGCCTGCCTAATTGGATACAATTAAAAGTTATTTAGTTTTGACCTCATATTGTATGTTTTTTGGTAAATCTAAAATGAAAATTGTACAAGGGGATTGAACATGTATGGCCGACCTAAAACAATCTCTGAATGGGGGGGGGGGGGGGGGCGGATCCTGTAACTTGTCATTCTTCCCTATTTACAGATCGTGTTGGGCTTTTCTCAACTATACATGCATGGTCAGCCTTAGGCCCCATTCACAGGGGCTTTCTGATCAGGTTCCCCTGTCAGTTTACCTGGCAGACCTGATCGGATGCTCTTTTCACCTCTATGAGGCAGTAGATGTCAGTGGTGACATGTCCGTTGACACCGGCTGCTATCCGATCTGATCCTGTCCGTGAAATCCAGACAGATGGTAACCCTATTTTCCATCCATCTGGATGGAATCGGATGGGATCGGATAAAAACAGGCGGTCCGTTTTCATCCAATCTCCCATAGAGGAGAGTGGGGCTCTGACAGGGCTGTCTCTGCACAGTGACTGAGATGGACCTGTCATCCACCTGCTCAGCAGAGATCAACAGATCGGATCGATCCCCGCTGAGCAAAGCGGAGTCTGTCGGGCGGAACGCCTGTGTGAAAGGACAATTACAGGCAGTAAGAGCACTCACTTAACCACTTGCCGACCGCCGCACGACTATTTACTGCAGCGGTCAGCCTCTCCTGGGCAAACCGACGGAGGGCTATGTCGCTCGGCCAGGAGCCTCTAGGGGGCAAGCGCGCGCCGCCGGAGGCACGCTCCCTTCCCCGCTCATTACCTGACATCCCCACGCGAGTGACCGGCGGCTCCGATGTCCGCGCCCACCCGCAATCTCCCGCTGGAGAGGGAGAAAGGCAGGCGGCTGATGTAAACAAAGCCGTCTGTCATTCTCCCTAATGTAACTGCAGAGACTACACGATCCTGCTATGTAGGATCGTATGTCTCTGTGGTTACATCACAAGCCACACCCTCCCACAGTTAGAATCACGCCCCTAGGGATACATTTAACCCACTGATCACCAATAAAATTAACCCCTTCCCTGCCAGTGTCATTTTTACAGTAACGGTGCATAATATGTATAGCACTGATTACTGTAGTAATGTCACTGGTACCCCCAAAAGTCTAAAAAATGTCAGTCAGTCAGAAAAAAAAAATAATAATTCGCAGATCGCCGCCATTACTAGTTAAAAAAAAAAAACAATAAAAATAACATAATTCTTTCCCGTAGTTAGTAAATGCAATAACTTTTGCGCAAACCAATCAAAATACGCTTATTGCGATTTTTTTCACCATAAATATGTAGCAGAAAACAAATTGGCCTAAAATGCTAAAAAATGTTAATTTTTACATTTTTTTTGGGGAATTTCATATAAAAAAAATTTGAAAAATAGTGTTATTTTTTCAAAATTGTCGTTTTTTTTTGTTTATAGCGCAAAAAGTAAAAATCGCACAGGTGATCAAATACCACCAAAAGAAAGCTCTGTTTGTGGGAAAAAAAGGATGTCCATTTTATTTGGGTACAGAGTCGCACGACAATTGTCCGTTAAAGTCACGCAGTGCCGATTCGCAAAATGGGCCCTGGTCTTTGAGCAGCCAAATCCTCCGGGGCTTAAGTAGTTAACTTTTTCCAATGGAAGAAAGAGTGGGTGATTCCTCATAGCAGCTCATACCAAATATTTTAACCCCTTGCATACTGGAAGTTCATCCACAGGGCACCCTAGCAGTGTAGATTCTCCAGCCTGCGGAACATGGGATATTGGGTAAGTTACCTCACTAAATCTATAGAGCAAAAATAACAAAACAAGAAACAAAAAACACACACAAACACCGCAGTTAGACCTCAGCTTGTTTGGGGGGGGGGGGGTAGGGGGTGGGATCCAGGGGTCATTTTTTTTGCCTGCCTGCAGTGGGGCACAGCAATATGTATTACCACTCTGACTTTCAAGAACTATATTCTACTGAGTGGGACTGTTGGATTTTCTCCCAACGCAATGCAACAGAGCAAAGAAAAAAACCAAAGCCCTGTAAAGGACATAGCTTAGTCTGTCCAGGCTTTTTTTCTAGATTGCAAAACTAGAGAAAAGCCCTGCTGCCACACTGCCATTCTGTTTTGTCTGCTCACATTCCACAACCATGATCTACTTTCACAGCATGCAGCTAATTGAGTAAGGCACATTTAGAGATCCTTGCTTATGTTCTGCTAGGTATCCTCTAGAAAAGTGTACAGATATGTTGGCAAACTGCTGGAGTTCATACGATTCAGGGAAGCAGGAGTTATCCTGGTAAGTTGTAATTATTGTACAGAAACCTCTGCAACTTCAGCAGAGTGTGTGATTTTCACTTCACTTTGTCACCAAACAAAATTGCTCAATGTTTCCCAAATGGATGGGGCATTGTAATCATTCTGTGCTTAAGATGCCGCTATTTTGATGGTGACGTTTGCCCTCTTTAACAGTGTATAAACTTTTAATGAAACAGTACTTTCTTCAAAGCGTAACCCCACCAAAAAGGGGAAGCTCGCTTGTCTGCCTCCTCTCCCCCTCTGCTGGCACATTTGGCACCTTTTGGGGGAGGGGGGACAGGTACCTGGTTTTGACAGGTATTTGCTCCCACTTCCAGCTCAGTTTACCGCCCCCTTCCCTCGTGTCCGGCCCATTCACAAAGCGCAGTGCGCATGCGCAGTAGTAGACCAGCAGTGAAGCCACAAGGCTTCAATGCCAGTTTACCTTTGTCAAGATGGCGGCGCCAACACCCAATGGCCAATTGAAAAATCGGTTGGGGTGAGGACACCGCTGGATTCCTGGACATGCAAATGCCCTATTATTAAAAGTCAGCAGCTACAGTATTTACAGTATTTGTAGCCACTGACCAACTTTTTTTTTTTTTTTTTGGGGGGGGGGGGGGGGAACCTGGAGCTCCTCATGATTACATATCCACAGTAAAAAATACTGATTACCAGTACCTGTACTCTTTAGGCTAATCATGTTCAAATTAGTTTATAGGGAATTCATAAGACTCAATTAAGATGATTTTAAAAAAAAAAAGTAATTTTGGATTCACTAAAATTTGCATTATTATAATAATAAATGCATGTGGGGTACCAACAACCTGGACCAACACTCAAATGTTTAACTCTAAAGTGATACTAAACATACACGGCTTAATTTACATGATCCCTTATCTTTCTGTATATGGATGATGGGACTATAATTATTTTAATAAAAAATAAAAAAAATCTTCTAAATACCTTTTTTTCTAATTGATATACAGCTGTCACATGACCCTTTCCAAGCCTCTCTGTAGGAAAACAGTGGCAGGAGGAGCTTCTAGTCCTCTGCTGATGGTCACATATTAAAAAACAAAAACACAAAAAAAAAAAACATGATACAAAGTAAAAAATAATTTTTATCAATAAACGGTTTTAAAAATTGTTGTACAAATATATATTTGACATGAAAACTTTATTTTTTTACTAATAACAATGGAGTGGGCAGATTTCTTCCAGTCGCAGACTGTCACGCCCCTCTAGCCTGTGTCTTAGAACAACAGGGGGTGAAGACACCATCAATCAAGATGTAATGTCCCACTCTCATTGTCTATAGCTGGTTAGTGGGAATGAAGAGGGAGGGAGCAGACTGTCATTTATCACGGTGTATATGCCCACATGTGTGACTCTATAGTCACATGGGCTGTTCAGATGTGATAGGGAGGAAATGCTCAGGGTAGAAAATACACTTAAAACTGAACATGTGCACTAGCTGCCAACATTGCTCTGCAAAATCGCCAACTTCAGTGGGGGCATGGACAGCAGGGGTGATAGAGAACACTAGGATCAACCAGGTTGCTTGCAGAATACAGAAAACAAATCTCAAAGTGACTGACTGGGTATGAATAGCATGTAATGAGGCATTTGTTGAGAGTTTTTAGGATGTGGGTTTATCGGCGCTTTAAAGTGTTTATAAAGGCAAAAGCTTGTTTATAGTCTTATCACATTCTCTGCATTAACGGAGTGTAAAGTCAGAAGGTTTTTTATTATCTTAATCCATTTTTTGCATTAAGATAAAAAAGCCTTCTGTGTGCAGCAGCCCCTCTCAGCCCCCCTAATACTTACCTGAGGTCCATCTGTCCAGTGATGTTCACGAGTGTCTCAGCCATCTGAAATTCTCCCTCTTGATTGGTTGAGACACAGCAGCGGAACCATTGGCTGCCTCTGCTGTCAATCAAAGTCAGCTAGCCAATCAGTAGAGAGAGATGGTGGGGCTCAGTGTCTAAATGGACACACGGAATGGTGACTCGGCTTGGGTGCCCCCCATAGCAAGCTGCTTGCTGTGGGGGCACTGAACAGGAGGGAGGGGCCAGGATCACAGAGGAGGGACCAGAGAAAATAAGGATCTGGGCTGCTATGTGCAAAGCCACTGCAACAGAGCAGGTAAGTATAACATGCTTGTTATTTTTATAGGAAAAAAAAAAGACTTTACAATCACTTTAAGGTAAAAACGTCTTTTGCTCCCCCCCCCCCAAACATTTACCCTGGCCCAATCTTGATCCAGCGCTGTGCCAGTCTGCTGCTGCTCTTCTCCCCTCTCTTCTCATAGGAGACTTGACAGTAGTGGGAGTCATTAGCTTCTACTGTTATCAGCAAATCCTGTGAGGAAGATCAAGGGGACAGGGCTGAGCTATGTGTGTCTATAGAAGCACACAGCCCAGGTTGGGTTCAAGCACACGTCTGCACCCATAGCAAATGCTTTGCTATGAGGGCAGACAGAGAAGAGGAGCAGACAGTGCGGGCAGGGGACCCCAGAAGAGGAGGTTCAGGCTGCTCTGTGCAAAACCATTGCACAGAGCAGGCAGGTATGACATGTTTGTAATTTAAAAAAAAAAAAGAAATGCAACCTTTTTAACCACTTTAAAGCCCAACTCTAGCCACAACTTTTTTTTTTGAATACAATGAAAAAATGATTAGAGCCTCCAGTGTGTTTCTTATTTCCATTTGGTAAACAATGTGCTGCGCTTTAATAAATATGAAAAACGCTACCATGCAAGATAGCAGTGTAAAGAAATTCCACGTTACAGACCACAAAAATCCCAACCTTGTATTCTCGTAGTTCTGGTAAGCCTCACATGAAATACCGTATTTGCAGTGGAGGTTGACTCACTGGCATGGGATACACTTTATTGTATTCAAGTGGACTTTGTCATTTTTTTAAAACTTTTTATACATTGGGATCATTGTGATTTGTAAGGTGGACTTTCTTTATACTGCTATCTAGCATGGTGGGGTTTTTAATATTTTTAAAGTGCAGCATATTGTTTACTACTTAGTATGCTATGGCAAATATCGCATAGCATGCTTGCAGCTAACGGTCACATAATATTTATTTCAAAATTAGTGTGGTTTCTCGTTTTAAGTTTTTGATCCTTATTGCCATTTGCTTCCCATTATCTTTCACGTCCTTTCAAGACCAGAAATAACGAGAAATCCTTCCAACCAAGGAACACAGACAAAAACACAGTAGGGTAAGAAAGGTTTAGAACTTGAAGATATTTTTGGTCCTGTCTATACCTTCCTGTTCATAGCAAAGAACAATAATAAAGTAGAAAAGTTGACAAAGTAGCAATTCGACACATTACAGTAAGGGCTCTTTCACACGGTCCGCCTCCGTAGGCGGATCCGTGCTGCTCAGCGGGGATCGATCCGTGATCCCCGCTGAGCTGGGAGGTGTCACAGCTCCCGCTGCTCTCTATGGGGAATTGGATGAGAGCGGACCGCCTGTCCGCTCTCATCCGATCCGATCCCCAGGACGGATGGAAAATAGGGTTTCCATCCATCCGGATTTCACGGACAGGATCGGATGCGGATGGCAGCAGGTGTCAGCGGACATGTCACCGCTGACATCCGCTGCTCCATAGGGCTGAATGGGCATCCGATCAGATCCGCCTAAAAAAACTGACAGGCGGATCTGATCGGACCGCCCGTGTGAAAAAGCCCTAACAAGGCGTAAATGTAATAAAACATTATTCCAGGAGGGAGTGAATATTGCATATTCAAATATTAATAGCATTAAGCATTTTGCTTTTATAGGTTTAGCAGATATTCAATTTTTTTCCCCTAAAATGATCAGTACATTTCCTTTAAATCATGCAAGTTTTTATTATAGCTGGTTAAACTTGTTGTTAAGCTATGTTAGCATTGAGCTTACTAAGGCATTTTCATGGTGAAAGGTTACTACAGCCACACCCCGGGGCAAGGCAGATGACAGTACTGATATTCATACTAAATGAACAGAAAACTCTCTCTAATAGATCAATCTAAATTCTCACATCTGTAAAATGATGCAGCCAAAAATGTTTCTTTCCCATAGACACCAGTGTGAATGTACCAGTACAGAATTACAGTGGTTGTGTTTTAAAGAACTCTCCTGAGCATTAAAAACCTAAATACATTTACATACATTAATTAGCCAAAACATTATGACCACCCACCATAACCCGTCGAAGCATGAACTCCATTAGATCTTTGAAGGTATGCTGTGGTCAGGGCTTTTTATTTAGCTGGAACTTGGTGGAACTCAATTCCACCAACTTTGGCTCAGGCCCTCTGCTCCCTGGTATTTCCCATCACTTGTAAACACAGAAGTCTGGCTTCTGTGTTTACAAGTGACAGCTTGTCTCCCATCAGCTCCCACAGATCTGATCTCCTGAGTGGCACCCACTGAGTGCCCGATGGGGACAAGGGAGATGCAGGTGCCCAGGGTGCAGTGCAGATGCCGACAATCCCAGTGGATGATCTGAGAGCAGCAGAGCCAACTACAGTGTGCGGGGCAAGTGCTAGAGCCGGCTGGGTGCTTCTGCCTAATATAGCAACAAAAGTAAGAAAGGGAAGATGGTGGAGCTTTAACAGAGATGGGGAGAAGATGGGGGCATTGGAGAAGGGGGGGGGGGGATTCATGCAGAGATGAAAGCTGAAGAGGGATGAAAGTGAGATGTGGATAGGGAATGCAGAGGTAAGCAGCTGTGGAAGAAGGCTGAACTTTATACTATGTATGCAGCGCACCCCCAAACTCTGCACTCTATTTGTAACCCCCCTCCCCAAACTCTGCACTTTGTACGTAATGCACTCCTGGTATTTAATGCCTAATTGAAACCCTCCCACAGTTAATTTGACCACTCCCGCTATTTGATGCAGTTTGGAATGAGGGGGAGTTTTTGGGGGTCATAGTTGAGTTCCTGTACCTATTTTCTGAGAAAAAAAAAGCCCTAGCTGTGGTATCCGGCATCAAGCTACCAGTAGTAGATCCTTTAATTCCTGTAAGTTGTGAGATGGGGCCTCCATGGATCGGATTTGTTTTTACAGCACATCCCAGTGCTAGATTGGATGGAGATCTAGAGAATTAGGAGGACAAGTCAACACCTCAAACTCATTGTGTTCCTCAAACCATTCTTGAATTCATCAAATCAGGCCACTTTTTTCCCATTACGCCATTATGACCCAGTCACCGGTTTTCTCTTCCTTGGACCACTTTTGGTAGGTCCTAACCACTGCAGACCAGGAACAACCCACAGAGACGCAGTTTTGGCGATGCTCTGACCTATTCGTCTAGCCATTACAATTTGGCCCTTGTTAAAGTAACTCAAATTCTTATGCTTGCCCATTTTTTCTGCTTTTAACACATGAACTTCAGGGTCAACATGTTCACTTGCTGCTTAATATATCCCACCCACTTTCAGGTTCCATTGTAATGAGATGTTAATGTTCCCTTGTTCTAAACCCCCCACCCCCCCCCCCCCTCCCTCAGTATTTTAATCAGTTGCTGGGAAAACCATTGGTCAGCATATAAAACCATCTCCTCAGTGTATGCAATTTCACATACATGTCGCATTACCTTCCAATTCTGAGTGTGCGTAAGGCACACAAAAGTCAGGAATGGGTGACAGTAAGACATGGTAGAAGGAAAAGTGTTAGAGAGGCCACTCCTAAACCAGTTTGCGATGTTGGGGATGTTAGTCAAGGGGTGGCATTGCCTGAGCCGAGTTACTCCCCTAGCTGCCAGGGAAATTACTCCTTCAGTTAGCATGGGGGCGAGGTTACAGGAAAGGATAGACAGGTGCTGTTAGGGGACTCAATTATTAGAAGGACAGATCTGTCACAAAGGCCATGATCGCCGGACAGTAGGTTGTTAACTGTGCGTTTAAGTTGGGTACATGGCGGATCGGATAGACATGTTGTTGGGTGGGGCTGGTGGGGAACCCAGGTGTCATGGTACACATTGGTACCAATGACAAAGTTAGAAGAAGATGGAGTGTCCTAAAAAAGGATTTCAGGGACTTAGGAGATAAACTAAAGAAAAGGACCTCCAAAGCAGTATTCTCAGAACTACTGTCTGTGCCTCAAGCCACACCAGAGCGGCAGCAGGAAATTAGGGAATTTACCAAGTGGCTGAGGTACTCCTGGAAGAAGTAAGGTTTTGGTTTTCTGGAGAACTGGGCTGATTTTTCAGTCGTTTTCCGGAAGTATAGTAGGGACGGACTACACCTAAATGAGGAGGGTGCAGCTCAGTTAGGGGGAGAAGATGGCCAAAAAGCTAGAAAAACTTTGAAACTAAGTAGTGGGGGAAAGCGAGCAGAGGAAGCTATTCCAGGCAGTGAGCAAGGATTAGATAGTGCAAGGGTCCTTTCACATGGGCTTTGCTCAGCGGGGATCAATCCGTCAATCCCTGTTGAGCAGGCAAATGACAGGTCCATCTCCGCTCTCTGTGCTGAGATGGACCTGTCAGATCCCCGCTCTCCTCTATGAGAGATCAGATGAAAATGTACCACCTGTCCGTTTTCATCCGATCTTCCAGACAGATGGAAACCTGGTTTGACAGCTCATATGATTGTCCAGGGGTACTACCTTTATCAGAAGGACAGGGTAGGTAGAAGAGGGGGAGGGGTGTGCATGTCTGTCAAGAGTGATTTGACAGTGAATATGAGACAAGGGAGGAGGTGGATCTTTGTGCCTGGAGCTTCAAGGGGGAAAAAACAAATAAGACATTAGTAATAGGTGTATGCTATAGGCCCCCCAACCTGAAGGAGAAAGGTGGCTGATCTCCTTCCACAGATAAAAAAGGTGGCAGGGCAATTTAATTATCATGGGAACTTAAATTATCTGGCTATTGACAGGGCAGAGGGAATTGCTTAGTCAACTAAAGCTTGTCATTTCTAACCCACAGTTATCAGAAATCTATAAGATCCCGAATGGGCGAGCATTGGTATAAAATATGCAAATCAATTATTCTCGGGCCACAAGTTTAAACCCTTTCTGTCATTACAATTGGAGTCTGAGGTCCCCAACAAATGTTTTCCTTTTTTTTTTTTTTATCTACAGTTACAGTGTAAACTGTGCAGTGGCGGCACAGTTTGGGACAACGGAGGTATCCTTACATCCATCCAAATTGGAGGCTTTTCTATTTGAATCTGACCATTCTAAGTTCGTCTCAAGTTATTTTTTAACGTTGCTATCTTCTTCATTCACCAGGATGAAAAGGGTGGTTTGGTTTAGGTCTATGTTTTTATTATTATTTTGGGTTTCCCCTTCTATGTAATTGATGATTACAGCTTTTTAATTTGTCACTTGATCCTCTGTACTACATTTTTTTGCTGCGATTGCATGTGCTGTCAGGATCCTTTTGTCGTAGGACAATGCTAGATTGGCCTTTTTGATATACAATGCTGTATTGTTGTGTTTGGTTTGTTACTTTTTCTTTCTGAAACTCAATAATAAAAAAAAAAAAAAAAAAAACATACTCTTTGAAAAACTCGTAATTATTTGAATGTCTAATAGGAATATTTCATTTGTCAGTTGGTGGATGCCCCAACTAGAAACACGGCTTTGCTTGACCTTGTACAAACAATGCAGAGATGGATTGCAGACATGGAGATGGAGGTAACTTAGGAAACAGTGATAATAGGGTAATTACGCTCATCGTAAATCATAAGAAAGGAAACACAGGGGTGAAACAAGAACATTGAGTTTCAAGAGAGCTAACTTTATTAAACCGTGCTCCATACTTCAAGACATATCAATATTAACACATCAAATGTGAGGAATTTTAGACACAAAACACACGGAGGAAAAGTGGGAGTGCTTTAAGAATATATTATTTAAGAGCATCAATATAAAAGCGTCTTCCAATACAAGTACAATAGAACTAAAGCCAAACCTGGATGTCTAAATTCAAACTTGAAGAGAAAAAAAATTAAAAATAAAAAAAGGGCAAGGGGTCGTGTTAGCATTCCAACACGACAAGCAATGCAATAAGAAATGTTAGAGTGCAATCAGGGCCGCAAAAAAAAAACACGAAAGACAAAATAGAGGAGAGTATAAAGAATCTAAATTTATATATATATATATATATATATATATATATATATATATATATATATATATATATATATATAGTAAAATGGCAAAGCCGGAGCATATCAGCCCCATAAAAGATAAACAGGGAAGTTTGGTTACAAGTGACAAGGCAACGGTGTTAACTACTTGCCGTCTATAGGATGTCCATGGGACGCCCTCGGATTCAGATGTTGTACCAAGAGGATACCTGCACCAACAGGCATCTTCCGGTATGGATCTTTTCAGCCGGCGAATATCTTTCTATCAGAAATGATTTGAATGGCTAATTAGCCACTTAAAACACTTCTGCGGGTGACAGAAGGGGGTCACACCCCCCTCTCCATAAAGAGGACCTTCCACTGCCCATGCTGTCACAAGGGATGTTGTTCATCCCTTGTAATAGCAATAAAGGTAATAAAAAAAAAAAAAAAAAAAAAAAAACAGTATACAAAAGAAAAATTTGTATAAAAAAAAGCTGCACAATTAATCGTTAAAAAATTGTGATCTCGATTCAACCTCTCTCACGATCTTATACCGGCATTTCAACGATTCAGTGCAGGGCCCTTCTCTGCTCATAGCTGACAAAATAAAATAAAAACACAACATCGCTAAGCACTGGGACATAAGGAGAAGCATTGTATCATTTTTTTCTTTTAGATCGGGGTGGGGAACCTTTTTTCTGCCAAGGGCCATTTGGGTATTTATAAAATCATTCGGGGGCCGCACAAAATGATCAACTTAAAAATGTGCCTGTTATATTTGGTCAAACATTTAACTAACTCACCCCTAATGTGATGGCTGCAACTGCTTCTCTTTGGTAAGGTGTGTGATGTTAGCTGGTATTGATGTTGCTGCTACTCGCAACTGGTTTTCCAGGTTTGCATCGGTCAGCCTGGAGCACAGTCGACTTTGTGGTGGCAAGTTTTGAAAAGAACTGCTGGCTGGTAATGCTGGTGGGCATAGCTGGCTGGTACTACTGGTGGGTACAGCTGGCTGGTACTGCTGTGGGTACTGCTGGTTCAGGCTGGTACTGCTGGCTTGTACTGTGCTGCGGGTACTGCTGGCTCAGGCTGGTACTGCTGTGGGTATTGCTGATTCAGGCTGGTACTGTGCTGTAGGTACTGCTGGCTGGTACTGCCTTGGGTACTGCTGGCTCAGGCTGGAACTGCTGGCTGTTACTGTGCTGTGGGTACTGCTGGCTCGGGCTGGTTCTACTGGCTAGTACAGCTGGCTGGTACTGCTGGCTCAGGCTGGTACTGCTGCCTGGTACTGCTGTGGGTACTGCTGGCTGGTACTTTGCTGTAGGTACTGCTGGCTCTGACTGGTACTGCTGTGGGTACTGCTGGTTCTGCTGTGGGTACTGCTGACTCTGGCTGGTACTGCTGACTCTGGCTGGTACTGCTGACTCTGGCTGCTGGCGGGAAATTCTGGCTAGCAGCAGCGCCGCGCTGGAGGAAGAGGCGATGTTTCCTGTATTGGTCACAGGCGGAGAGCATTTCATATTACTCCACTGTGACTCACTCAGACGGAGCCACAACGGAGCCAAAACTATACAGGAAGCATCGGCTCCATTCTGACAGAACAGCTGAGAGACACAGACTCAGCTGCATGGGGGGGCCGGACCAAATGACTTTGAGGGCCGCATGCGGCCCACGGGACGTAGGTTCCCCACCCCTGTTTTAGATCAAAGGGATAAACTTCAGTCTGTATGAGGTCAATTTAAACATTTAAAGACAAAGCCTTTTTCTGACACTTGTTGCTTACTAGTTAAAATCAGTTTTTTTTTTTTTTTGCTATAAACACTAGAGATGCACGATTATGGATAAAATGAAAATCACAATTTTTTTGCTTAGAATAAAGATCACGATTCTCGGCGCAGCATCATCTTTCACATTATACAAAAAAATAAAAATGATAGAGATTATATATATATATATATATATATATATATATATATATATATATATATATATATATATATATATATATATATACACACACACACACACACATACTGTATATAAAAGGTTTGGGGTTCTAAAAAATACTGATTTTAACTTGTAAGCAACAAGTGTCAGAGAAAGGTTTAGTCTTTAAGAGGTTAAATTGCCCTCACTTACAGAAGAGGGAAGTTCATTCCTTTGATCTAAAAGAAGGAAATTATAAATTGTAAAACATTGTGTTTAGTGCCCATTCACACTGGTACGACTTGTCAGGCCACTTGGTCAGCCTGACAAGTCGTGCACCGTCGCTCCCATAGTGTAGTACAGGAACCGTTCCAATAGGAGCGACACAAGTCGCTCCGACTTAGAAAAAGGGTCCTGTACTACTTCGGGGCGACCTGGAGGCGACTTGCATAGACTTCACAGGTCGCCCCCTAAGTCGGAGCAACCTGGTGTGAACCGGCACTTACAGTTATCTCCCATAAACATCTTGATAAACATTTGCTGGAGGCTCTCTTTTTTTTTGACAGCTGTGAGTGAGCAGAGAACAGCTCTGCTGTCATAAGATTGTGAGGGGGGGGGGGGTGACTTCAGATCACGATTTATTAACGATTAATAGTGCAGCTCTACTTAGAACCCCCAAACATATCTTTTTTAGGAGAGACCCTAAAAAAAAAAAAACAACTGTAAAGTTAGCCCAATTTTCCATATAATTTAAAACGTTACGCCGAGAATCGTAATCTTTAAGCAAAAAAAAATTATGATTCTCATTTTATCCAGAATAGTGAAGCTCTAGTATAAAATAAATAAAAAATAAATAAGTATAACGGTGATCGCACCACACGTGAGGTATTGATTGCGAACGAGATCCATAATTCTAGCACCAGACCTCCTATTTAACTCTAAACTAGTAACCTGTAAAGACATTTAAAACGTCACCCATGGAGAATTTTCAGCACCATAGTTTGATGCCAGTCCTCGGGCAGGACAGTTTTAAAGCATGACATGTTAGGTATCTATTTACTCGACGTAACATCATCCTTCACATTACAAAAAATTGGGGTGAATAAAAAAGTTTTTTACAGGTAGGAACGAAGTTTCAGAATTGGCCCAAATACATTCTTCTTCTCGGTTTTTAGGTTTAAGGAAGAGGAGGGAGTATAATAGACAAGATGATATTGCTATGAACAGAGCACACAATGTGCTCGTATAGTTAAACAGAAGCCAGTGTTCAAAAAAGACTGGAAAAAAAAAAAAGAATAAAATCACCAGGACTAGATGGCTTACACACGAGAGTTCTCAAAGAACTTAGCCATGTAATTGCTAGACCATTATTCCTAATCTATAGGGACAGCTTACTCAGAGAAGTACCAACTGACTGACAAAAAGCTAACGTAGTACCAACATTCAAAAAAAAGGCCCGAGATATACAGTGCCTTGAAAAAGTATTCATACCCATTTAAATTTTCCACAATTTGCCATGTTACAACCAAAAACGTAAATGTATTTTATGTGATAGACCAACACAAAGTGGCACATAATTGTGAAGTGGAAGGCCAACTATAAAATGGTTTTCAAATTTTTTTTTTACAAATAAATGTCTGGAAAGTCTGGTATGCATTTGTATTCAACACCCTTTACTCTGATACCCCTAACTAAAATCTAGTGGAACCAATTGCCTTCAGAAGTCACATAATTAGTAAATAGAGTCCACCTGTGAGTAATTTAATCTCAGTATAAATACAGCTTTTGAGAGAACCATAGTGAACATTCAGCATTATGAAGGCCAAGGAACACACCAGACAGGTCTGGGACAAGATTGTGCAGCAGTTTAAAACAGGGTTAGGTTATAAAAAAATATCCCAAGCTTTGAACATCTCACAGAGCACTGTTCAATTCATCATCCGAAAATGGAAAGAGTATGGCACACCTGCAACCCTACCAAGATGTGGCCATCCACCTAAACTGACAGGCCGGGAAAGGAGAGCATTAATCAGAGAAGCAGCCAAGAGGCCCATGGTAAATCTGGAGGAGCTGCAGAGATCCACAGCTCAGGTGGGAGAATCTGTTCACAGGTCGTGCACTCCACAAATCTGGCCTTTATGGAAGAGTGGAAAGAAGAAAGACATTGTTGAAAAAAAAGCCAGAAGAAGTCCCACTTGTATATGGGCCAATAAGAAAAAACTGTCTTCACCATTCCAGTCTCACGCTTCCTAAATCTCTTGGAGGCCTGGCGTTCCCTGATATCAAGAAATACTTCTTGGCGGCACATCTCAGTAAAATCATAGACTGGTGTAGACATGTGTACATAAAATTGTGGGCTAAACTGGAACAAAAGCAAACAAAGATCTCCCTCCACAGAGCCCTTTGGTGCTTTCATACTCTTACCTCCAGACTTGAAATCACATCCTTTAATTGGTTCCACGCTTCGTATATGCATGAGAACGTGCAAACAGGCTTCCCTCTCTACCCTAGACTCCCCCCTTGTATCCAGTATTGGGGAACCCCGAATTCCCCCTGGGATTAGATCCATGACCCCATATGGGACTCGGAAGCCTGGGAAAATTCCAGGCTTCGCATTTTCTGGTAGATAGTAACTGGCCCTCATTTTCCAGCCAGACTGACTCCTTGAACGCCTACAAACTCCCGTTTTGGAGTAGGATGCAATTATATCACTTCTTACACTCCATTCCTAACCCTCAATGTTTCGACCGCCGACTGATGCCGTTCGAATAACTATGCTCTGATACGGAGGTCTTACTGAGTGAGGGTCCTCTCCAAGATGTATAGCATGTTAGTCACACCGTCGGTACGACCTCCTCTGTCCTGGCTACACAGATGGGAGTCTGATCTAGACCGATCCTTCTCAACAAAACAAACGCAATGCATGATCGATTATGCGCTAGGTTCTTTGATATGTACCAAAATGAAGGAGACTAACTTTAAAGTCTAGACAAGGTGGTATTTAACTCCTGCTAGACTCCATAGATGCTTTCCTCACACATCAGACCGTTGCTGTCGTATCAGATAGGCAAGGGAACCTTGTTACACACATTTTCTGGGATTGTCCCAAGCTGACCCATTTCTGGTCAGAGGTCCATAGGATAACACAAAAATTTACAGAACACATCATACCAAATGACCCAGCTTTCTTTCTCCTACACCTATCTGATATTCCGTCTGCGCAATACAAAAAAATCAGTCATTAGACATTTGTTGAACGCTGCAAAATCCTGTATTCCTCTTTACTGGAAAAAATCCTCGCCCCCGACTTTGTCACACTGGTTACAGAAAGTAGAAGAGATAAATAGAGATAGGATGAGGACCTCGCCCTCACGGCCCAACATAAACGCAAAAAATAATACTCCAAAAGTTAGGATCTGTGTGGAATCTTTTTGTCCTTTTCGCTGAAGGTTTAGCTCTTCTTGCAGCATAATTCCCATTGTCTGGGTCCAGCCAGATAAACAAGCTCAACTGCTCTTTCAACTGCCCCCCCCCACCCCATTGCTCCGCCCTCCCTTTCAATAATACAGATAAAATAGTTTGAGGTGTAGGTCGCACAGACACAGTACGGACATTATTCGACCTTCTGTTATGCTTTTTGTATATTGTCAGGAAATATCCTACTTTGTTTATGCTACTGTTGTATGTTTCACTGTAGTACTCACTTCGTACTTCAATAAAGGTTATATTTGAAAAAAAAAAAAAGTCATGCAGGGGACACAGCAAATACAGTATCTCACAAAAGTAAGTACACCCCTCACATTTTTGTAATTATTTTATCATACCTTTTTATATGACAACACTGAAGAAATTACACTTTGCTACAATGAAAAGTAGTGAGTGTACAGCTTGTATAACAGTGTAACTTCGCTGTCCCTTTCAAAATAACACAACACACAGTTAATAATGTCTAAGCCGCTGGCAGCAAAAGTGAGTACACCCCTAAGTGATATGTCTAAATTGGCCATTTTCCTTCCCCGGCGTCATGTGACTCGTTAAGTGTAACAAGGTCTCGGGTGTGAATGGGGAGCAGGTGTGTTCAATTTGGTGTTATCGCTCTCACTCTCTCATACTGGTCACTGGAAGTTCAACATGGCACCTCATGGCAAAGAACTCTGAGGATCAGAAAAAAAGAATTGTTGGCTCTACATAAAGATGGCTTAGGCTATAAGAAGATTGCCAAGACCCTAAAACTGAACTGCAGCACGGTGGCCAAGACCATACAGTGGTTTAACAGGACAGGTTCCACTCAGCTTCCGATGATGTCAACTCAATGATGAAACGCGTCAAGCTGGTACGCACGTCGCCTCATTTCTGAGCACAGCCTGGAATGCAAGCCAGTATAGGCACTTCCGGAGCTGTGCGGCTCCCTGAAGAGTGTGTGGGTAACCGCACGGGAGCTTGGACTTTGGGACAGAGGGAATTGTTTTATTGTACACATGCTGCAAACTAGTTTTATTGTGGTTATGCCTCATGGGGCACTTTTATAAATAAATCAGATTTTTTGAATACTACACCATGAGGAGTCCGTCTCCCCTGAGACCCGCATACAGGAACTTCCTCCACAAGGACGTACGGATTGCCGGACCAAAGATCACGGGGATCTCACAAATGCTTTTTGATCTCGGTTTGCCATAATGAAAAAGAGTTTAACAACATTTGGTGAGTTTGATTTCTTTCTAAACCCGCAAAATATGGAGGGTGTCAGCATCACTATTCCTTTGGGCAAATAGCACTTTGTACTTTTGAGGAGTGTGCTCACCTTGTTGGAACTTTAAAGGAGCCATTAATTCCCCTTGGGTGAGCCCCCATTTGGACTATATTTGCACAGTTACATATATTCAGATTGAATTTGCACATTTTCATATATATATATATATCTATTTGGACTGAATTTGCACATTTCTTTATATATTTAACTATTGCACTATTAGCTGTATTTGTACATTTTTATTGCACTAGAGCACTTTATCACTGTTATGATCTTTTAATCCACAATTTTTTAGCACTGGGATTAATACGTTATATATTGTTTCAGGAATTTGCACTGCTAATTGCATTTTGCAATTTATCTATGAATGATTTTCCACTCAGAATAGGTCTTGCCATGGGCGACCAAAGGCTTTGAGTGCAGGTGCTCAACGTCATAGCCAGAGGTTGTCTTTGGGAAATAGACGTATGAATACTGCCAGCATTGCTGCAGAGGTTAAAGGGGTAGGGGGGTCAGCCTGTCAGAGTCCTGTCTACAAATGCTCGCAGTTTAGGTAAAAAAATCAATGAACTTGGGTCAATTATGGCATCTGAGAATGTAGATTTAGTGGCTGTTACGGAGACATGGTTTAATGAAAGAAATGACTGGGACATAACCATACCAGGGTACTCTTTATACAGAAGAGACAGAGAAGGCAAGAAAGGAGGAGGAGTGGCCCTGTATGTGAAAGATAGCATTAAATCTAACCTAATACAAGTTGGTGAAGCCAACATAGAGTCAGTTTGGGTTACGTTGCAGTTTGCTAATCATGCAGTAACTCGTGTAGGTGTGATATATAGACCACCTGGTCAAGTCAAAGAACTAGATGATCTACTAGTTGAAGAAATAGCTAAAATGACAATGAAAGGAGAAGTTATCATTATGGGAGATTTCAATCTTCCAGATATAAAATGGAAAACCAAAATAGCAAGTTCTACCAGGAGTACAGATATTCTAAATTCCCTACTGGGGTTGTCTCTGCAACAAGTGGTTGAGGAGCCAACCCGGAGGGAGGCCATTTTGGATCTGGTATTCACAAATGGGGATTCGGTATATGATGTCATTGTAGGCGAAACCTTGGGATCCAGTGATCACCAGTCAGTGTGGTTTAATATAAGAACTGTGAAAGAGTCACACCACACAAAAACAAAAGTTTTAGATTTTAGAAAAACAGACTTTTCAAAAATGAAATTAGTCATAAATGAGTCCTTATCAGACTGGTACGGATTACATGGAGTCCAGGAGAAATGGGACTACTTAAAAGGTGCATTATTGAAGGCAACAGAAAATTGCATTAGACTTGTCAGTAAAAGCAAAAAAAGGAAGAGACCACTGTGGTACTCAGCAGAAGTGGCCCAAATCATTAAAAATAAAAAGCTAGCATTTTGTAATTATAAAAAAACCCAGAGCAATGAAGATAAGGAAATCTACAAGATTAGGCAGAAAGAGGCCAAGCAAGTTATAAGAACTTCTAAAGCGCAGGCAGAAGAAAAACTAGCTCAGTCTATGAAAAAGGGGGATAAGAAATTCTTCAGATATATAAATGAAAAAAGGAAATTAAAACAAGGAATAACTAAATTAAAAACAAAGGACGGAAGGTATGTAGAAGAGAATAAAGGGCTAGCCGACTGCCTTAATGAATACTTCTGTTCAGTTTTTACAGAAGAAAAAAGAGAAGGACCTCCACTTGAAAGGATGACTAATGAATCGTTTGATGCATGTGTCTTTACAGAGGAAGACGTTCTAAGATTGCTGTCTAAAGTGAAGACAAATAAGTCACAGGGTCCTGATGAGATACACCCAAAATTATTAAAAGAGCTTAGTGGTGAGCTGGCAAAACCATTAACAGATTTATTTAACCAATCATTAGTAACAGGAGTCGTCCCGGAAGATTGGAAATTGGCAAATGTCGTGCCCATTCACAAGAAAGGTAGTAGGGAGGAATCGAGCAACTATAGACCAGTGAGTCTGACATCAATAGTAGGCAAATTAATGGAAACCCTATTAAAGGATAGGATTGTGGAACATCTTAAATCCCATGGATTGCAAGATGAAAAACAACATGGGTTTACTTCAGGGAGATCATGTCAAACAAATCTTATAGATTTTTTTGACTGGGTGACTAAAATAATAGACGGTGGAGGTGCAGTAGACATTGCATATCTAGATTTTAGTAAGGCTTTTGACACTGTCCCACATAGAAGACTTATCAATAAACTGCAGTCATTGAGCATGGACTCCCATATTGTTGAGTGGATTAGGCAGTGGCTGAGTGACAGACAACAGAGGGTTGTAGTCAATGGAGAACATTCAGAACAAGGTCATGTTACCAGTGGGGTACCTCAGGGATCTGTACTGGGACCAATTTTGTTTAATATCTTCATAAGTGATATTGCAAAAGGCCTCGATGGTAAGGTTTGTCTTTTTGCTGATGACACAAAGATATGTAACAGGGTTGATGTTCCTGGAGGGAAACGCCAAATGGAAAAGGATTTAGGAAAACTAGAAGAATGGTCAGAACTCTGGCAACTGAAATTTAATGTGGATAAGTGCAAGATAATGCACCTGGGACGTAAAAACCCAAGGGCAGAATATAGAATATTTGACACAGTCCTGACCTCAGTATCTGAGGAAAGGGATTTAGGAGTAATTATTTCAGAAGACTTAAAGGTGGGAAGACAATGTAATAGAGCAGCACGAAATGCCAGCAGAATGCTTGGATGTATAGGGAGAGGTATAAGCAGTAGAAAGAGAGAAGTGCTTATGCCGCTGTACAGAACACTGGTGAGACCTCACTTGGAGTATTGTGCGCAGTACTGGAGGCCATATCTCCAGAAGGATATAGATACTCTAGAGAGAGTTCAGAGAAGAGCTACTAAACTAGTACATGGATTGCAGGAAAAAACTTACCAGGAAAGGTTAAAGGACCTTAACATGTATAGCTTGGAAGAAAGAAGAGACAGAGGGGATATGATAGAAACTTTTAAATACATAAAGGGAATCAACTCGGTAAAGGAGGAGAGCATATTTAAAAGAAGAAAAACTACCACAAGAGGACACAGTTTTAAATTAGAGGGGCAAAGGTTTAAAAGTAATATGAGGAAGTATTACTTTACTGAGAGAGTAGTGGATGCATGGAATAACCTTCCTGCAGAAGTGGTAGCTGCAAATACAGTGAAGGAGTTTAAGCATGCATGGGATGGGCATAAGGCTATCCTTCATATAAGATAGGGCCAGGGATTATTCAGAGGATTCAGATATATTGGGCAGACTAGATGGGCCAAATGGTTCTTATCTGCCGACACATTCTATGTTTCTATGTTTCTGTCAGTGTTCAGACCATATGCCACACACTGCATCAAATTGGTCAGCATGGCTGTTGTCCCAGAAGAAAGCCTCTTCCAAAGATGACGCACAAGAAAGCCTGCAGTTTGCTGAAAACAAGCAGGCTAAGGACATGGATTACTGGAACCATGTCCTGTGGTCTGATGAGACCAAGATAAACTAATTTGGTTCAGATGGAGTCAAGCGTGTGTGGCGGCAACCAGGTGAGGAATACCAAGACAAGTGTCTTGCCTATAGTCAAGCATGGTGGTGGAAGTGTCATGGTCTGGGGCTGCATGAGTGCCGCCACCGGGGAGCTACAGTTCATTGAGGGAACCATGAATGCCAACATGTACAGTGACATACAGAAGCAGAGCATGATCCCCTCCCTTCTGAAATTTGGCCGCAGGGCAGTATTCCAACATAACGACCCCAAACACACCTCCAAGATGACCACTGCCTTGCTAAAAAAGCAGAGGGTAAAGGTGATGGACTGGCCAAGCATGTCTCCAGACCTCAACCCTATTGAGCATCTGTGGGGCATCCTCAAACGGAAGGTGGGGGAGCACAAGGTCTCTAACATCCACAAGCTCTGTGATGTCGTCATGAAGTGGAAGAGAACTCCAGTAGCAACCTGTGAAGCTCTGGTGAACTCCATGCCCAAGAGGGTTAAGGCAGTGCTGGAAAATAATGGTGGCCACACAAAATTAACACTTTGAGCCTATTTGGACATTTTCACTTAGGGGTGTACTCACTTTTGTTGCCAGCGGTTTAGACATTAATGGCTGTGTGTTGAGTTATTTTAAGGGGACAGCAAATTTACACTGTTAAACAAGCTGTACACTCTTTACTTTACATTGTACAAGTGTCATTTTTTCAGTGTTGTCACATGAAAAGATATAATAAAATATTTACAAAAATGTGAGGGGTGTACTCACTTTTGTGAGATACTGTATGTGAAAGAAGGTGCTCTGGTCAGATGAGACCAAAATTGAACTTTTTGGCCTAAAAAGCAAAATGCAATGTGTGGCAAAAAACGAACACTGCACATCACCCTGAACACACCATCCCCAACATGAAACATGGTGATGGCAGCATGAGGTTGTGGGGATGCTTTTCTTCAGCATGGACAGGGAAGCTGGTCAGAGTTGATGTGATGATTGGGTCGAGCCAAATACAGGGCAATCTTAGAAGAAAACAGGTTAGAGTCTGCAAAAGACTTGGGACTGGGGTGGAGGTTCACCTTCGAGCAAGACAATGACCCTTAACATACAGCCAGAGCCACAATGGAATGGTTTAGACTTTTAAAAAGGTTTTATTAAATAAAGAAATGATCAATTACACTCACAAGCTTCGGTGCATCCATGCACCTGATAGAATGCCATATATTGATAACCAATCATCAAGCCGATACCGTGGTGGTGTGGTGGAAGACGCGGCGGCTGTATGTATCCTCCTATGCTCGCACAGCCCGACAGTCTCACTGATAGTGAAGCGCTCCGTCCGTCCTTGCCCCTCCCCTTTGCGTGACAACACAGGGGACCACGTGTCCTGATGAAGACACGTGGTCCCCTGCGTCGTCACACGTAGGGGAGGGGCAAGGACGGACAGAGCGCTTCACTTTCAGTGAGACTGTCGGGCTGTGCGAGCATAGGAGGATACATACAGCCGCGGCGTCTCCCACTACACCACCACGGTATCGGCTTGATGATTGGTTATCAATATATGGCATTCTATCAGGTGCATGGATGCACCGAAGCTTGTGAGTGTAATTGATCATTTCTTTATTTAATAAAACCTTTATAAAAGTTATAAGCACTATTGGAACACAAAAGGAAAACACATTACCAGTCCCTGCGCAGATCCTGGAGATAAATTCTCAAGCTGGGGAACCTTGTAGTATGGCCAGTGGTGAAACACATGAGAAAAAGCGTGGCAGCTCTCTTAACCCTCCATGGGATATGAGACAGGGAAACTAGGCTGAAAACAAAAGAAAGAGAGCGCACACCGCCCTAGTGTAACACCATTTAATGAAAATGATTAAAGCCATAAAAACAGGTACTCACAAACAAGTATAGTGTCATGCATTGAAATTATATCCCCGATCTGATGTGTGTAAGGTACTCTCCTCCTTGCCGGTGGCTCAGCTGTTCATTCCCGCAGTGGTACGTGGATAACGTCCAGCTAAGACAACCACCTCGGATGACAGTGCGCCTGCGCACGGTCCAGCCGCTCGCTGCACACTCTGCAAGAGCTGGATACTGTAGCCGACAGTGCGGTTACACAGAGGAGAGATCCCCGATCAGGACCCAGGACATGACATTCATGGGGTTGCTAAAGACAACGTTTCGGAGGCATGGCCTCCTTCTTCAGGTTTCAACAGTAGCAGCACAGTGAGCAGTCTTAAAGTGGTTAAAAGGCACTGTAGCAACCTTACAGGAAGACCTCAATGAAAAGGAGAGGTGGGAAACTACATAGCACGTGAGGTTTAATATTGATAAATATAAAGTAATGCATTTGGGGGTTAAAAATTGGATGGAAAAAGGATCTGAGAGTTCTAGTAGAGCACAGGCTCAGCAGCAGCATGCAACGCAAAGCTGCAGCTAGAAAAATATAAGCATGTATTATGAAGGGTATCGATCCGAGAGACAAAACTATAATTCTACCATTTTACAGGACTCCACTTTGGCAGCATCTTGAATAGTCCATCCAGTTCTGGTCACCAGTCCTCAGGAAGAATGTGCTGAAACTGGACAGCGTCCAGAGAAGGGCAACAAAACTGATAAGGGGACTGGAGGACCGCATAATGAGGAACATATACATTGAACTTATTGTCCCTAGAAAAGAGACGCTTAATAGGAGACATAATTTGCAATAAACAAAATATCTAAAATGGTGATCCAAACATAGGGAAAAAAAAACGATTCAGTCCCAGGCCACTTAAAGCGGAGTTCCACCCGAAATTTATACTTACCTCCATCTTCTCGCTCCGGGTCACCTGAAAAACAAATGGATAATCGCAATTTTTTTTTTTTTTACTTACCTTTTAGAGAAAATATACTCACCTTACTTCCTTCTTCCTCCCCTCGGCGGCCACGGCGATTCGTCACTTCCTGGCTTTTGCAATGATTCCTGGGAGCTGAACTTCATCGCTCCCAGGAATCATTGCGCCTGCACCAGCCCCGACGTCAGTTCTGGGGCGCGTGCGTCATTCCCTTCTAAACAGCTTCTGGGCATGCCCAGAAGCTGTGGAGGGATGACGCGCGCGACCCGGAAGTGACGTCGGGGCCAGTGCAGTGCATCGTGGGACCGAAGAAGAAGGAAGAGGACCGAAGAGGACGCGGAAGAGGATCGCGCTGGCTTCAAGCTGCCCACACCTGAGATGGCAGCGCTGGACAAGACATTTTCAAGGTAAGTATTTCTCCTGAAAGGTAAGTGCAACCCGGGACAGATCAGAGGCTAGCCATTGTGGAATGTGCTAGCCCTGACTGTCCCGGGGGTATTTTTATAAAAAAAATGTATAACCAGGGTGGAACTCCGCTTTAAGAAGACACGGGGGCCATTCACTGAAGTTGGATAAGCGGTTTAATCACAAACTGCGTAGGGGATTCTTTACGGTTAGTGTCAGTGGAGAGTTTCATTCAGTTCAAAAAGCTCTTAGATGGGCATCTTAGTGAAAAACATAATGGAGGGATATGGGAATTGGTACCGACAAATGCATATAGACTCATACGCCCACACAGGTTGGACAGACTTGTGTCTTTTTTCAACCTTACAAACTATGAAACTATAGGATTGTAGTTGCACAGCTGAGCTGATCCTACAGTAATAGCCAGTGGTGGCCGGTTTATAGGGGGCGCAGGGGCGCCGCCCCCAATCAGTGCAAAGCAGCAGCCGGTCCGGTTGTCGTGAGAGAGCCAGCCCGAGCCCAAGAGCAGGAGGTAAGTGATTCAATGCAGCCTTCTAACCCAGCCCATGGCAATGCCTTAACCAGGGAGTCCAGAATTAACTTTGCCCTGCTGGCCATTCCACTGCGCCTGGAAAGTGCCTTTGTAAATTTAAACATCCTTTAATGGCAACCTCTCCTTTTGCCCTGTTTGTAATATAAAGTTCTTCTTTAGGAGATTTTCCTACCTACTGTGCCATGCCTGTACCTACTGTGCCATGCCTGTACCATCACCTGTGCCATGCCTATACCATCTCCTGTATCATGACCTGTGACATGCCTGTACCATGACCTGTGCCATGCCTATACCATCACCTGTGCCATGCCCTGTGCCCTGCCCTTACCATGACCTGTGTGTCATGCCTAAACCATCTCCTGTACCATGAACTGTGCCATGCCTGTACCATCACCTGTGCCATGCCTGTACCATCACCTGTGCCATGCCTGTACCATCACCTGTGCCATGCCTGTACCATCACCTGTGTCATGCCTGTACCATCACCTGTGTCATGCCTGTACCATCACCTGTGTCATGCCTGAACCATCACCTGTGTTATGCCCTTACCATGACCTGTGCCATGCCTATATCATCTCCTGTACCATTACCTGTGACATGCCTGTACCATGACCTCAAAGTCACGCAATTATTTACCGCGAAGCAATACCTATTACATTTTTCTTTTTGCGCCCCCCCCCCAAAAATTGAGCACCAGCCGGCACTGGTAATGGCACTGACATACTCACTAAGGCCATGCACAAACTTTGCACTCTGGTGTGCTTTATGAGGGTTGACCACATATGGCTTTTTTTGTGTCATGCATCTCAAAACAGACAATGCATGATGTGCATATATTAACACCGTCCCAAATACAAAATTAACAATACAAAAGGCTAAACACATTGTGGGTGCGCTCAAAATTCATAGCTGCCTTGACTCTTATATAGTATGGGCCTCCCACTATGAGTAATAAGGCAGAAGCAGTAAATGTAAATTAAAGATGAAGAAAAACTGCCACATAGCCTAAAAGTACCCTCAGTCAGCTAGGTTTCTTCTCCCATCAGCGGCCAATGATGAAGAAAATAAATCAGTGGTGCAGGCCAATATATCTGAACCTAAAGGCAGTTGTGAGGGAGTTCTTCCTAATACTTTGTGCAGTCATGGATAATAGCTCTTCCTTCATTAGATATAAAAAGTAACCTAATGAGTGTCTATATGAAACTACACTTTTGAGTCAGATCCTAAATGTTTTTCATGCATCTCGAATTTTGGTGCAAAAAAGTCTCAACCCATTTAATTTATGGCTTTATCTTTGTGATAGGTAAGGGGTAAGGCTGGCCATACATTGGTCGAATTCCAAAATAATTTTTTCTTTAGAAAATCTTAACTAAGAATTTTAGTTTGCATTTCGCACCATTAGTGGACCGCAGCAATGGCTGATTTTCATGCTGCCATCAAATTTGAGTGATCAGGCATGTTGGAAATTTTTTGAAAAACTCTTGATTTTTAATCAATAATCGGAGAATCGTGTGAGAAATAACATTGAAAAAGAAATGCACAGGAGCACAAGAAAAGAAAATTCCCAGAAAGAAAGAAGATTCCCAGTCACAAAAATTATTTTCTGCAGGTGAAATTGAAGGCTTGGTTGGTGAAATTTCTAAATCAATGGTGGCACCATCGGATCCCAAAACGCACAAAATGTCTAATTTTAAAAGAAAATGTGTTCAGAATTCGATCCATGTATGGCCTGCATAAGTTAAGGTTCAATTTATGTTTCTATTATATTGCTGGGTGTGTGTGACAGTTTACTTTCCAGGTCTGGTGATTTTCTTTTTCAGCTTTCAATATAGTTGGCACCAAAGCAGTTGTGCCCTAAAGGTCTGTGGATAGTGGCTGCGTTTCCCAGATGTATTATTATTCCTTCAATGATTTATGTGAGGTGTGGTTGGCACTGTACATCTTGTACTGCAATAGAGGAATGTATAGTACAGGCACTGTTCTACTTTCTACTGTGCTCAAGGGCTTTTAAAGGAAGTCACCTGCTGCACTTAACAGATACAACCTGTTTCCGCTATTGTTAGGCATTTGCTATATAAATACACTGGGTATAGAATAGAGTCACCCCCTTTAAAACAATCACATTTTCTCCCCAGGATATTGTACCTCTTTCGATCACTCCCGATACAGATAACTAAAAGGGAAACTGCAGAAGCTTCAATCCAAGATAGTTCAGTTTATTTGGGGCACCAGAGGACCCAGACTCCCACGGAGGGTCCTTTTCAGAAGCCGCTTACAAGGGGACCTAGGGGTCCCCCTGCTTTGGAGATACTACCAGGTGGCCCAACTGGCACAATTTTCAGTAGTTTATGCTATGGGGGGCAGACCGGATTGGGTTGATATGGAACGACAAGCGGTCCCTAATCACACTATAGATTTCTTGGTCTGGGCCCCTCCGCGCAGGAGACCTCCTGTATTGGCACCTTCCCTCTCTCACTCTATAGCGCTGTGCGATAGGCTATATACACATCCTTCACTTATCTCGGCTCACAAACCCCTGACACATATTTTTAACAATCCGGACTTTGTTCCGGGACTAAACATAAGTGCTTTTAGATGGTGGACCAACAAGGGACTATTCAGGATAGGACACTTCCTCTCACCTCAAGGCCCCTTGTCGGTCGCACACTGTATGAGTAAGCTTGATATGCCTTCCTCAGAAAAATTTAGGTTACACCAGATTAGACATTTCCTATCTTCCATGGTCGCAGGTTAAGATGTCGAACCCCGGGCCACTTCCTATGAATGCTGGTGTGCACAAGCTCAAGTCCAGAGGGGAGGTATTTCGTTGATTTATAGGGCTTTGATCGACTCACCTGACAAGCCTGGAGCTATCGTGGGAACCGGACACCTGGAACTCCATTTTCCGGAGGGCTTTTAAAGGTATTTTGAACATGTCTCTAGTAGAAGCTAATGTTAAGATTATTACTCGTTGGTACCTTGTTCCCACCCGTGTAGCCAGAATGTACCCGGGCACTGATCCTCTTTGCTTTCGCGATTGCGGACATCAGGGTTCCTTGCTCCATATTTGGTGGGAGTGTCTGCATATCCGTAGTTTTTGGAATAAATTGTTTTGTCTGATCCGCAAAGTCACAGGGCTTCCAGCTCCCAGGACCCCGGAAGTAGCGCTGCTTCTTGGCTCTGGTGTAAAAGGGCCCAGAACCAGGCTGAAGCTCATGCACTTCATGTTGTTGGGGGGGAAGCTTACCTTGGCTCGGGCGTGGACGTCCCCCTCGGTCTCTATGGGGGCGACCAAACGCAAAATCTCTTGGATCATGACCCAGGAGAAGATGGTTAGCATCTTCCGTGACAAGCAAGCGGAATTTGAAGCCGTATGGGAACCCTGGTGTCTGTACATCTCACCTCCCTCATCCTAATTATCTGACGGGAAGAGCGGTTGGAGTTATTTTGTATTTTCTCCATCCTGTCCCTTCTCGCATCCACTCCAGCATCTCCATCCTTTCTCCTATCCCCTTTCTCTTCTTGTGTTCTTTCCTTTTTTTCCTTTCTGATACTCCATACTTCCTCCTTTCTTGTGGCTTATAGGGCATCTGCCTCTCTCAGGACCTATATCTTTGGAGGGTGATTATATGCAAACCCAGTTCATAAGATTCAGGGTGGGGGGGGTTCCCCTTCCTGGTTTGCAGAGGGCAATTGTAACTTACATGGAGGTCCTAGGTTTTGTTTTTCTATGCTTCGTTAGCGGGCTGGGACTCTGTTATGGTCTTCGGACAATTTAGTAAACATGCCTATCTCGTTTTGCATTGTTGCTGTTGTTATCATTACGAAGGCCCTTCCCAAGTGGGCTCTGTATATGTCACATTGTATACCTTACTTATGCAATATTCCCTGAGATTGTATGTTATTATTCTACATATGTCTTACAAAATAAAAAACATTTGCAAGTAAAATAATCACATTTTGATGCTTTGCAGCCTTAAATGAAGACAGACACAATTTTTGTTTTATCCAGCTGTATTTACTAGTGCAACTTTGAACATTAAGTGTCGGTTCACATATATGCAATGCGGGAACTCTGCGAATCCACTGCAGGTTCCCACATCGCATTCAAATCACAGGCAGTTCACACTGCCATATGCAAATCGCTGGGTATGTCAATACAAAGTTAACAATACCCCCAGATCAGTTCGCATATCGCAGTGTGAATCGGACATGAAACGGGTCACATGGGTGTGAACCACCATGCAATCCAATTCTGCTGGGGACCCAAAAAAGGGTCCTGTGTGTGTTCTGTCTGAATGCGATGCCAATTCAGCCATACAATTGTATGGCTGAATTCACATTGCACAGACATCATGTGATTTGCAGAGCAGCGTGCTTCGAATCACATGCGATGTCTGTCATCGCACTAAGAGCCGATTCACATAGGCGCGACCCGACTTGCCGGGGCGACCTGTGAAGTCGTGGTGCGCAGCTCGCACCGTGACCTCGGAGCGGCATGCACAGACTTCATATCATTGAAGTCAATGCAGGTCGCCCCAAAGTAGCTCAGGACCCTTTTTCTAAGTCGGAGCGACTTGTGTCGCTCCTATTAGAACGGGTCCTGTGCTAATCTATGGCAGACGACTCGCGGCGACTTGTCAGGCGACCAGGTCGCCTGACAAGTCGCCCCAGTGTGAACCGGCTCTAATGTGAACCGAGACTCAAGTAAAAAGATATAACATCAACATGTCAGAAATATTGCAGAAACGTGCAAAGTTCGTAGAGACATATCCCAATAGACTAAAGACTGTAATTAAAGCAGAAGGTGGCTCAAAAAAATACTGACACGTTGTGTTCTATCCTTCACTTGGATGTTATAAGCTGCACTAACAAATACAGCTAGATAAAACAAAAACTGTGTGTCTTCATTTCAGGCTACAAAGCAACAGAATGTGAAAAACTTGAAGGGGGGAGGGGGGGTGATTATTTTCTATACCCACTGAATATCCTTTCCAGCAATTTATCCATAAGTTGATGTAAGAAATGTATTTAGTATGTTGCAGATTGTCGTAAAAGTGCCCATGTGGAAATTGGGTTTTGTATGACCATTGATAACATAGTGGCACATTGGAAATTTGATAGGACATGATACATTTTGTTAGTGTTATATTGCATTTTACAAAACTGGAAAACAGAAATAAAATTATCAGGAACCCATAGATGACACTATTGCGTTTGATAAGACAAATGGAACACTAACAAATAAAATCTGATATAGGCACTTTGTATATTGCCATTTATCTGGTTACATAATTTTGTGTCTTTATAGCAAACTTGACATACATGTTTATCTTCTGTACAACTACAGTTCCATTGAAAAGTGATTGGCTCCAACCAACATTAACCACTTCTGGACCAGAAGGTTTTCCCCTTTAATGTCCAGGCCATTTTTTGCGATATGGCACTGCGTTACTTTAACAATTGCGTGGTCGTGCGACGCTGTACCCAAACAACATTTATGTCCTTTCTCCCCCCCCCCCCCCCCCCCACAAATAGAGCTTTCTTTTGATGGTATTTAATCACCTCTGCGGTTTTTACTTTTTGCGTTCTAAACAAAAAAAAAAAAAAGTGCGGCAATTTTGAAAAAAAAAAAAATATATTTTTTTACATTCAGCTATAAAAACACAGCCAGTTAATTTTTCTTTTAATCAAATTTTTTTCATCAATTTAGGCCAATATGTATTCTGCTACATATTGTTGGTAAAAAAAAAAAAATTACAATAAATGTATACTGATTGGTTTGCACAAAAGTTATAGCGTCTACAAGCAATATTTTTATGGAATTATTTATAATGGCGGAAATTAGCGACAAATCAGACTGACACTTGACACATTTTCGGGACCGGTGACACCAATACAGTGATCAGTGCTGAAAAAAAAAAAAAAAAAACAACACTGTCACTGCATTAATGACACTGCAGGGAAGGGGTTAACATCAGGGGTGATCAAAGGGTTAAATGTGTCCCTAGGGGGTGCTTACTAACTGGGAGGGGGGGGACAGATATCCATCTTGTTCCTTTGCAGTATGGCGATCTGCCTTGTTTACATAGGCAGACCGCCGTTCTGCCTCTCCCAGGAAGGATCCCGAGTGGCTGATGGACATCGGATCCTCTGGACATACTGATTGACCTCCCCTCTAGCCAATCACGGTGCGATCATGCCTCCAGCGGCACGAATGTGCCATCCAGATGCTATGTTATGAAATTATGTACAGGTAAGTCGTTTCGCGCAATAGAACCACACTGCCACAGTAAATATACGGCGGGTGGTCGGCAAGTTGTTAGGAAGCATGACTTTATTTATATACTACAACAAAACATTATGACAAGTTATATATTTAGCCATCCAGAGTAGGGATGCACAGTTGCCAGTTTTTTTTAAACCGAGTAAGAGCCGGTTCACACTGCCGCGACCACTAAAGTCGCCTCATGAGGATGGACTTCTAGCGCGACGACTTTGTAGGACTTTGTATTTGGCCAATCAGAATATGATGTGTTGTGACCTAATTTCCCTTTTTTTTCCTGGCATTTATCGGGCATTTTTTGGGCGTCTTTGGAGGCAGGCATGTCTTTAGTGTCTGGGGGGTCTAAAAAGTGTACCTGTGAAGTTTCAGCTCTGTAGCATGTCCAGAACCCCCCAAAAATTAGCATTTTTCTTATAATTTTTATTGGAACATGAATACGGCTTCTCTGCACCCGGCGTTTTTTCTTGCGGGCATTTATCGGGCATTTTTGGAGGTAGGCATGACTTTTTTTGGATTTAGTGTCTGGGGGGTCTAAAAAGTGTACCTGTGAAGTTTCATCTCTGTAGCATTTCCAGAACCAAAAAAAAAAAACATTTTTCTTATAATTATTAAATACAGCAGTGTGGGTTCAGTGTGGGTTCTGGACATGCTACAGAGCTGAAACTTCACAGGGAGACTTTTTGGACCCCCCAGACACTAAATCCAAAAAAAGTCATGCCTGCCTCAAAAAATGCCCGATAAATGTCTGCTAGAAAAAAAGCCAGGTGGAGAGAAGCCATATTAATTTTCTAATAAAAATTATAAAAAAAATGCTAATTTTTTGGGGGCTCTGGACATGCTACAGAGCTGAAACTTCACAGGTACACTTTTTAGACCTGTATTAATGTTCTAATAGAAATTATAAGAAAAAATGCTCTTTTTTTCTTGTTCAATACCATTTTTATGGAAAGTCAGATCACAAATCGCTTCAATTAAGATAAGGAGGCGACTCCCATTGAAGTATATGGGACAAGTCGGATCACAAGTCGTCTCAAAGTAGTACAGGACCCTTTTCTGAAGTCAGAGCGACTTCAGTAGTGCCACTTAAAGCGGAGTTCCGGGCACAAAATTCAATTTCTAATAATTACTGCATTGTATTCCTTACTCTCCGCTGAGTCAGAATTGGATATTCCCATAGTTTTTTTTTTTTTCACTTACCTGTTTACAGAGGTTTGTATACTCACCTTTCAAAGGACTTCCTCCCTCCTGTGCCTCGGCTCTCCTCGTCACTTCCTGCCGCAATGTGTCCTGGGAGCTCTTCCTCGGCCCTCCCATGATGCACTTTGCAGTCACATGGGCGGCCGACCACTGTTCTCATTTCTTGACTCACAGGCCTACGCCCACTGGAATCAGGAAGAAGGGAAGACATTTCCCCACAAAGGACTCGGCAATCCACAACAAAGATGGCGCCACACATCAGAAATTATATAAAGTAAGATTTTATTCTTGCAAACTCATTATTTCACCATTCTAACCAGGATTAGCGGATGTATCGATGTGTAAGGGTGATTGTTAGGGGGAGATTGAAAAAAAAAAAACGATTCTGTGCCCGGAACTCCGCTTTAAGACGGCACTCATTCATTAACATTGCTTTTGTTATGTCAAGCGACCTGGGGGACACAAGTCGCCTCATAAGTCGCCCTAGTGTGAATGGGCTCTGAGTTCGTGTACCGATAGTTTTTCTAATGTACCGATACACTATATTACCAAAAGTATTTGAATGCGCACATAAAAACTTTAATGGCATCCCAGTCTTAGTCCATAGGGTTCAATATTGAGTTGACCAAACCCTTGCAGCTATAACCGCTTCAACTCTTCTGAGAAAGCAGACTACAAGGTTTAGGAGTGTGTCTATGGGAATGTTCTACCATTCTTCCAGAAGCACATTTGTGAGGTCAGGTACTGATGTGGACGAGAAGGACTGGCTCGCAGTCTCTGCTCGAATTCAACCCAAATGTGTTCTATTGGGTTGAGGTCAGGACTCTGTGCAGGACAGTTAAGTTCCTCTACCCCAAACTCGCTCATCCATGTCTTTATGGATCTTGCTTTGTGCACTGGTGCGCAGTCATGTTGGAACAGGAAGAGGCCACCCCCAAACTGTTCCCACAAAGTTGGGAGCATGAAATTGTCCAAAATGTCTTGGTATGCTGACATCTTAAGAGTTCCCTTCACTGGAACTAAGGGGCCAAGCCCAACCCCTGAAAAACAACCCCACATCATAACCCCCCACTCCCACCACCTCCATCCTCTAGAAGGGCAAATACAACGGAATTTAGATTTGGTAGTTAATAGTCCCAGAGGCTAATGGGTAAAAGTTCAGAAAGCTGAAGTGCTACAATAACTACAGGTTAGTACAAGTAATGTGCAAATCATGTTTTCTGACCCCGTTTTGCTAAACTTTCACACATTTTTCTTTCACCCCATATTTGATTTTTTCACATTCACTCTATCACAGTGGTTTCTGTTTATCTTTATTCAAAATTTGCCTAATATTTACCTGTATGAAATTGTCATCAAACAAAATTCACACACAAGAAATGCCCAGGAGGAGAGAAGCACTGCCCTAGTGGGAAGGGGAGTAGGTGGTTGCCCACTCCCTGGTGAACTGGCATTAGGGGTTGATTACATTACACCAACCAATCAGAACAACATTGGATGTGTTTATCATAAAAAAATATTTAAAAATGAAATAAAAAATGTAGGTCACAGCTGTAATCAGAACTTTTTTTTTTTTTACATCGCAGTAAGACTTGGATCAGACAGGAGATAATAAATTATGTCATTTTTTTGTTATAAAATATCTCATCTGTTACCACAAGGCTCTGTTCTATCAGGAGATGGATTAGGGACATTGGAGGGGAGGATCACAGAAGACAGGATCAAACACCCTTTTCACAATGCGCAGGATTAACCCCTTAGGTTCCACAGTGAGTATAACATGCATGCTTTACTGCATATACAGACTGATTTTACTGTTATGGGTTTAGAAACATTTTAATTTGTTCCCTAGAAGCACTACTTTATTTCAATGATCAAATCCCAGTTCAAGCAATAAGGGTTAGGGGACACAAGTCATTGTGATATAGGGAACTTTTTTAAGCTCTTGTGTTTCTATAATCTAAAAAAAAGGTAGAGACCCAGAATTTTTTTAAACCAAAATGCCAGTTTCCCCTACCTGCCCTATCCCCAAGGTCTCACACCTTATTCACCCTATGTAAATATTTTTTTATGCAGTCTTCAGGACTGGATCGGTGACACCATAGAGTTGATTTACTAAAACTGGAGAGTGCAAAATCCGGTTCAGCTGTGCATTTTAGCCAATCAGCTTCTAACTTCAGCTTGTTCAATTAAGACAAAAAAACCTGGAAGCTGATTAATTTCAATGCAAAGCTACACCAGATTTTGCACTCTCCAGTTTTAGTAAATCAACCCCCATGGGTCATTTTTTCCTTTGCAAGAGGTGGCAACATCGTGTAGCTATTGCTCAATCCTGGTGTACTGGAAGCCCAGGCTGTGTGATGATTCATTCTCACCAGGGGTGTGCGAAAGACAGCTGGGGATCCCAGAATGTGGGAGTGTGACTCAGAATGGAAAGTTTAGGGGATTAACGCTGACAATAGGTGATCATTGCAGCTTTTTTTTTTTTGTAAATTTGCAAGATAGCACCTTTAACACCTTCCCACCTGACCTATAGTACAATGATGGCCAGACGGGAGCATTGTTCTGGGAGGATGTCATGATGCTGTGCCAGAATACAACTCTAATGTGGCTGCGCAGTGGCTCAGTCTGTAACCCCCTATGTCCATTGGACACAGCCGATGACTGATCGCTGTACCAGCCTGCTGCCAGTCCAGTGACAAATCACAGCAGATCACATGACAGTTGTAAACAATGGATGAATTCCTTTCATGCCATCCATTGAGTTGCTAGCTGTGATTGGTCACAGTGATCACATGGTACAGACAGGGCCAATCACCTCCCATCTGTACTATGTGTATAGCTTTGGCCAGTCATAGCTGATTACAACAAGAGACTGTGAATGAACCAGTTTCATTCAGTAAAAATTGTTGCTTATACCAATCAAATTTACTGGTAGAAGCAATCATAATATGTTAAAAAAAAAAGAATAATCCCGATCTCTTCCCCATAGTAGTACAGCGTTACTATGGTAACACTGTATTGCTCTAGTCAGTGTTAAAGAAAAAAAAAATTATAAAAAAAAAAAAATAGAATAGAATAAAAAAAAAAAAAAAATTAGGATTATTTATTTATTTTTTTTTTTTTTTACATACAAAACTCAGACAAAAAAAAAAAATGCAATAGGAGTTTAAAAAAGTGAAATGTGAATATTGCTGTTTTTTAGACTGCGCACTCAACCACTAATAATGAATAATACTGTTCTATTATATAATAATGATAATATGTGTATAAAAAGATTAAAAAAAAAAAAGAAAAATAGTCCATCAACACCAAAGTGCTCCAACATGATAACGTGATAATAGATAATCCAACTCTTTCAAGGAACAGTGGGGACTGTGATAAAGTGTTAATCCACCACCATCAAATAAAACGCCTACTTACCAGAAGTAGGCCCCTGATGACGTCGGACGTACTGACGAAAGGCGCGTAGGGTAATACAACGTGACACGTCATTTCCTCTAGTCTGGAATTCAGGTGGAACGGCATCCTTGCTGATGATCAAGCTTTTGATAATCATCTGTCTTGTAAGCGTTTTAATGATTATGCGCTAATAATTAAAACGGTAGAATACTACACTGCAGGGTCTTCTTTTTTTTTCTTTTTTTTTTTTTTTTATTACACCTTATGTATAAAAATTCTTGGAGTTCACTGGAATAGTGCCATAAGTGGGAAGTATCCATTTCCATGAAGGAGACTTATTGATCGGATAAGCGTACAAAAACCCTACTTCTGGTGAGTGGGCATTTTATTTGATGGTGGTGGATGAAAACTTTATCACAGTCCATGGTTCCTTGGAAGAGTTGGATTATCTATGATTATGTTGAAGCACTTTGGTGTTGATAGAAATTTTTCTTTTAATTCTTTTTATACACATATTATTATATAATAGAACACTATTATTCATTATGAGTGGTTGAGAGCGCGGTCTACAAAATAGAAATTTTTACATTTCACTTTACTTGGCCTAATATGGCTCAAGGCCAGCTGCTTCACTTTGTTTAAATTTTGGTTCACTTTATCTTATTACGTTTTCGCAGTGTTTGTTTTAATCCAGGGTGCACAGGTAAAAAAAATATTTTTTATTTGTTTAGGAGTTTAAAAAACACACATAAAACCGCAGGTGAATGCGAATCAGTTTTTACCTGCATTTTTTATCCACACAAGAGTGAACCAGCCCTCAAAGGGCAGCAAAGGTGAGTCCTTTCATAGTCCAATGACAAGTCTTCTGGCTTTCAAACAGAAAAGCTGTACAGAGGTATGGGCTGAGAGCCTGAGGACATGTCTGCACTGCAGGAGTCCACATTGCACCCATGATCTACTGATCGTGGGTGCAATGTTTTCCAAGCTTCTGCAGGAAAGAATTTTCTGCAAAAATAGGTGCATATATTTTTTTCTAAAAAGGTGAATGCATCCTTAGGCCCCTTTTACACAGGGAGTCCATCAGGCGGACTCTGTTTTTCTCAGCAGTGGGATCGATCCGCCGATCCCCCGCTGAGCAGGCGGATGGCAGCTCTGTCTCCGCGCTGTGTGCGGAGACAGAGCTGTCAGGTCCCCATTCTTCTCTATGGGGGAATCGGATGAGAACGGACCGTCTGTCCGTTCTCATCCAATCCGATCTGCCAAACGGATGGAAAATAGGGTTTCTATCTGTCCAGATTTGACGGATCGGATGTCAGCGGACATGTCTCCGCTGACATCTGATGCCCCATAGAGATGCATGGGGCATCCGTTCAGATCCGCCTGAAAAACGGACAGGCGGATCTGAACAGTCTGCCTCTGCTTGTGTGAAAGGGGCCTTAACCAATTGCCGACTGCCGCAAGTAGATATACTGCGGCGGTCAGCCCCTCACAGGCAAAGTGATGTATATAAACGTCACTAGCCTGTGAGGCTCTGGGGAGCGAGCTCCCGATGTCCGCCAGTCACTCTGCGATCGTCGCTGCAGAGGGAGAAAGTCAGGCGGCTAGTGTAAACAAGCCACCTGTCATTCTCCCCTGTGTAGAAACAATGATCATACGGTTCTACTATGTAGGACCGTTGATCATTGTTCCTACAGCTCAAGCCACAGCCAATCACAGTTAGAATCACACCCCTAGGGACACACACAGCCCCTCCCTCTCGAATATAGTTAGCCCCTTCACTAACCAGTGTATTTTTACAGTAACAGTGCATATATATAGCACTGATTACTGCAGTAATGTCACTGGTAACCCCAAAAGTGTCAAAAATGTCAGTCAAGGGTCCGATCTGTCTGCCGCAATGTCGCAAAAAAAAAAAAAAAAAAAAAAAAAAAAAAAAAAATCGCAGATCGCCGCCATTACGCGTTTAAAAAAAAAACAAAAATGACAAAAAATCTTTCCCTTTGTTAGTAAACGCAATAACTTTTGCGCAAACCAATCAAAATACGCTTTTTGCGATTTTTTTTTTTACCAAACATATGTAGCATAAAACAAATTGGCCAAAAATGTTAAAAAATTTTGATTTTTACATTTTTTTGGGGGGGAATTTCATATAAAAAAATGTGAAAAAATATTGTTATTTTTGCAAAATTGACGCTCTATTTTTGTTTATAGCGCATGATCAAAAAAAAATCGCACAGGTGATCAAATACCACCAAAAGAAAGCTCTGTTTGTGGGAAAAAAAAGGACGTCAAATTAGTTTAGGTACGGCGTCGCACGACCGCGCAATTGTCCGTTAAAGTCACGCAGTGCCGAATCGCAAAATACCCCCTGGTCAGGAAGGGGGTAAAATCTTCCGGGGCTTAAGTGGTTAAACTGAACAAGCTGAGGCTAAAAGCTGATTGGTTGTTATGTATAGTTGTTCCACTTTTAGTAACTTCCCAAGTAGCATGTCTTTTCTGCAATAAAGAAACTGCCTATGCTGTTATTGCCATGTTTTATATCCGACTGCTCAAATGTTTGTACAAGTTGTCATGTTTATTATCTAAAAAAAAACTCAAAAATGTATTTGTTAAAAAAAAGAAACTGCCTGTCTGCACATTTTTAGTTAAAGTTCCACTTCAGGCTAACTTCTAGATAGGTACATTGTGGACATATGTGCTTACAGGAATTCATTTTTTTCCCCGTCACTGAATCCTCCACACCCAAACACACCGCTTTGGGCTGTTGCCACGGTGCCTGAAAGTATCGTACTGTACTTTCACATGACGCCAAGGTAATAAGTTTGGTGAGGATAAATGATGCTGTGATTTGTAATTAAAAGATAAATCATCCACTCAATTAGCAAATTGCCTATAACTAGCATAATAGAAAACATGACCCTGCCTCATGTACCTCATCAGATATTGTAATATAATAACTGTGCCTGCTCCCATTGTTACAATATGCCAAGAAGAGAAACATCTAGTAAATACTATGGCAGTGTGCCAAGCATACTACCCATAATAAAGGAGTAAAGGTGTGTCATGCAGGTTCTCACCCTCAACACACCTGCTGCTCACATTTTCTAACAAACTGCCATTCCCTGTACAGGAGAGGGACTCTTCATTCTGCAGAACTGTCTAAAGAAAAATAGCACAGCACAGGAGCTCCATGTCTCACATAAGATACACCTTCAATATGTAACCTGGAACTCCCTATTAATATAAATGGGCTCACCTGTCCAGAGAAGTCTCAGGGAGAGGGTAATGCTGGTAGAGCCCACAGACAGATGCTCAGCTACACTGAGAGACACAGAGATCAGGACGCTGGCAGGAAGTGATCATTGCCTGACTCAGGCTCCAGCAATGACCCCGCCCCTCACTGCTGACTAATAGGTGGGAACTGATGTACTGTGTCAGCTGTATACTCTTCTCTAATAATACTGTACTACTGTGCATGGTCTATAGTAATATATGGAAGTATTACAGCTCATACACTGTGTCAGCTGTATACTCTTCTCTAATAATACTGTACTACTGTGCATGTTCTATAGTAATATATGGAAGTATTACAGCTCATACACTGTGTCAGCTGTATACTCTTCTCTAATAATACTGTACTACTGTGTATCTATAGTAATATATGGAAGTGCTGTATTACAGCTCCTACACTGTGTCTGCTGTATACTCTTCTCTAATAATACTGTACTGTGTATGGTCTATAGTAATAAATGGGAGTATTACAGCTCATACACTATGTCAGTTACATACTCTTCTCTAGTAATAAATGGGAGTATTACAGCTCCTACACTGTGGTAGTTGCACACTCTGTGGCTGAGGCAAAGGAATGTATTCAGGGAAAGCATGAGAGAGAGTTTGTAAGCAGCTCCAATCAGTGCTTTAAGTGGCCCAAAAGAGGTGCCGGTACTCTATTATAGCCTATAATTTATTTTTTTTGATGACTCCTACCTATGACCAAATACATATAGCTACCTTAGACTCTTAGTGTCCATTCACACTGGTACGACTTGTCAGGCGACTTGGTCAGCCTGACAAGTCATGCACCGTCGCTCCCACTGTGTAGTACAGGAGCCGTCCTAATAGGAGTGACACAAGTCGCTCCGACTTAGAAAAAGGGTCCTGTACTACTTGGGGGCGACCTGGAGGTGACTTGCATTGACTTCCATTATGTGTAGTCCGTGCAAGTCGCGCCAAAGTCGCGCTGCACGCGACTTCACAGGTCGCCCCCTAATTCGGAGCGACCTAATGTGAACGGGGACTTAGACTCACCTAGAAGCACACAATGTGCTGCGCAGCTGTGGCAGGCAGGCAGGCAGGGTACTGTGTTGTCGCTGAGGGCGGCTGAGCTTGAACTTGAGGCCGAGGCGCCACTTTCTCTCTTCAGGAGAAACCGATGCGATTTTTAGATTATGCGCTATAAACCAATAAAAGAGCGTCAATTTTGGGAAAAAAAAGTAGTATTTCTCACTTTCTGCTATATAATATTACCAAGAGAGATACACAGATAATCTAAAAGTAGGGGGGCCAGACTGGCCCCCCTACTTTTAATTAATCTGTGTATCGCTCTTGGTGTAATATTACAAAGCAGAAAGTGAGATAGTATTTTTTTTTTTCCCAACACTGTTTAGGCGCGGAGGAATAAGTTCCTCCTCCGTTGTGAATGCTGGGGCGGCGGGCCGGGCGTATGACATCACTGGTTGCTAGACGCCAAGCGGTAGGCGATCTAGCAACCAGTGATACAGGAAGGAAGCACAGGCACAGCAGAGGCAGAGCGGTCAGCGGTGCGGCCGGCATCGATGTGGGAATTGGGTTTTACTTCTGTCTGCAGAGCGGTGTCCTCCCTTTTCAACAGTGGATCGGCCCTGCACTGCGTACCAGTACGCTAAAATCACGTTCTGGGCACAAGGAGAGGTGGTGGTACTCTCAAGAGCTATTTTCGGAAGTGGCGGTACTGAGTACCGTTGCGTACCGGTCCACTTAAAGCACTGGCTCCAATGCAGTATCATGCTATAATGTAATGCTCTGTTAGCTTTTTAGCAGTGCCCAACAACAACACTAAAATACACCAATCAGCCATAAGTTTATGAGCACCCACCTACTACTGAGTAGGTCCCCCTTTTTGCTGCCAAAACCATCTTCAACAAATAGCCCCTCCACAAATAGCCTCTCCGCCCTCAACAAATAACCCCCCTAACTCTCCACCCTCATTAAAATAGCCCCTCCCCACCTCTCCTTCCTCCGCAACTAGCCCCCCCCCCATGTCTCCATCCTCAACAAATAGTCCCCCTCACTTCCCCACCCTCATCAAATAGCCCCCCTCCTCCCCACCCTCCACAAATAGCTCTCCACCCTCATCAAATAGCCCCCGTCACCTGTCCATTCTCCAGGAATACCCCCCCACCTCTCCACCTTCCACAAACAGCCCCCCCAACCTTCTCCACCCTCAGCAAATAGTCCCCCCACCTCTCCACCCTCATAAAATAGCCCCCCTTACCTCTCCATCCTCCACAAATAGCCCCACCACCTCTCCACCCTTCACAAATAGCCCTCCCACTTCTCCATCCTCCATAAATAGCCTCTCCACCCTCATCAAATAGCCCCCCCCATCTCCATCCTCCACAAATAGCCTTCCCTGCCTCTGCACCCTCATCAAATAGCCCCCCCCATGTCTCCATCCTCCACAAATTGCCCCCTCACCTCTCCACATTCAAAAAATAGCTCCCCCATCTCTCCATCCCCCATAAATAGCCCCCCCACCTCTCCGCCATTGGAAAATAGCCCCCTTCCACCCTCATCAAATAGCCCCCTCTCATCTCCATCCTTCATGAATAGCCCCCCACAAATAGCCCCCCAACCTCTCCACCTTCCACAAACAGAACCCTCCCACTTCTCCACCTTCAGCAAATAGCCCCCCCACCTCTCCATCCTTCATGAATAGCCCCCCACAAATAGCCCCCCAACCTCTCCACCTTCCACAAACAGACACCCCCACTTCTCCACCTTCAGCAAATAGCCCCCCCACCTCTCCACCCTCATCAAATAGCCCTCCTCACCTCTCCATCCTCCACAAATAGCCCCACCACCTCTCCACCCTCCACAAATAACCCTCCCACTTCTTCATCCTCCATAAATAGCCTCTCTACCTATCCACTCTCATCAAATAGCCCCCCCCCCACATCTCCATACTCCACAAATAGCCTCCCCTGCACCCTCATCAAATAGCCCCCCCATGTCTCCATCCTCCACAAATAGTCCCCACCTATCCACCCTCCACAAATAGCCCTCCCACCTCTCCATCCTCCATAAATAGCCCCTCCACCTCTCCACCCTCATCAAATAGCCTCCCCCACATCTTCAATCTCCAAAAATAGCCTCCCCTGCCTCTGCAACCTCATGAGATAGCCCCCCCATGTCTCCATCCTCCACAAATAGCCCCCCCCCCCACCTTGCCCTCCTCCACAAATAGCCCCCCAAACCTCTCCACCCTCCACAAAAAGCCCCCCCAACTCTCCACCCTCCACAAATAGCCCTCCCACCTCTCCATCCTCCATAAATAGTCCTCCCACCTCTCCACCCTTGAAAAATAGCCCCCCCCTCCACCCTCATCGAATAGCCCCCTCACGTCTCCATCCTCCACAAATAGCCCCCCCCCCCACAAATAGCCCCCCAACCTCTCCACCTTCCACAAATAGCCCCTCCCACTTCTCCAGCCTCAGCAAATAGCCCCCCCACCTTACCAAATAGCCCCCCTCGGTGGGGGGGGCGTGGCCAAGAGCGGCATGTGAGCAGACGTGTCTCACAGAGCTCCCGCCAGCATCCGTCCAAACTGATCCTTTTCCCGGTCCCACAGCCGGGTTACCCTGCAGCCACTGATACCCGATAGCCTCGCGGACGCCTGGCAGTCTTTACCTGTCTGTTTACTGGGTGATGCGGCGCCGCAAACAGCGGGAGGAAGCCGCAATGCCAGGAATCCAAGAAGCCGCCACGCTGAGTCTATCACAGAAGTCCATTAATGGAGACAAGCCTGCGAGTTCCAGGAAAGTCAGTAAGCCGCCTAAATCCACCTCCAAGGAAGTGCAATGTGACATGCGTTTCTTTACACAGAAATCCCCTATTCCAGCGGGGAAGGAGGGGAGTGCGGGGGTGGTGCATGAATTGGGCCTAGTGGAGCCCTCAGTACAGAGAGGGAGTGAGCCCATGGACACCTCTATTTATACTACAGCAGTGGGGGTGCAGGATGGGGAGCAGCCCACCCTAGCTGATATATTTTGGGCAATCCAAAAGTGCAATGCTTCTGTGGATCATTTACAGGCCCAATTTGGTAACTTGACTGAAGCAGTCTACTTGATCCGTCAGGATCTGCAGAAGGTCAGCAAACGCAAAACTGCGGCTGAAAGCAGGATAAGTGATTTGGAAGTGATGTCTATTGTGTGTCTTTCTGTACCATCTTGTTCACAAGGGCGATGAATGATACCTGTAGAGCATGAACAAGCAATTTTTTGCAGTGTTAGTACCTTCCAGGGGCTCATACCTGCCAACCATCCTGAATTTGCTGGTACCATCCCAAAATTTGATTTACATCCTGGCGAATCCGTGCTGAATCCCAGAGCCCAGTACTGGAATGAGTTCCAGCACTAAGCTCCAGTAACTGGCCTTACGGGGCACCAGGAAAACCTATCCTGCATCTCTTGCAGGGTGTCTGGGGTACAACACTCTGCTATTTGCCCCTCCCTCTACAACACACTGCAGAGCAGACTGAAGCCGCCTCCTCCCCAGCGGCGCTGACATTCTCATGTACACAGGACAAGCTGGGTAGGAGGGACACTGTTCTGCATGAGCTGCACTGATGAGTTTATTATGGATTGAGACTTACGGGTGGAGGGGGGCAGCTCACAATGGTGTATACTTTGAGGAGTGATTTTCTGTTGGAGGGGAGAGGACTTGTGCTAGAAGGTGGGGGAGTTGGATTTGAAATCCCCCCACCCCATCTTCTAGCACAAACCCACTCCCCTCCCAAAGCACCCCCAGCATATATCTGACCCCCCCCCCCCAACCCACTTTCTAGCACAAATTCACTCCCCTTCCAAAACACCTCCCCAGCACATATCTACCCCCTTTCACCCTCACCTTCTAGCACAAGTCCTCTCCCCTCCTAGATTCCTCCCTCCACCCCACCTTCTAGCACAAGTCCTCTCCCTTCCTAAGGCACCCCCAACAAATATCCAAAGACAGGGTTTTGTTTAACCATGCCATTTAAGCCTCTCCCACTGTAAAGATCAGCCACACCCACTTTTTTGCCACAGCTCGCAAAGCCACCGCAGGTTTTTTTCCTCCCTCAAGTGGCCCTCATTCTCAAGTTTAATAGTTGGAAGGTGTGCATTGTAACAAGATAACCAATGTTGCTCACTTGGTGCCAGCCGCACGCAAATATGTGGCCTCTTGGTAGGTGGGAATTGAGGCAAATACAGCTGTGCCAAGAGTGTGCGCCCTGCGCGCTCACGGCACAGTTACCAGCGGCTAACGGAAAGTTCCCCATCACTACTTGCAATCGAGAGCTTTCTGATCATATGACCGCTGTGACAGCAAAATCACTGCAGTCACATGATCATAAAACGCGCCCCACCTCCCTGCATCCTAAACCTCTTAAAGAGCCAGGAGGCGTTGGCACCAAGAGGTTAACCTGTCAGCGGTCATAAATCTATGGCTGTATGTTATTATGAATCATAGTTTAAATAGTAGTCTCAACTCCTGAGGGGCACAGTGCAATCACAGGAACAAAGGTGAGTATTAGAACAGATAACAGCCTGGGGGAGCAGCTCCTGAGGTGATAAGGAAGCAGCCTGAGCAAAGACAAGGGAGTGACTTGACAGCAAAAATGTGACTTCATATTGTTGACAAGCAGCCATTCTGTAGAACAGGTGTCTGTTTTGTGTTCAGGTTCTTTACAAAGCAATCTAGGAACCCCAAACTAAGAACGCTTTATTATCCTCTAGCCCACAGGTGTCAAACACAAGGCCCGCGGGCCGAATGCGGCCCCCCAGGCCATTTCATGTGGCCCTTGCACCTCTCCTGCAGCTGTGGCACCCCCCTTGTTTCTGCCCCCACCTTGTCTCTGTAGTCGACAACAGAGAGGACAGAACTCCTTTGCCAGATCCTGCACTCCTCTGTGCAGCTGTAGAAAGGCACCTCTTTGCCCCCCCAGGACATGGGGTGCTCTGGACATCTAATCCTACAGATATAACCGGCCCTTTGAGAGCAACCATAATGCTGATTTGGCCCGCGATTAAATGGAGTTTGACACCCCTGCTCTAGCCCATGCCCTCCTGTCCTCTTAGTATAGGGTGACCAGACGTCCCCAGTTTCCAGGGGCAGTTCCAGGACACTGTCCCTGGTCCAAGTCTGTCCCTGGTTTTGTCCCGGGATCCAAAGTGTTAATTTTGTGTGGCCACCATTATTTTCTAGCACTGCCTTAACCCTCTTGGGCATAGAGTTCACCAGAGCTTCACAGGTTGCCACTGGAGTTCTCTTCCACTCCATGACGACATCACAGAGCCTGTGGATGTAAGAGACCTTGCACTCCTCCACCTTCCATTTGGGGATGCCCCACAGATGCTCAATAGGGTTTGAGGTCTGGAGACATGCTTGGCCAGTCCATCACCTTTACATTCCGCTTTTTTCCGAAAACGTCTTCTACCGGCTTCTGTGTAATGTGGCAAGCTGCTGAGAAGAGAGCTGCCAGAGGTGCCGGAATGGCGTCCCGGCAGAAAAAAAGCCCTGGGTAAATCTGTTGTGACACAAAGCATCTATGTGAGATCCCTTAGATGAAAGCCACCATTTTCTTTCTGCTGCTTACAAGATCTAAAACAGTAATGCTGTACCTTTTCAGCTGTACTACAATGGATGTCATTGCCTTGAAGCCAGTATACGCAACCTGGGATTCAGAGAATGACTATGCAGTATCTACTAAACTCAGAAGGAGCTCTTATCTTCCTTATATGAGGTAGATAAAATACTGCTGAATTCACAAACCAGGTTTGGTCCTGAGCATGGCTTTGATATTTTCATGCCAATTTTCTTTGCTATTACCAAGTTCCCTAAACTATAAAAATACTATAGTATGTTAGCAATGTTCACTATAAAATAAAAGCTATAAGAAAGAGCGACTTTACATTTCTGAAGGTGAAACACTTTTTGACAAATCAAAGTCAAAATAAAAGAATGAAAAGAGAATTGTTTGTTCTATATTGTCTCTTTATTATTAATAATCAAAACAACATTGGTATAGCCACAAAACAAAAAATAGTAGATATGTTTTATCACTCTAAATCAAAGTTCTCTTAATTAACTATGTGTTATAGTCATGCATAGCAAAGCAACCTGATTGGCCAAATGCAAGCAAGCTTGATATATTTATATTTTCCTAACTTTTTCTGAGTATCCCAGTAGTGCTCAGGCACCCTCCTGCATCCCATAGGCGTGATGCTTGCACCTTCTTGGCCTATAGAAAGGCACACATAGCAGGTCTGTGTACCAGAACTTGGTCTTGGAGTGTAGAGTCACTGAACCATGACTGTTTCCTTGCCCTTGTGGGCTTTCAAGAGAAGATTCCTTAATAATTAACATGTATATTCTGAGTACAAAACTGGCCATGTCTATTACATTCACAAATATTCACATATATATAAATTGATTTCATGTCTGTCTTTAAATTGTAAAGTGTATGTATAGCCAAAAAATTTTTTTTTTAGTTTTGATAAAGCAGGGAAGGGTTCAAATTGCTGTCAGTTTATTTTTGCTGTCGGTGTCTTAAAGAATCAACAGGAAGTGGGAGGAAATCTTTGCAAAGTGGGGGTGTTGTGATCTTGACAGTTGTCATCAGAACAGTGTTCTCATTAGAAGATTTTGCCTTACTCCTTGTTCTGCTGACAACTTTAAAAATGTCCCATTTGCACTACTTTCTCTCTTATTGATAACAGTCATGAGGACAAATACACAGCAAGTCTTACTTTTTTGTTCCCCCCAGTATGGCCAAAATTACTGCTCTTCAAATAGCAACGCTCACACTCCCTGCTGAATGAAGAGTAGTGATTATGCAAGGGGTTTGTTGGACTATTGGTGATGGACCGCCGTTCTCGCAAACTGGGAAGTGGGGAGGAGGAGTCTGGGATGGCATTGGAGCACAATTATTGGCAAAGTTTTGCAAAAAAAAAAAAAATTGTGTACTTTGTTATTTTTCCTGCAGGAGCCTGGAAAGCATTGCACCCACAATCAGTAGATCATGGGTGCAATGAGGGTTCCTGCAGACAGGCTGTCCATACCTCTGTTCGTGGACTTTTAGATCACTCATCAGCACCCATGCAGCTCATTAAAACTACAAGTCCATCTGCCATGGTACCAGGCGGTACTTGTAGTTTAATCATTCAAAGGAATCTGTGAATGAATGAATGAGGCGGCTGTGTGGGCAGAGCCTAATGCAGCTGTGCTGTTTTTAGGAAGTGACAGGGGGTATGCGGGTAAAAGTCCCGCCCGCTGTCACAGGGCGGGGAGATTGGGGGGAGGAGGGTAGGAGTTGGAATATGTTACATGCTCCACCCTAAATACAGATGGAACATGTAACATGTTTCAAAGGCGAACTTAACTTTTAACTACTTGGCGACCCACCACAGTACATATGCTATGGCAGGGCGGCACGCTTAGGCACATGTACATCATGTGGCTGCTCTAGGTTTAGAAGCACACTGCGCTCTCCCACGACTGATGTGTCTGGTATCCCAGTACTTTGGGCCCGGTGATCATGTGATTGCTATGCGATCACATAATCACAATGTCAACAAAGCTGTTATGAATGAATTAATTTATAACAGCTGTGTTGCCTATGCTGTGATTGCCCCGCAGCTATCACATGGTACCAGGGCCGATCACAGCACCCTGTACCATGTGATTAGCTGTAGTCAATCACAGATCACAGCTGTCTTGAATGTAACCCATTCATGACAGTTAAACTTTGCTGTTACAATGATCTTCACTGTAACAGAAAACAAAGTGTAAAATAAAATCCCTGATCATCCCTCCCACTGAAGTAGTACTGTGTTACTATGGTGACACTGAACTACTCTGCTGAAAGTATGTAAAAAAAATAGTAAAAAGTGAAAACATAGTAAATTGAATAACATTTTATTTATTTTTTTATTTACTTTAACATACTGACTCCAGTCAGTGTTCCTGATCACTGTCACATCGGTCATATGATGACGCTGTGCTGTACTGCACTGGTGACAGTACGTAAAAAAAAAAAAATCTTCATTGACAAAAAACATTGTCAAAAAATTCCAACTTCAAAAAACTCACCATGCTTTTTCCCAAATGCCTTAGACTGTCTATTTTACAAAAAGGTGCAATTTGGGGGGGGGGATTTGTTCTGTCCTAGCATTTTAGGGCCTCAAGAAATGAGAATTAATACATTTTCAATAATATATACCATAGTTTGTAGACTATACCTTTCACATAAGTCAGTTAATATACACTTATCAGGATTTTGTTTACCAAAGACATGTAGCAGATTACATTTTTGACTAAATTTCTATTTTCTTGTAAATGAGATGATTATCAAAAGGTTAAATCATGACACAGTAGTTTAGCAAAATGTTTACACACAAGCACTAAATCAACATGGCTATATTTTAACCACTTTAATACTGGGCACTTTCACCCCTTCCTGACCAGGCCAATGTTCAGCTTTCAGTGCTGCCGCACTTTGAATAATTGCGCGGTCATGCAACTCTGTACCCATATGACATTTTTATCATTTTTTTCCCCACAAATAGAGCTACAATATCTTTTGGTGGTATTTGATCACCACTGGGTTTTTATTTTTTGCTAAATAAGTAAAAATATATATTTGAAACCCCCATGTTTTTTTTGTTTCGGTTATAAACTTTTGCAAATAAATAATCTTTCTTCATAAATTTTTGCCAAACTGTATTCTGTTACATTTCTTTGGTGGAAATTGAGGTTAATGTGACATATATGGCCATCATCTGTAAAGTATACAAGTAAAAAAACAGAAAAAGAGGGGAATGACGGACTGTACAGGCCAGTAAAAGGAGCATACATCAAATTAATAAAATATTAAAGTTTATTATTTTTCATTTATCATCAGTGTTTATTTAGGTTGTAGGAAAGTTATAGAGTCCACAAACTATGGTATATATTGTAAATCTGAAAATTGATCAATCATACTGTAAATGCTCTTCTTCTAATACACCTGTAAACACCTATGTGTGCATGGTCAAATAGGTTAACATAGAGGGGCTTTTACAGGATGTGTTTTTTAAGATTAGTGTACATGAGGCCTTAAGTGTAATATCTGTCTGGTTTTACCATTACCAGAAATACTACTAGAAAAATACCAGTGGCATTACTCATTATTTTATGCCCTAGGATGCTATATTTCTGGTGCTATAATAATCAAAATGTAGTGTGCAGGTTTTTTTTTTTTTTCTTTAAGGTGAAGTGAATCTGCCAAAGAACAAGATGCTGCAGCTCTGTTTGTGTACAATGAAGAAGAGGAAAGGATGATCACAAACAAAATGTTGTACAGGACTATTGCTAACAACAATAGCAGTGCCTCCTGTTGCTTCAGTACCTTCTTCATTCACCTCTACAAATGATTTATGTACGGCTTTGGATAAAAATAGGTTACGATTTACAGACATGCCAGAGAGATCACATCTGGCGCAATCAAAGGCATCAGTCATCCCGAGACTGCCAAGTACAGATTTTAGGTCAATGTCGTTTTCTAGCTTGAATTTTGGCAAGTGGAGATTCACTTTAGATTTATGCAAATTAGATGGATTTATCATGTCAGCAAACTTCTCATAGGTTAGTTCCCGTTCAAGCTGGAAGCAAACAGAATTATGTCATCAGAAGTTGATCAGGAGAAGAACATGCATTTCAACAGATCAAGCACAGTGAGAATGCAGATAAAATTCAATTATTAGCATATCTAAAAACCTGCTGTAGAGACTCAAGCTGATAAAATACTAGCTTTTTTTATGCTATGTGAGGTCAGCTTGGCTGATGTGAACAGACAAGGTTATAAAGGTGCCTATTTTCATGAATTAACCACTTAAGCCCCGGAAGATTTTACCCCCTTCCTGACCAGGCCATATTTTGCGATTCGGCACTGCGTGACTTTAACGGACAATTGCACGGTCGTGCGACGCTGTACCTAAACAAAATTAACGTCCTTTTTTTCCCCACAAACAGAGCTTTCTTTTGGTGTGATTTTTACTTTTTGCGCTATAAACAAAAAAAGAGCGTAAATTTTGCAAAAATAACAATATTTTTCACATTTTTTTTATATGAAATTCCCCCAAAAAAATTTAAAAATCAAAATTGTTTAACATTTTAGGCCAATTTGTTTTCTGCTACATATGTTTGGTAAAAAAAATTGCAATAAGCGTATTTTGTTTGGTTTGTGCAAAAGTTATTGTGTTTACTAACTAAGGGAAAGATTTTTGTCATTTTTGTTGTTCTTTTTTTTTAACGAGTAATGGCGGCGATCTGCGATTTTTTTTGCGGGACTGCGACATTGTGGCGGACAGATCGGACCCTTGACTGACATTTTTGACACTTTTGGGGGTACCAGTGACATTACTACAGTAGTCAGTGCTATACATATGCACTGTTACTGTAAAAATGACACTGGCAGGGAAGGGGTTCACTTTATTGGTGATGCAGGGGTTAAGTGTGCCTCTAGGGGCGTGATTCTAACTGTACAGGGGTGTGGCTAGTGATGTAGCAACAGAGACATACGATCCTACATAGCAGGATCGTATGATCTCTGTTCTTACACAGAGGAGAATGACAGGCGGCTTTGTCTACATTAGCCGCCTGCCTTTCTCCCTCTCCACTGGGAGATCGCGAGTGGCCGGCGGTCACACGCCGGTCACACGCTCGGGATGTGCAGGAACGAGCACATCCCCTAGAGCCTCACAGGCTAGCGACGTAGTCCTACGTCACTTTGCCTGTGAGGGGCTGACTGCCGCAGTAAATATACTGTGGGCGGTCGGCAAGTGGTTAAGGAAACTCTGCTAAGCCCTATTTGCATCTAAACTGCAATTGCATTATCGTAACTCCAATGGACTGTAACACAGCAAACATTACTGTACCTATTAAAATACTCCATATTTTGGTGTGGTTAAAAAATTTAGAGCTGTCCTCTGTCATCCCAAGGAGTCTAAGTAGCCCTCTTAGCTTTTAACTCTGGACTACATAACAATTCGTCTTTATGTTGTAAAGAATAGGACAGGGGCAACATTTGATTAGTTTAGTAAAAGACAACTGGGCGGGGATGACACCACTCAGTCCAAAAAAATTTTATGTTTTGTCAGCACACACCAAAAAAATTAGGAACAGAATGCATGTATTGCAGACATGTAGTATATGTGGGTTTTTTTTTGTTTCTTTTTTACCATTTGTATACACTTTAACTACTTCTGGACCAGAAGGGTTTTACCCCCTTAATGACCAGGCCATTTTTTGCGATACGGCACTGCGTTACTTTAACTGACAATTGCACTGTCGTGCGACGATGCACCCAACTAAAATTGATGTCCTTTTTTCCCACAAATAGAGCTTTATTTTGGTGCTATTTAATCAGCTGTGCAGTTTTTATTTTTTGGGCTATAAACAGCAGCCAATATAAAAAATTTAAAAATCAATTTTTTTCATAATTTTAGGCCATTATGTATTCTGCTACATATTTTTGGTAAAAAAAAAAATCCCGATAAGTCTATTTGTTTACACCAGGGGCAATCAAAGGGTTAAGTGTGTCCCTAGGGAATGCTTTCTAACTGCATAGGGGATGGACTCATTAGATGAACATTAGAAATCTGTGTTCTTGAATAGCAGGAACACAGGATCACCCATGTTCATCTGTGACAGAACGGCGGTCTGCCTTGTTTACATAGGCAGACAGCCGTTCTGTCTCTATGGGGAGTGAACACGGGTGGTCGGTGGCCATTGTTTTCGCTGGACCTGCTGATTGGCTCCCCCTCTGGCCAATCAGTGTGCACGCCCCCACTGGCTATTACACAAAATTACGTACATGTACTTCTTTTTTTGCGCAATATAGCAAACTTGCTGCAGTAAAAGTGCAAGTGGTTAAGGGATTCAAATATATGTAAAATATTTTTTTTAAAACAGGGGCTATTCTTCCTCTCCCTGCCATAGCAGGCAATGATGGGGAAGGTACAAACAATGCATTGCTTCATTTACTCTCAATAAGTTTAATGTCTTTAGAACCAAAACAATTTTTAATTTTTGTACAGTACAGTTAAAAGTGATAATAAACCCTATTTTTTATGTTTACTTTATTACATTCCATTGAAGGAAGTCTGGACTTACATATCATGTATATTCTGCTTCCTTAAAAACTTGTATTTTTTTCTGGCTGGTTCAAGAGCCAATGTGCCTGCTCTCCTGCCTGTAGGTGTCTTTGAGCTAGCTGCTCCTTAAGAAAGATACCTGTGTGTACGCACTCCTGTCTGGGGCTATGTGCATCTATTGAAACACACAGTGCCCGGCAAGCCTTACCCTGCTTCCTTTTTTCAGCTCCTGATAGATAGCTTGCAGGAACCAATTGATCCCCTCTGCAACCCAGAACTTCTGGGAAATTGTTTGGATCATGGAGGACCTGGCAGCCGTGACCAGGGCAGGAGGATTATTTTTGGGGATGGGGTGAATGTACTGAGGATTTTTTTTACCTCAATGCTGTGAATGCAATAAGGTAAAAACATTTTGTCATTAGTACTGCTTTAAACATAATTAAACATTTTATTTTGTAAGACATACAACCTAATGTGATATCTGCCAAATTAATTTAGGCCCCTTTCACACCTCAGCAAGTTGTATGCCTATGAGCGACAATGCTTAACAAGTAGAAATCTATTTATTTAAATTGCATCTGATCACATAAGTACGCAAAGTCTCTTGTGGCATGTTGACTGTTGCAGGAAGAATTAAAAGAGATTCTTTTTGAACAGATTCACAGGTATTTGGCCCCATAGAATTCAAAGGAAGTTTTCAAATAGGAGTTTTTCAGGCGTTTCTTTGCGTCACAACTGTTAGCAAGATTAACACTGTGGCCAAAATGGAGGACAGTTCAGCAAAGATGAAAGGGCTCAGTGGGCCAGTGTGCATCAGCCCATAAAGCATAGCTCCCAACTGTCCCTAATTTTAAAGGACTTTTCTCAGCTCTGGTCTTCAGGGTCACCCCAAACTCTATGCACATCAAATGCAAAGACTTTTGATTTTCTTACCTTCCCTAGCATCAATAAAGAAAGAAAGCAAGGCCCGGAGTAAGGGAAGAAAAACCTAGACGGAGGGCTGACATGACAGGGTTAAAAGGGGGTTTGGAGTGGCAATTTAAGGAGGGAAAACGGAAATAGTAAGGTAAACCTACTGGATTGGTGGAGCGTAGGGAATAGGTGGGGCTTTAGGGGTCAAACACTAGGAGGGTCCTGGAGAGGTCTTCAGTCATGAGAGAGACAACGCTGAAACAACTTCCCTTTTTGTTTGGTGGTTACGTTCTTGTGTGATTTTGGGCTGTTTTCCTGGGTGGTATGTCAAAGGCAGCTGGTGGGGTACAAGGTCCTTGTATGTGCTCTATTTGATAAATAAAAATTGGTAGGAACCAGTCTTGGGTACGGCTCCCTGTGGTTTGTCTGGTTTGTACCTGCCAATAGTCGTGTTGTCTCTGAGTCAGTGTTTTGCGTCTGGAGGCCTAAGTTTGGTTAAGCAGGTACGTGAAATAGTGGTGCCTACAAGGACATTGGGGGCTACAAATTTCAGAATGTACTTACTGTTGCTGGTATGATTTATATATGTTATTTATACAATTTGATTTAACCACTTGCCTACTGGGCACTTATACTCCCTTCCTGCCCAGGCCAATTTTCAGCTTTCAGCGCTCTCACACTTTGAATGACAATTGCGCAGTCATGCTACACTGTACCCATATGAAATTTTTATCATTTTTTTTTTCACACAAATAGAGCTTTCTTTTGGTTGTATTTAATAACCTCTGGGTTTTTTATTACTTACTAAAAAAAAGAAAAAAGACAGAAACTTCTGAAAAAAAAACAGTTTTTCCTATTTTGTAAATTTTGAAAATAAATAATTTTTTCTCCTTCACTGATGTGCACTGATGAGGTGGCACTGATGGGCACTGAGAGGCGGCACTGATGGGCGGCACTGATGGGCACTGAGAGGCGGCACTGATGGACACTGATGGGTGGCACTGATGGATACTGACAGGTGGCACTGATGAGCACTGATGGGCAGCACCATCAGTGCCCACACTCAGTGACCATAGTGCTGCTAGTCAGTGCCCATCAGTGCCTAGATGAGCAGGCACTGATGGGCACTGACTGGCAGCACTATGGGCACTGATGGGGGGCACTGATGGCGGGCACTGTGGGCAGTAATGGCATTTTTTTTCTCTTGTGTAATCAGGCCCTGATTACATTCCTCTGTGTTCCCCTTACCGCTGACGGCTCTCCTCTTCCTCACACTGCAGTCTCTATGTGAGGAAGAGAGCTGGCGATGAGAGATGATCTCATATGTTTACATATGAGTCATCTCTCATTGCACGGTCCGATCACGTGGTAAATGGCCGCTGTGATTGGCCATTTACCACGATCTGTGATTGGCTGTGTCCAAGGGACATGGCCAACACAGATTTTCCCCAATGCGCGCTCGTGGGAGCGCGTGGGGAGCCTGTCTCTGGGAGGCCGTTTAAAGACGGCCTCCCAGAAATTCGAGTCCGCGCTGTAGCCGTCTATCGGCAGGTGGTTAATAAAAGGCTGCTTTGGCCATTAAACTCCAATTATGGTGTCCAGTATTTTACTTGGGTAAAGAAATAAGGGAGAGGTTAGTCAAGCAGTTCACAGAGACAAAATCATCTTTCCTGTCAGTCTCCATGGCAGCCTACGTGTGGGTTAACCCCGCCTCCACTCCAAGGGTATAGGACCCCCCTCCCATAAATTTCAGCTCTCAGGTACAGCAGGTGTTCCTTTTTTGTCCTCCTCCAAGGACCTACAATTCTGATGTCTTACTATTGTCCGGCTTACCTCAGGATACTTTGGATGGTGTCTGCATGTCCAGGGCCCAGCCACGGGCGGGTGAGTGACATTTAAATTCCCCTGCTCTCTGCGGTTGACTGAAGCCTGGCCGGCGTTTTCTGACATGGGTCTGAAGATTCTCATTACATCTCTTCATGGCAGCGGTATTTGTTATTTATGTATACCTTGTTTGTATCCTTTTCTGTCACTATGCAGCGTTTTGTTTGGCCCCAATGTCGCTGGAACGCTTCCTGCGTTCCAGCAACCCTTCCTCTTCCTCCTCTGCCTCCTGCGACCAATCGGTGGACGTTTCGTAGTCCCGCACATGCGCACTGCGTCGCGAACGAAGCCGAGGCTTGGTTCGCGCATGCGCACTAGCAATCACGGCCGCATCACCGCTGGCGTCATTCCGGCGGGAGATTTAAGCAGCTGACGGTTCCCCTGTACTTCGGGAAGTACTGTGGGCGTTGCGGCAGCTTCCATGTGTCTCTGGATTCCTTGCTACAGGTATGTGCAATGGATATTTGACTGCAGAGGGGGAGGGGGGGGGCGGATGGTTTGCTACCTCACAATGTATCACTATCTTGGTGTCTGATGTGTATTACCTTTCTTTATCAGTCTGGTTGTTGGCCTGAAGTATGGATCCTGCGTCACTGCCCTCCTGTGGCCAGCCCTCTCACAACAGGTGGGTGCTGGCATTTTTCAGGGGGGGGGGGGGGCGGGGGAGGGCTAGCTGGTCCCTGTTTCATGGCTAAATCCAGTGTCTCCCCGATTTTCTCTTTTTCCATCAGCTCTTCCAGGCCTGATTTATCCCAAGAAAGAGACCCTGTCAGACCTCGTGGGAGTTCATCCTCCAGATCAAAGCGCCATGAATCTCCATCAGGGAGTAGGCAGCAGGGGAGACGCTCTAATTCCTCCCCCAGACACCACAAACAATACCAGAGTCACCACACATACCAGAGAGCCTGTTGGGGTTGTGGGGCGCATGTCCCGGAGGACAAGTCTCTATGTGAGCTATGTTTTTTCTCAAGCAGCCGGTGAGAGGGTGCACGAGGACCATGGATTGGAATCTCTAGTGAAGAGAATAGTGCAACAGTCCCTGAAAGAATGGGGTACGGTCCAAGCACTTGGTCCCACTACGTCCAGTTCTCCAGCGGAAGTGCAGGAAGATCAAGGCCCCTCTCAACCGAGCATTACTTCTGCAAAATCATGTGACAGTGATTCGGAAGAAGAAGGGGCAGTAGGCGGCTTTGAGTTTGCCCTGGTTTCTCCCCTGATCAGAGCCATTAAGGAAGCTCTAAGATGCTGTGTCTCCCCAGAAAAAGCAGCGGAAGTTCTTCAAGCACCTCGGCAAGGAGCGTGTCAACTTCCCTTCCCTCTCTGAATTACAAGAAGTGATTACTGAAGAGTGGAGTAAAGGGGATAGTAAGTCTTCCCTATCTTCCAAACTTGGGAAATTATATCCCTTCAAACCTGAAGATGTCGCCCGTCTGGAATCTGCTCCCCTTGTGGATGCTGCAGTTACAAGATTAGCAAAGCATGTTACTTTGCCCCTGGATGACGTGGTTTCCTTCAGAGATCCCTTGGACAGAAAAATAGATCTAGACTTAAAGAGGATCTATGTGACGGCCGGAGCGGCCTGCAAGCCCGTTATGGCATTAGCAATGATGTCTAAAGCCTTGGAAGTCTGGGTGTCTGATATTGAGACTAAACTTGGAAGCATCTCGGAAGAAGCTGTTGAGAGCTCTCCTATTCATGAACTCAAGTTGGCTACAGTATTTTTAGGAGAAGCATCTATTGATGTTCTGCGCCTTCTGTCCAGATCAATGTTATCTTCAGTGACGGCAAAAAGGGCCTTGCGGATCCAGCCTCTAAGCAGGCATGGTGTAAGATCCCTTTCGAGGGTACTTCCCTTTTCGGGAATAAATTAGACAGCGCCATTGCAAAGGCTACTGGCGGAAAGTCAGGCTTCCTCCCGCAGGATAAATGTTTATTTGGTCAGAAGAAGCCTCAATCTAGGAGGCAATACACAGAGATCGAGAGATGCCCGCTCTTACAAACCTAATAGAGACATTTCCGGAGAAATTGGAGAGGTGGTCAATCTTCTACTAGGAGATCATCCAAAAATCCAGCGCCTGCTGGACAAGAATCCACTAAATCTTTTTGAGATAGGGCCCGTTCAGACATGCCAGGCGGGGGCACGTCTTCTGCATTTTCAGCGTGTCTGGACGGCCTCAATCACGGACTTTTGGACCGTAAGGACGGTCTCTATAGGCCACAAATGGTCATTTCTGGCAGATCCGGTTCCACGATTCATTCCAACTCACTTGCCCTGTCTAGAAGAGAGAAGAGAAATCTTGCTCGCCTATGTAGATGCTTTGGTGGCTCAAGGAGCAGTAGTTCCGGTTCCAGAACAGGAAAAATTTCAAGGTGTTTATTCACCCCTCTTCCTAGTCCAGAAGAAGAACGGAGCCTGGAGGCCCGTTATAGATCTTACATACCTGAACAAGTTCATAAAGAACGAAAAATTCAAGATGGAAACACTCTCAACTATTCAGAAGGCAGTACTGCCAGGAGACTGGCTCGCCTCAATAGACTTGAAAGATGCATACTTTCATGTACCCGCGGCAACCGACTTTCACAAATATCTCCGCTTCTGTGTTCTGAATCGACATCTTCAATTCATTTGCCTACCCTTCGGCCTGTCTAACTCGCCCAGAGTATTCTCCAAAGTTCTCCTGACTGTAGTGGCCCTCATAAGATTGAAAGGAATACGTCTACATCATTACTTGGACGATCTTCTGCTGCTGTCTCAAGAGAAAGATCAGTTATTGACACACAGAGATCAGGTCATTTCGACCCTCAAAGAGTTTGGCTGGCTGTTAAACCTACAAAAAAGTCAGCTGGAGCCCACTCAGCGCCTAGTTTATCTTGGGGCGCAATTCGACACAGTCGAGAATTCAATCTCTCTCCCATTAGAAAAGATACCGATAGTGAGGGAGAGAATCCTTCCAGCTCTTTCTTCTCCTCGGCTGAAAGCCTCTCAGTGCCTCAAAATCATTGGCACCATGGTGTCCACGGCTCCAATGGTCAAATGGGCTCTTTGGCGTATGAGACCCTTCCAGAAAGGGTTCCTACAACAGTGGAACCCAGAAGAGAGGGATCAATACATTCATATCTCCTCCAGCATGAGATCCAGTCTTCTTTGGGGGCTGCAACGCAGGAATCTGCTCAATTGTCACTCTCTGATTCCAGTCTCATGGACTATAATCACAACAGACGCCAGCAACTTAGGTTGGGGGGCTCATTGTCTGTCGGAGATGACACAAGGAAAGTGGTCTTTTCAGAGACACACACCAGTCTCCAATATACTGGAGCTCCGAGCAGCCTACCAGGCTCTTCGATCTTTCCAACACCTGGTGGAAGGGAAATCTGTAATGATTCGGATGGACAACACCACGGCAGTGTCTTATGTAAAGAGACAAGGTGGGACACGGAGTCTCTCTCTACTACGAGAGTTAGACCCAATTATGTCTTGGGCCCAGGCTCACCTAGTCGATATCTCGGCAGTCTACATTCCAGGTTCACAGAATGTTCAAGCAGATTTTCTGTCCAGGGTCCAGTTGAACCACAACGAGTGGTCTCTCCATGTGGAGTCGTTCAAATAGATCCTGTCGCTGGGAGTATCTCCCGAAGTCGACCTGTTCGCCTCTCCTTGCAACCACAAGTTGGAGAAGTATGTCACGAGAGGCAAATGCCATCAAGCCTACGGGACAGATGCACTAACCGACAGGTGGGAGTTCAGCAGGGCATATGCCTTTCCTCCAGTACCCATCATTCTCAAATTTCTGCAGAGACTTCAAGCGGAAGATGTAGAAGTAGTGATGGTGGCGCCTTTCTGGCCAAACAGGCCATGGTTTCCGCTGCTCCTACAGCTGAGTTACCGGGACCCGGTCCCTCTTCCCCTCAGACCAGACTTGCTTCTTCAGGGAACATCAGTGCACCCCTGTCCTGCAATTCTCCGGTTGACGGTCTGGTTCTTGAGAGGGAAAGGTTGGAATCGCTCGGCTGCCCATCTACAGCCATTTCCACCTTGATGAAAAGCTAGACGGCTAAGTACAAATAAAGTATACTGCAGAATCTGGTCAAGATTCATGAAGTCTGCATATCCAGAAGGTATGTCTTCCTCAGTCCCTGGGATTCAAGAAATACTAAGTTTTCTTCAGGCTGGTCTGGATATGCCCCTTTCAGTGGCAACTCTAAGAGTCCAAGTTTCGGCATTGTCTGCCTTCTCTGGGGTCATGTGGACCCAACACCCACTTATTCAACAGTTCTTTAAAGGAGCAGTCAGGCTCAATCCTCAAAGAAGACTTAGGTTTCCAAAATGGGATCTACCCCTTGTCCTAAATGCCCTCTCAAAAACGGGCATAGAATCCTCTTCTTCTATCAAGGATCTGACCATCCAGACTGTCTTCCTGGTGGCCATTACTTCGGCTAAAAGGGTCTCTGAGTTAAGTTCCCTCGGCTGTAGAGAACCATTTCTGACTTTCTTCCCAGATCGGGTAGTACTGATACCCATGCTGAATTCAAATCCGAAAGTCACCTCAGTGTTTCACCAGGATCAGGAGATCGTCCTGCCTACTTTCCGGTCCTCTGATGAGTCCAATCCTCATCCGTTGGATGTAGGAGAGTCCTTAAAAGTCTATCTTCAAGCAACTGCACCATTCAGGCAGTCTGACAACCTCTTTGTCCTGTTCTGGGGGAAGAACAGAGGTAAACCTGCTTCATCCAGAACTATCGCATCATGGATAGTGGCAGCTATCCAACAGGCCTATAGAGCTGAGGGTCTGGAAAATTCCTATCAAATACTTACCGTAATTTTCCTTTCCTGATAGTCTCCATGGCAGCCGGAGTTCCCACCCTCTCGTCTTGGATTCGGCTAAGATATGGAACACCTGCTGTACCTGAGAGCTGAAATTTATGGGAGGGGGGTCCTATACCCTTGGAGTGGAGGCGGGGTTAACCCACACATAGGCTGCCATGGAGACTATCAGGAAAGGAAAATTACGGTAAGTATTTGATAGGAATTTTCCGTTTTTATACCCTAGTCAAGTAATTCATTGCAGACAGAACTTTCAGGCACTAAATGCATGAATTCCACATTTCTTAGTATGTCAATGACCCTAATTCATCCAATTCATAGCATTGCTAAAGTGGTTTTAAATCATTATCCCATTCAGAATTATTGCTTGATTGGTGGCTTTTTCGGCGTGGGGCTACCCTGAAATTCCATACCAGACCCGAAGGGCCTGGTTTGGAACCTGGAGGGGACCCACACGCTGTTTTTTTTCCCCATTTTGGCGTGGAGTTCCCCCTCAAGATTCTCACAGCGGAAGTCGCGCCGCAAGTCGGATCATCCTGATCCGACTTGCGGTGCGACTTCCATTCAAATCAATAGGCTCCCATAGGGAACCATTGATTTTGAATGGAGGCAGAAAAAAACGCTGCTAAAAGCAACGTGGCAAAACATGCAATAACGCCAATGGAAAAAGCTACTGAAAGCACGTTTTTACAGCTGCTTTTTCCGGCGTCAGAACTAACTTTGACGCACGTTTTTTCTAACGCCCCGTGTGCATGGGGCCTTAAAAGTAAATGTACGCATAGACCTTAGACAGCAGTCTGAAGATATAAATGGTTTAAAGACTGGTTTACGAAAGATCTTTTGTAGACTTCCAGTCCTATCTTATGTCTTTTTTTCCATCATAAGATAAATATATGATTTCCAGCAACATAAACATGCATTTCCTGTGCTTGGAATCATTTATATTTTATCCAGTGCCATCAGAAATATTTTATGAAAAAACTATATTTTTGATGTCTTTCAAAGATCTTTCACAAGTTTAGCGACCAATGTTTAATGTTGTCTCAATTACATGGACTTATGTTTTTCAAACATATTTGAGATTGTAGCAAGAAGATTTTTAACCAGATTGGCCTTTTTAGGTTTAGTCATCCTCAGTATTTCAGTGATCGAAATGCAGTTTCTCAAAGTGAACTGAACCGGCCACAAAACAAAATGCTTCGGCTCTGCTTATGGGTGTGTAGCACCCTCCTAGGTAGGTGCTAGGAAAACACATTTGGTGGCTCTTTTCTGCTTCTCAGGGGAGCCTGATCTGTTAGTTTGGTCTGTCACATGTTTCCAGGTGTGATTTATTTGGGTCTAAGGGAGTCTCCCCACTGTATCCAATAAGGAAGCTTGTTGGACAGTGGAGAAAACCTGACCAGTAGCACACTAGGGTTTATGGCTGTCCCAGTGGGCGGACATTGCCACAATGCATCCTGGGATGGGCAATAAATTCTGAGGGAGTATATGACAGGGTATCTTTTGTTTCAGGGGATTCCTATAAAACCAGGACATTTTTTTCAGCGGGAATGCGGCAGAACGCAGTCCTGGCGCCTCCAGCACTGACTGTATGTAATAGCAAGGGGTGCTAGGGTGTGCTGCAGGATCAATTGATGCTGGCTGCTGGGAGATTTATTTAAGGTGGAGGGGATTTATTTTTGCAGGGGGGTATATTGTTGCTGAGGAGGTCTATTGTTGCTGTTGGGGGACCTACAGTTGTTGGGGATGGGTCTTATATTGCTGGGGGTCAGTTGTTGCTGGGATATGTCTTCTGTTGAGGGAGGGATCTATTGTTGCTTGCTGATGGGTAGTCTACACATGTAGGGAGATGTTCCGGAAGTCTATTGTTGCTAGGGGGGAAAATTTGTTGTGGGCGGTCTATTGTTGTTAGGGGGATCTATTGTTGCTGGTAGTGGGGCTATATTGTTACTGGCTGCAGGGGATCTATTTTACTGCTTTACTTAGTATCATTACCAAATTCCTTACAAATTAATTAGCACCACAAATTGATAATGAAAAAAAGCCCTGTATAGAACACATGGGAAATATTAAAACCAAAGGGCAAACGTATAATTGCTTTCCAACCAACTAAAAAAATAGCACGTTTTTGTAATCTTTGTAATGTGATAATCTAGCATAGCCTATGATGACTGAGCAAGGACTGGAATGTGCAGTTTCTCCAGGTGAAGCAAGTGGGAAGCATTGCACATAGATTTCTCTATCACCGCCAGCTGCATTGTAAAATAATAGATCTCACTGATTGGCCTACACAATATAAATCAGTGTTCATTACTACAATTCCAGTCTTATCATAATAAACACTTTTTATACTTAAAGCGGTAGTAAAGCCTGCTCTGTTATTTTTACCTACAGGTAAGCCTATAATAAGGCTTACCTGTAGGTAAAATGAATATCTCCTAAACTTTCACCGGCGCATGCGCCCTGCAGGTCCGGCATACAGGAGTGATATCATGGATCTGGCTACTCACAGCGCTGGAGCCCGCAAACCCAGAAAAAAGGCAGGGGGAAGGTGTCGGTCCTCTCAATGGTCACCGGGCACCACTGGAAAGGCTTTGTTCTGGGGTAAGTATTTCATAATGTGCTAGTATGCGATGCATACTAGCACATTATGCCATTGTCTAACAGCTCTTTTTTTTTTTATTCTGCAGCTGTTTGCTTCCACTTTAAGTGCTAAGTATTAGATGCGGTAACAATTTAGAATGTATATTGAGATAAATACTAATTTGTTGCTATAGTTAATTGAAACTTTGAACACACTGTAATTGTACCTTAGCTGCTTACTAACCTGACAATTGTTCAACCATGTGTGATCAGCTACATATGGAGGAAAGCCCACCACCTGGATAATCCTTCGCTAACTACAAAACTGCTGTTGACAGCATGTTCTTATGAGTGACTCCTTCTGCATATAGCAATCCTGACATATAATATATTACATGCTTCTCCTTTATTTATCTGTTATTTTTCTAAATGTTTAAACACGATCTACATTCTTTTAATAGTAATGTCTATACGAGCTAGAGTCATTACAAAAAGTATTGTAGGTATTTAGTAAAATGAAAGGACAAGCTACACCTTTGACATAACATAAAGCAAACTCTGCAAATATACAGCAATAGAAACACACACAGTACAACAAGATACATTAAAGGAAGCCGAATATGCATAGTATAATTGTATACAGATACCAGCCCTTGTTGTTTTACAAGCACATCATTTAATATGGAACCTTTAGGCTTTTACTTTAAAATAGAACTATAGATACATTTTGGTTTTTTTTGGATAGAGCAAAGGAGGGTTATAACCCCTGTCTGATTTTTTTTTCGCCATCTGTGTCCCATTGGGGAGATTTCCCTTCACTTCTTGTCCCATAGCCAAACAGGAAGGGAGGGGAAATCCCTGCAAATGAAAGTGGTTGTAAAGTCTCAAGGTTTTTTACCTTAATGCATTCTATGTATTAAGGTGAAAAACCTTCTTTGCTGCAGCTGCTACCCTCCCTTTTTCTTACCTGAGCCCGATCAGATCCAGCAATAAGCAGCTCCAGCCGCTGTTTCGCTCCTCAATGGACAGATTGATAGCAGCAGGAGCCATTGGCTCCCACTTCTGTCAATCAAATCCAGTGACATGGGAGTGAGGGGCAGGGCCAAGTCTGTGTCAGTGGGACTCAGAACAGCTCCTGCACGGGTGTCCCCATGGAAAGCAGCTTTCTGTGGGGGCACCTGATGAAAGCGAGGAACCAGAAGTGCCAGTGGGGCACCCCAGAAGAGGAGGAACGGGGCAGCTCTGTGCAAAACCCTTGCACAAAGCAGGTAAGTATAACTAAAAAAAAAAAACCTTTACAACCCCTTTAAGGGAATTCCTTGGGGACCCCCAGGTCACCAGAACTAGTGTCTCCATTGGAAGAAATCCTCTCTATTACTTTTCTATTGCCTTTTACTTTCCTTTTCAAAGATAATGGTAAACAGGACAAATAGAGTGGGGGGAAATCTCCCTAACGGGGACACAGACAGCAATAAAGACCGACAAGCGTTCTAATTCCTCTGCACTCTATCCAAAACCAAAAAGTTTTAACTTGGTCCTATCAGAACAACCAATAGAAATGTAATCTTAGAAGGTGCTCCTTAAACCTTCATAGAAAGTCAATCACCTCAACAGAGGTTACACTGGAGAAGTGTCTTACCTTTTCCAAGCCAGTGGTTCCATCTTGAATTTCATCAGGAAGCAGTATAAACATACTCAACTCATTATTCACATAGGGCAGTTCAATAACTTTTGTCAACAAATCTCGCACATGGGCCATTGGAAATTCAGCTTCTTTTTGCATCATCTGCACAGGCTTGGTTTCATTCTAACAACAGAAAGCCAAGATTACATTAAAACTCAGTTACATAAGTGGTAAGGTTAAATAAAGACACCAGTCTATCCAGCTCAACCTGTATAGGTACGTGTGTTCAAAATCATTTCCCGTATACCTGTATACTGTGTTTGCTAGGATACCCATCCAAGAGTTTTTAAAAACTATCAATACTTCCCGCTTACACCACCAATTGTGGAAGTGAATTCCACATCCTTACAGTGAAAAAACCCCTACGCAGTTTAAGGTTAAACCGCTTCTCCAATTCCATTGAGTAACCCCCGTAGACTGAATAGTTTATTCCCTATGCCAGAATCACCATTGAGGTATTTGTTTATTACTATCTTATCACCTCTCAAGTTTCTCTTCTCCAGAGAGAATACGTTTATTGTTTGTAGTCGTTTCGTGTAACTAGGTCCTCCCGTCCCCTTATTACCTTGGTTGCTCTTCTCTGGACTCTCTCCAGTTCCCTGCACCTCCCTCCTGAGGATTGCTGACCAGAACGAGTTTTTTGGCGGGATTATTATTTTATCTCTGGAGTAAAGTCCCTTTTTCATGCATGCTAATATTATGCTAGCTTTGCTTGCTGCAGCTTGCCATTGCATGCCATTGCTAAGTCTGATCTAGTAGGACCCCCAGATCTTTTTTCCGTCCTGGATTCCCCCAGAGGTTCTCTACCTAGCGAGTAACTTCCATTCCCATTTTTAGCCCCCAAGTGCATTACTTTACATTTTTCGACATTAAACCTCATTTGCCATGTAGGTACCCACCCCATTATTTTATTGAGGTCCTCTTGTAAGGTTACTATATTTTGCTGTGTTTGTTTGTTTTGTTTGTTGTTATTTTTTGTTTATTGTTTTCTTTGTTGTTATTTCCCTACTTAGCTTTGTATCGTCCGCAAACACTGAGGCCCCGTTCACACTGGGGCGACGCTACTTCCCGGGGCGACCTGTGAAGTCGTGGTGCGCTGCTCGCACCGCGACCTCGGAGCGGCCGGAACAGACTTCATATCATTGAAGTCAATGCAGGTCACTCCAGATCGCCCCAAAGAAGCTCCGGACCCTTTTTCTAAGTCGGAGCGACTTGTGTCGCTCCTATTACAACGGGTCCACAGCTTCTCTATGGAATGCGACCTACGGCGACCTGTCAGGCGACCAGGTCGCCTGACAGGTCGCCCCAGTGTGAACGGGCTCTTAGATTGAGCTATTTATGCCAACCTCTATATCCTTTATGAAAAAATGTAACAGAATTGGTCCCAGGACAGAGCCTTGGGTTTTCCCGCTTACCACTGCAGACCATTCTGAGTATTTGCTATTTATCACCACCCTTTGAACCCTGCTCTGTAACCAGTTTTCTATCCATGTACAAACCCTATGGTCCATGTCTACAGACCACAGTTTGTGAATTAAGTATCTATGGGGGACTGTAACGAATGCTTTTGCAAAATCCAGATCCACCAGATCTTCCCTTATCTAGATGGCAGCTCACTTCCTCATAGAATGTTAACAGATTGGTTTGGCAAGAACAATCTTTCATAAACCCATGCTGATTACTATTAATGATACTGTTTTCATCAGCAAATTCTTGTATATAGTCCCTTATCATCCACTCCAATAGTTTCGATGTTCTATTGACTGGTCTGTAGTATATGTTTCGGCCCTTAAAAACTGGTACCACGTTGTTCCTTCGCCAATCAGCTGGTAGCATTCCTATCAGTATGCTGTCCAAAAAAAATATTAAGGCAGTCTGGCTATAACCTGACTGAGTTCTTTGTCACATGGTGAAGGACACGTTTTGATGTATGATCTCATGCATGTCTTACAAAGTTATTTGCTTTTATGTTAATCTCAGTCTTTCTATATACTGAGTCACCTTATGGGAATTTATCACTATTATTTGGAGCTTAATAGATTCCTCAATTTAGTCTGATTAATTTGTTTTTCACATGTATTGATTTATTTATTGGTTTATGCTCATTATCATTTTCACAGTGCTGCACCTTATATATACACTGCTCAAAAATTTAAAGGAACACTTTGAAAACACATCAGATCTGAACAGGGAAAAAAAACTCATGCTGGATATCTATACTGATATGGACTGGGTAATGTGTTAGGAAAAAGAAACGGGGAAAGGCCCTGGCAAAAAGAGTTCTATTTAGGAGGAAGGGGACAAGGCATATTGCGGTATATTCAAAAAATACTTTATTGTTGCAAAAATTTAAAATTTCCACACATCAAAACCATAACATATGCAGACTACACATAAAGGGTAAAAATGACAATGTTGCCTTTTAAAATGCACCTAAAACCAAGCATACACCAAATAGATACAATGAATGTAATGATAACAGGTGAAGTTCACATATACTGATCTGGCTTCGGCAAGCTGCAGGTAACCTGAGTGGTGTCAGCTGTGCATCAGCTGTACAGACACACCGAGGACGTGCGCACCTGTCATATTGCCAGTAAACTAATCAAATATAAATTGCCATATATGTAACAATAAATGATCATTCCCTTGATAGAAAATGGATCAGAGTGTCAGTCCGTCATGTTACTTTTTTAGGGGGAAGACCGCCATGTTACTTTTTTATGGGAAGAGCAAATGCCCAATGAGACAACTGCACTAATGAAAGGAATATTAAAAAATGCGGAACAAGATCAAACAAAAGAAAAAGGAAAAAGAAAAGACAAGATGGTCAGATGAGAGATGACAAGGACCTCGAATTGCAATTAACCAAAAAAAATTAAATGACGGATCTAATATTGATATCACTCCTCCAGATTTCAGAAATAATACCATTATTAACTTATCTGATTTTCCTCTTCAGGACAGACATGTGAAACTCCTACAAAAGGGACTCTCTTTTTCTCCCACAAACTCTATGATTTGAGGTTTATAAAGACATACTGTACATTTGTTCTTGAGGAAAGTCTATCTTAAGTTGGTACACTCTTGACCAACTACTGAAGAAAATGACATGGATATCTATGAAAACCAAGATCAGCTAGCCTTGGAAACTCTGGCTGCACTTTGGTGTAGAGAGGAAGAAGATGACATAAGTCCATCCTCAACAATCATGCACGATCCCTGGAGACAAGAATCGAATCTCCAGATTAAATCCACCAAGATGCCCCCATTTCGCAAGAAGTGACTGGGAGTGTTTCTAGATCTGGTTCAGGAGGACTTGTCACAATTGGATTGGGATAAATGGAAGGATGATAATTTGAATCGTGAAGAACGCACTGCCCTTCGAGAACTTAAAGAAGCACCGAACCTGATCATTAAAAAAAGTGATAAATTGTATGTGTATAAATAGTATTTCTATCAGAAATCTATTATGAAGGTGAGATTAGACGACAACTTGAGGACAGATCTACATATGAGAGACTTGACATTAACCCTTTTCCCACCATAGTAAAGGAGTTAAACTTCAAACTGAATCTGGCATATTATACAGAGTATAATACACCCACTATCTACATCATTCCCAAAATTCATCAGTCCATTGAAAACCTCCCAGGTAGACCTATTATTTCAGGGTCAGGGTCCACTGGAAAGAATTGGGAAATACTTGGATGGTCTTCTTAAGCAAATGGTTACCAATCTACCTTCCTTTGTGCAAGACACTAGACATGTACTTATGAAAATTGATAACTTGATGCTGCCTCCAGACATAATGACAGCATTGACGTAGAGTCTCTCTATACCCCATCTCTGTGGTCTATCAGCAATTGCATACTTCCTAGACTCCAATTTTCCTTCCATGTGAGCCCAAGATTAATGTATGCTGGAACTTCTGCAATTTGCGTTAATTAATAACTGTTTCCAGTTTATGGGAACAAACTTTAACAAATACTTGGCACTTCCATGGGAGCTCCATGGACACCGGCATATGCATGCTTACATCTAGGCTGGCGAGAGGAGGAGGTAGTGTATTGCTCAGAGCTATACCATGACCATGTCCTTTTTATGGCTAAGATTTATAGATGATGTGTTTTGGTAATCTGGAAGGGGACCCCTGAAACACTTGAATGTTTAATTGAGGAACTCAACGTCAATAGCCGTAATATTCACCTCACCTTCAACTATGACTACTTTCAAATTTTCTTCCTTGACCTCCTGATCAGAATTGAACAGGGTAAACTAATCACCAAGACATATAGGAAAGAAACAACGGTGAATTATTAAGGGTATCCCGACAGGACAATTCATTCGGATACCCTGGAACTGTACTTTATACTCAGATTATCAAACTGAAGCAACACAGCTATATGCCAGATTCAGAGAGCGCAACTACCCTCACAGAACCCTGAGAAGATCTAAGAGACAGGCATTATTAAGAACTAGAACTGACCTCTTAAAAACTGAAGTTTCTAACAACCAGGCTACACAAGCTATCATAGATCTGGTCAGGATTATTGCCACCTATGGATCTCAGTGGGAGGAAGTGCGTAGTGTTCTTAATAAGCACTGGCATTTGCTAACCTGTTCAGCTCAACTGGCCAAGATCTTGTGCCCTAGACCCCTTCTAGTGGCCAGAAGAGCCAAAAACCTAGCTGATGAACTAGTAAGATCAGAATTCATTAAATCTACACCCCGCAATTGGCTTGCCGATCTTCCTCCACTTTGCGTAATGTTTCCCTGTGGTAAATGTCTGCGAACTTCACTAATGCTGATGGACTGAAAACATACCCTATAACACAATTTATTAATTGTAACACGACCAGGGTACTATATATATATTGGAATGCCCATGCCATAAATTATATGTGGGCAAAACAAAGCGCCCTTTGAAAATCCACATTGGCGAGCACCTAGCGAGTATCAGGAGTAAAAAGGATGAAGATACACCTATTGCACAGCACTTGGCCAGGTACCAAAATAGGAACCCTCAAGGCCTTAAAGTCAAGGGTTTTTTTTGCCCTTAAACTCTCAGATAGAAGAGGTGACTTCAACACCGTTCTCCTCCAGAGAGAAAAGGGGTGGATTTTTCGGTTGGGAACGATGGTGCCAAAGGGACTCAATAATTAACTAAATCTTCAGGTATTTCTAACACCCTTATTAAATGTGTTTCTACACATTCTTTGATATGAACGTACGTGCTTGGTCAAATGACTTTTTCTTTCTCCCTAATAAAGTAAATATGTTGAAAAATGCATTTCACATCAAGTGGTGATATAGTGAAACTTATGTGTACACAATTACTTAAATTGGGTACTGAGAGAATAATATGTATTAAATTATCTGTGATGTTGTATTTTTATTTTTATGCACAAGCTATTCACAGATTCCTTGGTCCACACACACATTGCTCTCTTTGGTCCATGAAGGGGTTAATTTTTCAATTACCTATTACCTGGGAGGAAGTGACCTCAGAGCCCTTCCTGTTTTTTGAGACCCCATGAGGCTATATAAACTGGATAGCCAAGTGAGCATGACACCCTCAAGAAGTCCATGCTACCTGGTGGACGAAACGCACTGGTGTGTGTGCCCCCTGCACCCCAAGATTCATCCCTGCACCCTTTGCTATCCCTTTTCTGGATCCGTTTTTTTTTTTTTGATTCGTCATTCTGGAGTCACCCTTCAGGAATTTTCCTGTGGACGCTATCCTGTACCTTTAAGGAATCTGGCTATACCTACACAACTGTCTGGCCCCCAATATTGATGACTTTTGGATTTGGTTTCTACCGAGGCTACCCTCTGATACGTTTGAGGCTCCAGCATTTTCAGCATGTGTGGGATTCCTGTGTGAGAGACACCAGTTTAGATTGACGGCGCATGCCACGGGATCCCAGCTGACCGAAGGAGCCCATCGGTTCCGATCTGAGCTATCCCGCCCCTCAGTTCTTCACTCTTCATCTGTCTCCACTTCCCATGGATCTTGTGTTTCTTGAGCCTATTTGCTGTACCTCCACTCCAGATTCAATGATTTCACCCTGGACATGTGAGTATCCAACTGTTTAACTAGCCCTTGGTCTCGCAACTCATGGCTATTCTCCTGTGGAGGTGGCGGCTCCAGCCATCTGTCCAACCCTGCTGAGGATTCCATTTTTTGTAATTGCATATAACTGTTATCCAGACTAGACATTTCTATCAAGGGAATGATCATTTATTGTTACATATATGGCAATTTATATTTGATTCGTTTACTGGCAATATGACAGGTGCGCATGTCCTCGGTGTGTCTGTACAGCTGATGCACAGCTGACACCACTCCACTCAGGTTACCTGCAGCTTGCCGGAGCCAAATCAGTACATGTGAACTTCACTTGTTCTCTTCACATTCATTGTATCTATTTGGTGCTTGTATGCTTGGGTTTAGGTGCACTTTAAATGGCAACATTGTAATTTTTTTCCCTTTATGTGTAGTCTGCTTATGTTATGATTTTGATGTGTGGAATTTTTACATTTATGCAACAATAAAGTATTTTTTGAATGTGCCTTGTCCCCTCCCTCCTAACTAGAACTCCTTTTGCCGGGGCCTTTCCCCGTTTCTTTTTCAGTTTGGTTTATGTTCTGGAGTTTGAAGGGGCGGGCACCACCAGCACGGTGTGTCGGTCATTCACAATTTTGCTGAAGTTATTTTTTTCAGTAAACTGATCAGGAAGTACCGTTTATCTTTCTTGTTTTATGTAGGAATTAAAGGATGCCACAACGTTTGATGAAAATTAAAATTATCAACCTACAGGGTACTGAATTCAAAGACAACCCGAAAATCAAAGTGAAACAATAATGCTGCAGGCTAGTCCATTGTGCTGAAATTTCATTGCAGCAACTCTAAATGGTAATGTTTGTATGGCCCCCACATGCTTGTATGCATGCCTGACAAGGTCGGGGCCTGCTCCTATTGAGACGACGGATGGTGTCCTGGGGTATTTTTTCCCAGATTTGGACCAGGTCATCACTGAGCTTCTGAACAGACTAAGGTGCAACCTGGCGGCGTCAGATGGACCGAAACACAATGTCCCAGATGTGTTCTTTTGGATTTAGGTCAGGTGAGCGTGGGGGTCATGAAATGGCATCAATGCCTTGCCCCTCCAGGAACTGGCTGCATACTCTCGCCACATGAGGCCGGGCATTGTCATGCACCAGGAGGAACCCAGGACCCACTGGTCCAGCATAGAGTCTGACAATGGGTCCAATGAATTCATCCTGATACCTAATGGCAGTCAGGGTGCCATTGTCTAGCCTGTAGAGGTCTGTGCATCCCTGTATGGATATGCCTCCTCAGACCATCATTGACCCACCACCAAACTGGTCATACTGCATGATGTTACAGGCAGCATAACACTTTCCACAGCCACTCCAGACCCTTTCACATCTGTCACATGTGTTCAGGGTGAACCTGCTCTCATCTGTGAAAAGTACAGGGCGCCAATGGTGGACCTGCCAATTCTGGTGTTCAGTGGCAGTGAGCACAGGGCCCACTAGAGGATATTGGGCCCTCAGGTCACCTTCATGAAGTCTATTTCTGATTGCTTGGCCAGAGACATTAACTCCTGTGACATGCTAGAGGTCATTTTGGAGGGCTTTGGTAGTGTTCATTCTGTTCGTCCTTGCACAAAGAAGTAGATACTGGTCCTGCTGATAGGGCCGTAGAAGGTCCTTAACCTGTCCATCTCTCCTAGAGTAACTGCCTGTCTCCTGGAATCTCCCCCATGCTCTTGAGACTTTGCTGGGAGACACAGCAAACCTTCTGGCAATGGCATGTATTGATCCATCCTGGAGGAGTTGGACAGCCTGTGCAACCTCTATAGGGTCCAGTTATCGCCTAATGCTACCAGTGGTGACACTGACTCTAGCGAAAAGAAAAACTAGTGAAAGTCAGAAAAGATAAGTAGGGAAAAAAATGCCATTGGCCTCTTCCTGTAAAACATTCCTGTTTTGGAGGTTGTCTCATTGTTGCCCATCTACTGCACATGTGGTTAATTTCATTAACACCAAAGCAGCTGAAACTGATTAACAACCCCCTCTGCTACTTAACTGACCAGACCAATATCTCAGGAGTTTAATTGACTTGATGCTATACTCTGATTAAAAAGTGTTCCTTTAATTTATTTGAACAGTGTATTTATTTGCACATTATTGAATAGCCTAGGGTTTGCTATATTGGTGTTTGCCGTCTGTTTTACATTTATCAATTTCACTATAATGATAGCGCAAGGGTTCTATGATTCGATTTGTGAGAATACCACCTTGGAGGTCCTTCTCTTTAATGCAGCTCCTAAGTCCCTGAAGTCATTTTTTAAGATGCTCCAGCTTCCACCTACTTTTTCATTGGTACCAACGTGTACCATGACAGCAAGGTCCTCCCAAGCCCTTGCAATAATCTGTCCATCTGATCCACGATGTGTCGAACCAGAGCACCTGGTTAACAACATATCATTTGGCGATCACGGTCTTTGTGACAGATTGCCCTATCTGTCCCAATAGTTGAGTCCCCTACCACCAATACCTGCCTTACCTTGCCTGTATCCTTTCCCGAGCAGTCAGTCCCCTGGCAGCTACGGGAGAGAGGCTGCTCTAGCAGTGCCACACCTGAGCTGATATCCTCAACATTCCATATGGTATTTGTTGGGATGTACCAACTCAGGACTAGCCTCCCTAGGGCTCTTCCCTCTACCCCTCCTAACTGTCATCCAGCTACCTACCTCTGCATCCTGTACCTCCATATCTCCACCTCCCTCTATAATGGCCCCTGCCAGCACCAATGTCCAAACTCCTTTCCAGGTTGTTGATGCTTCTTGTTGCCACCTGATTCTTTAGATCTAGGATCTGAGCTTAAAGAGAAACAGCCAGCTCACATCTTGCACAGCCTTATTCGCCATTAGTAGGGCTCTTAACCTCCCTGGCGGTATTCCCAAGTGTGGCTCGGGGTAATTTTCAGTACCAAAAGCGGTAACCCCAAGCCACACCCGGGATTTCCCCAGAACGTTACTCACCTTTCCTGCGCTCCCCCGCTGCCCTCCCCGCCGTCCTCCTCACAGTCTCTCCCCGCTCTGTGCAGGGCAGGTTGTCGGCACTTGCCTTCCGGTTCCCTCCCTGCGAGCGTTCTGACGGAGGGGGGGGGGGGGGGAACTGGCGGCAAATAAAAAAAAAAAAAACAGTAAATGACATGATACAAATCTGTGATCCTAACGGATCAACCTGTATAATACCATTTTAGCACAGGATTTCGCCTGATGACTTTTCCAGTGCCCTGCCTGTGCTTTTCCACTGCTTTATGCCTGGAAAATTTTTAACGACCATGGCTTCCAAAAAGCGTTTTTTTGCGCAAAAGCACTTTCAGACGATCTGGAAAACAGTGACAGCGTAACAGAGTTACTTGAAGAACTGAGCGATAGCGATTCGTGTGAAAATTCGTCATCAGGTAGGTGATGATAGAGATGATTCTGATGTCTCTTTCTGGCACATAGCTTGTGGAATTTGGGAAGTCTATCAAATGATTCTTCAGAATTTCCAACGGAGCTATGTGCCAGAAAGACATCAGAATGTCAGAATTGTGGCGTGGGGGTTTCTTCCAAAATTTATATCATACCCTTATCTGAACATGCAGCCTGGCAGGCCAGAAAAGGGGGGAGGGGACTAACGAGTGCATCCACCCTCCCGAACCATACAAGGCCACATACCCTTAACATGGCAAGAGGGGGAGGTGTTTTGGAATAGTGGGGGGGGGGGGGCAAGGGCTGCCCAGGGTTGTGGGGTCTACAAGCGGGAGCGCTTATCAGAATCTGGAAGCCCCTTTTACAAAGATCCCAGATCCTGGCCCCTCCATTTGAATGAGTATAGAATGTCACCAAAAAAAGTGTCAAAAATCTATAAAAACAAACAGTTTTCGAAAAAAAAAAAAGAAAAAAAAAAAAAAAAAAAAGGTCCTTGAAGTAAACCCAGCATCAGCGTCAATCCAAAAAAAAAAAAGAAGGCCTGCACCCGACGCTGCTCCTGTCATCTGATAACTTCTCTGCCTCCCGCCGCTAAATAAATGAAGGGGCAGGGCCAACCGGTGACGACATTCATCGAAATTAATGCCAAATGTACTTTTTTTTTTTATTAAGGACATGTCAAAAACTGTCTCTGTGTTGTTATTGAAACAGCGCAAGGACGTCGGGCGCAGAGCTGTTTTTTTTATTTTAATGGGTCGTCAGCGGGGCTGTATTTACTTGGGGGGGGACAATGTTATTTAAAATAAAGGAATTGTCAGAAGCTATCTGTTTTTTATTTATTTTTGACAGGTTTTTTTGGTGAATGAGTTAGGGGTACAATGAACCCCATACTTAGATGGGGGGCCAGGATCTGGGATCTTTGTGAAAAAGGGCTTCCAGATTCTGATAAGCCCCCCTGCTCGTAGACCCCACAACCCTTGGCGGCCCTTGCTCCCCCCACTCCAAAGCACCCCCCCCCCCCATGTTACGGACATGTGGCCTGGTATGGTTCTGGAGGGAGGATTGCACTCGCTTGTCCCCTCCCCCCTTTTCTGCCAGGCTGCATGTTCAGATAAGGGTCTGATATAAATTCTGGAAGAAACCCTCACACCAATTAAAAAAAAAAAATTGGCATAGAGTTCCCCTTAAAAATTCATACCGGCTCCCAGACTGTTTTTTCTTCTAAAGTTTTCATTGCTGCCAATTGTTTTGTTTACACTCTCATCATGACTCCCCTGTTAAGGACGTATCAGCTGGCTTGCCCGCCCCCTCCTTAACAACCAGCTGGTTGTTAAGCACGGCTGCTGCTCCTTAAAAATTACTTTAATTTACCAGGAGGGCTGGGGGCATTGGACCCAGCCCACTCACAACGGCATGGGACTAATTGCTGTGCCCTTCAGCAACCATCCCAGCTGCCCCTCCCTTGCTACATCTCTGGCTGCGCCCTAGGCCAGTTCCCATTGGTGCAATGGAAAGTAAAACAATTCTTTCCTAAGCTGCTTTTATTAATGAAATTCCAAGTAGTTCCTTGGGGTTACAAAGCATCTATAATCTATGCTTAAAAATGCATACCTTATTCAATTTGAAGGGCTTTTCTGATGTACTTAGCTTGTCAAACTGGTTTGCCCAATTTCCTTTGAAGTAGATTGCATTCACTAGTACAAGTATAGTAGCTGAATCCACACGCGGTAATAGGTCCTTGATTTTACCTAAATAGGATTTGAAAATAGTGGAACAAAATCAGTATTGTACATTAAGAGAAGGTGTGCAGTATTTCTACATAGTTATTATAATGATAAAATGCCCCTTCACCAGAGCTGGATTAACATGGGGGCTCATGGAGCTGCAGGGCACTGAGCGAGGGCTCAGGGCCAATAGAAGCGAATAGAATGGTTCTGGAGGGGCCCAGTCTGGGGACAGCAGGGGCGAGGAGCGGGACAGTGAAGGCAGCAAGGTGCAGACTGGATGCCATCACCCGGCTCAAGCTACCAGCTCCACAGTGCGAGCGGGCGGTCCAGGAGGCTGCAAGGAAGAAGAGCAGTGAAGGTATGCACCGATAGCACCATACAGGCTCAGAAGGACAGGCTGACCAGAGAATAAGGATGTGCAGGAGGCGCAGGCAGTCAGAGTCAGGGACCACTCCACCTCACATAGATCTGCTGGAGGAGGAGCAGAGCACCTCTACAAAAATGAACATCCTGCTGGCATTGAAGGTACTGTACTGACCATCACACACCTACCGGCAGACAGGGACTGGGACATGGGGGCACAAGAGGAACTGCAGACAGGGCTAGGGGTCTCTCTCTAACTCACCCCCCCTCTCTTTTTATCACCCCCCTCTCTCTCACCCCCTCGCTCTCTCTGTCCCTCTCTCACCCCCCTCTCTCTGTCCCTCTGTCACCCCCTCTCTCTCTCTCATCCACTCACTCTCTCTGTCTCTCTCTCACCTCCCTTGGCCTCTCTCTCAGACCCCCCTCTCTCTGACCCTCTCTCTCTGTCACCTCCTCTCTCTCTTTCTCTCATCCCTCCTCTCTCACCCTCTCTCTCTCTCTATGTCCCTCTCTCACCCTCTCTCACCCCCTCTCTCTCTCTAACCCCCTCATTCTCTCTGTCCCTCTTTCCCTTCCCTTGTGCTCTCTCTCTCAGCCCCCTCTCTCTTTCACCTCCCCTTTCTCTTTGTCTCATCCCTCTCTCACCCTCTCTCTCTCTCTCTCTCTCTCTCTCTCTCTCTAACCCCCTCACTCTCTCTGTCCCTCTTTCACTTCCCTTGTGCTCTCTCTCTCAGCCCCCCTCTCTCTGTCACCTTCCCTCTCTCTTTCTCTCATCCCTCTTATCTCACCCTCCCTCTCTGTCCCTCTCTCACCCTCTCTCTCTCTCTGTCCCTCTCTCACCCTCTCTCTCTCTCTCTCTCTGTCCCTCTCTCACCCTCTCTCTCTCTCTCTAACACCCTCATTCTCTCTGTCCCTCTTTCACTTCCCTTGTGCTCTCTCTCTCAGCCCCCCTCTCTCTTTCTCTCACCCCCTCTCTCTGACCCTCTTTCTCTCACCCCCTCACTGTCTGTGTACTTCCCCCCTCCCCCCCCGCTCTCCCTGTCCCTCTCACCCCCTTCTCTCTGTCTCTGTCCCTCTCTCACCCTCTCTCTCTCTCTGTCCTTCTCTCACCCCCTTGCTCTCTCTCTCACCCCCCCCTCTCTGACTATCTCTCTGTCACCTCCCCTCTCTCTTTCTCACCCCCTCTCTCTGACCCTCTTTCTCTCATACCCCTCACTCTCTTACCCCCTTGCTCTCTGTCTCTCTCTCTCGTACCTCTCTGTCACCCGCTCGCTCTCTCACCCTCCCTCTCGCTGACCCTCTCTCTGTCACCTCCCCTCTCTTTCTCTTACCCCCCCTCTCTCTGACCCTCTCTCTCTCACCCCCCCTTTCTCTCTCTGTCCCTCTCTCTCACCCCCTCTCTCTAACCCCCTATCTCTCTCTCTCATCTTCTCTCTGTCACCCCTCTTTCTCTGTCACCCCTCTCTCTCTCTGACCCTCTCTCTCACCCCCCTCTCTCTCTGTCCCCCGCCCCCTCTCTCTTACCCCTTCCTCTCTCTCTCTCTCTTTGTCACCCCCTTTCTCTCTCACCCCTCTCTTTGTCACCCCTTTCTCTGTCACCTGCGCCCTCTCTCTTACTCCTCCCACTCTCTCTTTTTGTCACCCCCTCTCTCTCACCCCCCCTCTCTGATCTTCTCTCACACCCGCTCTTTCTGTCACCCATCTGTCTCTGTCGCCCATCTCTCTCTGTCTCTCTGCCACGCTCCCTCTCTCTCTGCCACGCTCCCTCTCTCACTCTCCCCCCTCTCTCTCCCCCTCTCTCAGCCCCCTCTTGCACTCCCTCCCCCTCTCTCTCTCCCACCTCTCTATCTCTCTCTCTCTCACCCCCTGCTCTCTCTCACCCCCTCTCTCTATCTCTCTCTCACCCCCTGTTCTCTCTCTATCTCTCTCAGCCCACCTCTCTATCTCTCTCAGCCCACCTCCCTCTCTCTCTCTGTCACCCACCTCTCTCTCTCCCCCATCCCTCTCCTCTCTCTGACCTTCTCTCTCTCTCTCTCTCTGACCCCCCTCTTTCACTCTCTCTCTGACCCCCCTCTTCCTCTCTCTGTCACCCCCTCTCTCTCTGTCACCCCCCCTTTTCCCTTACTCCTCAGTCACTGTCACTCCCTCTCTCTCTATCACCCGCTCTCTCTCACCCCTCTATCGGACACTCCCCTCTCTCTGTCACTCCCTCTCTCTCTCTGTTACCTCTCTCTCTTTCTATCTCTCCCTTTTACCCCTTCCTCTCTCTCACCATTCTCCCCTCTCTCACCCCCCTCTCTATCATCCCCCCTCTCTCTGTCAACCCTTGCTCTGTCCCCCCCTTTCTCTCACCCGCTGTCTCACCCCTCTCCCACCCTCTCATCCCCTCTCTCTGTCACCCCTCCTCTCTCTCCCTTTTACCCCTCTCTCTCATCCCCCCTCCCACCCCCTCATCTCTCTGATCCTCCCTCTCTCTCTCTGTCACCCCCCCCCCTCTCTTTCTCACACCTGAAACTGAAAGTTTGCCCGCTAGAGAGCTCTTCACAGGGCAGACAAGGGACAGCTTCCCAGGCACACACATCATAGAAGGAAAACAGGAGGGGGAGAGGATTAAACAGGGAGACATCAGGGGACAGGAGGAACAACATACACCATGTATCCGTGCCTAGGAATGCTGATTCTACACATTCGTATCACCTCCATATAACGAAGCGCAACACAACTGCTGACTCTCCATTATATGATCATTAACCCATTAGGCTCCTTTTACACGATCAGTCTGATCAAGTTCACCTGTCCATTTTTCAGACAAAACCAATTGGACCCTCCATTCTCCTCAATGGAGCAGTGGATTTAAACAGGCTTGTGTCTATTTACACCCATCTACCTCCAATCCGTTCAGATCTGCTAAAAGCAAATGAAAGGGGAACTGTTCCCCTCCATCTCATCAGATCGGAGGGCAGTTGGGTGTAAATAGACAATGGAGTCAGTTTACACCCAGCTGCCAATAGAGCAAAACAGCTGGCTCTGCAGGATGGGGGGGGGGGGGGGGGCGCTAAAATGCACCTTTGCCTAAGTAGACAAAAATTCATGCACTGGCCCTGGCCACCCACACAGCCATAGTCCACAAACCTGGAAGGAAGACAAGGTAAAGATGTAAGCCGTATTAGCAGTGACAGCGTGGTGCTGGATGGCTTTGTTTTCAGGTAATTTTCACATAATGTGCTAGTATGTGATGCATACTAGCACATTATGGATTTACTTAGCAGGTTACAAATAAAAAAAAAACACACAGCGGCTTACTACTGCTTTAAATGTGGTGATTGCATTTGTTTGTATTTGTAGGCTTTTACTCCCTTATTTTCACCTAGTAAACCAGCCAGTAATACACTTCCTGTGTTGGGGTGTTTCCATTCCAGAGGGAGGAGCAATGAAGACACCTTTGAACAGCAGCATTGTCAGTCTGGGGAGAGGGTAGTATTAAATATACTAGCAGATTTAGATGGACTTGGTTAACACATTGAAGCTGAACTCCAGCTAACACTTTAAGCAGTTACAGCAACAATGTATTACCCTTTAGGATAAAGGTTTTATATAAATGATTAAAAGCTGACCATTCTCAGTGCACATGTCATTGGTAAATGGTTTGTCTCAACCCTCTAACTGCCACTTTTGCTGCACAGCTTGGTCTGTTAAAGATGGTTGAAAATTAACAGACTTAATGGCTGAATCAACAAGGAGAGAGAAAGCAAAAAAAGCCTAAAAAAAACAAATGCAGCCATAACATTTGGGGATTGGTGAGTTGCAAAAAAAAAAAACCATGTATGTATATAAAAAAGTATTTTTTGCCACCTTCTGTCTTTTCTTCCACCCAGGTGTTAATTTCTTTTGTACAGTCCTCAGCCTTTCCAGAAAAGTCTAAAGCCTGTAAATCTGCATAATAGTGTTTCTTAGTTGATCTCAGAAAATCCTGAAAGATGAAACAGCGTTAATGGCAACACAGCAGAATTAGAAAAACTATTGTAGATTGTCATAGTTTGCCAGGCAAAGCTAGCAAGAATAAAAGTATTGCCTAGTACACACGATCAGAAAATCAGATGAAAAATACAGCTTTCGAATCAATTGTACGATAATCTGATTGTTAGTACACAGATTGAGAGCCGATCACAACAGTTCATCTGAAGGGACAAACATGAAAATTGTTCTTGGACAATACCAGATCGTATGATTTTCGTTTTAAGCAGTACAGCATTTGTCCGAGCAAGACCACGCATGCTCGGATTCGGAAATGAAAGAATACATTACAATACAATACAACAGATTACATCAATTTTGTAACTTTAGTAACCTCTTCATTTTTTCGATATGAGTCTAGCATGCAAATCGTTCGTCCAATATTCTCAACGTGTTACTGTTTCTACTTAACCAAAAAAACCTACTCATTTTTGTTATACGGTCAAAACTGTTATGCTTTGGCTTAAAGTACACTATATTGTCAAAAGTATTGAGACACCTGCCTTTACACGCACATGAACGTTTTTTTTAACCACCTCCTACCGGCCCATAGTATATATACGTCCTGAGTTTAAAGCTAAATACCGGTGTTATGGCAGCAGATAGCTGCCATAACCCTGGTATTTTTTTAAACTGCAGGCGATCGGCTTTCCGATAAGGGTGGTCCCAGCGGCGGATTCGCAGCGAAATCACCCTCCGGAATGGCGGAAGGGGTGCCCCCCCCTCCCACCGCGTCCCGGTACTTTTCCCCGCTTACCGGACCCGCCGGCAGCGGGGAAAACGATCGGGTCCCGGATCCTCACAGACAGGATGTCGAGTGAGGGCAAGCTTGCTCGACTCCATTGTCTTGGAGGACCGGAGCAACGGCAAATGTCGTTGCCGAGCAACCGGCTTAATGGTCCCTTTTTTTTTTTTGTCATTTTTTATTTTTTTTTCCTTTCTATCTTTATTAGTGTACTTGTGAGATCTGAGGACTTTTTGACCACAGATCTCACAAAAAAGAGGTCCTGTCGTGCCTATTTCTATTACAAGGAATGTTTACATTCCTTGTATTAGAAATAAAAATGATCAATTATTTAAAAAAAAAAAAAAAACGGTGTAAAAATAAAAAATAATAAATAAAATAAATAGTAAAAAAAAAAAAAAAAAAATTAAAGCGCCCTGTCCCCGTTAGCTCGCACGCAGAAGCGAACGCACACGGAAACCCCGCCCACATATGTGAACGGTGTTTAAACCACAAATGTGAGGTATCGCCGCGATCGTTAGAGCGAGAGCAATAATTTGAGCCCTAGACCTCCTCTGTAACTCTAAGATGGCAACCTGTAGAAATTTTTATAAAGTGTCGCCTATGGGGATTTTTAAGTACCAAAGTTCGCCGCCATTCCGTGAGCGTGCGCAATTTTGAAGCATGACATGTTGGGTATCTATTTACTCGGCGTAACATTATCTTTCACATTATGGAAAAAAAATTGGGCTAACTTTACTGGATTCTTATTTTTTAATTAAAAAAAGTGAATTTTTTCCAAAACAATTGCGTTTGGAAGACCGCTGCGCAAATACGGTGTGATAAAAAATATTACAATAATCTCCATTTTATTCTCTAGGGTCTCTGCTAAAAAAATATATAATGTTTGGGGGTTCTAAGTAGTTTTCTAGCAAAAACAACAGATTTTAGCTTACAAACACCAAATGTCAAAAATAGGCCTAGTAGGCAAGTGGTTAAATCACGTAATTTTTTTAAACCTTTTTTAAATTCATACATACAGCACATTTAATTCTATACAACAACACGCCAACACAATCTCATGTACATAATAATGAGGTTACCCCCCATCCCCAAATAATATCATCAGGAAACAAAGAAAAAAAAAAAAAAACACAAATCACAAACCCTCTCTGTCCCCACCCCTCCCCTTCCTCAATTCGTGGAGATATCCAATTTATCCACCCATTTCTTCCATATTCTAACAAACTTCTCTGGACAACCTCTATGCAGAAAAGTCATTTTCTCTTTAAGTATATTCTCCTTAACTTGTTTTATCCACCCTCAACTGTTGTGGTGCCATCCATTTTTGTGCAATAAGTTTACGGGCAAGACTATCAGAACCAAAGTATTTTCCGCAATCCTATTTCTATCCAATATAGACAACAAACATAATCCAGGTTCCGCCAGTTCCACATGAACTTTAATGGTATCCCAGTCTTAGTCCGTAGGGTTCAATATTGAGTTGGCCCACCCTTTGGAGCTCTAACAGCTTCAACTCTTCTGGGAAGGCTATCCACAAGGTTTAGGAGTGTGTCTATGGGAATGTTTAACCATTCTTCCATTAGAATTTACACTTGCAGTGGGGATTTAGGGGGAGGAATAAAGCTAGGTGGGAGTTTTTGGGGGAGAGGATTTGTGCTAGGAAGAGCGATTGTATTTTTACTAAGAGAGGGGATTTGGGGAGATAACTTACTTTTGGAGAGGGGATTTTAGGGGAGGATTTACACGAGGAGTGGGGATTTGAGGGGATGGTTTACTCTAAGAGTGGGGATTTGGGAAGTATTTAAGCTAGGAGTGGGGATTTGGGGAGAAGATGTGTGCTAGGAGGGGAGATTGGGGGAGAGGATTTTTACTAGGAGGAGGGATTTAGGGGGGAGAGCTTACACTAGGAGTAGGGATTTGATGGAAGGATTTAAGCTAGGAGGAGGTATTTGGGGTAGAGGATTTGTGCTAGGAGTGGGGATTTGGAGGGGGGGGGGGTTAAACTGGAAGGGGGTTTTGGACTTTAAGGATGGGGACTTTTTGGATTTTTGTTTGGGAAGAATTTTAACTTGCTGAAGGAATTTAAGCTTAGGGGTGAGTGTGTTGATTAGTGCTGTTTTTTTTTTTGTTTTTTTTTGTTGGGGGTGGGGGGTGCTTCATATTTTTCTGCCTATAGGCTCCTGAGGTAAATCCTGCCCTGAACCTATTGAGGATGAGGGAATGAGGTGTTATATTTCTAATATTCAGAGAGATCGTTTGCACCTATGTGCATGTCTACATGATCATCCTAGAAGCTTCTACCAGGCATGCATGGCAGTTCTGCTATTTTCCTGGAGATCAGTAGCATATTGGTAGAGACCAGAGCATTTACAAAAACAGAGCTTGAAGTGTCTACTGCACAGATGCTGATGCTGATGTGCGACCATAATTTTATTTGTATTACCTCTGCAAAAATGTCTGGCATTGCAATGAAAAAATTACATTGCACATGCCCCTGGCCAGCACTTCATTGTTCAAGCCTGTGCAAAACAATTCATTGTAACAAATAAACTTCAGAGGTCGTTGTCTATACCGAAAACTTCCAAAAAGTCAGTACAACAAAAGCATTTTTTTATACATGTAGTGCACATTTTGAAAACATTTGTTGACACTTTGGGAGATACAGTCTGTATGTAAGGCAGGTTTAGGGGAAAACATGATCTCCATTTTACTTCCTATATTGATCCTTTACAATAACTACAGAAATGGGATGCTCAGTTATGTTTTATGGCCTGTACACATTATGAGAAAATCAGACGAACATTTTTGCCTAAGGAATGATTGTGCGATTTTCTGATAATGTGCACAACTTTCAACAGCTGATTCCGACCTTCTGAATGAAAATTTCTGAAGAGACCAACTCCAAATTTTTTCTCGTACGGGAACAGAATGAAGGATTTTCGTTTAATGTGTACTGTTTGCATACGATAAATATGAAAGACTGCACATACTCAGAAACAACAAATAACAAAAAAAGCCTTTGTTATTTGAGATTTTTCATTGAAAACTTCTATCCTTGGTTCCACCGTGCTGTGAAGCATCAAGGAAAGGCGGCTGATTATTTGCCCAATTTTCTCATAGTGTGTATGGGGCTTTTAAGTCTGTTAAGATTATTTCCAGAGAATACAAACTGTCCATGCATGTAATCCAAAGCCGGCCATAGACAAATCAAAATTTGTCTGGTTCAGGAGGAAATGGCTGAATTTTGATCCATCTATGGGCAATGTAAACAACAAAAGTTCTGAGCCCTGAACTCTGTGGGGGCCACACTGTGTATTGTCACAAACCAATCTGGTGTGGCTGTCAAAATCAGTAGAAAATGACTATCCAACAGGCAACCAGGAGAGACTGCACTATCCGGATGTTGGTACTATCATGGCAGTTCTTAGTTAATAAACAAACAAGGTGGATGATTGTATCCACCGGCCTATTCGTTACCTGAGAACTGCCATGATAGTAGCAACATCAGGATAGTGCTGTCTCTCCTGGTTGCCTGTTGGATGGCAATCTATGGGTAAGCTGGCCATACTGAAGTCATTCTATGGATCATTCTCAGTACAGCCAGTCTGTTGGGTTTTTTGTATGATCATTGCAGCTATAGTCACAAGCAGTGCTCATTGTATTCTGACGGTTGGGAAACTTCCCGCTCTCAGAATACAATAGTGCAGATGGAGGGATTCTGCCATTAACACTGACTGTGCTGATCAGGGAATTGAGTAATTATTTTTCCTTCAACCCATGGCTGAAGGAAAGAAATTGCATAATCTATGGCCAGCCTAAACATAGCACAATGTCTGAATAAACAAAATATAAGAAGGAAATTACAATATATACTTTAGATAATTTAATCTGTCTGAAGGCCAAATAGGAACAAAAAGCACCATTTACTAAATCACTTATGTTATTCTCAGATAAAGTTTGAAGTGTAAATCCACCCTAAAACTAAAATCACTGCATCTATAGACCTCAATGATCTAACACTAACCTATCTAGTCCTGTAAAGAAGAAATCAGTAGACATATCTTTTTTGAAGGCGATTCGATCCGGTCTCCAGCGACAGAAGCTCTGCAGAGGACACAGCCGACAACAGTTGTAAACAGTTGTAAATGACCAATGTAGGCCGGCACTTTGCAGGGGGGCAGCAAAAAAGCTCCCCAGCACGAAAAAACAGCCTGCTCCTGAACGAAAATAGTCCCTACCAGGTTGCGCTACACTTTTAGTGTAGTGCCAGCAGTGGCGTTGCTATGGGGGTGTGGGGGGTGTGGATAGCACCCGGGTGGCACCCACCAGAGGGGTGACACCCATCTGCATGTCCTAACCACTGGTTGTGGTGTGTGTCACCAGCGCTGAGGGGGCCATCGGCATGTTGACAGGACAGGCTAGATAGAATCTGATTGGCCAGCGCCGTCCATGTGATGGTGCTGACCAATCAGAATGCCTCTTCTGCTGAGAGTTACAGATGTAGGCGATGCCGTGGGGTTTTCAAATCATCGGACTTGTGAAGTGGGGTCCTGACAGTGGGGGATCGCAGGATATTGAAACAGGGGGAATGGGGGGGGGGAGGGGAGGTTGTCCAGTGAACTTAGGCTTTAATGTCATGCTGAGATCCAAGGACGGCAGGGGAGGGGAGGGTTGTGCTGTGTACACAGTGGACGATCCTCCCGGCTCCCTACCTGGGACCCGCTCCATCAGTCCTCCTCATCTGACATTGACACCGCTGACATGGATCTCAGGGGGCTCCTATCTGGGTGACCCAGGATGTGTCCCCCCCATAGGAGAAGAATGTAGGATTCCTGGCTCAGGGATGTGCCGCCGTATTACATGGGCTCTCCTCTGCCACCCTATGACGATCCCTCTCTCCTGGATCTTCCAGGATGTCTTCCAGGCTTTGGTGACCTGCTGGGATCTTCCAGGACTGGGAGTGATGAGAAAGTTCTGATCTCTCTCCCCTCCATCATCCTGGAGAAGAGGGAGGACTCAGCACACCTGCAGCCTTCCCCACACGGACTATGGCTATAGCCAGCTCTCTCATCCGACAGAAGAGACAGGCAAGGGAATCCAACAGTGACCGGGTTTGTACCTCCAAGAGACGCAGCAGCCCCCAGCAAGGACGACTGGTCCCTGTGTGAGAGACATGTCTGGGGGTGTTAACTAAAGTCCGCTTCTGCAGTGGATGGGAAGAAGCCGATCCAGAGAAAACCAGGTCAGTGCGTGACAGCTACCTTCACTCCATCTATCCCTCCGTACATCTGTCCCCCCCCCCCCATCCACCTTTCCCTCCTTCCATTCATCCATCCATCTGTCCTTCCATTCATTCCTCCATCCATAAATCTGTCCATTCTTCCATTCCTTTACCCCTACTTCCATCCATCCATTAATCCCTCTATCCATCCACCCCTTCTTCCCTTTCTCCAACAATATCCATAAAGCTGACCAAACACAAAAAAAAAAATCAGATTGGATATTCTCCTTTATATTTACCAAACACATGTAATAAAAGGACATAGCTAAACATACATTCACTCTTTATCAAATCAGGCAGGCCCTTGTACTACACATTTGATGGTAGCTCAAAAGGAGATTGTACAATCAGATTGTAGAGAATATAGCCATTTAAAGGCTCATCCTGCATGTTACAAAAGGTGGAGCCTAAAGATCAAGGGGTGTGGTTTACAGATGGCAGGGTGGGTCTTAAACGGGAAGGGGGCATGGCCTTGACAGGAAGGGGTGGGTCATATTTAAATTAGGGGGTGCACGAGTTTAGTCAGGCATAGGGCAGCACAAACCTAAATCCGAAATACCTAAACCTAAATACACCACTGCCCATAGACTTACTATGGGGCTTCCATTGTCGGATGTGTCCTCTGCACCCGCCTCCACAGCGAAGCTGTGGCTGACAGCTCAGCATGGAATCGAGTCGAATCGGATTCAAAAAAGGTATGTATACTGATTTCTTCTTCACAGGGCTAGATAGGTTAGTGTTAGATCGTGGAGGTGTGTAGATGCAGGGATTTTAGTGTTAGGGTGGACTTCTTTAATATTACACTACCTAAAGATAAACTTACGTCAAAGAAGTTATATGACTTTTGTCCATAAAGACGATTGGCGGTTCTCAAAATGTATTTAGTGCCTGGCTTGTTGATTTCAGAGATAAGAGACTGAAATGATGAATGGACATGTTTTGCCTTTTCAAACTGAAGAACCTGAAAAAAAAAACAGAAGTTACCATCAAAAGCATGGAAACTACATAATATTATTTGTACTGTTAGAAATTTTGCGTTTTAAGAACGTCAAATTTTCTAAATGTTAGTAGGGCCATTTTGAGGTTTGTTTTCAACTACAGTAACGAGAAAATTTAAAGGAGCAGGAGGAAAATTTTTGCTTGAATGAGCAAGTTTCTAACAGTGAATTTACATACATAACAGTTCATTTCAAAATCGAATGTTAAAAGCAAATTAATTAAATGTTGAAGTACTTTAGAACAACACTCATCCAAGCATTAAAATATACAAGCAATATGCATATAAAGGTTCGTACAAATATTCATAGGACAAATTTTTCGAATATCTACCAGTGTTTAGTCAGCTTTACTACCGTATTACATAAACTACAGTTTTCCGAGTTACTTCTAAACTACAGAACAACAATAAAGTGCTATCAATCCCAAAATCAACACGTAATATATAGTAGCTTACCAATCATTAGATGTAGCGGCTGCATTCATTTTTTTTTTTTTTTTGGCTTCTTTTCCTCTGCTTTCACCTGGTGATCTGGCAAGTAACACCTCCTGTATTACAGTATCCCAATTCTGGATGAAGGAGCACAGGGGCATCTTTGGACAGCAGCACTGTCAGTCTTGGGGGGAGGGGAATGTTAGATGTACTAGTAGATTTAAATTTACTAACAAATTAAAGCCAATCTCCTGCTACTACTTTATAAGCAGTTTTAGTTTTACATAAAGGAATTAAAAGTTGATCATGGTGTAGCACCCTACAGGTAGGTGCTAGGTAAATGTAAAGTGGGCCTTGTCTGCCTAGCAGCAGGGCTGTAATTTGTTTAGATAGGGTTTCAGGGCTTCCAATGTGCCTGCTGAGAGAAGAAGTATCCCCATTGGCTCCTGTGAGAGGCTACTCATAGGGCAGTGTGGGAAGCCCAATCAGGGGACACATCCCATCTTGTAACTACCCCAGAAGGCAGATTATGCTGCAAAGGATTCTGGGAGTGGATATAAGTTTGGGGGGAAGTGCGTGGCACGGTGTCTTTGGCAGGAGCAGAGTCCCAGGAAGGAGAGTGTGGCTGTCTCTCCTCCTGTCATAGGAAGGCGGATGTCTCGGGGTGTCACCTGAGCGTCCAGAGAGTGCTGAGTTGAGCTGAGGGGATCCAGTCCCAGGAAAGCCTACACAGGTTGTGAAAACTGAGGATTGCCCCTGGGGGTCTGCCTGCAGAAAGAGGGGACCACTCCGGAAAAGAGGTTCTGGTATCCAGTGTCAGCTAGTGGTAAAAGGGGGTACCTGGGTTGAGGACCCTGAAGCTAAAGAGGGGGTACATATTCAGTGGACCCTGAAGAGTTCTAGGTCAAAGGGGGCACCTGCAGTTTGGGCCCTGAATTGTACAGAGTGTGCCAGTTAAAGTTACCACTGTACAGAATCCTATTATATACTACCTCAAGCCAGGCAAGGCGGAGGAAAGTATTCAGTGACTTTCACAGTACAACAGTGTCAGGAGTTCTACAGTTATATAGAGGTTATAGAGATCAATTACGCTATTAAACACATCCAACCAATAAAACAAGATCAGCCCAAAGCGAATCTCCTCACCCGTAGCATCCAAAATACAGGATATAGAAATACCAGCTCACTGTGGTTCTCAAGCAGACATGGAAAGAGGAGGACACTTCATAGTTCAGTATGTTTAAACCATGTGTTTAATATGGTAACAAAATACACTTACACTTAGAAGATACATCGAAGGCGATTTCAGTACAAACACAGCCGCAGTCTTCACCTGCCTGCTCTTGCGTGATGATGTCACATATGCGGCTCCACCCTTTCTCCGTAAGAGACGTCAACTAGGAAAGGAAGCTCGCTTGGGACGAAACTAGCTCAATCTTATATTCGGGATGGGCAAGAGCCACACCAGAAGTTAGATACATCTATATGTCCCGAGCTGTGTCACCCAACAATGACACGTGTTGGGTGACACGATTCGGGTCATATAGATGTATCTAACTTCCAGTGCTGCTCTTGCCCGCCCCGAATATAAGATCGAGCTATTGACGTCCCCCCAGGCAAACCTCCTTTCCCAGTTGACGCCTGGTACAGAGAAATGCGTCAAGTGATGTGATGTCATCATGCAGAAGCAGGTGGGTGAGGACCTCGGCTGTGTTTGTACTGAAATCGCTTTTGTTGTATCTTCTAGGTGTAAGTGTATTTTTTACCAAATTAAACACATGGTTTAAACATACTGAACTATGAAGTGTCCTCCTCTATCCATGTCTGCTTGAGAACCACAGTGAGCTGGTATTTCTATATCCTGTATTTTGGATGATACAGCTGAGGAGATTCGCTTTGATCTGATCTGGTTCCATTGGTTGGATGTGTATCATAGCGTGATTGATCTTTATAACCTGAGATCCTCATTGTCCGGTAAGAGGCATGAATATATGTAGTGAAGGCAATTGTTTGAAGCACTTTTAAACGCTGATTTGTGTTGGAAAAACAGCACGATATTTTTTCCCCTGGGATTTTCAAGAGCACTGGTTTCTTTTATATATATCCATTATAATGCATGTGCTTTCATTGTGGAGGCTCTCAAAATTTAGAGTTAGGACTACAGAAAATAACGGGGTACCTTGATGGGGCTCTGTACCTTAAGCATGTGTTTGCTAATGCTTGCAGGCTAAACACCTGTTTTTAACGCAAACTGTTTGCAGGCTGATCAGTAAATTGAGCAGGAATTTTCCTGGTTTTGTTTTGCAAAGGGCCAGAAAATTGAAAGACATTTTATGAATGGCTCCATGATCATGCTGTTTCCTGAGTTTTCACAAGATGGGCAAAGACAGGGGGCCAAATTTCAAGATATTAAAAAAAACTGACATAAAAATTAATATGTGATATTCTACATAGCACTACCCCCTCACGGGGCCGTTGGAAGTTGCTTGTCCCCATTGGTTGCCCTGGCCTTGCAGGCCTTTACAGTTTAGACCTCTGACACCCTGGGTTCTGACATACATTAAGCAAACATAAAATGCAAATACACCAATAATTAGTAAGATTGGCAAGTCAACACTTTACTGGGAGGTTACGTCAACAGGACTATAAAAGTTACAGGCATAACCCAATCTGAGTGATATTGCAGTACAATGAGATCACCAGAAGACACAGTGTAATAGCAATAACAATAAGTCAAATTTAAATAATAAATAGGTTGTAACAGATTTATAACCCCAGAAACAAGAGGGGGAAGAGAAGACTTTTAGTCAGTCCACTCCCTCTAGGCCCTGATGCCACAAAAAATATGAAGTAAACAATATTTAAGGTTTGTGTAGGAGTTTCCCTTTAAAAAAAGGTTGTATATCAATGAGGTGGTTGTAATCTGCCGCAGGTTCATAAGCAGAATCTTTTTGTTAAAAGGAGGTCCTTGGTGTGTGGTTAACCTTGATCTTCAGCTAGGTATGGTGCGGCCCAGAGATGTTTCTGTGTAGTAGCAAGCCAATGAGGCTGGATGTTGCATTTTCCCCAGCAAAAACCCTCCAACTGGTCAGGTGTAAAGGTGTCTTTGTGCAGTGTTTTTTAGGTAAAGTGTGAGAGATAAGATGGGCCTCTGCCCGCTCACCAATTCGGCCAATACACTGGTCCTGAGAGGCAGGATGACCTTGTGCAGGCTCTTGCATATCTGGTGCAAGTTGTGTGGTGCCTGACTGGCAATCTGTAGTACCAAGGATCCAGCAATGATTGCATGGGTGTGCAGAGGATATGAACCCGATCAGCAATACAGCAGACGCGGTGGCAGCCACAGCCACCCTGCGCCAGCGATGCAGTCCTCAGGATGAGAGGTCCCAGCTCATCCTAGTGCCCGGCAATGGCACCTGGATTGACAGCCTCCTGCTCTTACAGCTCTGAAGCCTGTGTCCCAAGAGAGTGCAAGTGAGCCCGCTCAGGACAGTCAAATGTATCTGCTTGTCCAGAATTCCTTTGGTCTTTTAGCACTCTGGAACTTGTAGTTTCAAACAGTACTAAGTCTTGTGTAAATCCAGGTGACCATCCCAAATGTCCTACAATCCTCTGCTATCAGTGAATGGTTTTGATGTGATTATTCCCCCATGTTCAGCACTAGGGGAAGGAGCTCCATGTATAGCACAGGAAGGAGTGTCCCTGAGTGAAGGTAATAACATAGCAAGCACTTGGCTATATACACAATACCCAAAATACCAAAATTAGAAGTCATTCCAAATGAGGACACACATTTGTTTGATAAGCCATAAGCGACCATTGACTGGATAGACATGTTTGGCAGGCGACAACATCCATAATGTCTTTGTCCATTTGTTTCCTGTAGGGATATCATTTGGCTCTGCACTTTCCCATTTTTATGTTGTGGGATTACTATGTGACTATGATTTTTTATTTCCGGTTCTCTATTGAAACAGATGTCATTTACATTTTTTTTTAAATTTTAATATGCATTTCCACTCTGATCACCTGTGAGTATGGTGGCATCTGACTTGTTGGAGCAGTAAAGTATTGATCTTTTTTTTTTCTATAATCTATCATCCCTGGGAGTACCATGCCATGCCTTGACATTTTTTTTAAATCCTTTCTTCTGTGTGTCAGTTGCTGTATGGCTCTTCGAACCCTGAAATATTGCAGGTTGTGGGACTATAACAACCGTGTCTGGACTATTATACAGCTTTGATTGCTTACATGATCTGTCATGCATTAAAACACTCCAGTTCCACTTCTGCATGGTGATGCATTCTGTTTCTTTGGCTGATTCTTGGGGTTTGGAAGATTCCGGTCCCTGGGATGTTTGGTATTTCTACTGTAGCACTGCCTCCTTGAGGAACACACATTTTCGGGTCCCCCTGGGTTACTGTTGGCAACTCTAGTATTCACAATTTAACACTTTACTTCTTGGCTCAGTCAATGATCAGTCCAGGGGTTTGCAGTTGTTTTTGGTGTTCTATTTTAAAAAGGGATGGGAGAAGGGAATAATGGGATACTCCAGATTAACGAATTACATGATATGAGGACTCCTGTCTGATGATGCAGCCAGGCTGCTGATTTCACCCTGCCACTAGGTGAATTTGGGTTAAGTCTCTATCCAGAAGACTTGACGAACTAATTCTCTTCAGGATACTCTCCTAGTATCCCCTTTCACTTGACACACTGACACCCGTCCTATGAATATCCTACTCTGAGGTGGCCCCCCTCAGGTCAGGCCTCTTGACACAATCCCCTGTACTCAGGATACTGTTTTTCGAGAGTCTCCAGTGTCTCTTTCCCTCTAGTCAGTTCTCCCTGACCTCTGGGTTCAGTTCTGCTCCTTTGCTCTCCAGGCCGACTGCCGGCGACCACGTGCCACCACTACAGAGGAGGAGGCAGCCGCCACCCTCCCTCCAGGACTCTGCTCACCAGTCAAAGACCCTGCAGCACATGTGCTCCTGGTTTTTATACAGTATCCCAGAATGCACTGAGACAGCCTGTCTCTACCAATCATCAGGACTGTATCAAAGCCTATGTATCCATTGGTCAGGTTTCCTCCCACTGTCCAATATGCCTCCCAATTGGACCAGTGTGAGAACACTCTCTAGACCCAATGAATCACATACTGAGCATACTGAGCAGACCTAACTCACAGATCCTGCTCTCTGGTAGGCAGAAAGCAGAATAGATTTGCCTGCTGCTCCTCTGAAAGGCAGACAGAGCCAAAAAATATACTCTCTCACTAGCACCTACCTAGGAGGGTGCTACACTACATTGGTCTAGTTTTTTCTGTTTCTTCTTTCCATCAAACTGTTCATTTAATTTTTGCTAAACACCCTGGCTGTGGACATATATTTTGCGATTTCTATGCAATGTTTTTTAGGGGATATAATTCTTATCTCTAGTGTCCTCATAGTGTGAGGGTTAATATTGTTAAGGTATTGTCATGGAGTGTTTTACGGATTTAAATGATGTTACCAGACAAAAGACTGTATTTGAGCACCTAAATCATCACTGTCCCTCTGTAAGCTGCTTGCAGGAAATGCATCTTAGTGCAAATACATGCAATATTCTTCTAAATTCTAAATGCAGCAGTCAAGCTATGTATTATAATGTGTTCTCATCTTATGCTAGAGGGGTGAGCATCCAGATCTCAAGAGATTGTGCGTTTTCCTGCAAGCAGGTCCAGAAAGATCAATTTGTCCACTTATGCCCCATACACACGTGCAGATTATCTGCAGACTTTTGTCTGCAGACTTACCAAAACCATATAATATGAGGTCAAACCTAAACACTTTCAATTTGTATGCAATCCGGCAGGCCCTTGCACTACATAGAAAAGGTAAGTCTGCAGACAAAAGTCTGCAGATAATCTGCAGGTGTGTATGGGGCATTAGTCTAACTGCATCATTTACCATTGCATATATTGCACTATCTTACTCTAACAAGGTAATCAAATTGCTAGCCACTTTTTTCTCTGACAAACTCCCCATCCCCACACTGATGGTTGGGGATTTTGGCAACTTTAATGACAATTCAATAGATAGATATGTACCTCGTGGGCGGCATTTGACTTCCTCAATCAATTACTTCATTTGGTAAGATGTGTACTGAACTTAGTCTTTAGGACTTGTGGCAGTCGTTACACACCATGTCAACTCAGTCCACCTGCTATTAAAATTTCTATAACTCTATCGAAAATAGACCTCACTTTGGGTACTATTGACCAAACTCAGTTTGTCAAATTGACTCATATTCTTGCTAGTGACTTATCTGATCTATCTTGTATTTTTCATTCATTGATTGCATAATGCTATACAAAGAAAAAGAAGAGCAACAATATAAAGGTAAAAGTTAAATTGAATATACTTTGAAGAACAAAAAAACCCAAGTTTTACACATGTTATTACTATTTTAATAATACCCTTTTATTAACATTTTACAATAAAAAAGAGATGTTTGCTGATTTACATCTGCCTTCTCATAGACATACAATGTGGTTCAGCATGGATCCATCTAAAAAACTGACACATGGATCCAGACTGAACACACAGACTTAAAAAAAAAAAAAACCAAACAAACACAATCCAATACAAGCACTCTGTAATTACTAACCAGTATGTCCAATGTGACTAGTGTATGTGTTTCTGTACTCTGTAACAGACAATTATCTGTTGTTGGGTATATTATTTAAAAATTATATACAGACCTTAGACATCTGAGCTGCCGTATTTCCTCTGGCTCCCAAATGAACCATTGCCAGAGCTGAGGATATGCTCAATGGGGAGAAGAACAAGTTGCATTTTCTGTCATTTTCATTCAGCTTCTTAAAGAAATCAATAGCGAAGGAGCCATTTGCTACACTGAGAGAATCCATTTTTTCAAGCCTGTAGAATTAATGAAAAATCAATGATGACATAATATATCAATTCAAGCTAAACAACTTTAAATTTAATTCGCAAAGCTGAAAACCAGAAATATTGTTTTTTAAAACCTGCATTGGTTCAGGTTAGTTGCATCTAATTCTTCATATCTCACATCTGGTGGGTCATTGGGGATGCAGAAATTAACTTAAGAAGAAACCTGTGCTACAAACAGTCAGCACTGGTCTTTTCTGGGTACTGATCGAGCAACTTGCCATTTGTATATGGAACACAGGGGGTTTCTTGTTCCTCACCTTCTCCATTCAGAGAATGTCTTGGAGATTGTAATGTCACCCGCCCCTCCTCTCTGCCTCCTCTAAATCAGGGAACACCTTTTCTGAAAGGCGGAGGTTACGCACATATAAGAATATTCAAACATCAGGGTTTCAATCGCCAACTCACAGATTATATGTAGTCGTTGTAACCAAAAGAATCTCTTTACATATTTACCCTAGGATTAGTACCTGGGTGCAAAAAGCAGTTACTTTAAGCGGCTCTAGTGGCCTATAGTGTAAACTAAACAAATATTATAACAAAAATGAAAATTTACCTTTTATTAAAGCTTTTAGGTATAGACTTAGTATTTCAATTGCAAAAAAATTACCCCAGAGCACCCTTATGCCCAATAATAAAAACAACTACCATAATAACAATATAACAAAATATTTGGACATCCCAGTGGTGGCGCTATGGATACTTAAAATTGCACAAGTAATTTATGGCCCGTTTCCACTGAGCTTTCTGGTTTGGTTCGGTATGGTATGCTATTTATGCCATTTCCATTATGAATGGTACCCTAATTCCGAACCGTACCGTACCACTTTTTGGTACCCTTTCGTTGGGGTACCAAGAACATTAGTACCGTACCAACTGGGTGGAGCTACACTCTGCAGAACTTTGATTGGTTGACAGAGAATCGTCTATCACAGCTTTCCTGCTGTGACCAGCTACACCACGCCTATCATGAAAAGGGTACTATTGGCAGTGGAAACGCAATGTGTACCGTACTGAACCGTACCGTACTGAACCGAACCGTACCGTACCACTCAGTGGAAACGAGGCATTAGTGGCTCAAAAGCATTTGCAATCTTACAGCACCACCAGTGCAGTGATTGCTTAAAAATTAGCACATCAGTGGCTTATGTCATTAACATTCCCATATTAGCTTGATGTTCATTATTGCCATGTTGAAGGCGGATCTAAGGGGTTCCTTACTAATGTTCAAAAGTAGTGGGACATATGACATCTGCTTAACAATTATATATCTTCAAACCAAGAGCTGTGTTATTGTGATATGGCCACCAGAATATAATTATTCAAGGGACCATAAATAAAAACAAATTCACCATATATGAATTGCAGTATATAAATGTCCAGTCAATCCCCCACATAGTCATGTAGATGAGTAATAGGATGGCAGAGCTGCAGGATGTCTAAAAAGGCCACTGGTTCTTTTCATAAACCCCATTTCTTTAAGATGTGTCATATCTTGGTTGTCATTACATTCATAGATTAAAACGATTAATATAATATAAAATAGAATCTATTGGACATCCTTAGCTAGAAAAAATGTGTACTTGTGGAGACTAGATCAGGGGATAACTCATCCCTAAATGAATGAAGCTGTAGAGAAAAAAAATAGATTTTTTGATTTTTACTTTGTATTTCGTATCTGGGGGGTCTAAAAAGTGTACATGTGAAGTTTCAGCTCTGTAGCATGTCCAGAACCATAAAAAAAAGATTGTTTGTATTAGAACACTTTCAGCACAGGAGTTTTCACACCTTGCTGGTTTAATAGCAGGCATTTTTTTGGGTTCTTTGCAGTCAGGAAAAACATCTGAACTTGTGTATAGTGGTACTGTGCACAAGTTCTGATGTTTTGCCTGCCTCCAAAAACCCCCAAAAAATGCCAGCAAAAACACACCTGGGCATTTTTTTTTTTTTTTTTGACGCTAGCGTTTTTTTGGGCATTTTTTGGGGTTCTTTTGAGGCAGGCAAAACATCTGAACTTGTGTATAGTGGTGTATATACACACATACATATATTTATATATATTTAGGCAGGCAAAACATCAGAACTTGTGCACAGTACCACTATACACAAGTTCAGATGTTTTTCCTGACTGCAAAGAACCCAAAAAAATGCCTGCTTTGAAACCGGCAAGGTGTGAAAACCAAGAAGAGAAGCCAACCCCCTGAGCTGAAAGTGTTCTAATACAAACAATGTTTTTTTTTTTATGGTTCTGGACATGCTACAGAGCTGAAACTTCACATGTACACGTTTTAGACCCCCCAGATCTGAAATCCAAATCTCTTTTTTTTTTTTTTTTTTTTTTAATTTTTTCAATAATTGGCTTTTTTTTATCAAAAATTACAATTTTTAAGAACTTTTTTTGTGTGATTTCGTATCTGGGGGGTCTAAAAGGTGTACCTGTAAAGCCCATTTCCTGAAGCATTGCATTTTGGTCGGTTCTGGTTGCCAAATTCCGAACTTTTTGGGCAAAAAGTTCTAAATTCGGCCGAACCTCGAACACCCAATGTTCGGGCCGAACCGATGGTGGACCCGAACCGTTCGATCATCCCTAATCAGGACAATTTGACATATGGTCTTATCCATGAATCTTATGCAGCATAACATATGTGATATTTATCTCTATCATCATACTAATATTGCCTACCTTTCAGCTTTGCCTGCTCTATGTTATATGTATATGTCAGCAAGGATCCTGTATATGATCCTAATCTTTTCTACGAGGTATAACTTGATTACAGAGCTAAACATAGATTTATATGAGCATCATCGGCTGTGAATATGTTTTTATATATATAAAAAAAAAAAACCTTCTTTCACATCACATTTTTCCCTTTTCACATTTATTTTTATTGCCCATGTAGCAATATTTCCAGGCATTTGGGCATGAGGTGGGTCTGCCATTGTTACCGGTGACACTTCCAACACATTTAAGTTGTGAACCCAAGTGTGAGAAATGAGATAATGACCATTCTGCCATCTTTGTTTTGTTTTTTTGTAATGGGGATGGGAGAAGGGAATGAGTGGGATACTCCTCTGGCTCAACTAGGTTCAACTGGGACACTGTACAGAAAAATGCCTGTTAACACTGTCTTGACACCAACTGAATGCTGGCCAACGCTCCCTGGCGCTTGAAGATACTGTTCTGCTGAACTGTGCTAGAACTTCAACTCACTGGTTAACTCAGAAGATCCAGGACTGTAGGACATTTGACTTCTGACACCCCGTTTAGCTCAAAAGTCCGGTGAACAGCTCCCTCCAACCCTTCACTGACTGAGGTAGCTCCTTGTAATTGCTTGTGCTGCTGCAACTCTTAACACTGTGCACTTCACACTGTACATTGTACACATTATCTCTTCAGGGACCAACTCCTGCACTGCAGGGTCCTCTATCTATGCACCCACTCTAACACTTCAGGGTCCTCTGACTAGGCACCCCTCTGACACTTCAGGGTCCTCTGACTAGGCACCTCCTCTGACACTTCAGGGTCTTCTGACTAGGCACCCCCTTTACCGCTAGCTAGCTCCTGGATCCCTCAGACCTTCACCGGAGTGGTCCCCTCACAGCTAGGCAGACCCCCAGGGGTAGTTCACAGTACTCACCAACTTGTAATGCTTTCCTGGAACTAGGCCCCTATTGCTCCGCTGGTCCTCAGCACACTGGATCCCTTCTGCAGCTCAGCTCAACTCTCTCTCTGCACTCTCAGGCAAGCCGCCCGAGACACCCGATTCTTTTGATAGGAGGAGAGACAGCCATACTCTCCCTCCCGGGACTCTGCTTCCCACCAAAGACGCTGCGTCATGCGTTCCCTTCAAACTTATACCCACTCCCAGAATCCTTTGAGGCAGAATCTGCCTTCTGGTCTAGATACAGGCCTGAATGTGTCTCTGATTGGGTTTCCTCCACTGCCCTATGAGAATCCGCTCATGGAGCCAGTGGGGAGACTCCCCCCTCAGCAGACACACCTGGGAGACATGACAGCCTAGCTGAAATCATGGCCCTGCTGTTAGGCAGCCAAGGCCCACTATACTTTACCTAGCCCCTACCTTGTAGGGTGCTACATCCATTTTTATCACTTTCTTTACTATTTCATCACCGGATCTTTTCCCATGATTTAGTTGGTTTTCTTCCCTCTTTTCTCCACTTCCACACAACCATTTCACAGTCTTCGTCAATATGCATTACACACACCTGCATTGATTCCATTCACGGCCAATGATGCTTATATAAACCTGTGCTTGGCTGTTTTCCCAACCTCTGATCAAGCCCCGGTGTGCAGGGCTAAACATATCAGAGGGCATGGCTGGAGAAGCACTGGAGGCCACATTCATTCACATATTCATGCACTAGGTCGGTGAGTGGTGTTCCTTTTCTTCTGTTACACCCCTGAATGGTGCATGGGCACCTTAAGCGCAACCGGCGGGGAGATATTTGTCTCAGCTTAGAGCGGCACTGCAAGTAATACCTGGATCCCCTTGATTACAGAGCTTATACAGTGGCTGACATATAAGTGTTTCTTCAGCGCTATGTAATGCAGCAAGCTGCTTTCATCACATTAACTGTCTGCTAACTGGCATATTTGATAACCTACATATATGTAGCCACAATGGCTCAGCTTGCATTGACTGCCTGTATTTTTGCTACTTGCTGAACTGTGTCCTTACATCCATTTGATTGCTCTTTCATATGATGCAATTTATTAGTATTTCAGCACCAATTTGTTATTACAGTCTACTTGTATGCAATAATGCCTTGTATGGAACTATCCTGATTAATTTCGGATAATGTTTTGTATATTACTCATCTACATGACTATTGACTGGACATTTATAATCTGCAATTCATATATAGTGAATTTGCTTTTATATATGGATGCATATATAAATTAGTTTTTATATATTAGATAATTATCTACTGGTGGCCACATCACAATAGCACAGCTTTTCTTTTGAAGATATACATTTGCGAAAGTTGATGTCATATGTGCCACTACTTTTGAACATTAGTAAAGAACCCCTTACATCTGTCTTTAATATTGTACATCAACCTAATATGGCAATGTTGATGACATAACCCACTGATGTGCTAATTTTAAACCAGTGACTGCAGCAGCAGATATAGATCCGATCGTTGTCTATTATTATTATTGCTATTCTTTTTAGCTGCTGTTTTGTATTGCAATTATGGGGGGCCTTTAATGGTTGTGCGGTAATATTTAGGACTGGAGGACCTTGATTATGAAGAGCGTCTCCAATCGCTTGATTTATTCTCCCTGGAGAAGAGACGCCTGAGGGGGGACATGATAGCAATTTTTAAATATCTCAATGGGGATCTCAGCTTAGAAAAAAAGCTGTTCAGTTGAAGGGATTGCATGAGGACTCGGGGGCACACAATGCGATTAGAGGAGAAGCGTTTTAACCTCAGGCAACGTGGGGGGTTCTTTACTGTTAGGGCTACAAGATTGTGGAATTCTCTACCACAAGAAGTGGTTTCTGCGGGTAGTATGGTGGCTTTCAAAAGACTATTAGACGTACATCTCAAGGAACAGAACATTTAGGGGTATGTGAGATGATTACAGCCACACACACCTACACAGGTTGAAGTGGATGGACTATTGTCTTTATTCAACCTCACCTACTATGTAACTATGTAACTATATATTACATATGCTTTTGAGGCACTAATTTACTTAAGCAATTTTAAGTATTCATAGCACCACCATTGGGTTTTATGATTTGTATATCCAAGCACTTTGATATATTGTGTTTAGATGTTTAAATATTGCGTATAAGGGTGCTGTGTGGGGATTTTTTTCAATTTAAATACTAAGTCTATACTTAAAAAAAAAAAACTTTAATAAAGGTCGTTTTTCATTTTATTTGTTTCATTTACACTATAAGCCACTAGAGCTGCCTTAACTAACTGCTTTTTTGCACCCAGGTACTTATCTTTTCGTACATGTGCATAGTGAAAGATGGAGGTGATAAGTGATCGAACCTGTTTTTAGTATACAGAAGGCAAATCACTAGAGCAGCACAAAGATAGATACAAGCACTGATTTTTTGTAGCACAGGCTAGCAAGCTTTAAAAAAAATCATTAAAGTGTGTGTGTATGTGTATATATATATATATATTATATGTTATTATAGTGATTTTCAAAATCTTTTACAAACAAATATCTGAAAAGTGTGACGTGCATTTGTATTCAGCCCCCCTGAATCAATACTTTGTAGAACCACTTCTCACTACAAGTACAGCTGCAAGTCTTTTTGGATATTTCTCTACCAGCTTTGCACATCTAGAGAGGGACATTTTTGCCCATTCTTCTTTGCAAAATAGCTCAAGCTCTGTCAGATTGGATGGAGATTGTCTGTGAACAGCAATTTTCAAGTCTTTCCACAGATTCTCAATTGGATTTAGGTCTGGACATTGGGCCATTCTATTACATGAATTTGCTTTGATCTAAACCATGCCATTGTAGCTCTGGTTGTATGTTTAGGGTCGTTGTCCTCCTGAACCTCCATCCCAGTCTCAAGTCTTTTGCAGACTTTACCAGGTTTCCTTCTAAGTTTGGTCTGTATTTGGCTCCATCCATCTTCCCATCAACCCTGACCAGCTTTCTTGTCCCTGCTGAAGAAAAGCATTCCCACAACATGATGCTGCCACCACCATGTTTCACGGTGGGTATGGTGTGTTCAGTGTGATGCGCAGTGTTCATTTTCCGCCACACATAGCATTTGCTTTTAGGCCAACAAGTACAATTTTGGTCTCATCTGACCAGAGCACCTTCTTCCACATGTTTGCTGTGTCCCACTCATGGCTTCTCTCAAACTGCAAAGAGGACTTCTTATGGCTTTCTTTTAACAATGGCTTTCTTCTTGCCACTCTTTCATAAAGGCCACATTTGTTAAATGCACGACTAATAGTTGTCCTGTGGACAGATTCTCCCACCTGAGCTTTGGATCTCTGCAGCTCCTCCAAAGAGACCATGAGCCTCTTGGCTGCTTCTCTGATTATTGCTCTCCTTGCCCGGCTATCAGTTTTGGTGGACAGTCATGTCTTGGTAGATTTGCAGCTGTGCCATACTCTTTCTATTCAGATGATAGATTGAACAGTGCTTCATAAGATGTTCAAAGCTTAGGATATTTTTTTTATAAGCTAACCCTGCTTTAAACTTCTGCACAACTTTATCCCTGATCTGTCTAGTGTGTTACTTGGCCTTCATGAGGCTATTTGTTTACTAAGGTTCTCTAACAAACCTCTGAGGGTTTCACAGAACAGCTGTATTTATACTGAGATTAAATTACACACAGGTGGACTCTATTTACTAATTAGGTGACTTCTGAATGCACTCAGTTTTAGTTAGGGGTATCGGAGTAAAGGGGGCTGAATACAAATGCATTCCAAACTTTTCATATATTTATTTGCAAAACATTTTGAAAATCATTTTCCTTCCACTTCACAATTATGTGCCACTTTGTATTGGTCTATCACATAAAATCCCAATAAAATACATTTACGTTTTTTAGTTGTAACATGACAAAACTTGGAAAATTTTAAGGGGTATGAATACTTTTTCAAGGCACTGTGTGCGTGTGTGTGTGTAAATATATATATATATATATATATATATATGTACACACATTATCTTACAAAAGTGAGTACACCCCTCACATTTTTGTAAATATTTTATTATATCTTTTAATGTGACAACACTGAGGAAATGATACTTTGCTACAATGTAAAGTAGTGAGTGTAGTGAGTGAGCTACTGTATAAAGAACCTCTGCAACGTCAGCGAGTGTGTGATTTTCACTTTGCTTTATGCTCAATGTGGCGCAAATGAATGTGGAATAGTAATACATTTTGTTTTAAAATGATATTAAGGGCAAAGGTGTTTTTTTTTTTTTAACAAACATGTGATACTCATAGAACCCCACAAAAGCAAAGATTTTTTCAGCTTTAAAGCCTATTAAAAATAAAGCCTATTAAAAAACCTTTAAAATTCTATCGACCACCTCCCTTTCCTCACCCGCCCACCCACCTCAACTGCACCAAATTTCTTCTTTTGAAAGTAGCCCCTGAAATGGGCACTGCCATTTCCCACTGTTCCTGTGGTCTCATTGGACCTGAAGAGCCCCTTAGGGCAGCTGAATAGCGAACGGGGTTGCTGAAAACTTCACTAGAAAAACCATCACCCTGTTTAGGCTTAGCAACAGATGTTAGAGCAGTGTTAGTATTACCTAAGTCATTAGCAATACCTTGGCACATTAACAATAGCAGGCACATTTGAAGATACTTCCACAGGGGCAGGCATATCATTCACTGCGCCAGCACACACTCTTAGGCCTCATGCACACTGGCCATTACAAAAAAAGCCCCTACAAAACCTTTATGGCTCAAAGACGCTCATAAATGGTGAATAGTCTAGTTTTTTTTTTTTTGTTAGCATCCTTCAGAGTTAGAGCATTTTTACAGCTAAAATAACTCCTTAAACCTACTAGCTCTGGGTTTTTTTTTTTTCTAGCCAGAAAATGCCCCTGTCACAAAACATTGGTAAAAGCCTATTTGTGCATGTACACATAGGATAACATGTAGGGGAGTTTACTGGCTGCAGAAAAATACGCCTGAAGCCAAACGGCAGCTGTAAAAACTTTAAGTGTGTCACAGGCCTTAGGCATTTCAGAAGGCAAAGACAACAGTAAGGCCTCTTGCACAATGCAGCTTGAAAAAGTTCAGTACAGCTTTTTTTTTTTTTTTTTTTGTGAGCTAAAATACAACCCATTATTTGTAATGTGCTTATACACACGCAGGCATGTAAATGAGCGCTGCACGTTCTTCAGTATAAAAAAAAAAGCATTTTTCGTTAGTAACTTACGCCTTATGTGCGTGAATATTGTATGAAACGAGAACCTGAGAATAAGTTTGCATGTAAATGCGCGTCACCATATGTACGCGAAAATGCACGCATATACATACGAAAAAAAAAAAAAACGCCTTAGATTACATCTGAAAAAGTAGATGCTCAAACAGGAGTATCATGTGCAAGAGGCCTAAATAGTTAAATGGACACACTGAGATAGAAAAGTCCATTTGATCTAATGTATATTCACTGCCTTTGGCCTCTTTCCACACAGTACTGATGTTTGAGCCTCTGCTTTTTTGGACGTAATATTAAGTGTTTGTTTTGCGCGTATTTGCATGTATATATGCGCATTCACGCATTTGCGTGCACAATGCCTGCCTAGGGAAAATTCATTCATATTTATGCTCCTATGCACCGGTGCAAAATACTGACTGGGATCGCTGGGGAATACGGGGCGCTTGTTTATGTGCCTGTGTGTAAAGGCATATTTGTGGATAATGGGCTACATTTTAGCTCCGCTGTGCTGACCTTTTTTAAGCTGCACTGTGCAAGAGGCCTTTGCTGTCAGCTATCAGACTCAGTCAGCCGAGGCTCTATACTGAATGATAAATCAAATGAGTGGATAGGTGCTATTACAAACAGTATTACAAATAATAAAAGATATTGCAACCGCAGAAAAAAATGTAAGTCATAAATTAATGCATTTCAAGGTGCAAGATAAGGTAGAAAATGACTCACATATGTGTAGATAAGGTGCTAAGTGGAAAAAAAGAATGTACTGAGTGTATACCAATAAAAAATTGATGTGCATATACAACAGGACGTTTCGGATAAGTCCTTGTAAAAAATAAATTATAGAAAGGTAAACAGTAAAAATATATATTCAGCAAACCATAGGTACATAAAGTGTCTGTTGTGACTCAACCAGTGTCCATCAATAATGGAAAATAATATATAAAGTGACTACGTGCTGAAGCAAGGAATTCATGCAATAAGTATATGCCAATATACAGTATATAAAAAAGGGTGCACATATATAGCAAAAAATTATATAAAAAAACGCGCTAATACAAATATAAACCAAGGGTATATAGCAAATAAACCATAAGGTACAAAAAGTGTCAGTTGTGCCTCAAGCAGTGTCCATTCAAGGATGATAAATAATATACACCAGCGGTATACTATCCATACTGTTTGCATTCAACTTTTATGTAAGTTGCTACGTTTTTCAATAAATTGCCTTTTTACCTTCATACTACACTATGTGGATGTCCTTCATTATTGTTACATGAGCGGAGGGGTATATTAGTGGAGTGTGCTGAGGACCCAGTCGTGCACTATAAAGGGGACCTAGTGACTGATGACCATCTGAGGGAGATACTTACTGTATCCAAGAGTCTCTTTATACTGGTGTAGCACCCTTCAGGTAGGTGCTAGCCTAGGCAAATGTATAGTGGGCCTTGTCTGCCTAACAGCAGGGCCATGATTTATTTAGTTAGGGTGTCATGGCTTCCAGATGTGCCTGCTGAGGGGGGAGTCTCCCCACTGGCTCCTATGAGAGGCTTCTCATAGGGCAGTGGAGGAAGCCCAATCAGGGGACACATCCAAGCTTGTAACTACATCAGAAGGCAGATTATGCTGCAAAGGATTCTGGGAGTGGGTATAAGTTTGGGGGAAGTGCGTGACATGGTTTCTTTGGTAGGAGCAGTGTCCCAGGAGGGAGAGTGCGGCTGTCTCTTCTCCTGTCTGAGGAAAGTGGATGTCTCGGGGTGTCGCCTGAGAATCCAGAGAGTGCTGAGTTAAGCTGAGGAGATCCGGTGTGCCGAGAACCTGCGGAGAGTGAGAGGGGTTCAGTCCCAGGAAAGCCTACACAGGTCGGGAGTACTGAGGATTGCCCATGGGGGTCTGAGCGGACCACTCCGGAAGAGGTTCTAGGATCCAGTGCCAGCTAGCTGAGGAAAGGGGGTACCTAGGTTGAGGACCCTGAAGTTAACGAGGGGGTACATAGTCAGTGAACCCTGAAGAGTTCAAGGTTAAAGGGGGCACCTGCAGTTTGGGTCCTGTATTGTACAGAGTGTCAGTTGAGAGTTGCAGCCACACAGGAACCTGCAGCAAACTACCTCAAGCCAGTGCAAGGCTGGGGAAGTAGCCAGTGACTTTGCAGTGCAGCAGTGTCAGTAGTTCTACAATCTACAGTCCTGGATCTTCTGGACTTAACCTCCTAGGCGGTAATCCCGAGCGTGACTCTGGGTTGAATTTTCATATCAAGAGCGGTAACCCCGAGTCACGCTCGGGGTAGAGTTGCAGAGTGCCAGCGGAGCCTCCCTTGGCTCCCAGAAGCATTCCACTTACCTTGTCCCGGCGATCCAGCGATGTCCTTCGCTCCGATCGCCGGGTGACCGGCATCTGACTTCCTGGTTCCGTTCCCTGCGAGCAGAGGCGGCGCACGGGAGCGGAACTGGGCGGGAGTTTTGAAAATGAAACAAAATAAAAGAGGTGATACACTCTAATCTGATAGGATTACACTGTATCACCACAGATCACCTCAGATCTGACATTACAGTGCCCCTCTCTTCAGTAAACTTGTGATTTGTGCCCAAAAAAAAAATATATATTATGGCATCAAAAAAGCGCCAGTCTAAACCGCTTTTGGACCAGCTGAGTGACAGCGGCAGCGACCCAGAGGTGCTCGCGGAAGTGAGCGATAGCGAGTCATGCGGTGATTTGTCGTCTGACACTGACACTGACACGGATCTGGCAAGTGAGAACGGCGATGACCCTGACCTCAGCGATGTGCGCACTTGGTGCGCTATTGATTGCGATGCGGACCAGGTAGCGCCCCCAAGATTTCCCTTCACCGGATCACCTGGGATGAAGGTAGATGTCGAGCGTGACAATCCTCTGGCCTACCTGCAATTATTCCTCACTGAGGAGGTAATTGAATTAATTTTCCCCGAGACTAATCGCTACCAACAGCAGCAATCGGCAACGCTGCATGCCAGGCTTTCCCGAAGCAGAAGGTGGGAACCGGTAACGAAAGAGGACATGTGGCTGTTTATGGGACTCCTCTTTCTTCAGGGGTTGGTGGGGAAACCGTTCCAAAAATGGTACTGGACCACCAACAGGTTACTGGCCACACCGTTCTTTGGGACCGTGATGTCTGAGTATCGCTTCTCCCTGATTATGAAGTATTTCCACTTCACAAACAATGAGGAATTTGATGAGGCCACGCATCCTGCGCCCAAACTGAAAAAGATCTGGGAGGTATGGCAACTTATTGTGGGAAATTTCCAGCGGACCTACGTGCCAGAAAGGGACATCAGCGTGGATGAGAGTTTGATGGCCTACAAGGGTCGCCTAAGTTGGATTCAGTACATCGCATCAAAAAGAGCGCGGTTTGGCATCAAAACATATATGCTCTGCGAGTCATCCACGGGGTACATATGGAATTCCATAATTTACACCGGCAAAGGCACTAAATTCAACCCCAGGTACAGCGACTATGGGATTGCCACATCATCCGTCCTGACACTTCTTGACCCCTTGCTGAACCAGGGATATTGTTTGACGACGGACAACTTCTATACCTCCCCGGAACTATATGATGTTTTGCTACAAAATAGAACCGACGCATATGGTACCGTTCGGCCTAACCGTCGAGACATGCCATCTTTTTTTGCCAAAAAAAAACTAAAAACCAGAGAAATGGTTGCCTGGCAGAAGGGAAAGATGATGGCAATGAGATGGAGAGACAAGAAGGATGTGTGTCTTCTGAGCACTGTTCACACTACCTCCACTGCCACGGTCCATACAAAACGTGGGACTGATGTGCTGAAACCACAGGTCGTAATTGACTATAACAAAACAATGGGAGGTGTGGACAGAGCCGATCAGGCCATGACCTTCTATCCCGCTGTACGAAAACAGCAAAAAAAATACTATAAAAAAATATTTAGACATCTTCTGGAACAATGTCTATGGAACGCTTACATCCTGCACAAAGCCAACAGTGAAAACCCTCTTGCTCATTCCGAGTTTGTCTGGAAGGTGGCTGAGCAGATTTTTGCAAAGTACCAGACACCATCAGGAGTTGAAAATAGACCTGGACGTCGCGCTGTTGACGTGGTCAACCCAGAGCGTCTGACCGGCCGTCACTTTGCAGACTATATTCCGCCAACTGCAAAAAAGGCAGCACCAACCAGGATGTGTGTTGTTTGCTGCTCGAAACGCGATAGAAATGGAAAGAAAGTCCGAAAGGAAACTAGGTTCCTTTGTCCTGACTGTGACGTTGGACTTTGTGTAGTTTCTTGTTTCAAGATTTATCACACGCAGCATTTGTATTGAATTTTCTTTCTTTGACAAATTTCCTTATTTACTGCATTATTGAATAAAATTACATTATTTATGAGATTATAATTCATGATTTTGTGTTTCAAAATGTATCACATCTGGGATGTCTACTAGAGTCTTGTTTTGCTCAGGTTTAAGTCAGTAATTACTAAGAATTGTAGGCCTATAATACATAACACCAAATTTCCATGAAAATAATTGTACCGCTTTTGGTATGAACTTCCAGACATAATCATACCGCCAGGGAGGTTAAAGTCGAGGATTCAGCACTTCTATCAAGTTACAGTGTGTTCTGAGAGTCAGTGAGCGTTGGCTAGCATCGGCTGGCGTCAAGGGAGCGCTAAAAGACATTTTTCTTGTATAAAGTCCCAAGTGTATTTAGTTGAGCCTAAGGAGTATCCCACTCATTCCCTTCTCCCATCTCCTTATCTACAATAGATGTCGCAGTTCTCACACCCGGGGTCGTAGCTCACATGGGCTGCAGAGAAAAAAACGGTAACAATGGCAGACCCACATCAGGCTCAATGCCTGGAAAACCTGCTACACTGCGATATATTAGTATCATTAAGG